>NC_070609.1:14696785-15333571 GCF_027172205.1 Podarcis raffonei
TGTCGCAGAGAAGTGAGTCACAGCGTGTGTCTGCTTTCAGACTTGCTTTCGATTCTGACTGAGACGCAGCTCAGCTCAGAGGCTGCGTGTGTGCTTTTGGAGCACGGCTGAGAATGCCTCCAAGTTCAGATGGAATGAGACTGATTTATGGCTTGTAAATAAACGCTTCTAGAGATAAGAACCGAACTGTCTCTGGACTTGATTTATCCCTCATCTCACACGGACACAGGACCGCTGCTACTCTGCTCTCCTGCCAGGTCAGCTCCCAAGCAGAGCCACGCAAGGGAAGCGTGACTGGACGCAGGGGTTTTATTTCCGCAAAGGTTATGGCGTTACGTGTTTCCTGACAAGTGTGAGAAGGGAGGAAGGCTGCCAGCGGTGAGTTGCTGTGATCTCCTGCCAGGAAGGGCAGTGGGAGATGCTGGAGAGCGAAGCCAAGAGCCAAGAGGGACGGCTGCTTCGAGAGTCCAGCTTGCTGGCAGTGTGAGTACGCTGAAGCCCCGGGGGGGAGGAAGAATGGCTGCTGCACAGGCACAGCAGAGCCAAGACAGCTACCCCGGTGAGAGACTGAATGGGGCCAACTGGGAGGCCTGGTCAAGAAGAGCAAGGGGGTGGTTTGTGGCCATAGGGCTCTGGAGTCCAGTCCAGAAGGAGCCGGCCCCACCCATGCAAGCTACTGCTCAGCTGAGTGAGAGAGAGCAGAGAGAGCTCAGCATGTTGCAAGCAAGTGTGGACGCTTTGCTGTTGCCCCACCTGGAGGGCGTTAAATCGGCTCAGGCCGCCTGGCAGGTGCTGAGGAGTCTGTGCGAAAGCTCAGCAGGAGCCAAGGGCCGGGAGGAAGCCGAGGGCCAAGGGAGCAAGCCTCAGGCCGAAGTGAGAGCCAGACCAGAGGGGGCTGTTCCGGGAAGCTGTTTCTCTGCTTCGACACGTCTGTGTGATGGACTGTGTGTTGGAGAGCAGCTGAGAGCTGTGGAAGAGGGCACAGGCTGCACCCCAAGAAGGAGTGGGGGGGCAGGCCAGGCAGGCCATTCCAAGAGCTCTGAGAAAGCCAAAGGCTCTGAAAGTTGTTTGTGCTTTGAGACGACGTCCAACAGCGCTGGGAAGCATCTGCTAGAGGCCCAGGCTGCCAAGGACACCGGCCAGCGTGGAATGTCAACAAAGCAGGTTCCCAAGGCCAGTTCCCAGCAAAGACGTGGGAAAGCAGCAGGCCAGGAGGAAAACAAAGACAAGGCGTCTTATCACCTCACAGCTGCGATGGTGTCTCTGAGAAAAGGCAAAAGCCTCAGTCGGGGGGAGGCTGTGGCCATGGCAACCGATGGGAGTGCGAGCAACGCCACGGCATCTTTGGAAAACAGCCAGAGACACTCTTTATCTCTTGTTGTCGATTCGGGAGCTTCACATTGCCTAGTGACCTCTAAAGGGCTCCTGAGGAACTGCAAGACAGTTAAAACTGGACGCTATGTTACCTTAGCAGATGGGTCTCAAAGACCACTGACTGAATCTGGGTTTCTTTATTGTTCTTTTATAGATCATTGGGTGCAAGCTTATGTGGTTCCAGAGCTTGCCCACTCTCTTTTAAGTGTGCCAGCTCTTATGGCTGCTGGGTTCGATGTTCTGTTCTCTAACAATTTGTGTTCCTTCTAAAGGGATGGGAAGAAGATCTACAGTGTCGAAAGAAAAGACAGGCTCTTTCTGGTGGAGATGCCCATTGAAAATGGGACTGGTGGGAAAATGGGGCTGGTGGAAAATGGGGCTAGTGGAGAGTCCATTAAAGACGCCCAAGGGCAGTGTGCTAATGTCCCACCACACCATGATTGTATACACTTATGGCACAGGAGATTTGGGCACGTAGGGTGGTCATATGTGAGGAAAGCCACAGGCAACACAATTGGATGTAGGTTCAAAGCATGTGACAAATACCTAGATTGTCAAGCCTGTAAGCAATCGAAGGTCACAACATGCACATACCCCAGGTCAGAGAGGAGAACCAGTAAACCCTTTGAACTTGTGCATGCAGATTTGTCAGGACCCATGCCCACACCTTCTTTAGCTGGATCTAAATGGGTTCTAGTTCTGGTTGACGATTTTTCTGAGCATGCTTGGATCTTTTCGCTTAAACAGAAGTCAGAGGCAGCTGCACTGATCAGGGATTGGATCACAGCGGTAGAGCTACGGTTCTCTACCAAGGTGATTTCCTTTCAATCTGATCGCGGGGGGGAGTTCACAGGTTCTGCGCTGCAATCGTTTTTCAGGCAGAAGGGTATCAGTCATCGACTGACGGCCCCCCACTCTCCGCAACAGAATGGGGTTGCAGAGAGAAAATTTCGGACACTGCAGGAATCAGCGAATGCTATGTTGGCAGACTCGGGTTTGCCACAGCGCTTTTGGGCTGAGAGTTATAAGACAGCATGTTTTCTGCAGAACAGGGTGTTCAATTCAAGTGTAGGAGACACACCGTACTTTCTGCTTCATGGGAAGCAACCAAAAGTGCATTTCCTGCGCACTTTTGGGTCTACGGCTTGGGTTCTCATTCCAAAGGCCATGCGCAGAAAGGGTGAGCCAAGGTCTAGGAAGATGATCTTTGTAGGCTATGAGCCGGGTTCAAAGGCGTGGCGTTTCGCATACCCTACTGGCAACCAGTCCAAGCTGCTTATTAGCGGCAGTGCTGAGTTTTGCGAGCAGAGTGGGTGGAAGCGTCTTCACGGGAATCCAGATGTTCTGTTAGACTCAGATGAGGAAGAGGAGGAGGACGAGACTGAACCTGTTGCTGAGGTGCACAGTCCACAGCCACAGAGTCCAGAGCCGGGATCTCCAAGGGAGAGGCTCCGTATCTCTCCAAAAGGGAGTCCCAGGACCCCTCCACAGGTCTCTGTCAAGTCTGAGCTAAGGAGTGAACCATCCTCGCCAGCAGAACCAGCTGTTCGCCCTAAACGGCGCAGCAGGTCAGAGGGGGATGTTTCTGCCACAGAGGATAGTAGGGTTGATCCAGGTGATTCAGGCGCAGTTCCAGAATTCACGCTGAGGAGGTCAGCAAGATCAACCAAAGGGAAGCCACCTGAAAGGTATGAAGCCACGAGTGTCTGGGTTGGTGTGGCTAGATGTGAACCTGAATCCTTTGAGGATGTTCAGAAGTTGCCTCGGGAAGAAGCCAGCAAATGGCATGAGGCGATGCAGGAGGAGATGAACTCAATGGAGTCTCTTGGAGTGTTCTCACTCACACAGCTGCCGGCTAACCAGCAAGCTGTAGGCTGCAGATGGGTTTACCGACTTAAACCCACAGAAGCAGGAGAACCACAGTACAAAGCAAGATTAGTGGCCCGTGGATTCACACAGAGAAGGGGTGTCCACTTCACAGAGGTATATTCGCCGACCTCAAGGGCGGAGACTTTGAGAACGCTTTTGGCGATAGCAGCACAGAGAGGTTGGAAGGTGAACCATTTTGATGTAGACGTCGCCTACCTGAACTCAGATCTCCAGGAGGAGTTGTACATGCTTCCTCCTCCAGGGTTTGAAGTCAGTGAGCCAGGCGTCGTGTGGCGGTTGCACAAATCCATCTATGGATTACGCCAATCTGCCAGGAATTGGAATATGTGCCTACATGAAGCCTTAGAAGAGCTAGGTTTTAAGAGATCTCTTGCAGACAGTTGTCTTTACATTAGAGATTCAGGCTTGCAACAGCAAGTGGCCCAGGTGTTTGTTGATGACATCTTGCTCATGGCACGGACAGGTGAACAGGTGGAGAAGTTTGCTAAGGAGCTTGGAAAGCGGTTCAAGCTGAAGCAACTTGGAGATGTCAAATCCTATCTAGGCGTAGAGATCTCAAGAGCAAGTGATGGAAGCTTTTTGCTTCGCCAGAAAGGTAAGATTGAGCAGTTGCTCGAGAAGTTCAGGATGTCTGATTGTGCAGGTGCCAGATCTCCCATGGAGGCTGGATACGTGAAGGAGTGTCAGCAAGTAGAACGCGTGGTGTTCGAAAATACTGAGCTCTTTCAGTCAGCTCTGGGTAGTCTGTTGTACCTGTCACAGTGGAGCAGACCAGACATAGCGTTTGCTGTCAATCTGCTCAGTAGAGAGGCTTCAAGTCCTAGTGTGCAGGCCTGGAATGGTGTTAAGCGGGTGCTACGTTACCTGCAAGATACCAAAGACTTTTGCCTCAAGATGTCAGCTGAGGGCGATGTCAAGCTGACCGCCTGGGTGGATTCGGATTGGGCTAACCTTGAGGACCGCAAATCAGTGTCAGGCCTAGTGGTGAAGTTTGGGGACTCAGTGATTGGGTGGAGGTCCCGGAAGCAAAGTCTCATAGCGCTTTCATCTACTGAAGCTGAGTTCAGTGCGCTATCAGAGGTTTGCAGAGAACTGGAGTTCTATGTGTGTTTGGTCGAGGAAATCTGTGGAGAGAATTGTCTGCCCGTTGTGGTGCATGAAGACAATCAACCATGCCTCAAATTGGCCGAGACGGGGCAATTCAAGGCGAGGACCAAACATTTGGACATACGGTTCCGGAATGTATGTCAGAGCGTTCATGAGGGGCTAGTTGCTCTGAAATACTGTCCCTCAACCAAGAACCTCGCTGATGGTTTCACAAAACCATTAACCTTCCAGAAGCACGAGGAGTTCTGTGAGGGTCTGTGTATGGGGAAAGCATTGTTGGCTACTGTCCCCAGATGCAGGACAAGAGGGGGTGTGGAGTTTGGAACTGACAGGGTTAAAACTCCGTGGTGTCCTTTATCTGGGAGGAGGAGCTTGTCGCAGAGAAGTGAGTCACAGCGTGTGTCTGCTTTCAGACTTGCTTTCGATTCTGACTGAGACGCAGCTCAGCTCAGAGGCTGCGTGTGTGCTTTTGGAGCACGGCTGAGAATGCCTCCAAGTTCAGATGGAATGAGACTGATTTATGGCTTGTAAATAAACGCTTCTAGAGATAAGAACCGAACTGTCTCTGGACTTGATTTATCCCTCATCTCACACGGACACAGGACCGCTGCTACTCTGCTCTCCTGCCAGGTCAGCTCCCAAGCAGAGCCACGCAAGGGAAGCGTGACTGGACGCAGGGGTTTTATTTCCGCAAACACACACACAACTGCAATCAAATGGGCCTGCTGTAAAAACCTAATATAAATATTTCTTAGTGTTGCATATTTTGTCCTTAGTATAGCTTCTATATGTATCACATTCAGATCATTCTCAGAACATGCATGTTGCTGTTTAGCTGCTTCTGAATGATTCACAGGATCATTCTAGGGGTAAACTAGTCTGGCAATCAACTGAATTTTGCCTTTATCTCACTCCTCCCACCAAAGGTTACTACAACAAAGTCTCCTCTGCATTTGGGGGGTGGGACACTGGCAGGAGGGTTTCAACCAAGCCCTAAATAACATCCAATGTGTAGAGGTTCTAGTCTTGACATTTTATAGGGATATTGCTTATTTCATTAAACTTCAAGGAACGTGACAATAATAACATACCCAATTATAAATACGGTCACTGTAATGAAGGTGTTGTTTTCTTCTCATATATAAAATCATAAATGTGTGCACATCTCTTGAGTTTCCAAGACATGCCAAACCTCTTACATGCTTATTGGGTTGCAAAATTTGACTACCAAATGGAAAAGCACCAAACTCCCACCTCAGATTTTTTGGGAATTATGAAGAGGTGCCCAATTGCTTTCCTGGGGCACCATGGTTATAGTTAGCATGTGATTAAAGAATTATTGATACAAAAAGTGTCCAAAATAAAAGGATTCTTACTTTTGATAGGATTTTCATTGCATAGGTCAGTATAGCAGCATTCCGTTTTCATCAGAAAAAATCCCATGAAAAATTCACGATAACCAAAAAAGCCTGGGGTACAATTCTCAGTGTTAACACAGTCACTGTAATGCTTTATTGTGGAGTGGTCTTGAACTGTGAAGAATTAGGAAGAAATATCAAGTCAATTAATTTTGCCACAAAGTAGAGTGGCAAAATCAGAATTTTAAATACATACATAATTTGGAAAGTCTTTAATTTAAAGCTGTACATTGATGCTGTAAGAGTATCCAGCACTTATGACACAGATTGTTTTTCTTTCTTTCTTTAATGTGACATTTAACTAAACGTTGTATTGACATTTGGGAATGGCATTCAGTTTTTAAGTGTATGTGAAATGTCTTTTCTGCTTCAGCATTCTGTCTGGTAATCCTTTCTGAATATTGTATGGGACATCTGATACCTGTTCCTGGGTCTTCCGATGCAGGGAAGAAAAGGGGAGATGATTTTCTGGAAACATCACATTGAGAGTGAAGAGGTGCTGCACTGAGATCCCTAATCTCCAAAGACCCACCTTGGTATCCATCAGTTTAAGCAAGTGCAGGGGCAACTAGGCATTTCAAGGAAGTCACAGCTGCCTCTGAAAGCCACAATGTCACATCTTATTAAAAATGTTCCCTCGTAGACTGAGTATAAGGGAGATAGTGTGAAAGGCCGGACAAAGAGCCCCAAAGAAATCATAAACAGCAGAGAGAGGAGATAGAGAAGGCCTGCTGGTAAAATATTGAGGAGATGACTCAGCATGGAGAAGCCTACAGTCGCCGAAAGTGAGATCGCAAGAAAATCAGCCAGGTAGAACAAAGGGAGACAAAAAGGAATAAGAAGCAAATGAAGAGAAACAATCTCCCATAATAGTGAAGCATGACATCTAGTGGTAAAAAAGATAAAAAGATTGTTAAATAACTTTTTTATTGGAATTGGAACTGAAAGCACTAAGGCAATTCCTTCTTTGCCCTCCCTTCTCTTCTTTATATAGAATTCAAAGGTTTAGAATAATATATTAAATTGTGATTTGTGATAATAATATATTCAATTAATTTACCTAATCAATTGTGGGTAAATCAATTTTCCTCTAATAGTAATAATAATAATAATTTTTAAAAAGAAAGAAAGAAGAAGATGAAGGTAGAGGGAAAGACCAGGAAAGAGAAACCAACAGTCAACTAGATAAAAAGTAAATGAGGAATTGAAAATTCACTCTAAACCTCAGGAAATTTCCCAGGACTAAGTTTAATTGAAGCAACAAACTTATTTATTTGATAGATCAATAAGTTCATTTATTTATTTAATCTGTAGCAAAAAGGTAAAAGGGATAAGAAAAGAGGGGAGGTAAAGTGCAAAGCCCAAAGCTATTGAGAGTAAGCAATGGGCTCAAAGAAATGCCAAACAACAACAAGTTTTGCATTTGCAACATCATCCATGGCACAACCCAGAAGATCATCGATGACATTGATGACAGAAGGAGACTCCAATATGGACTTAATTGGCAGACATACAAAAAATTATTAGAAGAATGAGATAGTCAATTAAAATTAAAGACTTATGACACATTAAAACCTATGGGCAAAAGTTGGCTGCAATACCATCAACTTAATTTTCAAACAGTATTCAATTAATTAATTTTCAAATAGTATTTTCAAACTGGACAAAAAAAATGGATTTGACAGGATAATTTCTGACTTAGACGAAGAACTACTCTTGAATAATAATAAAAAATTGTCAAAAATGTATAAAAATTATTACTAAATTGGCATTAAAAGATGAAGTCAAAGATGTAATGATAAAATGGGATCAGGATTTCAGACATAATATAGAGAAGCAGGAAAACCTCTGGAAACACGATATTAGATTTACGGCATGTTACACGATCAAAGAAAATTTCCTGATGTATCGGTGGTACATGACCCCAGCAAAATTGGCAAAAATAAATAAGAAAATCAGTAACTAACGTTTGAGGTGCAATCAAAAGGAGGGGATTTTTTTTTCCACATGTGGTGGACGTGCCCCAGAATAAAAGCATTCTGGGACATGATATACGAAGTTATTTTTATTAGGAATTTTTACAATAGGCATTCCAAAGGACAATAAAAGAGTCCTTCTATACACAAACACAGCCACCAGGATTGTGATTGCAAAACATTGGAAAAGTAATATATTGCCGAAAAAGAAGAATGGCTCTTAAAACTAAGTGAATATTTAGAATCGGTTAAATTTACAGAATCAATAAGAAACCGTTCAAATGAGAGAATAAGGAGAAAATGGAATGTCTTCATGAATTACATGAAAAAAGGAGATTCCCAACACTTCACTTGGCTCAGCGTAGATTAAAATCCCACTGGCAATTTGATTGTTCTCCACAGACTTACTAACTGAATACAGACAACAAGAATTTATGAATTATTAGGAACCATTTAAGGGAGGTGAGAAGTCAAGATACAAATCAGGGAGACAAGCCAGAAGTAGTAAAAGGAAGGCTTGGATTCCCTACAAAGATGTATAATTGAAAATGTCTATTTTTTCATTTGTCTTTTCTTTTTTTAAGTTCTTTTCTTCTTTCTTTTTTCATTCTTTTTAATGCAATTTTCTTTTGAATATACAATATGTATATATATTTGTAATATGTAATAAAAAAATTAAAAAACACTTCCCTCGTGATGTGCACATCACCGGGGTTTGAGTATAATTATTTGTGTTTGGATAAGTGAATTTTCACAAAGCGAGGGAGGGAGCTTGTATTACTTTTATTGCACTGTGTGGATTTCATAGCTTTAGGGTTACACTATGTATGGGAAACATGCAGAAAATAATGCTATCACAACATGAGGTAGAAGTTAAACAGTTAAACTATGATTTAACTGTTTTGCAACTGGCATTATTAATTAGAGTTTGCATGTTTGCTTTTATTCTCAAAGATAAATAGAACCCACCATATTCTCTCCTGTGTGTGATTTTTGGCTTCAGATCCAAAAGTATTACATTCCACTGCAGCACAAGTTGCAAACATCTGTTCCATGCAAGTCACATTCTATTTTTTTCTAAGAATAATTTTTATTAAGTTTCCATTTACCAAATTAAACAGATCATACCAATTAGTCCAAATTGTATCAATACACATCATAAAGTCCAAATGTTTTCCAAATTAAATTTTTGTGTGGGGGGTACCCATGCTTCACGATCGTCAGGAGTCCAATCATCCATATTACTGCTGCTTTCCTGTTTACAATGATGTTTTCAGTCCCATCTTCTCAACTCTTTGTCGTTACTCATTTTCCTTTTCAGTCACCTCCGAGTTCTCTCCACAAGTGGATTGAAAGAAACAGTCTTATTTATATCTCTGTGTGGGCTTTGTAATGCTCTCTCGTAGTGCTATTTAATGTCTGGACAAGATATAAAGACTTTTTGGAGAACAAAACCCCAAGGTGGTTATCGCCTATGGAAGCGAAAGCTATGAAAAAACTTAATATGGAGGCAAAATGGCCAAAGTATTGTGAAATTTTGGAACAGGATGGTAACAAGCTGAAATTGCAGAGTTATGAGAAGCTTAAAGGGAAGGTGCGAGACTGGTTACATTATTTTCAAATAAGAGAGGTTTACAATCAAGACAAAAAAAATGGTTTTCAGGTGGAAAAATCAAAGTTGGAAACAGAATTGTTAGAACCCAATGCTAAGATATTATCAAGAATGTATAATTTGCTGTTGAAATGGAGTACTGAGGAAGAAACGGTAAAATCTGCTATGATTAAATGGGCGCTAGATATTGGTCATAATATTTTGTTTGCCGACTGGGAGCAGTTGTGGACCACTGGGATTAAATTTACGGCATGTAATGCCTTAAGAGAGAATATTATGAAAATGATGTATAGCTGGTACATGACCCCAGTCAAGCTTGCAAAAATATACCATTTGCCCGATAATAAATGTTGGAAATGTAAAGAAATTGAAGGTACATTCTTTCACCTTTGGTGGACGTGCCCGAGGATTAAGGCTTTCTGGGAGATGATTTATAATGAAATAAAAAAGGTACTTAAATACACTTTTGTGAAGAAACCAGAGGCCTTTCTCCTGGGCATAGTCGGCCAATTGGTGCCAAAGAGGGATAGAACTTTTTTTATGTAAGCTACAGCAGCAGCAAGAATACTCATTGCAAAGTATTGGAAGACACAAGAATTACCCACCCTGGAAGAATGGCAGATGCAAGTAATCGACTATATGGAAATGGCTGAGATGACTGGCAGAATCCGAGATCAGGGAGAAGAGTTGGTGGAAGAAGATTGGAGGAAATTTAAAATTTATTTACAGAAGTATTGTAAAATGTATGAATGCTGATGACATTGAAATAAAATGAAGGGGTTCTAGTAATAAGAGATAAAAATTTGAAATTTGGGAGGTAAAATATATAAGGACAAAGTAGTAGGATATGAATTTGCTGAACTAATTGTTAAAAAGGGATATAAAAAAGGGAGGCGTGAGGAAGTCAGGAAAATAAGTTAATTGAAGATAAATAACTAGAAAAGAGTGACTTGTGTTTTTTTCTATTTTATTTTTTGTGTGTTGATTGTTCTTTTTTTTCTTTTGTTAAATGTTTGTATTTTATGTATTGTGAAAGTTTGTATTGTTGTTTTTTACATTGTTTTTCTGTGTTTTTATTGTCCTATTTCTCTATTGTTAAACTTAATAAAAATATTATTTTTTAAAAAAGTAATGCTCTCTCGTAGATCTCTCACAGAAATCCAATAGTCCCAGTTTTCATTCGAGCAAACATTCGCCATCTTGTCGCTCTGATGAAATACAGTCTAAATGTCCGCTCATTAACTTTCCAGACCCGCTGCATCATAATTAGTCTCTCCAGGAGGATAACAGCCCTTTCAAATTTACGATCCCAGCCTGACAACCGATACACGGCTATTCCTCCCTAAGACCATCCATCTTGCAGCAAAGGTCTGCCTGTCCATATTGGGTCACATTTTTTGCTGCGTCACAGAGAGAGTCTCGTTTCTTTCCAAATCTTTCATAAAACAAAACCTTTAATTCATATTATTTTCCCCCACACACAGTTCATTTTTTATCCCATTTGCAAATTGGTCGTTGAGATGGTTCTTTAAGGGGGAGGGTTGTTAGGTAATCACATGAAAAAATAAAGAGTTCCCCCCCTTCCGTTCCGTTCCACCTACCAACATGTCAGCGATTCTCTGATGTTATCTCTGTTCCTTCCGTCCTTCTGATCTTCTTCATCTCAGTGGTAAAATTATTAGCAGATAAAAAACACTCCTGACCTCTCTTGAAGCATGTGCGTTTACTTCTCCAATTTATTTCTTCTTTTTAAGCAACGCAACCAGGCTCGCTCCTGAAAGCAGCTGGCAGGGAACTCCGAGCCTGCACGAGGGCTTTGCGCCCAGTGCCTCTCACCCCCTCCTTCATCCAAACTCGGGGGTGATTTAATGGCAACCGTGGGCGAGGGCAGCATCTTTCCAATCCCAGGAAAGACGAGGGAGACTGATTTACTCCCCATAATCAGCCTCTAATTACCTCGTGCAAGCTGGATAGATGGTATTGGCAGCCATCTTCCAAGGTGCCCCTAGCGCCCCCCTATGCAAGTCACATTCTAAACTTAAATGCATCTGATACATGTTTTCATGCATATAAAATGAATACTTTTGTTAGTCTTTGCAGGATTTACAATTAAGTTTTAAAGCTTCTAAACAGATATGGATCTGTTCTCCTTAGCTGCTCATTTTCAAAGTGAATGCATTTTCAGAGTTAAAATCATTTCCTCTTTTTCAGGAGAAACATCAAACAGCTGGGTTAATAAAGTTAACATGATGCATCAAACCTAACCAGTACATGACAAACCTATGCCTACAAAGCTAGCCATCCCTACTAAGACGTACACCACTCTGAATTAAGGAAGGCATAATCCTGGGTAAGAAGGGTTGGGATTTCAGCCACTCTGACTACTTTGATTTCATAGTTCAGTAGAAACTTGTAATCTTGTTTAGTGTTGCTCACGGAGGCAACAGACAAAGAGAGAGAATATAGCTGTAAGTGAACAACAAAAATGCCACAGGGAGAGGGAGGAAAATAATTTTAAATGTAATGTCACATTTAAAATGGAGATTGAGTTGGTCAAAGGTAGGGAGTGAAATCCAGATGGTTCTCCTAAACTGGACAAAGAGGTTAGCACTGAGGAGCTATTTCCTCACATCAGGAATTCACATCAGAAAGCTATTTAAGGCTGAAATCCAAACCCCCACATACCTGGGATCAAGGCTCATTGAATTCAGTGGCATTTGCCGCTGAATTCATATAGTCAGGATTGGAATTTTAGTACATATAGCTTCCATTTGGGCAGAAACAACACTTTAGAAAGAAGAAAAGCAAAGAGGCACCTCTATACATAAATGAATATGAAAATGATATGCATAAAAAACAATTTATCTACCTCTTAATGCATCGTGTGTACATGTTTCAAAAGAAGTTCATTACAGAGTCTGTGCCATTTGTTGACTGAATGTGTGAATGGAAGGACATTTGATTGATTCTCCATTGTCAATGGATTCCTAAAACATCCCAGGTTCATGCAGAAATATGATTGAAAAATCACTCCAAAATAATCTACTTCCAGGTTCTGATTGCAAAAACCTGGCCATTTTGCCAATTTTAAGAAATCCCCCCCCCCCCAACACTACTTACGCCCCTGGAATCCCAGACACATCTGAGGAAAACTGGATGTATGGCTACCTTATATTACAAAAGAAAGAAAGAAACCTAACTCACATATTTCGTCTTCCATAACAACTTCACGACAAGCATTGCCTGGACAAAACTGTGGCTCTCGCGAGATGCATTTATTGTAGGCATCATATTGACAGGTCATACATTGTAGTGGTGCCCCTACAGAGAGGAAAGAAGATCACAAGACCTCGGTGTCACTATCTTAAGCAAAAAGAAACCTCCTTTTTGATCTAGCAAAGATTGGCAGGACAACTTACTATATGGCATTAACCCCTTCATGCATTTAAACTTAAGTATGTTGGTTACATGAGGCCAGAGGCATTTAAATGGTGCTGTGATTGAAGTGGAAGAGGAAGACAATGGCAAATTCCTGAGCTTTACATTATATTTAATAGATTAGTTCCAAGTGCTCATGCCATCCCAATTCTTGACAGGCTTTACTTCTTCTGAGAAGCTACCGTATTTTTTGCTCTATAAGATGCACCAGACCACAAGATGCACCTAGTTTTTGGAGGAGGAAAACAAGAAAAAAAAATCTGAATCTCAGAAGCCAGAACAGCAATCCCTCTTGCTGTTCTGGCTTCTGTGATAGCTGTGCAGCCTGCATTCGCTCCATTTCCCTTTACTTCATGTCATCCCGATTCTAGACAGGCTTTACTTCTTCTGAAAAGCTAGGTATTATTCTGCCTGCATTTGACATTTCATTGCATAAAAGGAATGGGAATTTCCTTCATTCCCCCTTGAAACCAAAGTAGAATATTCAGAGGGCCAGGAATAGAGGGCCACCCCTGGCCCATTCATTGAGGAATAGAGTCAGTTCTTAGGATCCTCAGAATGGACCATTGCCTGTACGCTCCAGCAGAGCCATCTAGGGCTGGCCCCTACCCAGCTGCTGTCCCCAAGCAGTATAGCCAGCACTGCCAGACTCTACCACTTGCCCCTCCCTGCCTCAAAGCTGCAGGGTAAATGCCAGTCATGGGAGTTCCCCCTCCTAAAAATAAGCTGAGGAAGTATTTTGCTCTGATTATTACAAGCATATTTAAATGCAAGACATGCTTTGTTGGGCACTGATCAATTGTCCTCTGGAGACTTCCGGGTTGGCGCCATTGTTTAATGGCGGATTCCCTCCGAGCTCCGGAGGGAATCGGCTCCGTAGCGTCTGGGTCTGGCCGCTGCGGCGAAGCGGGGACCCTTAAAATCACAGGCGCGGATGCCTGTGAACACAGAGACTTGGCGGGCACCATTTGCGCCCCCCCAATCCGCGACGGAGCCTTTTTAAAGGCTTCGGAACGGAGGCAGGGTGAGGCGCGGTGCTGAGAGTACTCCCTCGCCTACGGAGTGAAGCCGCAAGCCATTGACAGAGAGCGCCAACTTCTTCCAAGATCGACTGGACTCTAAAATACTAACCCGTGAGTAATACGGAGATTGGGACTTTAAAAAAAAAAATTTAATCTTGAATTTGGAACGAGCGGGAAAGGGCTAAAAAGGAAGTCACCCCCCCCTCTTTGTAAACAAGTTAAAGCAAAGGACTGGGCAACCAAGGTCGAGAGAACCTGCTTTCTAGTGAAAAGATCTTGATTTCACGGTTTTGACACTATAAGGATTTACTGGAGGATAAAAAGAATTTGGGGACTGGAATTTCACCCCCCCCGGAGACCCGGGAACGCCCCAAGAGAAAGTCTGTTGCATGGAAGATTTTGACAGCTGTCAAGAGAGCTGCTAGTCAGCTAGTTGCCAGCTGGAAAAAGAGAACATTGTTTCTGCTGTTTTTGTTGGTTCATCTGGTATAACTTTGTTGAAAATAACGAGGGCTGATACAAAATAACTGGACTTTTGGTTCTGAGCTGAAAGGAACATTAAGGAACTAAAATCCCCCTAGAGGGGTAATAGGGATACTACACTACAAAAATGGCTGGAGTATGTAAATTCCAAGCAGAACTGGACAGAGCACTCGTTCTCTTGGGAAATTTGAAAGATGAATACAATGTTATGTCTACAAAGATATCACTACTACACCGGTCAGTAAACAACAGTTTTGAGCTGGATAAAGATTTGAAACAGGAAGCCTACTCAACTGAACAAATAAATGAAACTGAAAGTGCAGAAATGATGGAGCAAGGTGTTGTTTCTGAAGAAAATGAAGGAGAAGCAGGAGACGTGCAGGAGCTAAAGGAGAGTTACAATATGAGGCCTGACATGATGATAAAAAAGGATAATAAAAATTGGATGTGGAAAGCCTGGTCTGAATGGGAGCCTGGAAAATGGAGAGATCTCCCTTGGAGGAGATCTGAAGACCTGAGGATTATAAATCTGCGGAAGGTGAAAGCTGGAGCCTTGGGGACATCTGGATCTGTAAGAAATTTGAAACAAAAGTTGGAGTTCCCCATAGGCTTTGCTTTTAAGTATGGAAGACTGGCTGGAAGCAACAAGGACTCTGCTGGTCCGGAGCCCCTTCGAGACTTGGGGTTTAACATTAAGGACCATCAAAGAGACCGGCAGAAAGGAACTGAGAGAGATAAAAGGGCCTCAGATGTGAGGTCTCCAGGTTAAATAAATAACACAAAGACTGATGGACATTGGTCGGGGATTGGAACCGGGAAAAGGGTGGGTGGAGGTTGGGAATCCAAAGGGCACATAAGGATAATTTGTTTTCTTTTTTTATTTTTAATTAGTGGTAAGGAAATTGGGTAAATCGTGGAAGGGAAATTTTGGTCGACTTTAGGAAAAAGGTCTAAGAATAGCTAATGAGGTATAAGTATTGATGTGTGTTTTAAATAAGGTAAAATTGGTTTCTTCTTTTTTAAATTAATTGAAAATAAGATTGTTAAAAATAAATGGAGGAAATGGAAAAAAGGAAGTAAAGTAAAAAATGGTATGTTAGAATAAATGTATAAGTTAAGGTAAAGAAATAAGTTAAGGACTTGCTGAACTGACAACTTAAATTGGAATACAAGAAGGGGAGGTGTGAGGAAGTCTGAGAAATAAGGTTAAGAACGATAACTTTATGTGTTTCTTCTATTCTTCTTTTGTTGTTTAATTTTGTTATGTATTTTTGTATTTTTCTTTTGTTCTGTTTATTTTTTGTTCTTGTTTGTTTTTTGAAAATGCTAATAAATATTATTTTAAAAAAAAATGATCAATTGTCCTCTGGTTGCAGTGCGTGTCATGTATTTGGTGCCAATGAGCCTTTAAGCACCACCACCTCCTTGGTGTCAGCACTGCATGCAGAGGCCATCTGAAATCCCTCTTGGCACAATGCTAGACATGTCTACAAAGAAATACACCCAAATGAATTCGATTGTGCTTCCTTCCCGGGCAGAACATTTCATACTGCAGCCTTCACACCCTTTCCACATCCCTTAACTTTGTTTTTACCAAGAATCTTAATGTTTATTTCTGTAAGTAATTTTTAAGTAAGTAATGAGGCATTTTCAAACATTCCTGTGCTGTTTGTGAGGCCTGTGATTTAAACAGCAAAACTAGCACAAAAGGAGTGCTAGACCCTCCTCCCATTCCTGACATTTCTGCTCTCTGTCTGTCACTCAAGCCCTTTCCCCCAAACCCCTGCTGGACTCAGAAATCAGAAATAGGCCAGTGTTGGACACAAATTTCAGAGGCATGAAGTCATGGCATGGTAAATCATGGAAACTTCCACAACCCCTTCCCTGCATACCCAGTTTGCTCCTTAATGGAGCAATCTATGCCCTAGCAGAGCATTCTGGCAAGTGCAGCAGGTTAAGGAGGCAGGGCTCACAGCAGTCAAGAACAGGGTCCAATGGATGCTGGGGCAGTTCAGCCCCTCCCTGTAGTCAGAACACTCCAGTTGGGGGCTTTTCATCTAGAGGAAGGAGAGCTTCGCAGCAGAAAGAGAGGTGAATACATTGCTTTCTGTAGGTAATCCAGGATTCTTTACTATATATTAAATGGATCACTCATCCTCTCTCCCATTCCTAATCTTCCAAAGGACCAAGTTCCTGTGGCACATTCTGGCCAGTTCCAGCCCACTAAATAGGACAATCAAAGGAAGGAAATTAGAAATCTCTGGGAGCTTCCAAATCTTTATCTCACAGATTTCCTCCAAGATTATAGCCTAGCTCCCAGATCCTCCTGCTCTTTATCACAATATTCATTTATTCATTATTCTGTCTAAGAGCACTTGAAATTATTGACCTCCCTTGCTCTAGCCCCACTGGCCATTCCATATTCTAGAGGAAATTCAAGGAACCCAGGAAATCTGGATTCTACTCACCTAGTGAAAACAAGGCCAAGAGGAGGCCCATGCACAGGAGAGTCTTCATGGTGTTGGGATGATCAAAAGCTAAGGAGGATTTAAAGACGATCTGGTCCCCAAAAAGGCAGCATGTGCAACTATGAGCTTACACAGAGGAATTTATAAGTCAGGGGTGGGAGCCTCAGGCACCTCTTCTAAACAACTGGTTTAGTGAGATGTGGAAACTAGCCCAAATGGAGTTTTCCCAGAAAGCACATGATGTGATTTTGGAACACAAATCACTTTCAGAAACACCATGAAATTTTGCCAAATAGGAATCCAAGTTACGCCTGTGTTCTTCACCCTTGCTATGGGAAATTGTTTTCACAACCATATTCCCAGGGTCCACGTGTACATCATGGGTCCTTCTTGTCCAGGCAAGTGGGCATCTCTTGGACTTTCCCCATTCAGTCAAGCTATGTTAGATGGTCAACTAGTTAGCCTTGCAGAATTCATTTATTTAAAAAATATTTTTCATTCTTAAGCTTGGCAAGGACATTGTTGCTACTCTTTAAATCATATTGTTTAGTATGAATCTGATTCTCTTCATCTTTAAGATGCACTTCAAACAGCCAACCTTTAAAACAGAGAACCGGGAAATTATAAGTCTTTGGGTGGCTTCTGGGGGTTGAGGAGCGATGATCTCACATAGTGCTGCATTTCTTATTTAGGTGGTAATTCCAGTAAAACAATCTGAAGTTAATCCTTCATTTATTTTTAACAGCCTCTGAATTCGTCCAACAAGCAGCTCAGTCCTATAAAGTTCTATGTGAAAGGTTTCTTGCTGGTTTTCCCCTTTGTTTCCCTTTTTATAATCCAAACAATCTATGCTCAGCATTCACTTTCGTTTTCTCTCGGAGGAGGCAGTTCTTGATGTGACACAACTCAAAACCCAAAGGAATCTGGATCTCAGCCATTTGCACCAGATATATATCCAAAATTCTTTTTTTATCTCCTTCCAACTGATAATGAACCAGTGCTTCAGCGGAAACCCATAAATCCTGTCATCAATTCTTTTTATCATCCCATTTAAGGTGATTACCAAATGTAGTCCAGTTTCACATAGTCAGTTCTATAGTAAAACCATAATCATAATGATAACAAAGTGTTCTCTCAATCCTGCTTGTGTACTTTGCAGTCAGGCAGTCAGTCTTTCCAGGGGAGATTTGCCAAATCAGATAGCAAATGCAAAGTATATCAAAAAGAAATTATGGAGACTCACACCCCCCCTTCGATTCTGACATACCAGTCCAATTGTGATGGTAATCCTTTTCCTTCTTCAGGTCAAATCCTTGGCACACAGTGGCTGAATCAATTGGCAGAATACTTTATCTCCTCTTATCCAGAGCACACCTGTTAATTAAGTCTGAACTTCATCTTAAAAAGCAGGTGTTTGCTGCTTGTGGCAACGGCTTTGGAGAGTTGCCCAAAAACCACACGGCGCTTTACACCCAGTGCCCACTCCCCCACCATACCTTCCTGACTGGGAGCAGGTCTTGGGCGATCTGTGGATGAAGCTGCCCCCCCCTCCCGGCCCTGGAGTGGTGGTGAGGATGATTACTCCCAACTCATCCTCAAAAATTCCATACAAAACAGCTCTGATATAATGGGTTGCCTTTCGCCATGGCAAACAGGAAGTTAGGTGGCTGAGTTTTTATCAATAGAATAACAGCGACCTCATTGTGGGAGTTTACTATAGATCCCCAAGCCAAACGGAGGACATAGATGATGCCTTCCTGGAACAGATGGCCAAGCATGCAAAAGGAAGGGAGATAGTAGTAATGGGGGACTTCAATTACCCGGATATTTGTTGGATGTCAAACTCAGCCAAGAGCATAAGGTCAAACAGATTCCTCACTGGCCTTGCAGACAACTTCATTGTCCAGAAAGTGGGAGAAGCAACAAAAGGAACAGCCATTTTAGATCTGGTCCTAACCAATGTTGATGACCTGGTTAGTGGGGTAGAAGTGGAAGGATCACTAGCCGCGAGTGATCATGCTCTTCTGAAGTTTACTATACAGCGGAAAGGAGCAGCCAAGCATACTAAGACTCAATTTCTCGACTTTAAGAAAGCCGACTTCATAAAACTTAGGGAAGTGCTGGGTGAGATCCCATGGACAGTAATAGTAAAAGGAAAGGGAGTTCATGATGGCTGGGAGTTTGTTAAGAGGGAGATAGTAAAAGCACAACTTCAGGCAATACCAATGATACGGAAACATGGAAGGTGCCTAAAGAAACCAGGGTGGCTATCTAAAGAACTTTTAACTGAGTTAAGATTTAAAAAGGATGTGTACAAAAAATGGAAAAGGGGGGAAACCACCAAAGAGGAATTCAAACAAATAGCCAGCACGTGTAGACACAAAGTCAGAAAAGCTAAAGCACAGAATGAACTCAGGCTTGCTAGAGAGGTTAAAAGCAACAAAAAAGGGTTTTATATGTATGTTTGTAGCAAAAGGAAGAACAAAGAAACAGTGGGGTCACTCAGAGGAGAAGATGGTGAAATGCAAACAGGGGACACAGAAAGGGCTGAACTCCTCAATGCCTTCTTTGCCTCAGTCTTCTCTGATAAAGAAAACAATGCCCGACCTGAAGAATTTGGAGCAAATGATTCAGCAGAGGAAACACAGCCCAGAATAACTAAGGAGATAGTACAAGAATACTTGGCTAGTCTAGATGTATTCAAGTCTCCAGAGCCAGATGAACTGCATCCAAGAGTATTAAAAGAACTGGCAGATGTGATTTCAGAACCACTGGCGGTCATCTTTGAGAATTCCTGGAAAACAGGGGAAGTCCCGGCAGACTGGAGGAGGGCAAATGTTGTCCCTATTTTCAAAAAGGGGGAAAGAGAGGACCCAAATAATTACCGCCCAGTCAGTCTGACATCAATACCAGGGAAGATTCTGGAGCAGATCATTAAGCAAACAGTCTGTGAGCACCTAGAAAGGAATGCTGTGATCACCAATAGTCAGCATGGATTTCTGAAAAATAAGTCATGTCAGACTAACCTGATCTCGTTTTTTGACAGAATTACAAGCCTGGTAGATGAAGGGAACGCAGTGGATGTAGCCTACCTTGATTTCAGCAAGGCATTTGACAAGGTGCCCCATGATATTCTTGTAAAGAAGCTGGTAAAATGCGGTCTTGACTATGCTACCACTCAGTGGATTTGTAACTGTCTGACTGACCGAACCCAAAGGGTGCTCATCAATGGTTCCTCTTCATCCTGGAGAAGAGTGACTAGTGGGGTGCCACAGGGTTCTGTCTTGGGCCCGGTCTTATTCAACATCTTTATCAACGACTTGGATGATGGACTCAAGGGCATCCTGATCAAATTTGCAGATGACACCAAACTGGGAGGGGTGGCTAACACCCCAGAGGACAGGATCACACTTCAAAACGACCTTGACAGATTAGAGAACTGGGCCAAAACAAACAAGATGAATTTTAACAGGGAGAAATGTAAAGTATTGCACTTGGGCAAAAAAAATGAGAGACACAAATACAGGATGGGTGACACCTGGCTTGAGAGCACTACATGTGAAAAGGATCTAGGAGTCTTGGTTGACCACAAACTTGACATGAGCCAACAGTGTGACGCGGTAGCTAAAAAAGCCAATGCAATTCTGGGCTGCATCAATAGGTGTATAGCATCTAGATCAAGGGAAGTAATAGTGCCACTGTATTCTGCTCTGGTCAGACCTCACCTGGAGTACTGTGTCCAGTTCTGGGCACCACAGTTCAAGAAGGACATTGACAAACTGGAACTTGTCCAGAGGAGGGCAACCAAAATGGTCAAAGGCCTGGAAACGATGCCTTATGAGGAACGGCTAAGGGAGCTGGGCATGTTTAGCCTGGAGAAGAGGAGGTTAAGGGGTGATATGATA
Source organism: Podarcis raffonei (assembly GCF_027172205.1). Taxonomy (NCBI): domain Eukaryota; kingdom Metazoa; phylum Chordata; class Lepidosauria; order Squamata; family Lacertidae; genus Podarcis; species Podarcis raffonei. Next base: position 14,717,479 of record NC_070609.1, read on the forward strand.
GCCATGTTCAAATATATAAAAGGATGTCACATAGAGGAGGGAGAAAGGTTGTTTTCTGCTGCTCCAGAGAAGCGGACACGGAGCAATGGATCCAAACTACAAGAAAGAAGATTCCACCTAAACATTAGGAAGAACTTCCTGACAGTAAGAGCTGTTCGACAGTGGAATTTGCTGCCAAGGAGTGTGGTGGAGTCTCCTTCTTTGGAGGTCTTTAAGCAGAGGCTTGACAACCATATGTCAGGAGTGCTCTGATGGTGTTTCCTGCTTGGCAGGGGGTTGGACTCGATGGCCCTTGTGGTCTCTTCCAACTCTATGATTCTATGATTCTATGATTCCAAGACTGCTGAATGGAACTATTTAGTGGATGGAACTATTCATTATTACATATTTTTACATGGCTGTTTATTTCTTTATATTTTATAATTTTATATATGGATGTTTTTCGATGGCCTATATTTGTAATGCCTAATAAAGTTTTTTTGACCAAACTGCGGGAGGCAGTGGAAGACAGGAGTGCCTGGCATGCTCTGGTCCATGGGGTCACGAAGAGTCGGACATGACTAAACGACTAAACAACAACAATAATAAAGGTTTGGTGAAGAAGAAATTCTTCAGCTTTATCCAGCTCTTCCAAAGGGGGCAATCAGATATTTTTCTTTGATTGCACAGCCACATATTTAGACTGAGATGGAGGCATCTGTAAGACATTTAATTTACTCCAGAGCCTATACTTAGGTAATATTAGCAGCAACCCAAAAGTCACAAAGTTTGGTCCTCTCCAGAGTCATCTCAGGCCAGAAAGAAATGTCTCCCCTCCCCACTACATCACTGTTGCAGTATATCAGTATATCAGTTTTTCAAAGTAGATTTGTTTGTGTCTTTATTTTCTGTTGGTATAATTTTTCCCAGAGTATCGTAATATTTTTTTCATTATTTAAGTTTGTTTCCACCCCCCCCCCAACTTACAAAAACAATATTTTGCAGAGAAATGGATGACTCATCATTTTTTTAAAAAAAGCTTTTTCAAAGCTCTACTGCTTAAATTTTAACCCTTAAAACTGCTAAATGACAAAACAACACAAGTTTTCACCAGGTACATGGGGATCACCACTTGTGTGCAATTGGCACGTGCCGGTAACACTTACACCTGCACCAAAAACTGCACTGAAAGGGGGTGGGGCGGAATGGGACAGGGGTGGAACAGAGGAATGTCCTGTAATGGAACCCCATTGTAAGTGGCTTCCACAGAAGGAATGCGGTTGGTCATGGGTGCTGTAGACTCAAAAAAGGTGAAAACCACTAGTGTAGGGTTTACTCCTAAGCCTTTTCTTCTCCTGAAGATATCCCACAAAGCAGTGGAGGTTTAGGGTCAGAGTTTTCCATTTAGATGGTCTGCTTTCCCAGGCTGCTGTTCCCCATCTGCCCCTCACTTCCCTCTACATCATGTGCAAAAAAAGAAAGAAAACCTTCTTAACCATTGCTCTCATCTGCTCAATCCGCCAGAGCTTGCCTTTGCATGCAGTGGAAATCCCTAACTCAACAAGGGTTTGAGACCCAACGGCTACCCTCACCTGGTTTAGCTAGCCATTCAAAGCCAGTTCCTGGGGTGTGGATGCTGTCACTTGCTGAGAGCTGAGAGCAAGGGGGGGGGCAAAGGTGGACAAACTACCCCAGAATGAGCACAACGTGTCCTCCACCAGAGGTAAAACCCCTCCCCTAACAACTCATGCACTCCACATTAAGTATACAGAAACACGATTGGGTTCTGGGCACCCTTAAGGGATCTGACTTTGCATTATGCCTTTACCCCTAACAAACAAAGGACTTACTGTGTTTTGACCTTGGATTATGTCTGGACCTCGCCTTTCATGCTACATCTGTGTTTTGGCTTTAGAATGTGAATGGTCTTGGGACAATTTGTCTTGAGGGTTCCTGACATCAAGGAGGAAGTTTCAGTCTATAGACCTTTCCAAACCATACAGATTTTTGGTTCCTTGGAATTCCTGACAACCGCCAGGTACAAGCTGCTAGTGAATTTTTAATTGAATATTCCTCAGAATCAAAGCTTCTGGAAACATTTGAATGGTGGGGGTGGGTGAGCCAAAGAAATCAGTCACTAGTTAAGTCAGGATGTAACTGGACAGACAACTGAGATCTTTTATCTGATCTCTAGTTTCTTTACATATTTGCAGATAATAGTGGTGTAATGGAAAAACGAGCCTTCTAGACTGAGCACATAACAATGCCGGAAAGTGTAATGCTTTTCTCTTCATTCAGCTTTCCTAGTGGAACTAGTTCCCCCTACTAAAAAAAACCCCAAACTAAAACCGGTGCCATTAGGGGGAAACTATTAATATCCTAGATTACAATTTTCAGTTTTCTTCTCGCTCTTGGCCTTCAGAAGTTAACATTCATTGTGCCATCACTGCATACAAATTATTCACTTGAAAAGCCCCAATGCAAGAAACAGAATTTGTCTGCTTTATCAATTTATTCAGATCACAATTCAAATGAAAATCCCTGTGCCATATTTTCTCTAACTACGTCTCCCAAATCTCAATTTCCTGCCCTCTTGCACCTGCCTCCAGCATCTTCAGCATCTCCAGAGATCTTCCACACCCTGCCGCTGATAGCACAGTTTCCTCCCAAGTCCCATGAAGGGCACATCTACAGGCCAGAAGTATAGGATGATGGCTGGGCATCAACACATGTCGCTTGGGTGACATTCAACGTCAGCATGCCATTCAGTCTTCGCTTTACTCCTGTTGGGATTGTTGTTATGAAATTACAGAAATCTGGTGTTGCACATCCTTTGAAAGCAGCTGTTGCTTGAGTTGTACCTACTAGAAAGAGAAGAATGTTAATATGAGTCAGGGTGGACTTAAGGACCCGGCACACTTGGGCAACCTGCAGGACCCTTTTAGCCCCACCCCTGTTATGTTCCCTGAAAATTCACAAGATGTAATTTCATCCCCCCTCAAAAAGACACTGAAATGAAAGATGAAGCAGAGTAATATGAGTCAGGTTTGGCATCAGGGCGTGGCATTCTTGGGCAAATTTCAGGACCATGGCACCTGAGAACAGCCCACTTCTGATGTCTTCCACAAGCCCTGCTTTCCCTTTCTTCCCTGTCTACTTGTACTCTGACCAGACCAAGGCTATTGGGTGAAGCCCACATTTGCGAATTTAGCCACCAATTTAATTTCCCCCAAAGCCCACAATACAACATCCCTCCAAGGCACGTGGAAACTCAAAATGGGAATGACAGCTTTGTACATGTTTGCTTCCATGCGATCAGGAATTTCCCAGGACTGTCTGGGGGTGGATCAACACCATGCCATTGACTGAGGATTGGGGCAAACAGTGTGAAGAAAACTTTAAATTATTACCTTCAAATAAAACACAGATCCCCACCCCATCCTTTGCTTTTATCACATTTGGTCAGAAAATGGTCAAGTAGCTGATGGCTGAGAGCTGCTTTCCCTCACCCCCACCCTCTGCTGATTGGCAGTTCTACTCACCTTGCTGCATACTACCAGCAAATGTTATGCACTTAGTCTCTCCAATAGGGCAGTTATGGGTGCCGATGACCACACAATCATTTGCCAGCGCCTTGAAACAGAATGGGCACTGAAGTGGACCAAAACTCTCAGGTTGCACTGGCAAAATGAAATTTATGGTTAGCAGATGGATTCCATTTATTCTGACATGACTGGTCCATTCTGGCCCTTATTTTCCAGTTCATACAAAGGGTTATCACTCCCCCCCCCCCGCCGGCATGGTGTTCTAAAAGTGCCATCAAATGTTCCAGCTGGGAAAATCTAATATAAATATTGTTGAGTGTTGCTCATGAGTATGGCTTCTGTATGTAACATATGCAGGTCTTTCTCAGAACATGCATCTTGGTGTCTACCTGCTTCTGCATGAGAGCGATCTGAATTGTGTGAAATGAGATTGACAATTCTGCCAGCCAGGACAAAAGCAGATTGGTATTGATCCTTACCAGCCTATGAGATGAAACAAGGCTTCCCCACAGATTCTAGGATCCAGGCTTACTCTTTTGAATGGAAGATGATACTTTTCTACTATCCATGATAGGCATTTATAGTGGTTTCAGGTTCAATCTTGGAGTGATCATTGTGATTATCACCATTAACAAGATCATTTGTTGGGAATGATGCTACTGGGTACATACTGGTTTGCTGTGGGCAACAGCCGCCCTGCCCCTAACAATGAAATGAAAATGCTACAACATTCAGTCAAATCTTGAATAGGATCTAGTTTTGAAATTTTAGAAAGGTTGTTGCTTCTTTCATTAAACTTCACGGAATGTGACAATAGTAACACACCCAGTTATAAATAAAGTCACACTAATAAATATGTCAATTCCCCCCACCCTCATATATAAATTGATAAATTGATAAGAGTGCACATCTCTTGATTTTCCCAGACATGTAAAGACTATTACTTGCTTTTGAGCTGGGAAACTTGATGACCAAATGGAAAAGCAGAAGATCCCCACATCAGATTTTACTTGCTTTTTGAGCTGCAAAATTTGATCACCAAATGGAAAAGCACAAGATCCCCACATCAGATTTTATGGGACTTGTGAAGAGGAGTCCAACTGCTTTCCAGAGACACTAGGAAGACAAACCTTTCACCCAGTTATATTTTGCCTCTGCAACAAAGTAAGCAAAACACAACACAAAGGAATACAGAGAAATAAACACAGCGTACATGACTCTGTATGCAATTACATAGAACTTCTCAAAGACAAAATGTAAAAACAAGACATTTATACTCCACCAAGTGTCTGTTTCTTTAAATATAGCCTTTACATAATATATGCCAGGCACGTCCAACTCCCAAGAGACTGTGATCTACTCCCAGTATATATATAAAAATGGCAGTGATCTACCCATTGTCGTTGGAGGAAGGAGGATTCCCCAGAGTTGTTGAGTTTTTTTAAAGGGAAGAGTGACCAGAGTTGGTGAGCATTTTTGCGGGGCAACTGCAAAACCAAAATCATGTTTAAGTACAATACGGGATGTCTCAAAACCAAAGTTCCAGCCAAATGTACCTTCATTCAATCAAGAGAATAGAACCTCTAGAAATATACTTGTTGCTAAAACGTGTTCTCCCTAACAGAGAGCACGTGTTGCGGTGGCGACCAGCAGGCCACCCCACTGTTGCTTGCCAGACCTGTTTGGATGTCCACAGGCAGTGATTGGGCAATTTGAGTCTCTGGGGAGACTTCGATGTTGCCAATTTGGAAGTGGGGTCAAAGGTTTTAAATACTGGGCACGCAACCTTCGGTGTCCTCTTGGGCTGTGTGTACCGGATCACCTGCCCACCTTCCCTGAATTGGGGGGGGGGTGTTTGCTTTGACCTTGCTATGCCTGTCATGGGGTCGCCTGCTGTTGGGGCAGGGGCCTGGTAGGAATTTTGTCCATTTGGCTGATTGGCTGGTGCCATTTGGTTTTTGCCTACTGCGTAGCAAATCATCACAACTTGTAAGGTTTGCAGTTAGGCATTGGTTAAAATTGATGGGTGGAGGGGTAAGTGCCTACCCCTCCAATGGTGGTGCTGCAAGGGAATTCCGTTAAAGGGGCTTGCCATCCTTTTCGTCCAAGTCCCTGGCATCGGGCTTGGGCCGTGCAAGCCCCGGGAGCATGCGGGTGAGAAGTGAGGGTCTGTTGCCCAGCTTCATTTCTCCCCAATATTGTTTTCCCTGACTGGCTTCCGCTGGAATCCAGAAGTCAGTTCTGTCCCTGGGGCAAGGACAGATAGTCGTAACCAATGCCTAAGCAACCACTCACATGTGTGTATTTAAATAAAGTTGTGGCCAAAATCATGCCAAAAAACCTTAAACAAAATTGATGTGTGAAGTGTGAGTTTATTTGGGGTGGCTTGGGGACCTTGACACACAAAGGATAATCCAGAACACTGGATGAAAACAACCCACTTTCCAGTGAGTGTTGTAGCCTTACTCTCAATCACTCAAACCACTGTGATAGAGCCTCAGCTGTGTGAAATCCCAAGTGGGACTCCGACGACGAGATCACCGGATGCAAATCTCTGTTTTGAATGTCTTCTTTCAGTTGGTCCACAATGGAATGATAAGACAGCAAAACACTTGTTCAAGTAGGTAAGTCAGCTCCATACACATTCTGTAAGGGCTGAAGTATATTATGCATATATTATGGAAAGGCTATATTTAAAGGAATGGACACTTGGTGGAATAGAAGTGTCTTATTATTACATTTTGTCTTTGGGAAGTTCTATATTTTGCCTCTGGGCAAGAATTGTTGATAAAATAAGTGTCCAAAATACTAGGGCCCTTACATTGAATAGGGTTTTCATTGCATAGGTCAGTATTGCAGCATTCAGCTTGCATCCGAAAGAATCGGGGGGTTCCTCCAGAAAAAGAAAAGGTGCCTGGGATACAATCCTGAGTGTTAGCGCAGTCACTGTAAGTAAGGCTGAGGACGTCTTCAGCAACTGTGAAGAAGAATTAGAGAGGAATATCAAGTCAATCATTTTTGCCCCAGATTTTTTTATTGGGAGATTTAATAAAATGGAATGTGTTTAGTTTGATGCTGTGCACTGGTGCTATAAGAGTGGTGTCGTGGGCTGACTGGATGCAGAGGCAAGGCAGGAAGCACCAGGTGGGGAACCCCCAAGGGAAGAAGGCTCAGAGCCAGGGGCTTTGTTGTGGGACTACAATGAGTGGTCAGAGGGATAAGAGGGAGATGGAGGTGTCAGAAACTGAAAAGATAACAGGGTTTAGTGAGCAGGAAGAATCTGAGGGAGAGAGCAGTCAAGAACCAGAGGTGGAAGAGAATGGGGTCCAAGAGGCAGCAATGAGTCAGGCTGGCGAGGAAGCCAAGCTGTCTCTCCTTCCTGCGCCAGGCAGCTCCCCTTCCCCCCAGTCTCCCAGAATCTGGAGAGGTAAGAAGATGGTGGGGAAAATATGGGCAAGATGAAAGTTAGCTGACTTGTGCCAATACATGCAGGTCCCTCAATGTGTTCCCTGGTCATTCCTTAGTCAAGCGTTGGCTTAATGAGCTCATTATTTCCATTAATTCCTATGGGAACATTTTTTAATCCAGGGTTTTTCTGATCTCCCCAACCCCTTTTCAATTATTTATTCCTGAAATGGCTGCAGCAAACCAGCAAAAGGGAAACAGAGGAGAAACTGATTTCTCTGATCTCTCCTGCTCCCTGAATTGGCCGATCTCTCCTGCTCTCTGATATGTTTGATCTCACTCACTCCCTCCCTCCCTCCCTCCCTGCATGACCTCTGCCCAAAAATAGCTGCTGCCAACCTGCAAAGCATAAACAAGGAAGGAAGGAAGGAAGGAAGGAAGGAAGGAAGGAAGGAAAGAAGGGGGCAAACTTTGGCTGTTCGAATATATAAATCTGCAGAGAATATAGCAAGGTTTGGGCAAAATGTATTACATTCAGATAAGTGAATTTTAACATTGTAAAAATGTAAAAATGATAGCAGGACCTAGGGGGAGCAAGGAAAATAATTTTAAATGTAATGTCACTTTTAAAATGGAGATTGGGGTGATGGGCAGTCATACCCTGGTGGTTCTCCAAAATTGGACAAAGAGGCTACGACTGAGGAGCATGGATAAAATTCAGAAGTAACCAAAGAGATATTTTTTTCCATCTGAAAAGAACAATAATGATTTATGTGTTCCCTTGGCTTTTAAATTTTACAGCAGGAAGCTATTTAAGGCTGAAATCTGAACCCCCACACATCTGGGAGTAAGGCTCACTGAATTCATTGGGATTTGCTTCTGAGATCACATAGTTAGGATTTGAATTTTAGTTCATATAGCATGAATTTGGTCAGAAACAACACTTCAGAAAGAAGAAAAGCAAAGAGCACCTCTATACATCAATGAGTAGGAAATTATATACATTTTAAAAGTATGTACCTATTAATGTATCATGTGTATACGTTTAAAAGTAATTCATTATAGAATCTGTGCCATGTTTTGATTGAATGGGTGGATGGAAGGACATTTGATTGATTGTCCATTGTCAGTGGATTCCTACAACATCCCATACAGGAAGATGATGGGGGCCAGAAAGACTATACACTAGAATCTTTTCTAGGCCTGGTTCATGCCAGGGATCGTGCCTGATCCCAACAGCCAACCTCAGCATTCTCAATTTCAGCAGAACATCGAAGAAAATCAGATATAGAATTGTTGGTTTACAATATCTGACTGTATCATATTTAGGAGGCTCCTGAAAAATGGACTCCCACATACTCAGCCTTGAAGTGTTAAAAAACCTAAATCAATCTTTTAGCTTTTTCACTGAAGACAGAACATTTGGAGGGGAGAAATCCTGGTTAAGAGATGAATCACTAAATATGTCAGGTGCTCCCCTTGTAATATCATCATAGAACTCAGAAATCTTTCTGGAGAATCCTTCATCCCCATTAATAAAGTTGTAGTCCACATAATTCGTTCTGTGAGGAGAAGATGTTGCACGCAGGCAGACTCTTCTGTATATTTTACAGAAGACTTTTGGGCTGAGTCACATGTGTATGGATTTTACTGTAATTCTTTGATCGCACAGAGCATGGTAATTTCTGAGTGTGTGGAAGGCCTCTGTTGAGAAGGGTTCTTTGTACATGGGGGCGGGGGGGGGGAGAAACCTTACTCACATATATCGCTTTGTATAGCAACTTCACGGCAAGTTTCTTCTGAACATTTACGTTCCTGTCGCAGGAGACAAGTGTTCTTGTACAGATATAGACATGTCATACATTGTAGTGACGCCCCTAGAGAGAGAAAGGAAGATCACGAAAGCTCAGTGTCATGATCGTATGCCACAAGGCATCTCCATTTTGCTGACTCAATAAAAAAAGGTATAAAAAGACAATTCTTGGGTGCCAAGAGAGAACCCCAGTAGCAACTTAAAATCACAAAATAGACAGCAAAATAAACCCTTAATATATAACTTTCTAAGTTCTTTCCAAAGTTCTCCTCTTTTAATTGCATAGAGAAAGACCACACATAATATCATAGGATTTTAAACTTGGAAGGGACCCCACAGGACATCTGCTCCAACCCCCTATGATGCAGGAATCTCAACTAAAGCATCCATGATGGATGGCCATCCAGCCTCTGCTTAAAATCCTCCAAGAAGGAGAGTCCATAACTTCCAGAGGGAGACCATTCCACAGTCAAACTGCTGTTGCTGTCAGAAAGTTCTCCCTGATGTTTAGTTGGAATCTTCTTTCTTGTAACTTGAATCCATTAGCTTCGGTTCTAGTAAGTTTTTTTTTAAAAAAAAATCCTTACAAACTCTCCAAGATTCCCTGCAGTTGTAACTCTAAATAAGTAATTTGTTTACTCAAAATATTGTGATTTCCTTGCATAAGTGTTTTGTGGACAGTCAAGCAATCTTCATAATGAGACATTTCCTCTTTCATCTGTTGAAAGTATTTTTTAAAGCTCTGCCACATCTTCCTGAATCGACTCCAAGGCTTGAATATGAGCCAGGATTTCCTTCAACAAGTTTGTATAAGAATCCTCCTCCGCCATTTTCCCTGGCTCGGCAGATAATGACGCAGCTGGAATTAAGCTAGCTGCTGTTTGCTTAGATCTCTACTCTTGACATGCCACTGCAGTTCTGGAGCAATAGCTCATTAAAAGCAAAATAATATGTGATGAGAAGTTTTATTCCCCACCCCACCCCCTTGCCTGCATGCCCAATTTGCTCCCTAATGGAGCAATCCAAGCCCTAGCATAGCACGCTGGCAAGTGCAGCAGGTGGAGGTAGGGGGCCACAGCAGCCAAGAACAGGGTCCAATGGAGGCTGGGGCAGTTCAACCCCTCCATGACATCAGAACACTCCATTTAGGGACTTTTCCTTGACAGGAAGGAGATCTTTGCAGCAGGGGGAGCCTGCTTGGCATCAACATTCCTAGACTGCACTCCCTTGGTGTAAAGATAACTATGATACTGTTAGGGGACTTTGGTAACTTGTATGATTCACTTTCTCATCGCACCAAGATTCCCAGATTCTCCTGCTCTTCATCCTAATATCCATCTATTCAATACCCCATCCAGGAGCACATGAAGTTCTTGACCTCCTTTCTCTAGCTCTACTGACCCCCTCCCTATTCTAGAGGAAGTTAATGGAACACTGAATCTCTGGTTTCTACTCACCTACTGAAAACAAGCTCAAGAGGAGGCCTGTGCACAGAAGAATTCTCATGGTGTTGGGATAATCAAGAGCTAAGAAGGACTTCAAGAAGACCTGGTCCCACAAAGGCAATGGATACAGCTATGAGCTTACAGAGGAATTTATAGTCAGGGATGGAAGCCTCAAGCAGCACTTGCGAATGACTGGTTTAATGAGACGTGGAAACTGGCACAAATGGAGGCAGCATGTTTTCCCAGAGAGCCTCTGATGTGATCTTGGAACACAAAGCAATTTTGAAATTGCATGCAATCTTTTCCAGGAACACCATGAAATTTTGGCAAATGAGAATCCACGTTATCCCCAGTGTTCTTCACAGTGGATATGGGAAAGCATTTTCACAATCATATTCACAGGGGTCAGAGACCCCTCAAGTATCCTGATTTATTTGGGACATCACGGATTGGCAGAAGCTACCCCAGCTTCTGTTCCCAATCCTGAATGCCCCAATTTTGATCCCTCGCACCGGTCACGCCAGGTGTTTTAGGGTTCCGCTGTGGTGCAAGTCCACAAACAGGACCAAAAACAGGACCAAATAATGGAAGGAAAACTTACCTTGACCTCCTCTTGTGGTGGTTCATCTCCAAGACCAGAGGAGGAGGTGAAGATATCTGCGCTGCAACAGGAAACAGTCTGCGCTGCATCAGGAGGTGCAGCGTAGGCTGGCAGGCCTTCGCCACTCACATCTCCAGAGAAGTGGGCAGTTTGATGTGGCCTACCAGAAGTCCAGCCTGGAATCTGCTGCCTCCAGAAAAGAGGGTGGTTTGGTGCAGCCTGCTGGAAGGCTGTGCTGGCCTCCGCTGCATGCTACACCAGACTCCACCACATCTCCCAACACTCCTGAGGAGGAAGAGTGCTCAAAGGTAGGTGCAGTGCTTTTTTTCTGGGGGGACACAGGGGCACACATCCTCCTAAACATGTTGTGAATCTAAGTTTTGCCACATTGAGGAGCAGTATTTCAATATGAGTAGGAAATGAGAGTACCCCTAAACATTTTTAGGGGGGAGCACTGGGGGAAGGGGCACGAGCAAAGAACAGGGTGGTGGTGGTTGTGGGCCCCGAATTGCCCTCCCAAAATGTTGGAAGGTATGGAGTCAATTTGTACATCACACAAGCTTCTCATCCAGGCAGTTTGGTATCTCTTGGACTTTACCCTTTCAGCCAAGCTACTTTGGATGGTCAATTATTTAGTATTCCAGAATTCATTTATTTTTAAAAATATTCTCCATTCTTAAGCAATAAGAGCTATGCTATGGATGTTGGACTACCAGTCTTTTCAACATAGACCAGAACTCTGCAAATAGGAATTGTTGTGGCCACTCTAATTTTGTGTCCCAAGCAGGAGCAAATTTTGAAGAATATTGAAAAAAACATCCCACACAGTGCTCACTACAGGAGTTGGTGTGTTTCCCTACTACTACAGACTTTGGTTTTAATGCAGGCCAAAATCTGCATAACCATTAATCCACTGTGAATGGTGCTGATAGGGAGCAAGGTGAATAAATTGCTTTCTCTCCTTTGGCTTAAACTGCATTTCCTCCCTTTTTCTCTCTGTTAATAACAACTATGTTTCTCTTCTCTCTAAGCTTAGTCTTCCCTCCCAGGGCCCCTCAAAGTGGCAAAAGCTTTGTTATCTCTTGGCCCACTCTTCAGGATTTTTTTCCCCCCGCTGGAAATTGCTGGGAAAAGCTGAGGTGAAAGTAGCGGCCAGTCTAGCTTAATGCCACCATCCCTGTATTTTTAGGTGCCTCTGCCAAATCATCCTTGGCATTTACTCTATGCATCCTTCCTCTATCACAGTGATGGCAGGGGCGGAGGAAGGGGTGTGTGGTACAGGCGGGCCGCCCCAGGTGTCACCACTGAGGGGGTCACAAAATGTTGTGTGACACTCACCGCAGAGCCTGCAGTGTTCTCAAGCCATGCGTCTCTCCTGGGAGAGACATGGTGGCTTGGGCACCCACAGACTCGGTGCTGCCCCAAACAGTCCATCTACCGCCTCCCCCTCAACTGTAGGGCAGCTGAGTGGGAGGAGGCAGGCAGACTCCTCAGAGGCCCCACAGAGCGTCCTGTCCCAGGTGAGTGATGGGGAAAGTTTTCATGTATTTCATGTACACAAGGCTTCCTTTACAAATTCTCGAGCATATATATTTGAGCCATGAGATGGCCTTATAGCTTTTTGACATCTCTATGAAATCCCAGTTTGGAGGCTTTTCAGAAGTTAATGAAAATGTGTTGAACTTTGGCTTAGGTTAAGGGTGGGTTGTGCTGTTCCATATTTCATCGCGTTTCAGAACTCAAGGAGAAACCAAAATTAATGTTCTTTGGCTGCTGGCATCTGTGAGCTACAGCGAACATGTACAGAGTGTCAAGAAAATTGTTCGCCCACTCAATTCCCACTTTCTTTATTGGCACTTGGCATGGGGGTCCAATCTTTCTATAGTTTCCTGAGGCCCTTGCCAAGAGTAAACTGATGTTGGGAGACAATTATCAGCTGGCATAACTAGATGGGGTGGAGACCAGTGTCTGGAATATAGTGATGATGGTCATCAGCCTCTTTTACTGGTACTGTAAGCTCACTGCTGTCGTTTGATGAAATGCTTGTTCTGGAACACTGTTCCAACCTGCCTGTTTTATTGCTACCCAATTTCATTCTTAATCTGGACCCTCCTATGCTTTATATATATATATATCCATCACACACAGCAGTTATGTTGCACGCAAGTATGTTTCATGCACGCAATAGAGCATCCATGATGGATTAAAATGGATGAAACTATGCCATATCTGTGTCTCTTCTATAGAAGCTTTGTGGACCTATGATCACATTTTTGCTGTTTTAGATAAGACTAATGGAAACCTTAGCATCATGATAAGAGTAGCAGAAAAATATCTAGGCTACCAATGCAAAAGGGAAAGCATAAAATGTTTTGGAAAAGCAGCAATGGAGTGTGTCAACATGCCCATGACACAGCAGGGATCACAGTTGTTCCCACCCCTTACTGCATGCATCCATCCATCTTGCGAGACAATGGAGTGCACCTACAGGGGTGAAGTCAAACCATTGCATTAGCAGCCGCAAAAGTGACGCCTCTGGGACGCAAGCCTCAGCAGTGTATATGAAGGTCCTGGGCTGCCCAGAGGATAAGACACCTCTCTTGGCCTCACTGATGTAGTCCAAAAGAAAGCAGAGCAGCTGCAGATGTTGCTGGAAGGAAGTGTACAAGACATCATCTGACAAACTTAAGGACTCCAGTCCAGATTTGTGTAGGGTTTACTCCTTAGCCTTTTCTTCTCCCAAAGATGTCCCACAAGGCAGCAGAGGTTTAGGATCAGAGTTTTCCTTCTCCTAGATGGACTACCTACCCAGGTTGATGAGCCCCATCCACCCCTCACTTCCCTCTACAGCACATCTGTGGACATTGTCACATGCAACAGTTCCCAAACACTGGTGCTCCATGGGCTTCATTCATGTTGCCTGTGGGGATTTATGGAGAACTGGACTTGATGCTAACAGCCTTTCAAAGGGTTCTTTCAATAGGGATTGTGCCTTTATCTCTGACAAACATTGCACTTACGGTGTCTTGACCTTAGATGGTTTCTGGACCTCGCCTTTCAAGTTGCACCTGTGTTTCGGTGTTAGACCAGTTGGTTCTTTTTTTGATTGCTCCTGTGAATGGTCTTGGGACAATTTCTGAGATCAAGGAGCAAGTTTCAACCTACGCACCTTTCCAGACAGTACAGAATTTCTGGACACTATCAGGTACAAGGCTGCTAGTTAATTTATAATCAACTTGAATCTTGCACAGAATTTGAGTTTCTGGAAATATTTGAGTAAGGCAGGGGGAGGCGGAGCCAAAAAAAATTAGCCACTACTCAGGTCCTCATATTTCAACAAATGTACCTGTCTGTTACTTCTGCTAGTTCTGACCAAGCAGTAGCAGAACCAAGGCTAGGTGGGATAGTTCGTTGCATATTACAGATTCTTTAGTTACATGAAATGATGGGGAATTGCCAATTATTTATTTTATTATTATACTTTTTTTTCACCAGGAGGACAGGACCATTTTGACATCAGGATGTAACTGGACAGGACAACTGAGATCTTTGCTCTGATCTCTGGTTCCTTTACATATTTGCAATGGTGCAATGGAAAAAACAAGCAATCTGAACTGAGTACAGAGTAATGCTTTTCTCTCCTTCCAGCTTTCCTGGTGGAAATAGTTCCCCTACTAAAAACACACACACGTGCCATTAGGAAATACGTATTGATATCCCAGATTACAACTTTCAGTTTTCTACTCCTTCTTCAGCTTCAGAAATTAACATTCATCATGCCATATCTGCATAGAAATTATTTGCTGGAAAATCCTCAATACAAAGACACAGTATTTGTCTGCTTTATGAATTTATTCAGATCACAATTCAATGGAAATATAACTCCTGTGTCATATTTTCTATAACTAGAGCTCTGAAACCCCCATTTCCTGCCCTCTTGCACCTGCCTTCTAGAAAAACACTCACTCTTTAGCATCTTCAGAGATCTTCCACGCCCCCATCGCTGGGAGCAGTTTCCTCCTAAGTCCCACGAAGGGTGCATCTACAGGCCAGAAGTATAGGATGATGACTGGGCATCAAAACATGCTGCTCGGTTGACATTGAAAGAAACCCAGTTATTTAAACTTTGCATTACTCCTTTGGGGACTGTTGTTATGTAATTACAAAAATCTGGTGTTGCACATCCTTTGAAAGCAGCTGACACTTCACTTTTACCCGCTGAAAAAAGAGGAATAATAATATGAGTCAGGGTTGATTTCAGGACCCAGCACACTCAGGCAATTTGCAGGGCCATTGGATTCATGTGCCCCCCTTTACCCCCAACCCAGTTATGTTCTCTGAATATTCAGAAGATATATTTTCACTCAAAAAAAGACACTGAAATGAAAGGTGCAGCAGGATAATATGAGTCAGGCTTGGCATCAGGGTCAGGCATCTTTGGACAAATGTCAGGGTCAGTGCACCTGAGAACAGTCTGCATCTGATGTCTTCCACAAGCCCTGCTTTACCTTTCTTCCTTGTCTATTGGTATTCTAACCAGATCCAGGCTACTGGGTGAAGCCCACACATGTGAATTTAGCCAATAATTGAATTTTCCATAAGGCCCACAATATAGCATCCCTCCAGGGCCTGGGGAAACTCAAAATGGGAATGACAGCTGTTTGCATGCCGGCTTGCATGTGATTAGGGCGGTCTGTGAGTGAGGCCAATAGCATGCCAGTGACTGAGGACTGGGGCCAACATTGTGTACCTCCCCGATAATCAGGAGATCCCACCTTCCTAGGTTCCTTCTTTTATCCCTTTATTTCTCTTTCTCACATACAGAAATCAGGGACAGATATATTTCCCCAAAATTCATTTCTAGCAAGGAAATATAATGTTGATGAAAACATTAAATATTTTCCCTCAAATAAAACACATCTCCCTCCTCCTTTTGCTTTCTTCATATTTGGCCAAAAAGGGGATGGGTAGTTGATGGCTGACAGCTTCTTGTTTTCCCCTGTACTGATCAGAAGTTCTACTCACCTTGCTTCATAATACCACCAAAGGTTATACATTTAGTCGCTTTATAAGGACACCTGCGGGCTGTCATGCTCTCGCAATCAGAGGTGCTGTTAGAGAAGCAGGATGGGCACTCCAGAGGACCATATCTCCCAGGATGCACTGTCAAAATGAAATCTGGTTAGATTTCTGTTTTCTTTGGCATGCCAAGTCCATTCTGGCCCTTAGTTTCCGGTTTGTATAAAGGATTATGACATCCACCAGGGTGTTCTACAACTGCAGTCAAATGTGCCAGCTGGGAAAATCTAATATAAAAGTTTCAAGGGGAACTTGTGATTACAATATGACAACAATTGGGGAGGGGACAGACCCTGCCAACCTTCCATCTATTTGAAATTGTGGCTAGGAACACCATTTTTGAGTTCATTCTTGGGTAAATTATGACTGGCAATCAACTCTGATCATCTTCATTGCGATCAATACCATTAACAATTTCATTTGTTAGGAATGATGCTACTGGGTTGTTGTAGGCAATGAAATAAAAATGCTGCTATATTTGCCCATGCTGAAATTTGCTCTTATCTCTTCCCTGCCCCAAGGTTAATTGACAACAAATTTTCCCAGGATAAGTTAGAAGCCAGCAAAAGTTAGTAGCATGTGGAAGTATTGCCATATATGGACTTAGCTGCCCCTTTGCTTCATTTGCTTATAAGTGTATAAATGCTTGTGCTGTTTTCATGCTTGGTGCAACACCCGTCACTACTTGCTAGATGAGATTGTGCTGACATTCTCACCTAAATGCCCCATTTTACTGGCAATTGGATTCTATTGGACATTTCAGGCAGCCCAGGATATCTGGCTTCAACCCCGATATTCCCCCAACAATACTTACTTCCGAATCCATCCTCAATGCATGCAGCAGAATGGCAGCAGGAGAACTTCACCCGAAAATATTTCCTCATTGCTGTAGCAAAGCCAAAATAGCCTGGGTGGCATTCCTGGGAGTCTACACAGTCACTGTAATTAAATTGCTCTCTGTACTGAGAAACTGTGGAAGAGAATTAGGAAGGAATCATAGAATCATAGAGTTGGAAGAGACCACAAGGGCCATCGAGTCCAACCTCCTGCCAAGCAGGAAACACCATCAGAGCACTCATGTGGTTGTCAAGCCTCTGCTTAAAGACCTCCAAAGAAGGAGACTCCACCACACTCCTTGGCAGCAAATTCCACTGTCGAACAGCTCTTACTGTCAGGAAGTTCTTCCTAATGTTTAGGTGGAATCTTCTTTCCTGCAGTTTGGATCCATTGCTCCGTGTCCGCTTCTCTGGAGCAGCAGAAAACAACCTTTCTCCCTCCTCTATGTGACATCCTTTTATATATTTGAACATGGCTATCATATCACCCCTTAACCTCCTTTTCTCCAGGCTAAACATGTCCAGCTCCCTTAGCCGTTCCTCATAAGGCATCGTTTCCAGGCCTTTGACCATTTTGGTTGCCCTCCTCTGGACACGTTCCAGTTTGTCAGTGTCCTTCTTGAACTGTGGCGCCCAGAACTGGACACAGTACTCCAGGTGAGGTCTGACCAGAGCAGAATACAGTGGCACTATTACTTCCCTTGATCTAGATGCTATACACCTATTGATGCAGCCCAGAATTGCATTGGCTTTTTTAGCTGCTGCGTCACACTGTTGGCTCATGTCAAGTTTGTGGTCAGCCAAGACTCCTAGATCCTTTTCACATGTACTGCTCTCAAGCCAGGTGTCACCCATCTTGTATTTGGGTGGTTCAAGTCAATCATCTTTGCCCTGGCATTAACTGTGGCACTCTCAAAGCTGTAGGGTTGCCAAAGGAGGAATTTTAAATACAGAAGTGACCACAGCTGCTGCACCATCCAAAGGTGATAAAAGGCACTCCTAGCTAGGGATGTTGGAAAATAATGGAGGTGGAGACAAAAAATGACAGTGTCACTTGTTGGGGGCACATTGTCCAAGCCACCACCCCCACCTGGAACTGGCACTATTATCTATCTATCATCTATCTATCTATCATCTATCTATCTATATCTATCTATCTATCTATCTATCTATCTATCATCTATCATCTATCTATCTATCTATCTATCATCTATCATCTATCTATATCTATCTATCATCTATCTATCTATCTATCTATCTATATCTATCTATCATATATCTATCTACTTAAAATTATATGCCACTATTCATCCAAAGATCACAGGGCAGTTTACAGCATTAAAATGCAAAATGAAAACACAAAATACATATCATAATAATAACAATGAAAACCAATAGCACCTCCCACAAACACATTAAAAGAGCTATAGACTGGCAACATGGCAGTCCCCACAATTCCTTCTGTGATGAAAGGTTACAAGATGAAGAATGACAGCTCTGTGTATTTTAGGTCTGATTCACGCATGGACCTCACTTTAGTTCTTTGATTTCCCAGCATGCAGTTACTACGTGTGGAAGGTGTCTTTTGAAAACGGCTGTGTGCACATTCAGTAGAAAGAATGAAACCTGTCTTACTCACATATATTGTTATCCAGAACACCTTTGAGGCATGTATCAGCTGGGCAGCTATGTGCCTCTCGGTTTTCACAATAGTTTTTCAGCCCATACTGACAAGTTGTACATTGTAGCGGTGCCCCTACAAACAAGAAAGGGGATCAAAAAGGCTCAGTGTTATTAACATACACCACAACACATCTTCTTTTGAGCCTTGGAGCCAGAGGGTCTTGGGCTTAAGATGGGAGACGACAGATTCCCTCGACTTTGGAAACCACGTTAACCTATTTTGAATTAAGGCAATTCAGTTTAATAAAGAATTTGAAAATGGAAATTATGTTTAATAAATGAGCACCAAGTTTGTATCATTCATCCCATCTCCTGGTAGGCTTTCCTTCTTTCTCAGAAGCTGGGTACAATTCTGCCAGCAAAGTTACCTTATATTTCATTAAGTAAAGAGGTTGGAAGGTTCCTTTATTTGCTCTTAAAACAAAAGTAGAACATCCAGGGGAGGTGTACTGGGATATCCACAAATACACAACTCCAGGCCAACTCATTTAGGTCTGGAATCAGTTTTTAGGATGCTTGGGAACCTTCCCCAGCTCATGTGCCCCAGCAGAGCAATCTAGGGCTGACACCTACCCTACAGCTATACAAACAGTATAGCCAGTGCTGGCAGATGCTATTAGAATCATAGAATTGTAGAGTTGGAAGGAACCACAACAGTCCCTTAGTCCAAACCCCGTGCAATGCAGGAATCTCAGCCAAAGCATCCATGACAGATGACCATCCAACCTCTGCTTAAAAACCTCCAATGAAAGAGAGGCCGCAACGTTCTGAAGGATGGTCAGTTCCACTGCCAAACAACTCTTACTGTCAGAAAGGTCTTCCCAAATCTTTTGCTCAATGTGGGACTTGAACCCACGACTCAGAGATTAAGAGTCTTGTGCTCTACCAACTGAGCTATCCCTGCTTGTTATTGTCATTTATGTTTATTAAATTTGTATACCAGTTTTCATCCGGAGATAACAGGGTGCTTCACAACATAAAAATACAAAACTAGAATGCAAATATTACTATTATTTACTAAATAGACCCACTGTGGAATAGGGTTGCCTCCCATCCTTTAAAATACAGGATCATCCCAGATTTCAATGTAAAATGCTATGTGTTGATTGAATACAGGACACAGTTTGCCCTGTATTTCCTGTATTTCTGCTCCGTGCATTCTGGGTGTGTGTGTGTGTCAAGTAAGAATCATCTCCAAATAGCCGTCCCCACTACTGCAGGGAAGGCATTGCTGGCTTGGCTGGAGAAACCACCTCTCGCTTCGTTCCTTTCATGTTTTCTCCTCGTTTCCTCTTCTCATCTCGCCCCCAAGGAGGTGTTCTCCCTTCCCTTTCCCTGCAGCTTCAGTGGGGTTAAGGAAACCACCCACAGAGCTGCAGCCTAGGAACAAGGGCCTCGCCCCCCAGAGAACAGCAGCTTCCAAGGCTCTGGAAACAAGCAGTTTTGTGACACTGTAACCCTGAAGCCACAATTCCAAACATAGTTGTCTTAGGGTTGCCATATTTCAAAAAGTGAAAATCTGGACACAAAAGTTATTAAGCATTTTTATCTAGACTTTCGACATGGGTTGCCATACATCCGGATTTTCCCGGACATCTCAGAGATTACTGTCCAGACACTGTTTTCTGCTGCCATTTTCCGCCTATGTCCAGGAAATTCCAGACATATGGCAACCCTAGTTGTCTGCATAGTAATTGATTTTTTTCTCCCTACTCCAAGATGGTAGCCCTGCTTCCCGAATCCTCCTGCTCTTCACTGCTTTGCCCATCTGCTAGTTTTCATTTCTAAGAGCACCTTAGCTTTTCAGTCTCCTTGCTGTAGCTCCACCAACCACTCCCTATTTTAGAGTAAATTACTGGAACCCAGGATGTCTGGTTTCTACTCACCTAGTGAAAACAAGGCCAAGAGGAGGCCTGTGCACAGGAGAGCCTTCATGGTGTTGGGATGATCAAAAGCTAAGGAGGACTTCAAGAAGATCTGCTCCTAAAAGGACAATGGATACAGCTATGAGCTTACACAAAGGGATTTTATAAGTCAGGGATGGTAGCCTCAGCCAACACTTGAGAACAACCGGTTTAGTGAGATGTGGAAACTGGCACAAATGGAATCTGTATGTTTTCCCAGAGAGCCTGTGATGTGATATTGGAACACACTGCAGTTTTGAAACGGGATGCGATCTTTTTCAGGAACACCACGGAATTTTGCCAAGCGACAAGTTATCCCCAGTGTTCTTCACACTGTATATGGGAAACCATTTTCAATCATATTCACAGGGATTAATTAGTTGCTAGAAACCACAAGAGGAGAGAGTTATCTGTGCTTGTGTTCTGTTTCTTGGTTTCCCATAGGCATCTGACTGACCACTGTGAGAACAGGATGTTGGACTAGATGGGTCATTGGGTGGGGAAAATGTATAATTTATCTTAAAACCATTGCAAACAGCTAAAATTGTTAGTAGGATTGGAATAACACTTGTAGTTTAATGCTGAATTTTGGACATGTAAAAATGTAATGGAAATGGACAGGGAAATGTAAAAGATTTGGATTATCATCAAAGATGCAGGAGGAAACGATTAACAATAGGACCAACAAAGGGGAGGAGGGAAGTCCAGGAGATTCTTTGGAATCTTGTTTTTATGTTGTATGTTGGATATGTGATTGTAAAATTTTATTCTGAAAAACCAAATATATTTTTTAAAAAGATGGGTCATTGGGTGTGATCCAGCAGGCTAGTCTTGTGTTCTTACAAAGCAAGGAAATGCACAAGAGCAGAGAGCTCGTACTATTACATTGATGGATACTTCCCTTGCTTCTGTGCTACGCTTTGTTTTGTACAAGCTTGCAATTGAAATAATTAGGTGTGGTTCTTTTTGATTCTGTAATGTTTAATGAGTACTGTCAGAGGCTCAGGAGCAGAAGCACAGGGGAGAGAGCAAATAGAGAGCGGAGGAGAGGAATCCGAGGGGAGCGTAGGGGAATATGACAGTGACCCGAGAGATTCCATGAGCTTCTCCAGCGAATCAGAAGATTCCCAGAAGGGGGCGCCTATGGTAAGGGCAAGGGGGGTCCCAGGGGGGACGCACCAGAAGCAAGGGGCCAGCGGGGGCTCCCAAGGGAGCAGCGGAGGATCAGGACCAGCTCCCCCACCAGAGCGCAGTGGGGGGGGAAGAGTCACATGAGTCAGGACCAGCCTCTCCTCCAGCGGGGAGAGAAGATGAGTCAGGGATGACCACACCCCCATCGGAAAGTGGGGAAACGGAGGGAAGGTCAGGTCCAGCTAGCCTCCCCGAAGGAGGGAGCAGTGACACAAGTGTAACGGTCAGAAGGAAAGTGGGAGGCTGCGCGCGCGCGCCAAGTTCAAATGTGCAGGAGCGCGGGACAGCAGAAAACCCGGATTGGGAGCCAGGTCCTAAAGCCCGAAGGAGGGAGGGGGAAGAGTCAGGGGACTCAGCGTCAGAGGAGTCTAGGAAGGGTGAGGCCCTGACTAGCAGGCGGACCCAGAGAAGGAAGGAACAGAGGAAGAGGTGGAGTAAGGCTAGAATCTTAAACTGGTGTCAGGGGGGAGGAGATTCAGATGGAGCTTCGGCGGTCTAAGGTTACAGACGTAGCGTTGCACGCTGCGCGTGTGGAAGTGAAACTGAACTTCAATAAAGACTTTTATACTAAAGAACGAAGCAGCGTTGGTCTTGTGTGAGCTGGGACCTTGGGCAGCGCTGACAAGTAGAATACCATTTTTTTAAAAAAAATTACTTTAATATTTTCAAAGAAAATACCAGCATTCCCCATTGATTTTCTCTGATCTTGCCAGGAGAGACATAGAAACCTAGCAAGCTGTTTCTCTTTTTTTTCTTGGTTGACTGGCAGTTCTACTCACATAGATCTGTAGAGCCAGCAAGGGTTATGCACTGATCCTCATTACTAAAGCAACTGGCAGTCTCTATGCAGACTTTTTCCTTCCCTTCACCTTTTCCCTTTAAAGACCCTCAAAGATTCTTGACCCTTTTGCTATAGCTGAGGGCTGGAGATCCCACAGCCCTTCAGATGTTATTGGACTACTGCTCCTGTCATCCCTGACCATTGGCCATATTGGCTGGTGCTGATGGGATTTAGAGTCCTACAGAATAGGGTGGGCCACAAGTGGGGATGGGCAGTTCTCTCAATTTTTGTTTCTTTTAGTTTCACATTTTTCCCAATCTCAAGTTCAGTTCTCCACATTTCCAACAATTCATTGATTTTTTTTATGTCCTAATTTCTCCTGATTTACACATGTTTTATGCAATTTTGCCTAATATACATGTTTTTGCAAAGCAATGTTCCTTAATGAAATGATTGTTTGTCTGCTATTTTTACCGATATATAGGGCTGTGCAGAGCTTCTACGGCCATCGCCACCCCAATCAGATTCAAAGTCCGATGCAGTACATAGGAGTGGCCACATTCTTACCTAGGATGATTCAGAGCCTGAACTGAATCACAAACCATGCTCACTCTGGGTGCGCACAATCCAATCCGGAGCAACTGAGGGCTACCTAAATCCATGCTGTCTGCATCCTGATTTGATTGGGGACCCAAGAATGAACAAATGAATGAATGAATGAATGAATGAACGAATGAAACTTTATTTGCGTCAGCCATCAGCCATAGCAAAAAAAGGACATTGCGATATACACAGAACAGAAATAAAAAGTCGATTGTATTAAACATGATTATATAAAACACAGTTTAGGGTCCTGAATCAGCAGTCAAATAATGGATCTTATTCTGATTGCCCCAGCTAATAATTGGGGGACCTAAGATGTGGCCACAGCTAATTCACATTCTAACACGTGCATTTTCATGCACACTTTACTGAAATACATGCATTCTTGTACACATTTCTTGGCTAAATAAATGCTTTGAGAAATTTGGAGAACAGTTGGTTAATTTTGAAGGGCGGCTGTGCCTTGGTCCGAGTATTGTTCCAGAAAGTGTGGGTTATGTCGATTTGCCTTCACATATGAGCAAAACTGAATTTTGCCTCAGTTCCTGGCACAAGCCTCCCGCTCCTGTTTCATGTCCACTACCCGTTCCTTTCTAGAAATAATACCCAGGACTTCAGGTTTCTACTCACCTAGAGGAAGCAGAACCAAAATGAGGCATGAGCTCAGGAATGCTTTCATGGTGTCAGATAGCTGAAGGGCCAAAACTGGAGCAGAGTGATACCAATGCAAGGACAACTCTTAGCTGGAGTATTTTGTAAGCCAAGGAGAGGAGGTATGTGGCAATAGCTGGAAAGAGCTGGGCACTGATTCATTTTCTGGAAAGGACTGTAAATTAGAGTGAGGATGTTCCCAGATAGTTGCCTAATAGATGTTATTAACAGATACTGGAATACCCAGAAAGAACTGGTTCAAGACTTCTCCCCTTTAAAGGCAGATAGGGAATCAAAAGATAATATGATTAATGATTATGGCAAACTCTTCTACAGTCTAATTATTAAATGCAGTTTTTAAATATATTTTAATGGGAATCATTCTAATGACAAACCAGGTGACATGACCATCTCCTCTAGCCAGTGGGGAAGTGGTATCACTGATGTAGCTATTTCTGTTGATCCAATTCTCCATATTAGCTTGCTTTGAAGTGTACTGCTATTATTATTATTATTATTATTATTATTAGGCACAAATTTACAAAAAAATGGCCTGATTCAGTTCAGGATTCGGCTAGATTAGCAGGACAGCCCCACTGAAAATGAAAGAATGTAAGACCATGTTGGTTCATGTTGATTATGATTACCATTAGGATTATTTGCAAACTAGTGCACTTCTAAATAATTTGGGGTGCTCAAATCATTGACAAAACAGCACCATGATTTGAGGCACAGGGGAATGTTGCTGGCAATCTGATAAGGAACTGGTTGTTTGACAATGCTGATCAACTAATGATGCTAGACAGGACCCAAGTCCGGATCACTCACAGGAGGAGACACAGAAGTAAAGGAGAGACACAGTGATGATGGTGTACACCAGTTGTGCGGAATCTTTGGCCCCCCAGATGTTGCCGAACTGCAACTCCCATGACCCCTGGACATTGGCCATGCTTGCCGGGCCCAAATGTTCCCCAAATTGGGTTTTGGTTTTTTTACTAAGACTTCTAGTTCATTGTTTATAGCTGCTTTCCTGGAACTCTGCTCTTCCCTGTTTCTTCCACTGCCCCTATTTTACCAGATTTCTGGGAAGAGCACATATGAATGTGTCGCATGTGATGTCACTGAAAATGTTTGCCCCTCCCCCTAGTCATGTCTTCCTAAATGTCACCAACCTATTTTTGCTCCCTCTCAACATTCACTTCAAACACTCTTCAGAACCAGCCTTTTGTACCCTGTTTTCTGGTTATTGTTTTCATTCTGCCTCTGGTTTGCCTCTGAAGGAGACGCCTATCTCTCTAATGTTTGCTTGTGAAGGGACCCCCATATAAAACCATGCAAATTTCAGAGGATCTTTTATTCTACTGAATCAGATTCTTATACAGAACAAAGTGGGGTTGTGCTTTCTCTCTGTCCGTCTGAAAGGCAGATCGGGTGTTGCCTACTCTCAAAAAATTTAATACAAGGCTATGGGTCCCCAAAATGTTGATGATCCTTTCCCGAGCACCCAAATGATCCCCTGGGTCACATATGGCTCCTGAGCTTATTTATTGTGCAAACCAGCTTGTTGTGTTAGGAAGCCTGAAATATAGAAGGCAGGAGGCACTTGCAAGGGACCAATCTGCACCAGGAAGGATCTGTGATTATGCTGAAGAGCTGCTCAGCAGAGCCACAATTCCTGCTCATTTGCAAGCCACACATCTTCAGAGAAACTGCTTGCAGAGGAAAACTATGCAACAGACAGGAAGGAGAGTCAGGCGGCCGGCTCCTGCCTTTACACAGCTGGTGATCAGGGTAGGTCTTGGCCCAGCACCTGCCTATCCTTCCCATTCCCTCCAACATTTCTCCAATGAAAATTATTATTATTATTATTATTATTATTATTATTATTATTATTATTATACCCCACTCATCTGATGGGTTGCCCCAGCTCCTCTGGGTGACTCCCAACATATATAAAAACATAATAAAACATTAAACATTTTTTTAAATTCCCAATACGGGGCTGCCTTCAGGTGTCTTCTAAAGGTTGTTTAGTTACTTATCACCTTGGCTCAGGGGTCACATAACTCCATACCCTCCAACATTTATCCAATGAAAACAGAGACGTCCTAAGGAAAGGCAGGACATTCTGAGATCAAATCAGAAACTGGGACAGCTTCAGTAAATCTGGGGTGGTCTCTAGGAAATAGGAACACTTGGAGGGTCTGCCTTCCTACCTGAAGCCCCAGACAGCCACAGATTGCTCTGGGCCATCCACCCTGACCTTTAGTGGTCCACGCCTCATTCAAGGCCCTCTGAATATGCTTGATTTGGCCCAGGCCTTGGCAAAATCTGATGCACAACCCTAGTAACCTGCCTGATTGAAGTACAGAAATACTGCTCAGCTGGTGATGTTACCGACATGGGCCACATCAGTGCTTGCATTGTAGAACTGCATGTGTCAGGGATACACAGTGGAGTAGGTGGGTGGAATTATTTACCAGGACTTTGTGCTCATTCTTGGCAGTTGAGGAAATATTGTTCTGGAACTCTGCCCCTCTCTGTTTCACTGCTACCCGATTTCACCACATTGCTGGGAAGAGCACGTGTTCAAACTGCCAGTGCTTGCCCCTGGCTATGCCTCCCTGAATTTTCACAAAGCCACTTTGGCTTTCTCCTCCACCTCCATGTGAGCCATAGCCTTCAGAACCCATCTTCTTTATAGACTCTGTTTTCCCCATATTAGCAAGCCAAGTCTGTATTTTCTGGTGACTGTTCCTATGCTGTCTCTGTTTCAACAGGAGTTTCCTTAAAAAGCAAGCATCCATAAAATTGCACAACCATGATTATTGTTTGCACAGCAAGGGTTGGGGTAAATGAACCCTTTGGGTCCCTCCCAACACTATGATTCTGTGATTCTAAGTAGTTTTTAAAAAGGGAAACATTCAAGTGAGATTTATTTAATTCTAAAAAGCACACATGCAAAACTGTCATATATGTCAAGTCAGATCATTAGTCCTTCTCTCCATGTGCTTTTTTGATTGACAGGTCCTCTCTGAGGTCTCAAAGCAGAGATTCATTCCTGGTCCTGGTAAAGGTAAGGTAAAGGACCCCTGGACGATTAAGTCCAGTCAAAGGTGACTATGGGGTTGCGGTGCTCATCTGGCTTTCAGGCCGAGGGAGCCAACATTTGTCCACAGACAGCTTTGCGGGTCATGTGGCCAGCATGACTAAACCGCTTCTGGCACAACAGAACACTGTGATGGAAGCCAGAGTGCACAGAAATGCCGTTTACCTTCCCACCACAGCGGTACCATGGATCTTGGTACGCAGGGTCTGTTAGCTGCAGGTTGAGCATGAAACCTTCCATCTGCGAAGCATGTTTTCTGCCACAGAGTTCAGAAGAAATCACAATACATTTCATTTCATTGACCAATTCACTACATTAACTGATTAAAATACCTTTTAAATTGCTTTTTTTAAAAAAGCCTGCCCAGTTAATCTAAGGATGCATTCATTCATTTATTTAAAAGAATTATTTTTGAAAGAAGTAATTATAAAAACTGCATCTGGCAGCCAGTGTCTTAGAAGAAGCATCTTCCCTTTGCTTCGTTTGGGAGGGATGCCTCTTCTAAGTTGGCACCTGCTGCAACTGGTATATGTTTTGTGTGTGTGTGTGTGTGTGTGTGTGTGTGCATGCACATGCACATTAAACATCACCATCATTTGGGGGTCAATGGGCACATTTGCAAATTGGAGAAAGTGCTGTGGGCACCTGCAACATTTGCTACAACAGCAAAAAAAAAAAAAAATCAAGCAAAATTTCAGAAGCGGGAGGAAGCTCTGTGGGAGCCAGGGAAGGCCTGTGAGCCCAAGTGCTTCAAGCTGGTGACTCCTGAAGCATGCCATCTAAAAAAACAACTAAAATATGATCCACCTTTTGAAACTGTTGTTCTAGCTACAGTGGTACCTCAGGTTACAGATGCTTCAGGTTACAGATGAATCGGGTTACAGACTCCGCTAACTCAGAAATAGTATCTCGGGTTAAGAACTTTGCTTCAGGATGAGAACAGAAATCGTGGGGCAGTGGCACGGTGGCAGCAGGAGGCCCCATTAGCTAAAGTGATACCTCAGCTTAAGAACAGTTTCAGTTTAAGAACGGACCTCCAGAACAAATTAAATTCTTAACCCAAGGTACCACTGTACATGCAAATCTATGCAACTTTGAGTTGATCAGTTAAAATCAGTTAAAATGTATTTACCTAAACAGCTAACACGGCAATCCTGTGCACACTTACCTGGGAGCAAATCCCAAGCAACCCAATGAGACTCCCTTCTGAGTAGAGAGGCATAATGTTTCTGTAATGCAGAGATGAGGTGCCTACAGCCCTCCAGATGTGGTTAGACACAGTTCACATCATTCATGATCATTGACTATACTGGCTGGGTCTGATGGACATCCAAAAGCATCTGGAGGGCCAATGACACATTCATCATCCCTCAGGCAAATAGTTTCCCAACTTACACATTATTATGCACACAGGGGTGCATGTACACCACACATACACAAACATACACACAAAGACGAATGCATTAGGATCCCCCTTTATTTAACTAATTTGCTCTTTGAAATCACATGCAAGCCTGCAAACAGACATTAGCAGATGCTGGAGCCTGAACTTCTGGGAACGGTGCATTGGAGATGCTTTTCCCAGCTTTGCTGAGGAAGACACCTTGAACCAAATGAAATCAGTAAAGGAATTTGTCCAGCAGGAGCCCAAGGAGATAGGGCAGGAGAACGGTGAAAGCAATGCTCCCATGTACCAGGCTGGCTCCATCAGTTGCTTTCTTTATGTGACTGGTGGCGATCGAGATTTTCACCTCTCCAAAGGTCATGTTGGTGCCCTTGACAAGGATTTTTGCTGATTGAGTAGCACAGCCTTGCCCAAAGAAGTCCTGAGATGAAATTGTAGAATCTGCAAAAGGACAATGCAGGAAAGAAATAGTATCATCCCTGCTGTGAAGGAAATTGACAGTTGTGAAAAATAAAAATTGTGGGGTTAACTTGTTTAAACCCAGCCTGTACAGGGAAGGAATCGGTGGTCAAATTGTGCATGGGCAAAGTCTGCAGTTGGGACTCAGACCCAAGTAGTTTTGTGGATTTGGAACCAAGGGAGTTGAAGGATATGTTTGGGAACCAAATGAAACTTGAGGAGTTCATGCTGGGTCTCAGGATACAAAAGAAAGACACATTGGGCTGAGGAAACAGCAAATTCTAACATAAGTCTTTAGCTTTAGGGACTGTCTCTAGATGGAAAGCTGCAAGTGTTTTAAAATGACATTTCTTTCTGTATTTTTGCTCCATTTAAGGGCTACGTCTGGGAAGCTAAAATGATGGGTGGCTGCATTTGAGCAATTGGGTCTCCTTTGCTTCTACCCGCTCTAGGAGCAAAGGGTTGTCTCCAGCCAGGTTCCGCTTGGAATGAGCTCACTGAAACTACTGGGTCTAAGTTTCTCACATCCATTTCAATGAGTATTATTTTTTCCAATCACAAACTGATGCAGAATGTGACTGAACTTAAGAAGGGTAAAATTGAAAACTGAGAGAAACTGCAATTCATGGGCTTGTCCATCCCTAACCAGGAGGGCTTGCTTTGATGTAGAACAAGGGTTGGGGTTTAGCACAGAGTTCACCTGTGGATAAGCCTAAACTCCTCCACTGTAGAGTCAGTTTGGTGCAGTACTTATGAGGACCTGCTTAAGGTCTGGGTTGAAAGAACTGGACTTGGGTCAGTTATTCTCTTCCAGCCCCTCACCATAGAACTGCCAAGAGAATAGGGGAGAATCTAAACTCATTGGGATTAATATGGAAAGAAGATGAATAATCCTCAATCAGCATACCGCATTCTCATTTACCTTGGTAAGTCCCAGAAATGGTCAGGCAGTAGTCTTGGGATCCAGTACAGTTTTTCTTGTTACCATGGCAGGGCTTAGCGCTGAAAACGAAGCATGTGGGGCACACCTTCCTGGTGACGTTGGTGTTTACTGCAACAGTGATGAAATGAGTGATGAAACATACTGCTGAACTGGAGGGGGAAACACTCTGCAAAAACAAAAACCACAACAACAACCCTCCCCTTTTGTAGTTGGGGAAAATGGAAAAGGCATGGAATTTCTCAATTTGGTGTGGGGTGAGCATCAAATATTTTCTGAACGGTCCAGGCCTTCCATTTCCTTGGGTTGTGGTTGGTCCTTTTAATAAACAAGAACTATTTTAAGCAATGCATATGGTTCCCCTGCTGGTGGGCAGCCTTCCCACGAGACAGAGCAAGACAATTGCCTCAGGCAGGAGCTGCAGTGAGCGGCCAGGAGATGCTGAGCAACAGAACTGTGTGTACCATTTCGCCAGCCCTGTGCTCCCTCAGCTAGGGTGCTGCCCTCAGTTGCAGTGGAGGATGCTACCTGGTCTGCAGGGTTGAAGTGAGATCATTCTATCTCCACTGGTGCTGCGAATCACAAGTGTGGCACTTTGGTCCTGCTTGTTGGCTTTTCACATGCATCTGGTTGGCTATTGTGAGAATAGGATGCTAGACTAGCTGTGTCATTGGCCTGATCCAACAGGCTCTTCTTGTGTGCCTATTTGGAATGAGGGGGGCGGGGGACAATATTGTCCCTCAGGGCAGGCAGTATAGAATCATAGAATCATAGAGTTGGAAGAGACCACAAGGGCCATCGAGTCCAACCCCCTGCCAAGCAGGAAACACCATCAGAGCACTTCTGACATATGGTTGTCAAGCCTCTGCTTAAAGACCTCCAAAGAAGGAGACTCCACCACACTCCTTGGCAGCAAATTCCACTGTCGAACAGCTCTTACTGTCAGGAAGTTCTTCCTAATGTTTAGGTGGAATCTTCTTTCTTGTAGTTTGGATCCATTGCTCCATGTCCGCTTCTCTGGAGCAGCAGAAAACAACCTTTCTCCCTCCTCTATGTGACATCCTTTTATATATTTGAACATGGCTATCATATCACCCCTTAGTAAATTGCCTTGAGCCAGTCCTGCCCGATGCTACTAAGAGCCAGAGCTCAGTGGTAGAACATCTGTGCTGCATTTGATCTCTAGCACCTCAAGATGGGGCAGGGAGACAGCCTTGTCTGAAATCCTGGGGATCCATTGCCGGTCAGTATAGACAATACTATTCTTTTTAAAAAAAATTTTAAATTTTAAAAGATGATGCTGTTAAGGTGCTACACTCAATATGCCAGCAAATTTGGAAAACTCAGCAGTGGCCAGAAGATTGGAGAAGATCAGTCTACATCCCAGTCCCAAAGAAGGGCAGTGCCAAAGAATGCTCCAACTACCGCACAATTGCACTCATTTCACACGCTAGCAAGGTTATGCTTAAAATTCTACAAGGAAGGCTCAAGCAGTATGTGGATCGAGAACTCCCAGAAGTGCAAGCTGGATTTAGAAGAGGCAGAGGAACCAGAGACCAAATTGCAAACATGCCCTGGATTATGGAGAAAGCTAGAGAGTTCCAGAAAGACATCTACTTCTGCTTCATTGACTATGCAAAAGCCTTTGACTGTGTCGACCACAGCAAACTATGACAAGTTCTTAAAGAAATGGGAGTGCCTGATCACCTCATCTGTCTCCTGAGAAATCTCTATGTGGGACAAGAAGCTACAGTTAGAACTGGATATGGAACAACTGATTGGTTCAAAATTGGGAAAGGAGTACGACAAGGCTGTATTTTGTCTCCCTGCTTATTTAATTTATATGCAGAATGCATCATGCGAAAGGCTGGGCTGGATGAATCCCAAGCTGGAATTAAGATTGCCGGAAGAAATATCAACAACCTCAGATATGCAGATGACACAACCTTGATGGCAGAAAGTGAGGAGGAATTAAAGAACCTTTTAATGAGGGTGAAAGTGGAGAGCGCAAAATATGGTCTGAAGCTCAACATCAAAAAAACGAAGATCATGGCCATTGGTCCCATCACCTCCTGGCAAATAGAAGGGGAAGAAATGGAGGCAGTGAGAGATTTTACTTTCTTGGGCTCCATGATCACTGCAGATGGTGACAGCAGCCACGAAATTAAAAGACGCCTGCTTCTTGGGAGAAGGGCAATGACAGGCCTAGACAGCATCTTGAGAAGTAGAGACGTCACCTTGCCAACAAAGGTCCGTATAGTTAAAGCCATGGTTTTCCCAGTAGTGATGTATGGAAGTGAGAGCTGGACCATAAAGAAGGCTGATCGCCGAAGAATTGATGCTTTTGAATTATGGTGCTGGAGGAGACTCTTGAGAGTCCCATGGACTGCAAGGAGATCAAACGCATCCATTCTTAAGGAAATCAGCCCTGAGTGCTCACTGGAAGGACAGATCGTGAAGCTGAGGCTCCAGTACTTTGGCCACCTCATGAGAAGAGAAGACTCCCTGGAGAAGACACTGATGCTGGGAAAGATGGAGGGCACAAGGAGAAGGGGGCAACAGAGGACGAGATGGTTGGATAGTGTTTTCAAGGTTACCAGCATGAGTTTGACCAAACTGCGGGAGGTAGTGGAGGACAGAGGTGCCTGGCGTGCTCTGGTCCATGGGGTCACGAAGAGTCGGACACGACTAAACGACTAAACAACAACAACATAGACAATACTGAGCAAGATCATGTAATCTGAGTCAGTAATCTAAGTCAGTAAATCTGAGTAAATCTGATCCAGTAATCTGAGTCAGTAAAATGCATCTTCCTATGTTCTATGTTCCTATATTATGGTGCCACAGGACCCTCCATTGTTTTGTGGGCAAACTGAATGGTAGAGCACCAGTTTTGTATGCAGAAGGTCCCGACCTCTCCAAGCAGGGCTGGAGGTGTCCCTACTCTGAAACCTTGGGGAGTTTCTACCAGCCAAAGCCCCACTCAGAGGTGCCAACTTGCAGAGAAGATTGGCGCGGGGGAGATGATGCACGCACAATGTTGGGACACCGCATGACATCAGGATGTCAGGAGGAGACAGGGTGGCAGCAGCAGCAGGAGGAGCCAAATGTGGCAGCGGTGCAGCTATAATTATTATTATTATTATTATTATTATTATTATTATTATTATTATTATTATTTATACCCTGCCCATTTGGCTGGATCTTCCCAGCCACTCTGGGCAGCTTCCAGTAAAAACAGAATACGACTTCAAACATTAAAAACTTCCCTAAAGAGCCTTCAGATGTCTTCTAAAAGTTGTTTATTTCCTTGACATCTAATGGGAGAGCGTTTCACAGGGCAGGTGCCACTACCAAGAAGGCCCGCATCTCCTCCTCTCTCGCACCCAGTCTCCTCCGTCTCTTGCTGATGCCACAGGTTGGGAGCTGCACATCTTTCCCTTACGTGGCAGTGGCAGGAGGGGGAGCAGCCACTGAAGCTGTGCCATGCTCGGCTCCACAATCAGCCTCGTCTTCCTCCTCCTGCCACCACCACCGGCCGGGGGCTGCTTTCCCACTCCTTCCCCTGCACAGCAGCAGGAGGAGCCGACCACTGAATTTACACAGCTCCATACTTGGCCTCCTCCCCCCTAATGGTTCTAAACATTGGGTGGCTGCCCTCCTCCCCAAAAAATAATAATTTGGAGGGCTCGAAAGAGCTGGGCGCTAGGAGTTGATGCCTACCGCCCCAGTAGACAACACTGAGCTAGATGAACCCTACAGCTTAAGCCAGCCTCCTAGGTCCATCACACTACAGAATCATTATCCGTGCACTCTAGAGGAGAAAAGTTGGTGGCCAGATGAACTTTCTCTCCCCAAATAGCAGTTTTGATTCAGTCCTACTCCGCCTTGCTTCCTTTTCTGTTCTTCTTCTTGTGGCAATTTATTAATTTACATACTGCTTAATGCCATAATAGTGCACGGAGAATGGAAGCCAGTCATGCAAATCATTAAAATGTTAACATCCTCAATCAAAATATACAATTTGGCAATCCCATTAATGACATTAAAGAAATATACCTGCATCATTAATATATGCGATAAAAAATGCAATCCCTTTAAGATAACATAACACTCAAAACAGAAGGCTAAAGTCAAGGGGATGCCTGCATAAATTAGTGTGTCTGCAGTATATCATTATCATTACTATTGTTTATTATTGTTAGAATTAATTTTGTTTTCTAAATTTGTCCCAAAAGCAGCAAAGATGCAACACTGTGGCATATAGAACAGCAGAGATTGTGCATCCCATACAAATCATTCCCTACACAGTGTTGTGTAATAACTTCCCCCACCTTTCAGGAATCTCAAAGGAGGAGGGAATAAGATTTCAAAGTGACCAAAAAATAAGGCACAACCAAAATTTGCCAATCTGTAATTCTAAATAACTCTTCCATTATTCTCACTCCTATAAACAATTTTTGTTTGTTTTGTTATTGTTCCTATAAACAATGACACTGCACCAATCAGCTGTACATGAAGCTTTCTTCCCTTTTTGCCACACAGATGTTCTGAGTGATTCCCCCCCCCCCCCCCAGAGGCTAATTTGCTCTATGCTGCCGATCCAGGTGAGGCCTCTTGTGTTTCAACATGCAATTTTATTGATGTCTTAGACACAATGTATTTGCAACATGCTCCCTCTGCTGGCTTTATAGAAACTTGCATCTTTATTTTGCCTGCTGCAACCATAGCCTAAAACTTCTTCAACAGCAAAATACTGTCTCCTCAGTATAATCCTTGCTGAGTTCAATTCAATTTATGCCCAGGCAAAGATGGATATAGGATTGCAGTCCAAATGACTCTTTAAATCTAATGCTTGTGATTTTCCAGGTTTATTTTCATTTAACCAAAACTAGCTGTTAGGAAGAATAAATGAGGTAATGATTTGGATGCAGGGGTCAAACTTCCATCCCATGGAATTTTCCTATTGAAAATCCCCTTCTCAAATGGGGGGAGGGGGGTCTTTACAAGCTCTGGTTTGTTGTAAGTCATACTCAGAGTATCCTCATAGAAATCAATGGGATTAAGTTAGGCTTGGTCATTAATTTCAACAGGTCTACGGCGAGTAGGAGTTAGCTGGATACAGGGGTGCTGGATAGGGGGGCAGGTAAGCCTTGCCATGCATAATTAACCATAAGGCCATTTGAATGGCAATGCTCATTAACTTTGGGGACCCCTGGCCCCCTCAAATATTTTATTGAGGAGTCCAAAGTTGCCTCCTATGGCTAGATATAACCTTCTGTTTCTTGGTGATGAGTAGGAGTGCTAGAGTAATGTTAGTGCCTTAGTAGGAGTGCTAGTGTAATGTAATGTTGAAAGCATGTACATTCCTAACACAGGCAGCACAGAAGCTCATCCTGCACCCAAGAAATACCAACCAGCCAGAAACCTTTCCCCATCCCTTCCCCAACCCCCTCTTTCCCTCTCCCTCTCTCTTCCTTGCACTGATTTGGGGTACTGAATCATCAGGTGAAGGTTTTCATGGTACAGAGCCATCCCCTGGTCACCTGCTCACTCCTGCAGATAAAACTGCTTGAGAAATAACATCTACATTGGCCAACTAAGCAGTCGGCAAGCCTACTTGCATCAGATCTCCAAAGCACAAGCTGTAGCCCCATCCAGCTTGGTGCATCCATGGCTGTCTTTACCCGGGGGTGCAATGGGTGCAGTGCACCTGGGCGCTGAATTCTGGGAGTTGCCAAATGTATACCTACTATATATTGGTCCCTCTCAATCAGCGGCAGTGAAAAGCAATGGAGCGGAAGTCCCCCTCCCCCATCACTCTATTACCAGAAGCAGTTTTTTCTGCTGCATCATCGTTATAGGTGAGCAATTCCCCCCCCCCCCAAAAAAAAATAGGTCAACAAGTTTGGCTTTTCCCCTCCCAAAAAAACTCAATAAAAGTTAATTTGGGGTGCCTAAACTAATTTTAGGGGCGCTGGGTGGATCTTTGCACCCTGGCGGCGCATATGCTAAAGACGGCCTTGGGTGCATCGCAAATATCCTCCAGATAAACTCCCCACTCTCTGGCCAACTTAAAACAGCAACAGACTTTTCCTCTGCCTCTCACACTACCTGAATGATGTGACATTCCAAAATCTGGAGAGAGACTTGCAGCCATTAAAGAACAGCATTTCCTTTCATCAGGTTGTGCAAAGCCAGGGCAATAGGTCTATTCACAATCATCAATACAAGAAAGCTCTTAAATTTTTCTTATGGGTGCTTCATCCTCAATTTCACTTACTTAGTATGCAGTGTAAATAACTTCCCTATTGCCCTTCAGTTAGGATTCCTGGGATATGAAAAAAAAATTGATATATTCATTTCTGAGACTCTTACTCAGCCTTAATCAGTTCTGGACCCCACATACCTTCAGGTAGACGACTATTGCATTTTGTCTCATTGCAGCATACAAAGTTCCAGGTAAAATTTTTCCCAGCTGTGAAGAATAAGTCCCCCTCTTTGCATGCATCGAAACTGGTCTTGCTGCTTTCACAGCCTTGGAAGTTAACAGGGATTGCTTTGGGATCTTGTGTTTCAAAAAAAGGGGAAGGAAATAGAAGGGAGTTAGGGAGATAAAAAATAACATGTTAAAACCAATGACCAAAACAATATCACTCATCCATTAAAGCAGGGGAGGAAAAACCTTTTCAGCCTGAGGGTCGCAGTCTATCACTGACAAGTGCTAGGGGTGGGAGCCAGGGGTAAAAGTGGGCAGAGCTGCAAATGTGACTCGTATCTTTGTGCCCTAGGCTAGATTCCAGCCATGCAAAAGTCAGGGGGTTTTACACACATTGTTCGACCTCCAGGCAAACAAGTTCAAGGGTGCTTCCAAACTGAAGAGGGCATGGAGGACGACCGGTGAGGGGTGTTGCCTGGGCAGGATGAGTGGGGCCTGGGAAGAGAGTGGAAGGCCAGAAAAAGAGGGCTGCCCTTGGCCCCTAGACCTGAAATTTACCCACCCCTTCATTAAAATGTACCACAAATGCACATAATCAAGCACTGGTGTATTCACACTTGTGGTCAGCAGTGATCTTTCGTGTAAACGCAACCAAGTTCTTGATAGTGTAACTGATTCCATCTGTAATATGCAGGTGGGTTTGCACTATTCAGACAGTGCAATTGGCATTTGATGTGTTCTTCAGATTCATAATGATCATGGCTGCATTCCTCCTCCCCGCCCCCCGCACACACCTTTTAATTAGGTTTCTAGAAAGGCTTCTGTTAGTGTTTTCTGGAAATGTCCCCAGGGACACATCTACCTACTCTTTGTATGATTCCATGATGCTGAAATGCAGGATCCTCCATCAACTTTACAAACTTTGCTTGGACACTCTTTTTCACCAAGACTACAGTCACATTCCAGGGAGTTTGCTGGGGGGGAAATAATAACATTGAAAACAGTAAACAATAGCAACTACCACGATGATGAGCAACACTAGTTCTTATTTCTTTTGTTTCTGCTTTATTTTCTAATCCCAACCTTCCTCTGAGGAATTCAGGATTATGTGCCAGAGACACTGCTGCAGTCGCCACACCCAATCACAACATCACAACTTAGGCCTCATTAACTCCATGCATTTATAGTGTTGTGATACGACTTCCCCTCGAAGAATTCTGCAGTTTGCAAAGGGTGCTGAAAGTTGTTAGGAGGCTCCTGTTGCCCTCACACAGCTATGCTGGATTGATTGTTAAACCACTCTGGAAGGGGAATGGGGGCCTCTCCTAAAAACACTCTGCACCCTTACCAAACTACAGCTCTCAAGATTCTTGGGGCGAAGCCGTGGCTGTTTAAAGTTTTATCATAGCAGTTTAGATGTGTGGTCATTGTCTATTGGCTGCAACAGGACTCTACTGTTGTGTTCTAGTCCAATGACAGACTCCACAGAGAATGCAGCTTCAGGACCATGGACAGATCTCAATGAGCAGCTTCTTTTGACAAAGGCTGGTTGCAGACTGAAGCCTTTTGAGCCTCTATCTCCAGGCTGTCTCTTCCCATGACTACTATTGTGGCAAGGCCACCTGAAGAAAATATACTGCAGTACCTCACCTTTGCTGTACCTCATTTTACATTGTAGTGCCTAATGCTTAAAAGTGCCTAATTCTGAGAATCAAATGCTGTGTGTCTTTCTCTCTCTGCTTTATTGCTGGATTAGCAGAAACAGATATTTTTAGCTGTGCTTGAAGAATATAGGGGAAAGGAGAAGGCATCCATCATAGTCACAAGGTGAGGCACTATCACCACATGTTCTGGAACACAGGATGTCTGAGTTGGGTGCTTTCCATATAGGACACAGGATGTCTGATAAGGAAGGGGGTTTTGCTTTGCCTGCCAAAGAGGGGATTTTTAGCTTTACTTGCTGATAACAGTATATGAGTAATTGCCAATATAATGAGCAAATATATGGAAAGAAGAAGTAATCTTTATAAGGGCATAGGAGGATTTAGGAAGGGTGATGTTCATGCTTATTGGTTTAATTTTGCTGCAGTGCATGAATATGTAATGTCTGAAAAAGGTACTATATAACCCCATGGAACTGTTGATCAGTGTCCAGTCTTTGGGAGAGAACTCCACTGGACCTGTTGCTGTCAGCAGAAAAATTTACTTTCTATTTCTCCAACTGCTGCGTCTGTGGTCTTTGAGTGCACCTTGAACAGGTATCCTGGTACTTTCGCAACACTATATCTCTCCTTTGTGAATGTTTGGTAATCTGCTCTAGGAAGACATCGTCTATGTCTGGCTTGGCAGTCTATAGCAGACCCTTCACAGTAAGGTCACTATTTCTCTCTGCTACAATTTTTACTCCTATACTCTCTATCAGTTTTCCATGGTCCAGATCCTGGATTTCTTCACAACTTTGCATATAATGCTACTCCTCCTTCCTTCCTGTTTGGTCCATGCATTTTGAATAAGTTATACATCTCAGTTGCTACCTTCCAGGCATGAGTTTCATCACACCAGGTTTCAGTAATATGACTCAACTCACCTGCAGCTATCAAGGCAGCAAAAAGATAGAGAAGAAACAACTTCATGATTCTGGGAACTGAAGTGGTCTGGTGTCAATGGAAGAAAAATATCCCACAGAGGAGGTTTCTGCGACTGCAATACCAAAATGATGGGAGATTTTATTATTATTATA
This sequence comes from Podarcis raffonei, assembly GCF_027172205.1. NCBI lineage: Eukaryota > Metazoa > Chordata > Lepidosauria > Squamata > Lacertidae > Podarcis > Podarcis raffonei. The sequence continues at coordinate 14,756,087 of NC_070609.1, forward strand.
TTTAAAAAGCAAGCCAGAATCAACATGAAGGTAAATGATATGGTAGTTACAGCTGGGCAAATGGCACTCTAGTGTGTCATGTGGTTGTGAGTTCCAATGGTCTTGTTTTTGTATTTTTGAAGTCTCTCCCTAGCAGACCTGGGTCAAAGCATTTTGCCGCCTGAAGCAGTAATGAGGATGACATTCTCCTTTTTTCTTTTTTCTTTCCAATCTTGACCTGCCTCCAAAATAATTCATGATAATATACATCAGGGATGGAGGACAGCTCTGGCCCTCCAGATATTTATTTGTTTAATTTTATTGTTACATTTCTATCCCACCTTTCCTCCAGGGAAGCTCAAAGTGACACAGATTGTTCTCCCTCTTCATGTTTCATCCTCACAACAACTCTTTGAGGTAGGATAGGTTGAAAGACAGTGGCTGGCTCAAAGTTATCCAGTCAGCTTCATGACCATAGGGGGATTTGAACCCTGGTCTCCCAGGCAGGACAACAACTCCCATCATCCCTGGCTTTGGGCCATGCCCACTGGAGCTGGTGGTATTTGGAGTCTAACAGCATTTGAAGGCCCACAGGGTCCCCATCCCTATTTGGGGTAAATAAATTTGCAAAAATGTATTGTTTTTCACCCCCTTGGTCTCTCCATATTAAAGCTTTACTGCAGGTGTGACCTCCAGATGTTATTACTAATATTACATATTTATTCATACCCATAGCTGTCAACATTTCCCTTTTTTAAAGGGAAATTCCCTTATTCCGAATATGATTCCTCGCAAGAAAAGGGAAAAGTTGACAGCTATGTTCATACCCCACATTTTTCCCTAACAGGAACTCAAGGTGGCTTATAGATAAAAATAGGAATTGCTAAAAACATTAAAAAATTAAGCATTGATAGAATTAATACTCTCTCTTTTTCTCTCTATACACAATCTATTAAAACAATACAAATAATTACAATAAAAACAGCAGAGCACCAGATCTTTCATTAAAAGGAGTAAATTCCCAAAGGCCTGTTGGAACAAGAAGGTCTTCACCTGCCAGCAGAACGAAAATAAGGAAGGAGGGAATCTCACTCCTCTAGGGAGGGAGTTCCAAAGTCTGGGAGCAGCCACCAAGAAGGCCCTCTTCTGTGCTGTGAGAGTAGCAGGGCTGAGAAAAGGGCCTCCCCTGAAGACCTCAAAACCGAGGCAGGTTCATATGACAGAATAGAGTCTTTGAGATACCTTGGACCTTAGCCTAGACACTGCTAGGGTACTATGGCAAAATGTGCATTAAAATGTATCTATTAGTGAAAATAACGAACGAAAATGCATTAGCACAAATAGGTGTATCTGACAAAATTGCATTGAAATATGTACATATTAGAAGAAAGTCACCCTAAAATGCAGGTGAATTTCCGTCACTAATAGTTAACTGCTCTCTGCGGTTTGTGTGACAATATTTCAGATAGCAATCCCATTTGCTCCCACCCAAGGGAATATCTGGGCAAGGCCAGTAGACAAATGACTATCCTGCCCTCTTTGCTAAACAATTTGGGGCAGGACCCCAGGGTGTGTGCCCTGAGGAGTGCGTATGCAAGGAGAATGTGCCTCGTGTGGACACACCGCACCTGAGAGCAAGAGGAGGGTCACACCCTCATAGCAAACACATATCTCTGGGGGGGGGGAGAACATTTTGGCTTAAAACCATGTAACAGAGATGGCAAGAATGGATGGCAAGCAGGCCAAAGGAAAAGGAAGACATTCAAAGCTGCCATAGCTGGGTATGATGGTCATCTGAATTGAGGGGTAGCAATGAAGCTGGAGGTAGATACCATGGAGAGAGTGGATAGAGGAAACCTTTTATCCCTCTCTTATAACACTAGAATTCATAGACATCCAATGGAAAGTTGGAAGATTTGGGACAGGTGAAAGCACATTCTATGGAATTTACTTCCCTGGGAGGTAATGATAGCCACCAACTTGGGTGACCTTCAAAGAGGATTGGACAAGTTCATGGAGTATAAGGCTATGCTCTGCCTCCATGGTCTAAGACAGTAATGCTTCTGGATATCAGGTTCTGGAAGCCCCAGGAGGGGAGAGTGTTATTGTCCTGCTTGCAGGCTTCTCATTGGCACCTGCGTAGCTCTGTGAGAATTAGATGGTGGGCTTGATGGGCCATTGGCCTGATGTAGCAGACACTTCTTATGTTCTTATAAGAGAAGCAGAGACTGGAGAGAGACAGTGAATGGTACTGTGATGTTGACATTTTATCCTTTATCAGGACTGGCGTGTCTACCGTACTCATAAGCTGATATGGAACTCTCTTTCAGGGAAACCAGGTTGCTGGATTTCAGGGTGGGTCGTGGATAAGAAACCTTTGATAAGAAAGAGGAGGGTGTCCAAACAAAGGGATTTGCACCCCTCTGAGGACAAATGTTGAATCATAGAACTGTAGAGTTGGAAGGATACATTAGATCATCTAGTCCAATTCCCTGCAATGAAGGAATCTCAACTAAAGCAGCCATGACAGATGGCCATCCAACCTCTGCTTAAAACTTCCAAGGAAGGAGAGTCCACAACCTTCCAAGGGAGTTCATTCCACTCTTGAACAGCTTTTACTGTCAGAAAGTTCTACCTTCAACCTCCTTCAACTGTTACTCATAAGGCTTGGGCTTGATGTCAAGCCCATAATGCTGTTTTGTGCAGCACCAATGAATCCTCCCAAGATTTCTCAAACAAACACCTACTGCCAACCTTGGGTTTCACAGTCCTTGTGTTTGTCAGATGCACTGTATTTTAAAAGCTAAGTGGAGTCTTCAACCAAAGGTTGTATTGCATCAGGTATGGGGGACTTTTGGCCTCTGGATGTTGCTGAACACCAGTCAGCCCTGACCATTGGCCAACCTTCCTGAGGCTGATGGGAGTTGTAGTTCAGCAGCATCTGGAGCACCGAAGATTCCTTTCACCTGCAATTGGAGCACTGCTGCTGCCTTGCAGCACTACTCCCCAACAGAGGCCCCCAAAAATATTTTTTGCCTTGTTCCCCCTGACATCTTCCCACTGGGATGGTTATTTCAGTGGAAACTGAGCCCACCTCAGTGCTCTAACAGTCTCAGTGATGTCATTGCCTGAGCCAAAACCCATGACCGACCAGTGAGAGTTCTCCACCCACTGCTGTGAGCTGCTAACATCATTTACTGTGCAGTAGGTTACCCTGATGTCATTTAAAACAAGGAAGGCGTTTGTTCTTTTTAGATACATTAGGCAAACATACGGCTATCAATAGTGTTATCAGCAGTACATGGGCAACCGCAGAGCATGAGAAAGTGGAGTGCGCACTGCATGGTACCTTGGTATTCATCCACATGCATTTATACATAAGTGTGTTGGGTCTAGAACACTGGTTCACATTCTAAGGAGGACTAACAAAATAAAGTGTGTCTAAAGGAGGGTGACCAGGGTGGTTGAGAGGTCTGGAAACCACCAGTTACAACCCCAAGTCCTATGAGGAAATGTTTGAAGAAATGGAGGAACAGGATAGCATCTTGATGAAGGGTTGTCATTCAGAAAATGTATAGACCCCTGATAGACCAAAAGCCCATCTAGTCCAACATTTTGTCCTCACAGTGGCTGGCAAGGTACCTGTGGGAATCCCAGATAAACAGAACATGACTGCAACAGCACGGTCTTGCCCCAGTATACCTGAAAGAGCATCTCCACCCCCATTGTTCACCCTGGACACTGAGGTCCAGTTCTGAGGGCCTTCTGGTGGTTCCCTCACTGCGAGAGGTGAGGTTACAAGGAACCAGACAGAGGGCCTTCTTGGTGGTGGCACCCGCCATGTGGAACATCCTCCCATCAGATGTCAAGGAAATAAACAACTATCTGACTTTTAGAAGACATCTGAAGTCAGCCCTGTTTAAGGAAGTTTTTAATGTTTGATGTTTTATCGTGTTTTTAATATTCTGTTGGGAGCCACCCAGAGTGGCTGGGGAAACCCAGCCAGATGGGCAGGGTATAAATAATAAGTTGTTGTTGTTTCTCCTGCTCAGAATCACCAAATGCTGGAATTGAGAGGCAAGCTACCTCAGATACTGGTGATAATGTAGTCATCATGACTAGTAGCCGCTGATAGTCATCCACCATTGGTTTATCTACCTTTTAAAGCTATTCAGATTGGAGACCTTTCCTGGTTCCCACAAATTCACCTCCCCCCCCCCACTGAAATTAGACTTGAAAGAAACATTTTTTTAAGGGGAAGTTGTTTCCCTGTTCACTGTGCATTTGGACACCTCTTAAGATATTGTAAACATTTTTCTTTCATGATGGTGCCCAAGAACAGGAACAAAGTTTTCATTTGGATGCAATTGGAGACCATTTTGAATCGAGAGGGTGGACTGAAGCTTATCAAAATCGCATTGACTTTAACTCAATTTTACAAAATGGTACCTGAGATCAAGAGGCAAGTTTTGAACTATATTTGAATATGACTGGATGCCATTTTGAATCAAGATAGAAGACTGAACCTTTCAAAACTGCACTGATTTCAACAACGGATATCAAAATTCCACTGATTTTTCAGTTTTGGAGGTGGCTATCGAGTAGCCAATAGGCTGCTGCGTGTGTGTGCTGCACACAACAGTTTCCCTGATTTGCAAGTTCACCTACAGGCACTAAAAGCTTGGTGACCTCCTCTAATAGCAAACTCAACTGGTGGGGGCTGAAAGCTATGTTGACCAAAACAAGTCCACTGAGAAACAACAGGCAAATATCAGAATGCTCGTGGGAACTGTAAGGTTTGCAGAAGTACAACACACACACCCCACTTCTTCCTTCCTTCCTTCCTTCCTTCCTTCCTTCCTTCCTTCCTTCCTTCCTTCCTTCCTTAGTGGAAATCTAAGGTGGCAATGTCCATGGTAAATAAAATACCAATCAGGATGATCAGTTCATAGAATCATCATCCAGTCTAACCCACAATGCAGGAATCTCAATTAAAGTATGCATTACAGAGGGCCACCCAACCTCTGCTTAAAAAAACCTCCAAGGAAGGAAAGTCCACCACCTTCCAAGGGAGTCCATTCCATCGTAGAACAGCTCTTAAAAGTTCATTCTGATGTTTAATCAGAATCTCCTTTCTTGTAACTTGAAGCCATTGGTTCAAGTCCTACCTTCTGAGCAGGAGTAAACAAGCTAACAGGGACTGAAGAAAAGTGTGACTGTACACAGCGAACCAGTGGTATTGCGAGTGAATGGGGCAGCCCCGTGGTTCCACGTTATGCCTATCATGGCCTGGAGGAGGGAGGATGTTGCAAAGACAGCTTGCCTTCCACTCCTGATCACCTCTGGCCATGCAGAGCTACCAGGTGGGTGCCAGGCATGTTCTAGGATGTCTGTGTAAGAAGACTGTGTAGCTCAACACTCCTAGCAGCAAACCACAGAAACGGGTTGCGCACCCTGGAAGAGTACCCTGTAGGTGAATGCACCAAGTTGTGCTGGGATGTCATAGAACAGCTTCATGCAGACCCTCCCAAATATCTTCCCTTTGCTGTTCAGGTCCTAGGCAAGCATCCCTTCCCAAGCCACCAGCAAGACCTGGCTGTAAAGTTGACTAATATCCATAGCAAAGAGTTCCTCTCTTACCTGGTTTCCCCCCTTCTTTGTTGATGTGATATCTTTATGCAGAGAGACCAGCTGAGAGGCATTAGGTTGGTTGTGTGTGTATATATACTCTCCAAGGAAAGGTGAGTAAGTGCCCGCTATCAGTGGGCAGGGAGTAGATATGAGAAGAAAGGGCAGCTTCAGTGAGAGACTTTTAAGGTGGAGGAGAGACATTGTGATTCATTGTGAGGTGTGGTAAAGAAGGAAACAAGGTTAAAATATCTGGGCAAACTTGACGGGAAATCTGAGAAACCAATTCTGCCATGGAAAATAACTCTTGGTTTGTTTAGGACTGTATTCCTTCAAACACCAGAAGGAAGTGAGGGACTGCCCTGACTTGAAGAGGTTTTAAGGTGGAGCACATGAGATAGGGACAGGAAAATCTGAAAATTTTGGTTTCTCCCAGTTTCTAATTTTTTCCTGAAGTTCAGTTTTCACAATTCTACATCAGTGTGCAAATTTTTATTTTATTTTTTTTAAAAAAAGTTCTCATAAACATTCAGCAGCATTGTAATGCAACTGTTTCTAAATATACACATATTGGATGGAATTGTGCCTAAGACACACACCTTTCACACAGCAAAGGTGCATACTTTACTATACATTTCTGTAAATGTTCCTTGACTGGAGAACCATGCTGCAAAATTTGGAGACCCTGAATTTCAATGGTTTGCATATTGCGTCAGAAAATGCAGCTTAGGGAGGTTCGCCTCAAAATGCAAACTGAAATGAATTTCTCCCCCATCCTTATTATGAGAAAATGTTTCCAGGACAGGGCAGTGCCTGCAAGAGGAATGTAAGGGTAAGGTAGCCCTTCTGACTAAAGAAGTCCCCTCATTTTGCAGCAAGCCATGCCTGCAAGCTCATTTTTTGTTTTTTTAAAAAGGGGGGAGAATAAGCTTAAGGAATTCGTCTCATCCTTCCTGACCCTAGCTGACTTCCAACTGTGAGGGGTCTAAGGATCTTCTAAAAACTCTCATCACCTTTAACAAGCTACAGTTTCTAAGACTCTTGTGGTAGGAAGCCATGATTGTTTAAAATGACTGTTTAAACCATGCAGAGGGTCTTCTCGGTAGTGGCACCTGCCCTGTGGAACACCCTCCCATCAGATGTCAAGGAAATAAACAACTATCTGACTTTTAGAAGACATCTGAAGACAGCCTTGTATCAGGAAGTTTTTAATGTCTAATGTTTTACATTTTGTGTGTGTGCTGTAAGCCACCCATTATTATTATTATTATTATTATTATTATTATTATTATTATTATTATTATTATGCCTCGGAACATGGAGGTTCCATTTACCCATTGTTACTACACTGGTGGTACCTCGGGTTACAGACGCTTCAGGTTACAGACTCCGCTAACCCAGAAATAGTACCTCAGGTTAAGAACTTTGTTTCAGGATGAAAACAGAAATCGCGTGGCAGCGGCGGTGCAGCGGCAGTGGGAGGCCCCATTAGCTAAAGTGGTACTTCAGGTTAAGAAAAGTTTCAGGTTAAGAACGGACTTCCAGAACGAATTAAGTTTTTAACCTGAGGTGCCACTGTAATAGCCATTACCAAGGAGAGTTGAGCTCCGAGGGCCTTCTGGCGATTCTCTCCCTTCGAGAAGTGAGGTTACAGGGAACTAGGCAGAGGGCCTTCTCAGTGGTGGTGCCCGCCCTGTGAAACACCCTCCCATCAGATGTCAAGGAAATAAACAACTATCTGACTTGCAGTCTTGTTTAGGGAAGTTTTTAATGTTTAATGCTTTAACGTGTTTTTAATACTCTGTTGAGTAGGGTATAAATAACATCATCATCATCATCATCATCATCATCATCATCATTATTATTATTAGTATTATTATTATATAAAATGGCACCATAGTAGCTTAACTGTATAGCACTGATTGGGCCTGAGTGTTTCAGATATATTTATATTGTACAGTGGAATTTTGGTTTTCGAACTTAACCTGTTCCGGAAGACTGTTCAACTTCCGAAACGTTCGAAAACCGAGGATCAATGAGCGGTCAGCAAACTCCATTGATAAAATAGAGAAACACACCTTGGAAGCCATTCGACTTCTGAGGCACATTAAAAAATGTTCGGGTTCCAAATCGTTCAGCTTCCCAGACACTTGAAAACCGAGGTTCTACTGTACTGTTTTAACATGTTGGTGTTTGTCTCCCTGGGCTCTTTGGGAAAGAAGAGTGGGGTAGAAACTTAATAACTAATAAGGAGAGTCCTCCTGGATCATGCCACAAGCCTGTCTAGTCCTACTTCCTGTTTCCTACAGGAAGCAAGGGAAAGCCCACAATCAGAACATTAAGGAGCTAGTTTTTGTAAGCCACGCTTCTTAGATGAATGGCGGAGTATAAATGCTGTAAGTATTTCTCCCTTGCTATTCTTCCTCAGGTATTCAGAGGCATGTCCAACAAACACGACAAATAGCCACTATGGCTGGTGGGTATTGATAAACATATTCTCTATGACTTTTTCTAATCCCCTGATGAATGAATGAAACTGTTCAACCATTTTGTTTTCAGCTGGAGACAGTGGTCTAGGAGGCTAGAGGCAGTCCTTGCCAGGAAGTTCAACAGGAAACTGAAACTTAAGTTGTTACGGGAAATAGAAACTTAGCAAAACTCTACTGTCATTCTGGTTGGCTGCAGTCCTAAAGGGCTGTTTTAGCAAAGGCAGTCTTAAAAGCAAGGCTGTCAGTTATCTTGTTCAATTAATGAAGGTTAAGTTCAGTTGCTGAATTTTATACATATATGGGTGTTTGCTTGTTAGTAAAGTATATCTTCTAAATTGGGAACAGTAACCAGTAGAAGGAAAGCAAGGAAGAACTTTATTTTCCTGTTGCAACTGAGTCCCCCCCCCCACACCTTTGCAAGGAAGTGAGCACCCAGGGCAAAGGTGTGTAAGAACTTTTAAAGACTTTAGAAATTGCCCAGACCCTCAGCCAAAGACCACTCAAAAAGCAGTCTGCTTCCTCCTTTGCTCCCATGCCCCACCTTGACTTCATTTAATTCCAGGATTGTGATGTGGCACTACAAAACCTCCAACGGGAGCTGCGTGAAGACAGCCTTACATTTTTATGCATATAGGAAGATACACACATACACACACACACACACACAGAGAGAGAGAGAGAGAGAGAGAGAGAGAGAGAGAGAGAGAGAGAGACCAGGGGTCTGTTTCCTTAACAAGAGTTTGCTTTTAACATTGTTATTTATTTGTTTATTTGTTTATTTATTTATTGCCGTCCACATGTGCCTCAAAGCAATATATAAAATAAAATCCAAGAAGCAAAAAGGGGGAAAAAATGTTTACAAAGCTTGGTTTCGTTAGGCATATTTTAAAATACTCAGTTTTCCATAGCATTCTTCATATGTAGAAACTTGTATCTTTTAGAGCAGGGATTTGGAGCCTGTGGTCCTCAAAATGCTGCTGGACTCCTTCTCCCATCAGAAATGATGGGAGCTGCAGTTCCTGTACTGCAGGGGTTGGACTAGATGAGTCCTGCGGTCCCTTCCAACTCTTCAAATCTGTGATTCTGTGACATCTAGAGGGCCACAGGCTCTCCTGCCATAGTTTAGACGTTTGGGAAGCCCTTGAAAGCCAAACTGAGATCCTGGACTACCAATTCTCTGTGTCTGCAGATATTAATGATTGTTGAGCAGGTCTCCTGGGGAGGATGCAAATCAGCTCTGTGTTCCCTTGGAAATGTAAACATTTTCCACTGCAGACCTGTCCCCTTTCCCCTCGGACTTTGGACTTGTGCAGAACTCGAGAAAGCTGGACCAGGCAAAGGATGTTGTTTACTGAAGGGATATTTGCTTATTGATGAAAAGAGCCACGTCAGCATGTTAGGGTGGTTAGACGCAAAGGGGGGGGGGCAAGGCCCATGTATCTTTAATAGTCGTGTTAAAGAGAGAAATGCAACTATTAAAGGATGAGGAATACTTCCCTCTTTGTGTTTATGAGTCCATTTTATAGAATTTATATTTCTTTTGACCAAAAACAGTTGTTGCTCCACATTCAGAGGTATTTCGTGGTTTTAAAAATATTTATTTTATTTAATCAAGAATATATATTTTAATGATGCTCACAAATAAAGACTTAAAGAAAAACATCAACACAGTTGAATTAAAATTAAACATACACACCCCAAAATAAAATGAATTACAAATTTTGGGTCATTTCTTTCACAGTCCCTAGGGAAAATAATAATAGTTCCGCATTCAGAGGTGATTGTAAGGAGACTAAGAGTGCAAGCCTATGCGCATCAATTCTGAAGGAAGTCTCATTGGGTTTGGTGCTACTTCCACCAGGGGATGAAGGGGCGGGGATTGCTTTGGTTCTCATTTTAATGAGAACCCACCAAATCCACCAATACGTGAATCAAAATGCACCTGTCCTTTGAAATTCACACTTTTCCTCACTTTGTGATGCAGTTCACCCACCAAAAAATGTTTACAAATAGGTATATTGGGGGGAAATGTACATTAAACTTCTGGGATTGGTGCCCTCTGTTCTTGTATCGTGTTGAAGATGCTCTTCTTAACTTGGGTAGAGAAGGTGTCCTGGGCCAAATGAGATCAGTAAAGAAATTTGTCCAGCAGGAGCCCAAGGAGACTTGGCAGTAGGATGGTGAAAACAGAACTAGTAGAGGTGGCAGAGGTGGAGGTGGTTGCAGGTTTAGTAGACTTGCTCAGGGACTTGTCGGAGGATCGGTTGGTAGAGGTTTTAGAGGAGGATGAGGTGATGGAAGAGCTGGAGGAAGACAAGGTGGTGGGTGTTTTGGAGGAGGTTGGGGTGGTGGAAGATTTGGAGGAAGACAGGGTGGTGGGTGTTTTAGAGGCAGTTGGGATGGTGGAAGAGTTGGAGGAAGACAAGGTGGTGGGTGTTTTAGAGGAGGTTGGGGTGGTGGAAGAGTTGGAGGAAGACAAGTTGGTAGATGTTTTAGAGGAGGTTGGGGTGGTGGAAGAGTTGGAGGAAGACAAGGTGGTGGGTGTTTTAGAGGAGGTTGGGGTGGTGGAAGAGTTGGAGGAAGACAGGGTGGTGGGTGTTTTAGAGGAGGTTGGGGTGGTGGAAGAGTTGGAGGAAGACAAGGTGGTGGAGGGTTTAGAGGAGGATGTGGGGATGTCCTGGCTGGCCCCATCTTTAGCTTTCTCTATGTGGCTGCTGGTAATCATGTAAGTGACCTCTCCAAAGGTCAGCTTCGTGCCGCTGACAAGGTTGCTTGCTGTAGGGGTAGCACACCCTTCTCCAAAAAAGGGCTCAATTGTAGTACCTGCAAAAGGACAATAGGAGAAAGAAATTATATTATCCCTGCTGTAAAGGAAATGGACCATTCTGATGAAGAAAAGCCTTGCATCTGGGTTGATTTGGTGATTATGAGGTTAACCTGTTAAACCTCACCTGTCCAGGAATCAAATTCGAAGATGGTAAAATCTTTGAGGAAGGTGCGGGGTGGGATTTCACATAGGCAATACCGGCAATTGGGACTAAGGAGCTTATACTTCCTTGCGTTTTGTCAACTGGGAACCAAGGGCATGACATAGCCAGAGGGCATGTTGGGGAACCAGGTGAAAGAAAGTGGTCAAGGCAGGTGTCATAATGCCAAGGGCTGGTGGGTGCAAGAAACCACAAATTTAATACCATTCTTTCACTATAGGAACTGTGTCTAAAGGGAAAGCTGCAAACATCCTCCAATTCTTTCTGTACTTTTACTCCATTTTAGGGGTTTGCTTTGCGTGCTTGTAACCATTCGTATTTTTAAACCTTTTCCCTAAGAACAACCTTTTTAATCCTTTTGGTCAACTTTTAATCTAGCTTCACAATACCTTTGTCGTGTACCTTAATGTGTCACCCTATATACCTGCATGTCAAGTTCTATGCTACCTTGAGGTCTTTTCAGTGGGGATCTGGGGCATGCTGCAAACAGATATAAGCAGCACCTCAAAAAAATGACCATTTTGAGCCAGGCTAACAGTGAGTTCTTGCCAAGCCAGTTATTTGGGTCTCTTTTGCGAACCACAGCTGTTCTTTGAAATTTTCACTTCTCTGAATTTTGCAATGCAGTTCTTAATATATATTTTTAAACTCCTTATCTTAGGGGAAAGTGCATAACAAATGAAAATAACAATCAAAATAACAATCAAAATGCATTATTTTAGGGGAAATAAACCCAGACTCACCCATTGTAGAGCCAGTTCAGTGCAGTGGTTAGAGTATCCACTTAAATTCTGGGCTGAAATAACTGGATTTGGGCCAGTTATTATCCCTTAGCCTAACCTACCTCATAAGGTTTATGAGAGAGCAAGGGAGAGGCTGAACTCCTTGGAAGAAGAGCTGGATTAAAATGAAATGAATAGTAATAATCTGCAGTCATCATACTGGCCAACTCTCATGGATGCTTTAGCTGAGATTCCTGCATTGCAGGGGGTTGGACAAGATATCCCTTGGGGTCCCTTCTAACTCTATGATTCTATGATTCTACATTCTGATTTACCTGTTGTGATAACCCCAGTAATGGTAAGGCAATGGTCCTGGGATTTGGCGCATTTCATCGTGGTGGCATTGCAGGACTCAGAGCCGAAAACAAAGCATGTTGGGCACATCAGTTCACTGGGAGTGGTGTCTTCCTTTAGCACTGCAGGAGTGATGAAATGAGTAAGTCAAGAGAAAGAACATCTGCAGTGGCTAGCTCAGCAGTTGGCAGGCTGACTTGCTTCAGATCTCCAAAGTGCAAGTTGTAGCCTTCTCCAACTGTGCGCATCACAGACATTTCTCCAGATAGACTCCCCAATTTTGGACCAGCTTAAAACATACAGGGTACCTTGGGTTAAGAACTTAATTCGTTCCGGAGGTCCGTTCTTAACCTTAATCTGTTCTTAACCTGAGGTACCACTTTAGCTAATGGGGCCTCCTGCTGCCGCCGCACGATTTCTGTTCTCATCCTGAAGCAAAGTTCTTAACCTGAGGTACTATTTCTGGGTTAGCGGAGTCTGTAACCTGAAGCGTCTGTAACCTGAAGCATCTGTAACCTGAGGTACCACTGTATTCTGCCTCCCATGCTACCTGAACATTGCAACGTTTGGAGAGAGGCTGCCAACCAGTAAAGAACCTTAAGCCCTTTTGGCAGCTTGTGCAAAGCCAGGGCAATAGCTCTATTCACAATCAACAAGACAAAAAAGCTCTTGTACTATATCCTTCATTTTTCTTACTTAATATATACATTGTTAATAATTTTCATAATGCCCTTCAATAAAAATTCCCAGGGTATTTTGCATGAAAATACACCTATCCATTTCTGAGAGTCCTCCTTAGCCTTAATGAGTCCTGGACCCCACATACCTTCAGGGTTAACAGCATTGCAGTTGTCCTCGTGGCAGCATATGGTTTTAGTGTTCCAGGAAAATTGTTTCCCCGCTGTGATGAACATCTCCTCCTCTTTGCACGCCAAAGGGGTCTGGCTGCTCCAACAGCTACTGAATATACCTGGTGTTGCACTGGAGTCTTCACCTTCAAAAAAGTAGAAATCAGAAAGGAGTTAGAGACATCAGAATAACAACAACATGTGTTAAAACCAATGGCTAAGCAATATCACCTGTCCATTAAAACAGAGAAGGAAAACATTTTTCAGCCTGAGAGCCGCATTGCATCATGGGCTAGTTTCCAGTGGCCAGTGGGGGCAGGGGCAAAAGTGGATGAAGCTACAGCATTCTTCCCTTTGTGCGCTCAACTGCATTCCAGTCTTGCAAAAGTCAGGGGCTTCTACACAGACCTCACTGCCTCCAGGCAAACAAAGAGGTATTATCGCTGGCCAAGGACACTTCCAAGTGGGCAAAAGCACTCAAAGACACTGGCGGAGGAAGAGGAGTGCAAGGGAAGCGCACCGCCCCCGGCAGTGCAATCCTGGCAGGGTGGCATCACAGCTGCCCCCCACCTACGCTGGGCACCACACCCCCCACAGGTGGCACACCCCGCCCCCAGGACACACGCTACCCCTGCCCCCGCCTGCTCTCCACCCCCCGGTGCCGGAGCATGAAGCTCAGCCACTGCTCAAAATTTGAGCACAGCCAGTGAAGAGTGGGGCCTATGGAAAGAGGGGGACCTGGGAAAGGGCAGCTGAGCCTAGTGAGAGCCCCAAGGGGTGGGTAAAAAAGGCTGGAGGGCTGCACTGGAGCCCTGGACCTGAGGTTTCCCCACCTCTGCATTAAAGCATACTTTCAAGAAGCCCCATGGTCAGGCTTCCTGTTTCCGGTGGTGGGAAATGGTTGACTCCCATGAGACCGGACCCTGACCGTGCCGATAATTCAGGGCTGATATGGGGGTAATTAGCCCTGGCAGCCTCCCCAGGGCAGGGGAGGACTGTCTCAAAGACCTGCGGTTTGTCTAAGATTGCTGGCGTGCATTAAGATGCACCCGGCAGGACACTGGGTCAACGAGCATGACAACGGTTGGCACTCTCCGATGCCACTCCCATCCAGCCGGTCACATCTGTTTGGGATAGTATATATATTTGGAAAACAAACAGACATGGTCTGATTCGGAAAAGCTGAAGGAAAAAACCTGCAGAAAATACAGTCTCTGGCGTATGAACTCGGACTTCAAAGAGATCTTCATCACGCTGTGTGGAACGTGGAGGCTATTGGTATGCTTTCTTTTTCCTCTTTAAGATCAACAATTGTTTTTTCATGCCAACCGTCATTAGGAACTTAAATTGCTTTTTTAAAAAAAATATGAGTGCAGATGGACTTTTATTTATAATTGGATCTCACGCGCAACTCTTTTTAAGACTTGAAAGGAGAACAAAGGATAAGATGGCGCTTACTTACTACATGGCGCTTACTTACTACACAGTTTTAGAAAATTCGGAAATTGTCTCCAATTAAGATAAACAGGAATTAATTGCTGGCTGACAACGATGATTTGAGATAACATTTTGGACAACATACAATGCAGCTGTTTCTGAAGGATTTTGTTTTTCAGTTTGAGCGAGAGAAAAGGCTAAATGGATGTCTAGCGGGGGCCCCTCTAGGACCCAGAGGGGGAGGTTGAGTGGTTTCCAGGAAGGCTGATCGATCGCCAAATGATTGATATATACATATACAACAAAATGAACAGACTACTTAAGAACAATTCAACACTTGATAACAGCCGGACAGGAAAGATTAATGATTTGAGAGCTGCCAAGATATCATATTCAAAGAACTGGACAAAAGCCTGGAGTGGATGGTGTCAGCTGAAGCGGCGCGGGGGGGGGGGAGCAGTGGAAGGGAACATAATATAAACAAGTCCACACTCGGAGGTGGAAAGTTTATTCGTGTTTTTTGATGTGTGGAAGATCGCAGAGCCAGAGGCAAAGAAGTTTGGAGAGATAAAGTCGGATATGGAAATATGGAAAGATCGTGAGAGGCAGGACTAAGAACTGGGACTTGCTTTGAAGTTTAGGCCATGGGAAGCCGTAAAATAAGAATCAAATTTGGAAGACAATTGGATTTTTTATTTTTTATTGGATTATGATCTGAATGTTAATTGGATGTTTTTATTGGAAAAATTAATAAACGCTCTAACAAAAAAGAAGAAGAAGAAGCCCCATGGTCAAGCACGGATGTATTTACACTTCTGGTCAGCAGTGATTCTTAGTATAAGGGCAGTAGTGCTCCTGTGTCAAGGAGCTGTCAAGGAGCCAGGTCAACCACAGGGCAGGCACACACACAGCAGGCACAGAAGGCAATTAGCCAATCTTTGACTCCTCTCTGTCTGAGTCTGTGGTGCTCAGCCTCTATCCCTCCTTCTCCTGACCCCTCTTGGTCACTCAGACACCCTTCTCCCAGCACTTGCCAGCTCGACCCTTCTGCAAACTGCTTTTCCGTGTCCCACCACCAGGATCCAGAATCTTAAGTTGGCATCTTCTGTGCACTCGCTGGGAGGCTCTTGAGTGGGCGGCTCCCACCACTATTCTTCATCCAGCCAGTGCCTGATATCCTGTTACAATCTGTAATAGGCTGTCAAGTTTGCACCATTCAAATAGAGAGCTTGGTATTGGATATGTGATTCAATATCATGAAAATCTTGGCTGTGTTCTCCCACCACCACATTGTTTAAAACCTACGTTTCCAGCAAGCTTTCGGTTAGTGTTATCTGGAAATGCCCTCAGAGGTGCGTTCACCTACCAGTTTTAATGTTCCCTGTCACAGCGATGCACGCTCCTTCTTTGTCGGCTGTGCAAGTTGTTCCACTTGTGCAGTTTGTACATTCGCAACTCAGGGATTTTGCTGAGGGGGAAATAATAATATCAATAACAGTCAATGACAACAACCACTGCAATTATGGCGGTAGCAACAACCTGATCTGTTATTTCTTTTGTTTATGTTTTACTTTCTGAACTCGACCTTTCCTCCAAGGAATTCAGGGGGATGTGCTGGAGAAACTGCTGTTTCACACCAGCACAACGTAGGCCACAATTGCTCCACACATTTAAAACACTGTGGGGCCACTTTAAGCAGTCATGGCTTCCCCCGAAGAATTCTGGGAGTTGCGATTCGTTAAGGGTGCTGAGAGTTGTTAGCAGGCCCTTGTTCCACTCCCACAGCTGCAGTTCCCAGAGTTCCCCGGGATTGATTGTTAAACCACTGTATGAATAGCAGCCATCTAGCTCTGGGAACTGGAGCTCTATGAGGGAAATAGGGGCCTTCTAACAACTCTCAGTAGCCTTCATGAACTACAGCTCCCACAATCCTATGGGGGAAGCCATGACCTGCAGCTCCCCAGCACTACAGGATTATCACCCTTGGTGTACGTGGGTTTCCCCTCTCCAGTTACTTTTATTCTCACAACAGCTCTGTGAGGTATGTCAGTCTATTAGGGGGTAAGAGAGCTGAAAATATTGCCAATATTCTTCACATCTGGCCACCAATGCACCCCTTTGGTATCAGATAGTACATGGGTAGATGAGTCTAAAAAGACCGGGGCACAAATTTTCACAGCCCCCTAGCAACTATGGTGGCTCATTTACTAGATGTGATGTATTTAGTGTTAATTCTGGAAGTGTTTACTTGATTCTGACCAAACAAAGCCTCCTAATGTATATTTTGCTCTAGGAGGCTTAGTTTCATCAGAATCAAGCATATACTTCCAGAGTTAATACTAATTTACTAATTTACTCCTGGTAAATGAGCCACCATAGCCATGAAAATTTGCGTTCCAATGCCTTTTGGACTCGTCTCCCCATGTACTACAGTGGTACCTCAGGTTACATACGCTTCAGGTTACAGACTCCGCTAACCCAGAAATAGTACCTTGGGTTAAGAACTTTGTTTCAGGATGAGAACAGAAATTGTGCTCTGGTGGCGCGGCGGCAGCAGGAGGCCCCATTAGCTAAACTGGTGCTTCAGGTTAAGAACAGTTTCAGGTTAAGAACGGACCTCCGGAACAAATTAAGTACTTAACCCAAGATACCACTGTATCTGAAACCAAATAGGTTCATTGGTTGCCAGGTGAGAATTTTTCCCCAGCTCTCCTACCCCACCGTATTGATTAGAGTAGAATCCTGCTTTCATTCCTAATTTCATCTGGAGGAGAGCTGGGGTGAGAGGACTCTGAGCTGCCTGCTCTGACAGAGGCTAGTTATACCCCTAGTTATACAACTCAACTCACCTGAAGCTATCAGGGCAGCAAAAAGGTAGAGAAGAAAGAGCTTCATGGTTCTGGGAACTGAGGAGGTCTGGTTTGAATGGAGGGGAAACGTTCCAGTGAGGCGATTTCTGTGGCTGCAGGACCAAAATGATGAGTGATTAAAGCAGCAAGCTGGAAACAACATGAGGACAACCTAACAAAACAGAGTTTGGAGGTACAGCCAGGCAAATGGAGCTGTAGTGTGTCATGTAGCAGGGAATGCCAATGGCTGGAGCTGCTGGGAGTTGGAGACCAGCAATATCTGGAGGGCTGCAGATTACCCCTCTCTATTTGGGGCAGAATTTGTTTTTCACCCCCTTGATCTCTCCACTTTAAAGGTCTACTACACAGGTGGGGGACCTCTGGTCCTGCAAATGTTGCTGAACTACAACTCCCACCAGCCCCAGCAAGCATGGCCAGTGTTCAGCATTGATGAGATTTGTAGTTGAGCAACATCTGCTGGGCCAAATCTTCCCCGCACCTGCTGGGGATGTGCAGATCAGAGCATTCCCAATTCTGCTGCTCTAGGCTTCCGTTGCAAAGTCCCATCAATGTGACGAAGAAACGGACCAACATTATCCCCATAACAGAGGATGCCTGTGAAACCTTAACACCTGGACAAATAAGCCTTCTTTTCATGTATGCTGGGTGAGCTGGACATCTCTTAGAGGAACACCCTCTCTCATCTGTCTTCTGTTCCCCCACCCACTGGGTGAAAGCAGCTACCCATGGATTGCAAGAGCCTTAGTAACATTAATACTTGCATTATGACAAGCCACCAGTCTCTATATTGTCTACAGAAAAGCAATGAGGCTTCAAGGATTCAGGCAATTTTAAAGGGAATTTTGAGGCTCCTTCAGCCTTCCACAGCCACACCTTATCCGATAAACTTCAAGAGGAAAGTGTTAAGCAAAGGAACAACGTCATTGTGCTCCTTAAACAAACATTCTCAAATGAAGTGGGACAAGAAGAAAACCAGAAGTGGATCTGCGTGGATCTATGTGTGTGTGGAGAGAGGGAGAGGTTTGTGGGCTCAGCAATAATGGTGAAAATCTTGCCTAAACATGGCTCTGGGGCAACCAGCTGCTGAATACTAAGTGTGTAAGGAGACAGGACACTGTTCAGCAATGAGCTAGATGGGTCAATGGTCTGACATGAGGAATAGTAGCTTCCTAAGTCCTGGAGTAAGAGTAGTCAAGCCTACCTTGGGTTACCTCTAGGGATTGGGGGAAAATTTGATTTAGTCTGCATTTGCACTTTGAAAAGCAAACACCCACCCAAAACACAACCATCCTTTGAAATTCACACTTGTCTGAATTTTGCGATGCAATTTTCCAGCCAAATATTTTGCACATAAATGCATATACTAGGGTAAAGAGTGTGTGAAAATGCATCTGTTCGTGAAAATAACATACAAAAATGCATTTTAGGGAAGTCCCCATTTACACAAGTTCAATAAGTGTGCACATTGCACTGAACCCAGAAACATCACAAAAAGGGATGTAACGAGGGGGGAGGGGGAGCAGGCTTTTTTCAGTGGTGTTTCAAATATACATGATTTCACTTAAACAAACAGTGACTTGGAATGCAACCCATATGTACATTGGGAGTTGCCTGTATATCATGGGAAATTGCTTTGCAGAATTGTGTATGTCACGCAAAATTGCATAGAAATGTGTGTATCAGGCAAAAGTCACACCCAAATGCTGATAACTCTTCAGGAGAGAAAAGTTGGAAATGAGAAACTGAAACTGAAATTGGCAGATTTGCCCATCCCAAATTACCTGCTCTCTGCGGTTTGCATGACAATAGCTCAGGCAGCAATCCCATTTGCTCCCACCCAAAAGAATATCTGGGCAAGGTCAGTAGACAAAGGGCTGTCCTGCCCTCTTCGCTAAACAATTTGGGGCAGGACCCCATAGCGTGTGCTGCGAGGAGTGTGTATACAAGGAGAATGTGCCTTGTGTGAACACACAGCACCTGAGAACAAGAGGAGGGTCACACCCTCATAGCAAATACATCTCTCTGGGAAAGGGTGGTTTGGGGAACATTTTGGCTGAAAACCATGTAACGGAGATGGCAGGAATGGATGGAGCAGCAGGCCAAGGGGAAAGGAAGACATTCAAGGCTGCCACAGCTGATCATCTGAACTGAGGGAGAGAAGTGAGGTTGGAGGGGAGAAAGTGAGTGGAGTGAGGTGGCAAATGGTACTGCAATGTTGGCATTTGAGCCTTTATTGGGAAATGCATCTCTGCAATGTTGATAAATTGACACAGAGCTCACTTTCATGGAAACCAGTTTGCTGCATTTCAGGTTGGGCCCCGGATAAGGATACTTCGACAAGAAAGAGGAGGTTGTCCAAACAAAGGAATTTTCAGGGTGGCTGCAAGTACAGCGGTGCACCCCAGATGTTTAACTCAAGCCCATGATGCTGCTTTGCACTCCACCCCTGAAACCCCCCAAGTTTTGCAAAACACCTTCTGCCACCATGGGACATCACAGCACTTAATGTTTATCAGATGTTCTGCATTTTAAAAGATCAGTGGAGCCTTCGCCAAAATGTTTCAGTGTTGTGGGTGTGGGGAATCTCTGGCCTTCCAGATGTTGCTAACTCCCCATCATCTGTGGCCATTGGTCATGCTTGCTGGGGCTGGTAGGAGTTGTACTTCAGCACATCTGGAGGGCCAAAGGTTCGCCGTACCTGCAGCTTTCATTCTGGAGTGGTTAAGTCCTGGGTTACTATGGGCAGGTTTTTTCACACCACGTCAGATCATCTATCTAGCTCAGGATCAACTACATGGACTGGCAGCTGCTCTTGAAGGTTTTAGAAAGAAGGCCTTCTCAGCTGGATCTGGGACCTTATGCATGCAAAGAAAAAATAACTCTAATATTTTATGGGGGAAAGTAATTTTACATCACAGTTGCATTTACTTTCACTTTTTGAAGTATCTGATAAGTCTGTATAGACAAGAGATCTCCTGATATTTGTGCTTGCTGCAACAACACTATTCGTTACCCAGATGTGTCAGAGAGTAGACCTATGATGTAAAAATGTGTGCGGTTTGGCTATACCTGTAATGTAGCATGCAATGTAATGGTGCTGAAAGGAAAGCAAAAGAAAGCAAATGCCTTTTATGCCACCTGCTGGCAGTTTATTTCCTATGCTAGGGGAAAGGATCTGTAAAATAGGTTTTCGGCTGCATCGCTACATATCTGGATGTTGTGACCAGTGGATGGATGCTTCCATACAACCCTGATAAAAGATATTATAAACACCGGTAATGTTGGGGGCAGAGGGAAGGGGGTGGCAGGGTTATGCTTAGTTTGCTAGTTGTATTTTGATGGGCAGCTATTAAAACCAACGCAAATACTTACAAAATAATAAAATAATAATAATTTCACTGGGGAGGGGGCCCTGTAGCACCAAAGAAGGCATCCAACTTTAGTTGTTTTAAAGGACGATTAGATAAATGAATGGAGGGTGACTTTCAATGGCTGCTCATCGTGATGGCTACGTTATCCCCATGATCTGAGACAACACATCTCTCAGTACCAGCCACTGGGGATCCTGAGTGTGAGAGTACTTTTTTATAGGTTGTTCACTGTTGTGAGGACAGAATCAGGGCCAGATTAAGACCTTTAGAGGCCTGAAGCACCAAAAAGATTTTGGTGTTCCCCAGTGTTGTTTTTTCTAGAAAAAGAGGTGCTGGAACTCACCATGAACACATCCCTTGTTCTCTTATAATGGCAATGGCACCCACCTGAGAGGTGATGAAACTAAGTTCTGGTTGGTTCTCCTAGCCCTGGTGCTCCCCCATAAAAACAATACTAAGCTGATTGATTGATTGATTGATTGATTGATTGATTTGCAGGTGATTAGGTCAGGGGTGTTATGATTATGCTTAGCTATCTAGTTATATTTTGTTATATGTCTATGAAAACCAATAAAATGTATTATTATTATTATTATTATTATTATTATTATTATTATTATTACTTCAGTGTGGAGGGGGCCCTGTGAGTGCCAGGGGAGACCACCAACTTGAAAAGCTTTAAAATGGATAGATAAACCAATGACTGATGACCATCAATGGCTACTATTCATGAAGGCTACATTGCCTCCAGTATCTGAAGCTACAGGTTCCTGGGATAGCTCAGTTGGCAGAGCATGAGACTCTTAATTTCAGGGTCATTGATTCAAGCCCCAAACTGGGCAAAATATTCCTGCATTGTAGGGGGTTGTACTAGATGACCCTTGTGGTCCCTTCCAACTCTACAAATTCTCTGATTCTGTGCAGGTCTTCTCAAGACCAGTCCCTGGGGATCACGAGTAGGTGAGTGAGCTAGATGGAATATTGGCTGGAGCTGGATGGAGAAGTCTAAGGCAACTTCCTATGTCCCTTTCGAATGCAGCAAACTGCTGGTATGTGGCATGGCATGCTAAATGTAAAATGGAGTCCTTAAGGTATACACAAACACAAGTCTCTCCCTGTGGTTTCACCACCTTGCACATTTTTCAGGATCTGAAAGAAGAGGATGGGGCTCTTCCCTATGATGTCTTACCCCTCCCCCTTTCAAAAAGTTGACAAAACAACTGAGTGCGTATGAAGAAAGCACATTTGGAGTCAGTGGACCAGCAGCATTTAGAGTGGGCCAGTGCTGTTGTTTTTCCACTGTGCCCATAAAGACAGCTTGCCTACCACTCCTGATCATCCCTGGCCATGCAGGGCTCTGGGTATGTGCTGTGTTCTAGGATGCACTTGTGGCAGGATCAGTGGCCTGGCAACGAACCACAGAAATGGCATGTGCACCCTAGAATGTTCCCTGGAATCTGCTGTAAGCAAAAATGCCAAGCTATTCAGGGATGCCACAGAACAGCTTCATGCTGACCTTCCCAAATATCTCCTCTTTGCCACTGAAGTCTTATGCAATCACCCCTTCCCAAGAACCAGCATGTCCTGGATGTAAGGCGAACTAATATCCCTAGCAAAGCATCCCTCCCTTACCTGTTTTTCTTTCCCTTGCTTTGTTGGCAGGAAATCTTTATGCAGAGGCACCAGCTGAGAGGCGTTAGGTTGGTGGTGTGAGATATATATACTCTCCGGCAAAAGGTGAGTAAGTAGCCCTATCAGTGGGCAGGGAGAAGATATGGAAAGAAAAGGCAGTTTCGAGGAGGGCGTTTTAAGGTGGAGAGAAATATGTGATAAAGAAGGAAACAGGGAGGTGTGACAAAGAAGGAAAGAGGGCCAACATGTGCAGGTGTGTCTTGTGGGGGAATCTGTGGATCCAATTGTGCCATGGAATTTTTTGTTTGTTTGTTTATTCAGGACTGTTTTCCTCCAGTCACCAGAAGGAAGCAAATGGCTGCCCTGACACGAAGCGTTTCCAAGGGGAGGCATGAAGTAAGTACAGGTGAATCAGTCTGTTTTGGTTTCTCTCTGTTTCTCATTTCCCCCCAATCAAATTCTCCACATTTGCACAAGGGATTGGCAATGCGGGTAGGAACAGGCAGAACTGATGAACCACACAAGCAGTGGTGACAACCCCTAGTACTCAGTATTTCTGTAGCACAAGCCATACATAGAAACTTCCTGCCTCTGAATGGCAATGGCCAACTTTTGCACATCATGCATTCAAACCAGGGTTTTAATCAGATGAGCAAATAAGCAGGTTCCTGGACCGAGGATCAAGACTGCTGTACTTCTTCCCTGTTCCTACTGCTGTCCTTCCCTGGGGAAAGCCATGATTTGGCTGAACAGTACATCCGGACCTGGCCTTGTGGTTTGTCTCACTCCAGAGAAACCATGAGTTGCAATCAAGAGTTATTCTTGTTTGGCAAAGCTATTGCCTCATGCACCTGAGATGTCAGGCCTAATGCACAAGCCGAGTGAAAGTGCATCCGAGGACAACCCTGTAAATTTTACCTCTGCCCAGCAGTATTGTACATATCCTTCTCTGTCCTCCATCCACACAGACATGAGCCACAGTTCAAGGACGCATGCCATCCAGGCAAAAGTAACCTAAGAGGCTTCAGAAGGCCACATTTGGACCCCAGGCCTGAGGTTCCCCACCCCCTGGAGTCGGACTTTCAAGCTCTATCCATCAGAGCTTCGCAAACTAGATTTGGGCACAGTGGCCACTCAGGGCTGCAGCTTGCTCTCAAAAGGCACAGGTGAAATGGTGCACATCTCTGATGCTTATTGTCATTATAATTTGACGTATTTAAGCCACTCGCTGCAAAAAATGTTTCTAAGCGACTTCCAAGAAAATTCAGGGCCAAAAACAATGACCGTTAAAACAGACCAAGCAGAAGAACGAAGCTTCAGTCAAAAGAAACATGGAGCAGCAAACGGCAACATTTTGTGGGTTTCGTCTTAATCTTTGAAATCAATCCTCAGAATTACAAATGAAATAATAAAAGGGTACAGAAAGCTGAACTAGATCAGGTGACAAGCAAGTCTTAACCCACAAGTGAATTGTACGTTCTACAACAATTTCTTGGGCTCCATGATCACTGCAGATGGTGACAGCAGCCATGAAATTAAAAGACGCCTGCTTTTGGGGAGAAAAGCAATGACAAACATAGACAGCATCTTAAAAAGTAGAGACATCACCTTGCCAACAAAGGTCCGTATAGTAAAAGCTATGGTTTTCCCAGTAGTGATTTATGGAAGTGAGAGCTGGACCATAAAGAAGGCTGATCGCCGAAGAATTGATGCTTTTGAATTATGGTGCTGGAGGAGACTCTTGAGAGTCCCATGAACTGCAAGAAGATCAAACCTCTCCATTCTGAAGGAAATCAGCCCTGAGTGCTCACTGGAAGGACAGATCCTGAAGCTGAGGCTCCAATACTTTGGCCACCTCATGAGAAGAGAAGACTCCCTGGAAAAGACCCAGATGTTTGGAAAGATGGAGGGCACAAGGAGAAGGGGATGACAGAGGACGAGATGGTTGGATAGTGTTCTCGAAGCTACCAGCATGAGTTTGACCAAACTGCGAGAGGCAGTGGAAGACAGGAGTGCCTGGCGTGCTCTGGTCCATGGGGTCACGAAGAGTCGGACACGACTAAACGACTAAACAACAACAACAATTT
Organism: Podarcis raffonei; assembly: GCF_027172205.1. Taxonomy (NCBI): domain Eukaryota; kingdom Metazoa; phylum Chordata; class Lepidosauria; order Squamata; family Lacertidae; genus Podarcis; species Podarcis raffonei. The sequence continues at coordinate 14,780,491 of NC_070609.1, forward strand.
AAGTAAAGATGTAACAGGATTAAGCATTTAGGCTTACCTAAGCTTAATCATGAAAAGTGAAACTTATTTTCAGAAAGAAAGAAAGAAAGAAAGAAAGAAAGAAAGAAAGAAAGGGGGGGAAGGACTATGACTATATTATCATCAGGGCTGTCTTAAGCATATGTGGCGCCGGGGTGCAAAAATCTGCCTGACACACACACCCTGTCACTGCCGCCTTCTGGACAGAGCTGCTGCAGCCGGAGCTCGATCGGATGCCAGGTGTTGGCAACAGGGAGCGGGTTACAAATCAAATAAAATGGCCAGGGACTCTGCTGAACTGATTTCTTTGTCGCCTGTGTTTCCCTCCCTGCTCATATGTTGCCCTCCATCTCCAACAAGGCGCCTAAAATTTGGGAGGCAGAGAAAGGGAAGGAGGAAAGTTAAGGCTGGCAGCCACCGGGCATCCAAGTGGCAAGCCTCTGCAGGCGGCTCGTGAAAGCCCGTCTGGGGACCTGAAACACCCGCTCACTTTGGTCCCCTGGTGGCGTGGCACCTTAAGACTTTGATGATGACTCGGCCGTCAGACACTGGGCAGGAGGGCGGGGGGTTGGGGTGGAGAGCCGCCCGCAGCAGAAGAGACCACCACGGCACTCCAACCGACGGGCGGGCTCTTCCCCGGACTCAACTCTCGGCCCCAGACTCTCAGCCTGGCATCCCTGAGAACCTGGCGCCTGGGTGCCCCGCACCCCTAGCGCATATGGGTAAGACGGCCCTGATAATTATAGCAGATCAGATGTAACTTCCTAACTGTAAAGCAGGTGTGAGGAAGCTCTGGCCATTCAGATTGTTGCTGAACTACATCTCTGATCATCCCTGGACACTGGCCATTCTTACTGGATGGAGCTGATGGGAATTGTAGTTTGGAGCCAAAGGTTCTCCATGCCTGCTTTAAAGCAATGTCAACTGGGGTAGCGATTTGAGGGGGGCATTCTTTTTCATGCTACTTTATTCAAAGAATTCACATCAGGGCATGACAAAGAATCACAGTGACCCTGCAAAAAGTGGAGGAAGTTGCTCCCGCTTGCTCCTTTCAGCCGCTGTTGGTGGCTGGGGCTGGGCTGCACTTGATTTTCTTCAGGAGGAAGTCCATGGCTCCAGTAACGAGGTACGTCTGCACAGGCAAATTGCAGGCAGTTGCTGAGGCACAGCCTGATGCTATAAAGGGAAGAGCGGCAGCATCTCCTGAAGGCAGAGAATAGAGATGGAGACAAAAGTTGATTCAGTTCCCATTAAAAGGTCAGCATACCTGACACATACCTTCCGAAACAAAAAGCTGTATTATTATTATTATTATTATTATTATTATTATTATTATTATTATTATATTTCTATGCCACCCATCTGACTGGGTCACCCCAGCCACTCTGGGCAGCTTCCAACACAATTTTAGGCAAATAGTTGTTTATCTGTTTGATATCTGACGGAAGGGCATTCGATAGGGCAGCCGCCACTACCGAGAAGGCCCTTTGCCTGGGTCCCTGTAGAAGAATGTGTTCTGGGAAGGAGAAGGAAGAAGAATGACTGGGGTCCATCTTGGGCAGCCTGCTGCACTGGGTGTCGGGGACAAGCCGCTATTGAAATAACCATGCTGTAAGATATGGACTTCCTGCTTAGGGAAGTTTTTAATGTTTTGTATTTTATTGTATTTTTAATACTTTGTTGGAAGCTGCCCAGAGTGGCTGGGGAGACCCAGCCAGATGGATGGGGTATAAATAAATTATTATTATTATTATTATTATTATTATTATTATTATTACTCCATGCAGACTGAAGGTGTAAATAGGTGAATAAAGCATGTTTTTTGAAGCCATGACAGTCTCTGCAGGGTCTCAGTTCTCCAAAGGAGCATGGACTATGGGTGAGTGCCTGGTATCTCTTGGAATCTTGCTGCAGCTTGGCAAAGAGTACAGTATCAATTCTATTAGTGTTTAATTACATTTTTATAATTGACTTTTCATGTTTTTAGCTTGTTCTAATTTTTCTGCGAAAGTCTTGAGTCCTGGACTAGGAAAAGGGAATATTATTAGTATTAATATTCATAGAATCATAGAATCATAGAGTTGGAAGAGACCACAAGGGCCATCGAGTCCAACCCCCTGCCAAGCAGGAAACACCATCAGAGCACTCCTGACATATGGTTGTCAAGCCTCTGCTTAAAGACCTCCAAAGAAGGAGACTCCACCACACTCCTTGGCAGCAAATTCCACTGTCGAACAGCTCTTACTGTCAGGAAGTTCTTCCTAATGTTTAGGTGGAATCTTCTTTCTTGTAGTTTGGATCCATTGCTCCGTGTCCGCTTCTCTGGAGCAGCAGAAAAATTAATCATATTATTCCGAACAGACCAAAATGAGAAGGGGTGGACTTTCCTGCAGCAGCTGTTAGGAAGGGATGGTCCTTTGATTCTCTTGGCTGACAAAATAGGTGAAAGAAATTTGCTTCTCCAAAGGTAGGGAGCTGCTCAGTTATGAGACTTAGTGTTTGAATTCTCCAGGGGAGTAGATGCAAGACGTCCGTCTTTTGCAATACTAGAGAACACAGGTGCTCTGGGACCCAATAGGAGCTTAAAGTGAGTCCTACCTGCAGTTAGCTCCCCGGCCGCAGAGATGCAATTATTTTCATCTCCTGTGCAATTCAGAGTCCCGGGTTCTTCTAAGCGGTTAGAGCCAAGTACAAAACTGGAGGGACAATTCACTCCATTCTTGGTGAGGTTCCTGGGTGGTACTGGAGGGACGCAGGAAAGAGAGAAAGCAGACCGCGTTAATAAAACAGTAATAATAATAATAATAATAATTTATTATTTGTACCCCGCCCATCTGGCTGGGCTTCCCCAGCCACTCTGGGCGGCTTCCAAAAAAAATATTAAAATCCTCTAATACATCAAACATTAAAAGCTTCCCTAAATAGGGCTGCTTTCAGATGTCTTCTAAAAGTCTGATAGTTGTTGTTCTCTTTGACATCTGGTGGGAGGGCATTCCACAGGGAGGGCGCCACTACCGAGAAGGCCCTCTGCCTGGTTCCCTGTAACTTGGCTTCTCGCAGTGAGGGAACCGCCAGAAGGCCCTCGGCGCTGGATCTCAGTGTCCGGGCAGAACGATGGGGGTGGAGACGCTCCTTTAGGTATACTGGGCCGAGGCCATTTAGGGCTTTAAAGGTCAGCACCAACACTTTGAATTGTGCTTGGAAACGTACTGGGAGCCAATGTAGGTCTTTTAAGACCAGTGTTATGTGGTCTCGGCGGCCGCTCCCAGTCACCAGTCTAGCTGCCGCATTCTGGATTAGTTGTAGTTTCCGGGTCACCTTCAATAATTGTCAAAGAGGGTACAATTGGGAATAAATAAATGAATCCCAAGTTCTTGGAAGCCCAAAACACTCAGACAGAAGCAGCTGTGCATGCCAAGGGGTGGGGAAATCCTCTGGCCTGCCAGCCAATTGTGGCCCAATTCAATTCCCATATTCAGTAGTAACCTCATCCATATGCCCAACATTTCTCGATCTATTGGACCCCCACCCCCGTGTGTGTGTGTGTGTGTGTGTGTGTGTACATTATCACTAGAAAGCATTCCAGACCGCCCCCCTTCTCCCAGAACCTGGTGAGCCTTCAAATTAGGAGAGCAAAGGGCTCAGAAGCAAAGGGCCCTCAGTGTCATCCATGGAAGGAATGACGAATGAGGAAGTTGAAGAGAAGGGAAGGGGAGATTTACTGGCAGAAATGTCATTATTCCTAGAGGCAGCATTTCTAAGCATCTCTCTGTGACTATTGAACAAAACGCAGTTGGTAAGAACTTTCCCTTGTCTTGTCCATTCCTGGCAACCTGCCGTGGGGGTTGGTTCCTCTGCTGCCTGACACCCAGACCATTAGCTTACGTTTGTGACATTGTAAGGGTCAGAGAGCGACATCAAGCCTTTGATTGTCTTGAGCCACCGTACAGGCACTTGGCATACAAAGGCAGGGGAGAAGCTGTTGAAATAAATCATTAGCCATCAGGGATTATTAACCCCCTTTGCCATTGAGAGCCACTCAATGGAAAACTAGCAACAGGTCCTTTTGTTGTGGGCTGTGGCAAAGGGCTGGTGCTGTGAGAGCAAACAGAGAAGCATGTCAGACCATGGGACTATCTAGGCCAGTATTGTCTACACTACTGGCAGCAGCTCTCCAAGGTCTCAGACAGAGGCCTTTCCCAGTCTTGCCTGGGCATGTTGGGGATGAACCTCAGACCTTGTTCACACAAAGGCAGGTGCCACAGTCCTAATGTCCTTGGCTAACTGTCCCCGCTCCCAAAGCAAACTTATCAAGGTCTGGACCTCGCTTCACATACATTCAAGGGGAGTATTATTGCAGTTTTCTGTCACGCAGCATTTGGAAACGGTCCTCGTAAAATACCCTCCAGCCACAGTAACAGAGACAGCTTCATTGCAAAGCTGAGAATCCTGCTGGCAGTCCCTGGATATTCCTGTGGCAGCGATTCCTCCTGTTTAAAAAACAAAACGAAACAGAGGGGAATCATAATGGAGTTGGGGAATGTGCCTACAAGGTGGTACCTGCCTTAGGAAAAGGACAAGATGTCACCGCTGCCACCCATTGCTGAAGACAATTTGGATGGAGCAGAATTGCACACATAAAAATGGAGGAAAATCCTAAAGGGGTGAGGGGACCCGTCTGCAAGGCAGACATTTTCCTGCATTAGTGAAAACAGGCTGATTCACCCACCCCTGTTCTTTGTGAGTACCTGCCTGACTTCAGGAGGTAGGAGAGCGTGAAACAGAGCCTCCTTTAAAAGCCTCATGTGCCCAACAGCAGGGCCGGGCCTGGTAGTTCAGTTTTCCCTGGATTGGACTGGTCCTGGAAGCTTCTCCTGCGAATGTAGCCCAGAATTGAGCGGGCTATAGGTGCAAGCACAAGGGAAATACTCATATACCTACCCATGTTATTCTCCTGGGCCACTGTTATGCAGATGGCTTCTGACCCTGGAATTGAACAGGTACCAGTACTGCATGCTGGGCTTTCAGTACAGACACAATTTAGGGAGTTTGCTAGCAGAAAAAGAAAATAGGGATGGAGAGGAGGAGAGAAAGCAACATTGTTTCATTATTTTATTTCAAAAATTTTAAAGTATGCTTTTAAAATTTAATAATAATAATAATAATAATAATAATAATAATAATAATAATAATAATTTTTTATTATTTATACCCCGCCCATCTAGCTGGGTTTCCTTAGCCACTCTGGGCGGCTCCCAAGAAGATCAAAAATACACTAAAACATCAAACATAAAAAATTTCTCTAAACAGGGCTGCCTTCTGATCTCTTCTAAAAGTCAGATACTTGTTTATTTCCTTGATATCCGAAGGGAGGGTGTTCCACAGGGCGGGTGCCACTACCAAGAAGGCCCTCTGCCTGGTTCCCTGTAACCTCACTTCTTGCAGGGAGGAAACTGCCAAAAGGCCCTCAGAGCTAGACCTCAGAGTCCGGGCTGAATGATGGAGGTGGAGATGCTCCTTCAGGTATACTGGACCAAGGCCGTTTAGGGCTTTAAAGATCAGCACCAACACTTTGAATTGTGCTTGGGAATGTACTGGGAGCCAATGTAGGTCTTTCGGGACCGGTGTTATATGGTCTCGGTGGCCACTCCCAGTCACCAGTCTAGCTGCTGCATTCAAATAATTCCAGGTGAGATGCATGGATTCATTCCTGCTTACATCCTCCTCACAGAATTTCTCAGTTGCTGTGGGAAACTGGCAAGCGCTCCCCACCACCCCTCCCTGCGGCTTCCAGCAGCCAGCATTCGGAAGCATTACTGCGTCTGACCACAAGAGCAGGGCAAAGCCATCATGGGCAGTGGCCATTGATAGCCTTGTCCTCTGTTATTTTGTCTAATCCTTTTTTAAAGCCGTCTAAGTGGCCGTCCATGGAGTTTTTGCCAACAAAGGTCTGTATAGTTAAAGCTATGGTTTTCCCAGTAGTGATGTATGGAAGTGAGAGCTGGACCATAAAGAAGGCTGATCGCCGAAGAATCGATGCTTTTGAATTATGGTGTTGAAGGAGACTCTTGAGAGTCCCGTGGACTGCAAGAAGATCAAACCTCTCCATTCTGAAGGAAATCAGCCCTGAGTGCTCACTGGAAGGACAGATCCTGAAGCTGAGGCTCCAATACTTTGGCCACCTCATGAGAAGAGAAGACTCCCTGGAAAAGACCCTGATGTTGGGAAAGATGGAGGGCACAAGGAGAAGGGGACGACAGAGGATGAGATGGTTGGATATTGTTCTTGAAGCTACCAGCATGACCAAACTGCAGGAGGCAGTGGAAGACAGAAGTGCTTGGCGTGCTCCGGTCCACGGGGTCACAAAGAGTCAGACATGACTAAACGACTAAACAACAACAAGTGGCCGTCACTGCCTCCTGTGGGAGCAAGTTCCATAGTTTAACGACGAGCTTCGTGTTGGCCTCACCTGTAGCTACAAGGGCAGCAGAAAGGTGGAGGAGAAACAGCTTCATCTCTCTGGGAACCGGAAAGGTCTGGCTTCAACAATGGCCAAACACCAAGGTCGGGTGGTTTCTGCAGCCGCAGGACTGAAAAGGTAAGGGACAGGTTAAGCCAGCAAGAGAGAATCAGTACAGCATAGAAGGACAACGGTGTCCAAAGGGATGTCAGGCGAGACTGGGAAAAACTTCATTCTAATATCTTGGAGGTTTTCACCACCTTGTGGCTCAAATCCTGTGGAATGATATGAGCCCACTCGGCATATTCATTAACACAACTGATTAACGTTTAATCTGGAATGTGGCTTGCCTGTTCAGTGTGCATAGGAAACATCAACAATTGATCTGAGAAAACTTGGTATACTTGTTTGCATAACACTCTTCTTGTTTATAAAACCCAATTGAAAAAAAAAAACGAAAAACAATTGATATGGCTTTTTGGCATTGCGTGGACAGGCGGAGTCCCCAGATCCCCCGCGGTCCCCCCGTCATGCGGAATAACGACTCGAGACAACGTGCTATGGGATTAAATTGGCCACAACTTTATTGAATTTCAAATGTGGGTAGACCTTGGCTCAGGCATTGGGCGTTCTCCCTCCCCAGTCCCCAGCCGGGGATCTAGGGAGCATCAGGGTTATCCAGTGTGTGTGGGGGGGATGGGCCGGCTCTGGAGAACATATGTTCAAGCAGAGACAGCCGCCCCCGTTACGCCGCCGCCGCAGGGGAGAGCAATGACAACCTTTCGGCGCACGGCCAAAGCCTCCCTTCAGAAACCCCTTTAACGGGGAACCCTGGTATCGCCGCCGCAAAGAGGAAGATGGACTAAAGGATTCCGCCCAAGGCCTGATACCGCCAAAGTTGTGACGTTTTGCTACGGGAAAGGCGAAACCTGCCAATGCAGGGAAATTCCTTTCCGGCCCTTTAACAGCGACCTTACGTAGCAGCGCCCGCATACCTGTGAAGAAAAGTTAACCTGCGAAACCTGTGAAGAAAAGTTAACCTTCAAAATAAGACATTAACTGAGGGTGGGTAGGGTGGGAGAAGCTCTGGAGCCAAGTGAGGATTCCCAGGTAAGATCCTCCCTCTATTGTGTGGGCAGGTAATCCCTCCCCTACCTGGACTGGTCTCCTTGGCAACACTTCCCCCAGGTGGGATTGGGCAAATGACTGAGGTAGGCGGAGACCTCCAGGTACCCCACCTGAGGGAAGGCAAGGCCAAGCCTAAGCTATTGGAGCCGCTCGAGATCCAGGGGCTGCACGCGTCCACGCAAAGGGCGCCCCCCGTTTTAAGCGGGGAGCGGTCATTCCCTGTTTAGGGAAGTTTTTAATGTTTGAAGTTTTATTCTGTTTTTAGTGTTCTGTTGGGAACTGCCCAGAGTGGCTGGGGAAACCCAGCCAGATGGGTGGGGTATAAATAATGAAAGTATTATTATTATTATTATTATTATTATTATTATTATTATTATTACCATTTTCCTAATATGGATGCAAATGGAAGTTTATTCTGTGACTCACATGCCTACTGTTCCCTTCGCCTGTGACATGTGCTCTCAGAAGCCTGTCCCTTCTTTGGCTATGTACACACCTTGCGGTTTGTTAAGGGTGCTGGGATCTGTAGCTGTGAGAATTCTTCTGAGGAATGAATGTGCTTTAAATGGTTGGTGTCCATGCAGCTTTCCCCTTGAACCCTCTGCCTGCTTCCTGTCTTGTCTCTTGTATGTTTTTCTTTCACTCTCACTGTGGGTTTGTCTGTGTTTTCTGCTATGGTAGTTGCACTGGCTGGCTTAAGCAATCATCTCTCTCCACTTTGGTGATTCCAAGCTGTAAATTGAGACCAAGAGCATTGACTGAGTTCCTCAATTTTGCAATTCAGATCAGAGTGCTCTGCCAGGAATCGACTGGTCAGCTTGGGCAGCTGCCCACACTTCAGAATGCCAGCTCTTTTATCACTTGGCAAAGGCACAAAGCAGAATGTATTAAGCTAAGATGTAACTGTTCGTGCCACAGAGCTCTCTGAAGAGAGCCAGCTGCATCCAACCACCTCCTACTCAGAGAAGAAGTGTTGGGCTTAATGATCATGACTGGACTTGGTTCTATGTGCCTACTCTGAGCCATGGTTGGTTATAACCCAACTGATTTTCGAATCTGGGGTTTTAATTTATTACACTAAGATTTATGCAATGGCTGTTCAATAAAAATGGAACTGGCATAACCACCCAGGTTCAGAATCACTTTGCTATGGTTTTCGTTGGTTTATTCTGTATTTTGTGTTCTCATTTTGTATTGTCATGTTGTGATCTGCCCTGTGATCTTCGGGTGAAGGGCAGTATACAAATTTAATAAGTAATCAAATGCACCAGCTGGTTTGCATACACTGACCCTACAACCTAGAGCAGGCATGCAGGCATGCAACCATCTAGACATTGTTGGACTACAACTCCCATCATTTTTAACCACTGGCCATGTTGGTGGTGGAGTTTAGCAACTTCCGGAATATCAAAGGTTCCCCATTCTTCTAGAATAAGTTCCAGAAACTTTGTATCCCTCAGAACACAGGTTAGTATGGAAAGAGTTAGCTGTAAGAGAAATCTGGGAAACACAAACTGAGCTGGGAAATGTTTATGTGTAAGCATGAATATTTAAGTGTGTGTCTCTCTCTGTGTGTGTATTCCAGATATGCAAGATAAAAAAGAACAACATAAATTGCAAGCAATAAATACAAAAAAATGCAATTATTGTTCAAAAGAAAAATAAAATAACTTTTCTGTAGAAAATCAGAAGGTTTATCCCAAAACAAATAACTACAATGAGAACAGGATCAGCATCATGTATTATTGTTCAGTGTGCACCAGGTAACATCAAGCAGCAAATCAAACAGCAAGTGTTCCAGCAATATTTTTTTTAAAAAAAAATCTACAAAACATTTATTAATCAATAGCTGTTCTGTTTATTCATAGGTGGAAGGGATGAAGGGATAAACGAAAGCTAACTTGGCCAGATCCAACTGTATGCTGGCTGAGGGGACTGCTCATGCACTTCAACAACTTTATGTGTTGTAAAATCAAACAACACTGATAAGATTAAGGATGACTGTTTGTAAGGTAGGGTGGAATGACTAAATCCTTCAACTATCAATCAAAATTTCTTTCTTTCTTTCTTTCTTTCTTTCTTTCTTTCTTTCTTTCGTTAAGGTCACATTTGCCTTACCCCAAACCCTGTTCAAACATCAACCAGCCTTAACTGGGAAGCTCACAAGTATTTTATCTGCTAAGGATTCATCTTTTACCTGTTTTTCTCCGCTTCCTAGATCTTCAAGTTCCTTGTTGAACTGATGCCTGTTGCTGAAGGGCTCAGCTGCAAAGTGTGAGGCTGATGTTGCCTGTATTTATAGATGCATGCACTGTGCAGAAAAGGGTAAGTACCAGCTCTCTGTGGGGAGGGAGGAGATACAAGAAGCAGAGGTGAGCCTAGCTGGCGGGGGATGGGGTGGCAGTAACGATGAGAAAGGGGAACGGGACATTCCGATTCAGTGGAACAAGGAAATAAGAAACTAGAGGCTGCGGTTTGTGAGAGATGTTGTTATCAATTGATCTCATGCCAGTTTTTGGAGAGACCTTTTAGGCAACATCGGCCATTTGGTCACCCTGTTCCCAACCCTGACTCCCACGCATGTTCCCTCCAAAAACAATCACTGGAGACCTCGATTTTGTTTGCTAATAGATGTTATGTTGAATAGGCGTGGGCGGTTTTTTGTTTTTGGTACATCTAAAAGAAAAAAGCATTGAAGAAAGGCCAAAGTATTGCTCTGTTTTCCTTTGGAACGAGGCTGTGAGGGGGGGGGTCTTGTTGTCTGGGTAGCCCAGGACTTCCCTACATGTTGCCCAGGCTTGCGCCCCAGGGAGGCTACTTTGGTGCTGCTAAAGCAGTGGTCTGTCTTCACCCCTGGAGGCACATGCCCATGGGTGTCTTAAGCATATGTGGTGCCAAGGTGCAAAGATCCACCCGGTGCCCCCCCTCCCCAGGTTGCCCAGTCCCAGGCGTGCAGGAGGGTGGAGCCAGCTGGCCGCCTCAGTGTCTCGCTGGCTCGGTCGCCCCCGAACTCACGGCACAGAGGTGCCCACAGCAGAAGAGCCTGCCACAGCACTCTGACAGACGGGTGGGCTCTTCCCCAGACTCAACTCTTGGGCCCCGGACTCTCGGCCAGGCGCCCCTGAGAGCCCGACGCCCGGGTGCCCTGCACTCCTAGCGCCTATGGGTAAGACGGCCCTGCACACGTCATTGTCTCTTGAAACAGAAACACACCAACAACAGCAATAATGGCCATTCTGGCTGAGGCTGATGTACTGAAACAGGGTCCCCCAACTCTGACCTGTAGCCTGGGGCTTTAGCCTCCTGTGTCTAGCAGGAGTCTGTCCATGTCTCATCAGTGCCTTCATGGACTTGTTGTGGGGAGTCCATATTACACCACCATCCCCACAGCAGTTGGACCTGCTACTGCAACCTAGTCACGATTCAAAACGGACCTGAGGCAGGTTCAATCCCCTACTGCTGTTACTCAATTTATACATTGCCTCCCACTAAAAGAAGGGCCAAATAGGAGAACTACTTGAAAATGGTTTCCAGATGGTATTCAAATCTGAGTTGGCTTACTAAGATGGATAAGAATGAATCAGATAAAAGATGGAGATGCAATGAGGTTGAAGGAACATTCTTTCATATGTGGTGAACCTGTAAAAGGGTAAAAGAGCTTTGGGAAATAATTCATAATGAATTGAAAAAAATGTTAAAAAAAGTACTTTTCAAAAAAACAACAACACCTAGAGTCTTTTGTTGGGGATAATTCAGATGGAAATTCACAGGTGTCAAAAAAGGTTATGCATGTATGCCATAACTGCGGCCCCTGTTTTGTTAGCCCCAAAATGGAAAATGAGCAAGGTCCCAACTAAAGAAGAATGGCAACTTAAGCTGATGGAATATGTGCAGCCTGAAGACTTTAACATATAGAATAAGAGAACAAGAAGAACACACGTTTAGAGAAGACTGGAAAATGTTTATTGAATAAATGGAGGGAATTGTGTACACTTGAAAACGTTGGCAGCATTAAGATAAACCCAACAGTGTAAATAAGTTCTGATGGATGTAATAATGGAATACAGAATGGTTTGGTTTATGTAAAATATGCAGGGATTTATGATATGCAAAATGAACCATAGAAAGAGAAGAAGGGAAGTCATTGATATTTTAAGGATGTTTAAATGAGTATTCTAAATTATAAAACAGAAAGTTTAAGAATTATTATATATATAAAAGAAGGGCTGAAATGATTTGCAGCCAAAGAAAATATCCAATAAAGTGTCATGGACCAGGAGTCAGCTTCACCTTCTCCTTCTGAGCAGCAGCCTGAAGGGGCAGAAGGCAAAGGCGACTCCACCTGTACCTGACCAGCCTTCAAGGTCACAGAGCAGAAGGCACCGATGAGAACCAGCTGTCTCTGGTCTTCTTAAATGCTGGAAACAGCACCTGTAGCTCCTGGCCCTACCTGGCTGTTGCCTGCTCTCCATCTGGAGTCCCTGACCTTTAGACTAGACCTTTGGCTCTGTGATCATATGGACTGCTTCCACCTGGCAGTTTATTGTGGTGGTGCTCATGCATGCAAGCTTTTTCTAGTGTCCCCTTGGCATCCCCATCATATTTCCCCATCTAATTCAGGTTTCCTGTTTTGCAACAAATCCAGTACGTTTTTTTAAAAAAGAAAAGAAAAAAAGTTTATCTATCCACAGTCACTGCTAGTGTGAAAGTTTGTTTGCACATTTGAGGGAGGGGGCAGGGAGTTGGTTATGTGAGTGGTGACATTTCAGTGGTGACATCTCTATCACCATCCTCCTGCATCATCACATCACAACCTCATCATTTCCCAAAACTCTTTTACCCTTTTACAGGTCCACCACATATTTTCTTAATCTTATTTTTTTCTATCTTTCTCTTTTAACCAGTTTTTTACTCTTTATTATTTATTTCTTTTCCTTTTTCTATTTCTATCTCCTCCCCCTTTTGTGTTTTGTTTTTTTAAAAGGGAAAAGATATTAAGTTTTGTATTTTTTCTCTATAAACCTTAAGAACCTCTATAAACAGGGTGGCACCCTCCCTTTGGAATGCCCTCCCATCAGATGTCTAGGAGATAAAGGGCTACACAACTTTTAGAAGACATCTGAAGGCATTGGGAAATTTTTAATGTTTGATGTTTTTATATGTGCTGGAAGCTGCCCAGAGTGGCTGGGGAAACCCACCCAGATGGGTGGGGTATAAACAGTAAAATTATTATTATTATTATTATTATTATTATTATTATTATTATTATTTTATTTTTAAAATGATTAAGACATTTTTAAAATAACAAGGAAAGCAAAGGGTGGCTCTGTTTTCTTTCCCCCTTGCTTTGATAGAAGAACTGGCCTAAAACCTAAGAAATTTTCTTCCTCTTTCCTTGCTTCCCCGCACTCCAGCTCTCACTTTTTATTACTGGTATGTGACTGCTTTTCTCCAGTCAACACAAGAAAATTTACAGAGATATCTTTAGATTTCAGCTTCCTGGACCAGGTCAAAACCCAGTCTCCCCTGGCCCCAGCCAGGCCTTGAGAGGCGGAGGAGGTAAAAATGACGTGTGTTATTTTTGCTACTTTCCATGCCAGTTTATTGAAGGACAATGCAGAAGGATATGGGGGGGGGGAATCATGCCCCAAACACAGTGAGAGGAAGAGAAGCATAAGAACATAAGAAGAGCCTGTTGGATCAGGCCAGTAGTCCATCTAGTCCAAAATCCATTTCTCACAGTGACCAACTAGATGCCTGTGGGAGGATTCGAACACAAGAGCCCTCTCCTGTGGCATCCAGTTACTGGTATTTAGAAGCATTGCTTCCATCCAACTGTGGTGGAAAGCCAATAGGGCAATGGAATCCCCGGATCATAACCATGCCATACCTTTCAAACACTTTCATACCACTTTAAGAGTCATGGCTCTTACGTTTAAAATGACATTTGTAAAAAAAAAACCGGAAGCATTTTTGTTAGGGATTTTAGGACAAGATCCACCAAGAAAAATAAAGGATCTTTTTACGTATGCTACAACAGCGGCAAGAGTCTTGTTAGCACAAAGATGGAAGAATGAGGAAATCCCAACGAAAGAACAATGGCAAGAAAAACTGATGAGCTATGCGGAATTGGCAAAGTTGACATATAAACTACATGAGAAGGACAACAGTGACTTCAAGGAAGAATTTAAAAGGACAAGAAAATGATTTGAACTTCTTGGCAGGCTTTGAATAAACATCCACAAATTTATTAGTAGAACATATGATGGATAAGGTAATGATATGTACAATTCTATAATATGCAGAGAAAAATATGTATAAACAAATCAGAGAGGGGAGCTGAGGGAAGTCTCGGGGGGGGGAGATGGAGAGGGGGGAATAAAAAGGGGGGAAATGTAATTGGTTATGTTGATTCATAATTTATGTTGTTAATATTTTTCAATAAGAATATTTTTTTTAAAAAAAAGAGTCATGGCTTGCCTCAAAGAATCCTGGGAGCTGTTAAGGGTGCTGGGAGATGTTAGGAGATCCTCAACAAATGACAGTTCCCAGGATTCCCTGGGGGAAGCAGTGACTCTTAAATTGGCCTAAGAGGGCTTGAGATGAATGGCTTGGATGCCACCTTGGGCATTTCACAGGGCTTGTTGTTCCTGAACCACCTTCTTCCCCCTTAGTGGCTTTCTGTGGCTTTGGGGGCCGGGCTGCATGACACCTTGTCAAGGTTGAAGATCACTCCTGCTGAGTAAAGGGCCGTCCCCAGGGGCAATGAGCAGGCCGTCTCTGTGCTGCATCCTCTTGCTGTGAACGTAGAGGGAAGACCACCTGCGGGCAGAGGATGACGTTGGTTAGCAACACAAAGCTTGATGGGGAAGGGTTTTGCTCAGTGGCAAATGCACATCTTCTTCACATGCAGAAGGCCCCAGACTCAATCTCTAGGTAGCACTAGGACTACCTCCAGGGCTGGGGGTGTGGGGTCTTCTATTTTTTTTTTATTTTTACCACCTGGCAAATAGGGCTGGCCACTCTGTTGGAAATCATAGTTTTAGTGTCTGTTGCTTCTTATTGTGCATTATGTGACTGAAATCAATTGACAGAGGACAGAGTACTACAATATATGCTTTTTTACTCATACCAGCATTCAGCGTCCCAGATACCATGATGCAGCGATTGTCTGTTCCAGTGCAATTCAGCATCTCAGTCCCCTTGCAGTGGTTGGAACCAAAGACGGAACAAGCTGGACACTGCAGTCCGTTGGAGGTGAGGTTCGTAGGCGGCACTGCGGAGAAAAACCCATGTAAAGCCCAGTCGCTCCCAAACTGCCACCCCAATCCCTGAGCAGTGCAAGATACCAGAGGTCCTTGGCCTATGCAGGGTTTGGAAATGAGGTACTGTGAAGGCTGCTTACCCCCGGGGTATGTATATAACAACAACAACAACAACAACTATTTATACCCCCATCCATCTGGCTGGGTTTCCTCAGCCTTTAGATGCCTTCAGATGCCTTCTAAAAGTTGTGTAGTTCTTTATTTCCTTGACATCTGATGGGAGGACGTTCCACAAGGAAGTCGTAAAATGATTCTTTAGTGCTGAACAGGAGCAAACAGCAGTTTGGGTATTCTCCAGATTGTTGTTTGCTCCAGTTTAAAGTGAAAGAGCAGGCTTTCCCTGAGAAAGGAATGGGACAAGGGGAAAGCTGCTGGGACTCATGCCTAGAAAGCACGGGTCAAGGAAAAACCGCTCAGAGGAGAGAAGCAGAGAGTTCCATACAGGTCAGTTCCCAACGGTTGCAGAGGTCATCCTGGCAGCAGCTAGAGATGCTCTGAAGGTGGAGCCCGGCATTGGTGGTGACACTGATGGAACCAGAATAGCAATCTTCAGCAGCAATGCAGGTCTTGAGGGTCTCTGTGGTATCATCACCACCTGGAAAATGAAAAACAGCCATTAAGAGAGCTGGTTCATTGTAGATTTTTCTCTTTTTTGCACAAAGGCTGAGGATTTGAGAACATTTGCAAAATATCAGCAAGAAAAGCTTGCTCCCATCCCATCACAACGTGTGTGTACCAGTTGCTCAGCTTTGCCCTCTTGCCTCAGAGGACCTTGGTGGGAGCAATACGGAGGATCAGGCCACTGAATATTAGACCCCATCTGCACTAAGAGTGCTGAGAATTGGTAGGAGAGACCCCCTATTCCCTCCACAAAGCTACAATTCAGCTTTAACCATCAATAGCTCAGTTGGTACAGCGTGGGACTCTTAATCTCAGGGTTGTAGGTTTGAGCCCCACCTTGAGCAAAAGATCCCTGCATTGCAGGGGGTTGGACTAGATGATCCTCGTGGTCCCTTCCAACTCTACAATTCTGTGATTGTATGGTTTTCCCATCCCAAGGAACACTGGTAACTGCAGCTCTGTGAAGGGAATAGGGGTTCTCCTAAAAGAGCTCAGAACCCTTAATAAACTACAGCTCCCAGGATTCTTTGGGGGAAGCCATGCCTGTTAAAAGCATTATGATACTGCTTTAAATGAATATTTTATTTCTTTCATATTTGATTGTAGGGGGAAGGAAACTTGAAAGCAGTTTACAAAAAAGATAAAAAAATAAAATGACTAAAAAAATACAGCATACAAGAAATTTAAACCACAACAGAATAGACTAAAACCAATTAAAACTCAGATAATTCTTTTTAACATCTGGGTAGTCTTGTCTAAATAATAATGTCTTCAGCAAGTGCTGAAAAGAATGCAGTGAAGGTGCAGGTGTTGCCTGTGGGGAACAATAGCAGGAGATCACTGTTGTCCTCATGTCCTCCTTGCAGACTTCTGAAAGAAATATGCCTGCAAGCTTGCAAGCTCAAAGGAAGATTTATGGATAGCACACAGGAAAAGGAAACGAATGTTTCTTGAAGCCTAAAATCTGCGGGAATCAGAGACCCCCTTTCTCCCTCTACTGGGCCAAGGCGGGACTTGCGTGTCCCTCTTTGCATCACTTACCCAAAGAGTTCATTCCCACGATGGTTAGGCAGGTGTCTTCATTCATTCTGCAGGGATGAGCCAGGCCAGTGCAGCCTTCACCGGGGCTGATGCAGGTCTCACAGATTAGGCAGGAGCCTGCGGAAAGGAGCGGAGAAAGCGGAAGGAGACAAGCTTGTATGAATGAGGCTAGTTAATTAGAAATGAGGACACTCAACAGAATATTTGCATTCACAGGGGATGCACTCAGTCCTCCAGACTGAGATAGCTGGGCTCAGGGGCCACTGAAATCAAAAGTGTGGCATTCTCTCCCATTGCGTTTAATGCGAACTAAGTTCAACTAACTTGGGAAGGAATCCTGTGGTCCCTAGAGAGCCAGTGTGGTGTAGTGGTTAAGAGCGGTAGACTCGTAATCTGGTGAACTGGGTTCGCGTCTCCACTCCTCCACATGCAGCTGCTGGGTGACCTTGGGCTAGGCACACTTCTTTGAAGTCTCTCAGCCCCACTCACCTCACAGAGTGTTTGTTGTGGGGGAGGAAGGGAAAGGAGAATGTTAGCCGCTTTGAAACTCCTTAGGGTAGTGATACAGTGGGATATCAAATCCAAAATCCAAACTCTAGGAGGGTGTTACAAGGGCTGTAGGGCTTTGTGAGTATCCTTCTGTGTCATCCGTGGTTGCAGCAGAATCCTATACCCAGTTAAGGGAAGTAAGCCTCCCTGAATTCAATGAGACTTACTCCTACAAGCATCTCGTTGCCAACTGTGAGAACAGGATGCTGGACTAGATGGGCCATTGGCCTGATCCAGCAGGCACTTCTTAGGGACCCTGGCCACACACCTCCAAACCAGAAAGTAGCATGGATGGGTCTTTGAATCCAAATTACAACATACCAGATGTACCTTGGAAGCTGAACGGAATCTGTTCCAGAAGTCTGTTCAACTTCCAAAACATTTGACTTCCAAGGCATCCTGCAGCCGATCGGAAGCCACGCCGGATGCTCGGCTTCTGAAATTCATTCAAAAACCGGAACAATCACTTCCGGTTTTTGATCATTCAGGAGCTGAAATGTTTGAGTTTATGGCGTTCGGCTTCCGAGGTTCCACTGTACTTAATTCTAACCTCCCAGAGTGGCTGGGGCAACCCAGTCAGATGGGCAGGGTACAAATTATTTATTATTACTATTATTATTACACCAAATAGGCAGGTCAGGGAACAGCATTTCCGCCATGACATGGACTCACCTTTACCCAGGAGAGCAGCCAGGAAGAGGCCGAGGTTGAACAGAGTCTTCATCGTGATGGGACGCAGGATCTCTGCCGAGCTGTTGCCTCTATCAATAAAGAGTCCAAGTGGGAGTATATAAGCCGCAGCAGTTACATAAGGGGGTGAACGGGTAAATATAAGCTTGGCGTCGGGCTTGTTGCTTTTGATGAGAGGCACTTAAAATCCTTGGGCAGCCCCCAAGCTCCCTTGACAGCTGATCCTCTTTGTCTATTGACTGCCTCAAGGAGTCCTTTTGTGAGCCAGCTGGGTCTCGCTCGCTCTCCCTTAGCCAAGGGAGCACACAGCCACCTTCATTCCACTCCGACCTTTCCCACTCCTGGCAACGAAGCTGGGAGCTTTGAGTTTCAACTTGTGGGATACAAAGAGAGTTGATGGAAAGAGGAATGCTTCTCTATCTAAAAGCACACTCCTTTTTCTTTTAAATAGAAAGGGTCTTCTAACACTGCTGGGATTGAGTCCCAGTGAGCTGAGCTTTCACTTCAGTTTTTGGAACGGTGACACAGCCCTTTGATTAGGAACATAGCAAGATGCCCAGGTCCATCTGTCTCAGTACTGTCTACACAAACTGGCAGCTGTTCTCCAGGGTTTCAGGAATGGTGTCTCCTTCAGCTCCATGTGAAGACTCTGGGGATTAAAATTGGGAACTTCTGCATGCAAAGAGGATGCTTTCCTGCTGAGCTACAGCCCTTCCTCACAAGGAATAGTCTCTGCCTACAGAAAGAGCTGTAAAGGGGAAAAGACCTCTCCCAAGATTCTCCACCCTTTTCCTGGGCAACGAAAGAGAGAAATTGTTCATAGAATCATGGATTTGTAGAATTGGGACCACAAGGGTCATCTAGTGCAACCTCCTGGAATGCGGGAATCTTTTTCCAAACGTGGCACTTGATCCCACAACCCTGAGAGTAAGAGTTTCATGCTCTATCGCCCGAGATTTGAGAAAAAGAGTGAAGAAAAGAGAAAATTCTGATTTCCCTCAGTAACATCACTTCTGAGAAATTTTGGCTCAGCTCTGCTTTTCACCCCAGCAGGGCAGCACACATACCATCAGCTCCCAGTTGGCATAAGAGGGCTCTGTCAATCTTTGTTTTATATAAAGTACTTGCATTAGTGTTTTAAACTTGTGAACTATCTTGGGTGCCTTGGTAACAATGGTGATAGGTGATAGATAGATAGATGATAGATAGATAGATGATAGATAGATAGAGATGATAGATAGATAGATAGATAGATAGATGATAGATAGATAGATAGATAGATAGATAGATAGATAGATAGATAGATGATAGACAGACAGACACATACACAATAAAAAATGTAAATAAATAACTTTGTTGTTGTTGTTGGGTTGTTTCTCCTACCCCCACCCCCAAGATGTTGAGTCATGGTTTCAGTGCTGAGTTCCATTCATAAGAAAGCTTCATCACAAGCAAAAGTCAACTCTGTAATTGGCTTATTTTAATTGATGTCTCACAGAATCCTTATCCCATGGATTCAGGTCAGGTTACAGTATGCAAGAGCCCTACTGGATCAGACCAAAACAGCCTATCTGTTATAGCATCCTGTTCTCACAGAGGCCAGCCAAGTGCCTAGTGAAGCTTACAAACATACCGTATTTTTCGCTCCATAAGACACACTTCTTTCCTCCTAAAAAGTAAGGGGAAATATCTGTGTGGCTTATGGAGCGAATATGTGGTTCCTGGCAGCGGTGGAGCTGGGGACTTTGGTTCCCGGAGCGGCGGGGGCGTGGCCTGTGCAAGTGTCCTAATGGCAGCGCTCACGCAAACGTCCCCCGCCCGCACGAGGGGGTGGGGAGAGGCGAGGCAGGGGAAGAGGGCTTTAGAACACTCTTTAGAGTTCCCTTCGTCCGATGTGCTCTGTGACTTGCATGAGAGCAGCCAGGAGCCAGCGCGGAGGGGGATCTTTCTCCCTCACGCGCTCTGTCAAATTGGGACGGGGAGCATTTTTCTTTCTTTCCTCCTCTAAAAACTAGGTGCATCTTATGATCAGGTGTGTCTTATGGAGCAACAACTACGGTAGGTTCCTTGCTGTTGACATAAAACAAGGATGGACCTTAGGCATGTTGCTGGGCTCCTGCTCCCATCAGCCCCAGCCAGTGGTTTAGCCAATGGTCAAGAATGATGCACTTTGCAGTTCAGCAACATCACAGATTCCCCACCCCTAATGATAAAACCTTGAAATGTTGATTGACCTCCAGACTGCTCAGGAACAATAAATATGCACACTCAAGTAAAAGAACACAGAACCAATTGTTAGGCACTGAGATTGGAGGGATTCCAGTTACTTGCTTGCAATTTCAGTGGTTCAATGGTCCAGGGTCACTTTTTTAAAAAGAAGAATAATGAAGGTGATCCATTAGTGTTGGCTGTCTCCAAGAGAAGGAGGAGTTATTTCAAACAAGATTGGGTGTTTTTCTTTTTCAAAGATGGATGTCAGTCAAGTATTAACATGACCTTGATGTAAAAATCCTTGAAGGACACCCCAAATACTTGAGGTTGGGAAGTGCCTTATTGAAAATGGGGCCATAATGGAATCAGCACATAACACCCTTCAACTGGGCCCACCGTCGACTCCAGTCAGCTACGTCTGTGAGCAAGTCCAACATTCAAATCGCCCACAATGCCCTGGGGCAACACTACAGCAGAGGCATTTTGTGGATACAGTGGTACCTCAGGTTACAGATGCTTCAGGTTACACACTCTGTTAACCCAGAAATAATACCTCGGGTTAAGAACTTTGCTTCAGGATGAGAACAGAAATTGTGTGGCTGTGGCACGGCGGCAGCGGGGAGGCCCCATTAGCCAAAATGATACCTCAGGTTAAGAACAGTTTCAGGTTAAGAACGGACCTCCAGAACGAATTAAGTTCTTAACCCGAGGTACCACTGTAATTGCCATGGTGGTTTGCTTGCAGCTGCCTATCTCAAACTGTGGAGCCATAAGACTGCTGTGGCAGACATGCATGTAGATGGGGGCCCACCAGAGAGCATTTTGCTGGGTAAGGGACCCTTGAACCCAGTCTGGACTGGCAGTGGGATCAGAAATGAAAGGCCCCTACTTCAAATCCATCCCCCTTAAGAGATTACAATTGGCAAATAAGGCTACAACTGGCAAATAAGGCTGTATACACCTTAGCAGCTGAGGATCAGAAAGATTGTTGCCCTCTGTTGTGTTTTTATTTAATTTGGCAATTGTGGTCATTTAGTCGTGCTTTTAACTATTTGCACTCTGCACAATAAATGCTCATTTACCTTCCCATCTCTTGGGGCTCATCCACACCTTCCCTTGAGTCCAGGCCTAGTTGTTCCATTTTTAATTTTGTCTGGTGTTCTAATTTTCAACCTTTTTGCCTCAGATTTTATATGGGTTTTATTTGCGTTCATTTTTCTAGTCTGCTTTTCTGGTTGAAAATTAGACTCGATTTTTTCGGACATGCTCACAAATGAAGCATGAGCAACCATGGTGGGGGAATTTGTCTGCAAGTTTGCTAAATCCTTCGAAGACAGAGGTCCTTTGGCTGGGTCGGGATGATATGGGATTGCGGGGGCAACTCCCATCTCTTGCGGGGGCACAATTAGTGCCAGCACCATTCGTTAAGAGTTTGGGTGTAATCTTCGACATCTCCCTTTCCATGGAGGCGCAGATTGCAGCTATAACAAAGGCGGCATTTTTTCATCTCTGCCAAGCTAAGCAGTTGGCTCCTTACCTCTCTCGCCCTGACCTAGCCATTGTGATCCACGCAACGGTCACCTCCAGACTGGATTATTGCAACTCACTCTATGTGGGACTGCCCTTGAGACTGACCCAGAAACTCCAGCGAGTGCAGAATGCCACGGCGAGACTCCTCGCCACAGGATCACATTCACCCGGTGCTATACCAGCTGCACTGGCTCCCAGTGGAGTACAGGATCAGGTTTAAGGTGCTAGTTTTAACCTTTAAAGTCCTATACGGCCTAGGACCCTCATACCTACGGGACCACCTCTCCTGGTATGTCCCACGGAGGACCTTACGGTCTTCAAATGAAAACATCTTGGAGATCCCAGGCCACAGGGAGGTTAGGCTGGCCTCAACCAGAGCCAGGACTTTTTCAGCTGTGGCCCCGATCTGGTGGAACACTCTGTCACAAGAGACTATGGCCCTGCGGGACTTGACATCTTTCCGCAGGGCCTGTAAGATAGAGCTGTTCCTCCAGGCCTTTGGCCAAGGCACACTCTGACCCCCTCCTTTGGTATTCCTCATAGAACTCTAGCCCAATGGTTGCCATTAATTTGATTTTGATTTTAGAATGAATTGATTTTAGAATGCATTTCAATTAATTGATTGTGATTTTATGTAACTGTGTTACTTTTATTGTTGTTAGCCACTCTGAGCCCGGCTTCGGCTGGGGATGGTGGGATATAAATAAATTTTTGTTTTTATTTTCATTTTCATTTTCATTATTATTATTGTTATTAAAGGAACAGGATTCCCAACCTCCTTTGCATTGGAGCACCTGCTCTGGAAGCGACTGTTTCTTTTATGAAATTATTTGAACGAGGGTGCTTATTATAGCCTTCCCCAATTTTCTAGCCTGCATTGCTGGGGCTGAAGGGATCTGTAATCCAAAATTTTTGGAGGGCATCAGGTTGCAGAAGGATGGCTCAGCATTTATGTTCGTAAATGAAGCTTGGAGGGACGTAATGGCCCCAAAGAGGCACACAATGGGATGCTATTTCCAGGAGGCAAGCCTGTTGCCAGATTCTGAAAGGGGCCGAGTGCTTGGGCAGAGACTCTGAGGGAGGAATTGAGCTGAAGCTTGTTCCAAAAGGAATCGGGTAACAGTAGAAGTGGATGAGTCAAGAGAAACAAGCTCAGATTGAGGGCTGATAGAGTTGTTTCTGTTGGCACGTGCGTTTGGGGCAGGAGACAAACAGTGGGGTTTCTTAGGTCTGATCCATCTGGTATCTGGACAAAGTACCTGCCACCCCCCCCAAAAAAAAGCTTTCATGCTACTGGATCATCTACTCTGACATCCAGCTGCCCATTTAGGCAATACTGAATATGTAAAGGTAAAAGACCCCTGGATGGTTAAGTCCAGTTAAAATTAACTATGGGGTGCAGTGCTCATCTTGCACTGGTATGCTTTCGAACTGCTAGGTTGATGGGAGCTGGGACAGAGCAACAGGAGCTCACTCCATTGCAGGGATTCGAACCGCCGCAAGACCAGGAGGCTCAGTGGTTTAGACCACAGCGCCACCCGCTTCCAGGACCGGATTTAGGTTTGATGAGGCCCTAAGCTACTGAAGGTAATGGGGCCCTTTATATGTCCAGCTGTCCTTTGTCAACAACAAATTGTTGCTGTTTTTTGCGTTGAATATATGCTATATGGTAATTGATTGACCTAATAGGTATCTAAAGCCATTTGCACATAACAATTACTTTTATCAAAGTAATTATTGAACTGAAATACAATTTTGGAAATGTACATCCAGTTTAGTTTAGTTTTGTTTTTGCTTTAATTTTTTTGGGGGCCCCCAAGAGAATGGGGCCCAAACTATAGCTTGTTTAGGTTATACGTAAATCCAGCACTGCCCGCTCGCTTCACTGTACAGCACTAGGAAGTAGGTCTTAAGTGTATTCAGTTGGGGCAGGTGTCTCCAACATGGTGCCCCACACATCTTCCCCCCGAGTCCACCTGCCTCAATGCCCCCTGGGTCATGAGTTGGCAAGGGTGCTTGCCCTTCCATCCATGGAAAAGCAGCTCTACTCTCTTCTAAAGGCTCGGATTAATTGTAAAACGTCAAAGAGGAAGCAATAGAAAGCAATGGCTTTGCTTTCACACCTCATGAAGCCAGTTCCTGTCACCTGCTTTTTCTTTTTTAAGACGATGGTTTTGTTAATAATAGCGTTAATAATGAATCAAACGAACATATTTCAAATAGGAAGCTTTTTTATTTTTTTCTCATCATAAAATTTGCACGCTGCTTGACTGTAGCGACAGCACGGTTTGCAAAAAAAAAAGGTAAAAAGCATGGGGGAAATGAGAAAAATCTACAACACTTTAAAGTTAAAGCAGATTGGTATCTCCTTAACTTTCTAAGCATGTGGCAGTAACAACTGAATTAATACATCTAAATAAGTGCTGAATACATTAGGAACTGAATGTTATATCATTTATTTATTTCGCAGGGTTGCGCTTGGTATTTATTTATTGCTTTCTTGCTTGCAATTAATAAGAAATTTCCCGCCAGTTTAGCGTACGCTTTGAGAGCGAGCGAGAGCGCATGCGCTTACAGGAGCAGGCGGGACTCTCCCGTAGGGAAGCAAAACCTGACTCGAACAGAAAAAAAAGAAAAGAAACGACGGCAGGGGGCGCTCGTGCCTCCGAGCCAACGCGGCCTTGCCCTTAGGCGCCTGCGCAAAAGCTCCTGGCGGACTCGTCCAGGTGGGAGGAGTCTATGAGCGGCGGGCGAGCGGGAACATACCATAGAGCTGAGCGTCCTCGGGATCCAAAGCTTCCGGCCGGCCAGGGGAGTTTTGCTACCGGGTCACGGTGGTGACAGAAAGTGGCGGGGAGATGCCGGAGATCGCAATCCGACATGTGGTGTCTGCCAGCAGCTCCGACCCGGTGAGGGCGAGGCCGCCTTTCTAAAAAGGACGCTCCGTGGCCGAGGGAGGGGAGGGTGGTTCCGTTATTTCCCCTCGACGGTTGGGCGCAACCATTCATATCTAGGATGGGGGTGGTCGGGAGGAGTTGGGTTTTGATTGGTGGAGCGTGGAAGAGCCCATTCTGGAGGGGGGAGAGAGAGGTGGGTGATAAATTAAGACATAGGAGACCAGAGGAGATTTTTGAGTGAGGCCATATGTAGGGTGAAGTGATAGGGTGGGGAGTGATGGAGAGGACAACACACCATACATGGAAAGCGTAGACCCAAGAGTCCTGGGAACTGTAGCTTGTTCAGGGTGCTGGGAATTGTAGCTCTTTGTGAGGCAAACTACAGTTCCAGTGGAGGGGGTGGGGAGTGATGGGGAGAACAGCACCTTACATTTAAAACACACATATGGACATCCAAGGGTCCTGGGAACTGCAGTTGGTCCTGGGAATTGTAGCACTGTATGGGGCAGACTACACAGTTTGTAGGATTCTTGGAAGCGAGAGGAGCAGATTGTGTTTTAAATGTACAGTGTGTGTGCAGCTGAAGAAATCACAGTGCGGATGATGTGGGCAAGTAATTCCTGCTCTAGATGAGAGATTATTTCCTGCCCCTTCATTTTTACCCTTCTCATCTCATCTTTCTTCTCGCCCCACCCCCCAGACGCACTGTGCTGAGAACCTGCTTAAGGCCGACACCTATCGCAAGTGGAAGGCTGCGCAGGCTGGGGAGAAGCACATCTCTGCCATACTACAGGTGAGTTTTAGTTAACCTCCTGAACGTTTGAAATCTGCCTCAGCTTCCCCACCAGCACCTTGCAGGACTGTTAGGAATGTAAACGGGGCGAGAAGCGTGTGATGCAATTTCTTTGGGGCTAAAATGCCTGGGATTGGCTTGCGCAGTTAGCTTCTTGTGTAAACAGCTGCAGTTCTTTCTTGGCTACGCAAATACCTTACTTGGAAGGAAGCTAAACTGAATCAGGTTGTAGGCTTAGATAACAGCTGTCTTGATTTTGAAGAGAGTGACAGCTGGACAGGATGTTGGCATGGTGATGGAGCTTGCTGGTGGAAATATGTTCATACACCCTGATTTGTGCTATTGTGTCTCCAGGTGATTGCAGGCAAAGTATCTACAGGGTGCCTAGAGAATAACTTGCACCTAAATATTAGCAAGACAAAGGAGATGGTGTTGGACTTTTGGAGGAAGAGAGGGGAACTAGCCCTGTTGTATATCGGGGGGGGGGGTTGTGTGGAGAGTCTCTTCCTTTAAATTCCTGGGAGTTTACCTTAGTGAAGACCTAACTTGGAAAAACAATATAACTCAGGTGGCTGGGAAGGCCCAACAGAGACTCCACTTCCTCAGGGTCTTGCAAAAGAACAATGTTAATCAACAATTGATGACCTCCTCCTTTGGGTCCACAATAGAAAGTGTCCTCTCATGTTGTACGTTGGCTTGACAGCCACAGACAAAAAGTCATTACAGAGGATGGTGAACACAGCACATGATATCATGGGCTGTTCCCTGAGCATGCTAGATGACATTGCAAGGGATCGTTGCCTTAGGAGAGCGAGAAAAATTCTCAGGGATGATTCACACCCTGGTCAGCACCTCTTTAATCTTCTACCCTCGGGCAGGAGAGATATAAAAGTATAATCAGTCGTAACAGTTTCTATCCATGGGCTGTTAGGCTGCTGAACGGAAAATAATATAGTACAACTGACTTTCGGGGTTGGTGTGTTGTGTGACAAGCACAGAGAGTGCAATGAGATTGAGTGTTTGTGCAGGGGGGAGGGAGGCTCGGTTAATTTCATTGTACACAGGTTGCACATTGACAATAAAGGTATTATTATTGTTGTTGTTGTTATATGTGGCTGTGAAGGGAAAACGTACTGTGGGAACTGTCAATATTTGTAGCATTGGGAAATAACAAACCTCATGCATGTGTTTAGTTGCAACTTGACTTAGGTTTGCTATTGGCATTTGGCTTACTGTGGTTGCATTGCTTCAAAAATGATACTATGTTGGCTTGGGTGTGCTCAACGGGTTGCCAGGTCCTCATGTCCACACTACCCATTTGGATCCCTTCCAATCAGGATTCAGGCCTCATCATGGGACTGAAACTGCCTTGGTCGCGCTGGTTGATGATCTCCGGCGGGCTAGGGACAAAGGTGAGAGCTGTTTCCTAGTTCTGCTGGATCTCTCAGCGGCCTTTGACATCATCGACCATAACATCCTTCTGGACCGTCTAGAGGGGCTGGGAGCTGGGGGCACTGTCATACAGTGGTTCCGCTCCTTCCTCCTGGGCCGTGTCCAGAAAGTGGTGGTGGGGGATGAGTGTTCAGACCCCTGGGCTCTCACTTGTGGGGTGCCTCAGGGTTCTGTCCTCTCCCCCATGCTTTTTAATATCTATATGAAGCCGCTGGGAGAGATCATCAGGGGGTTTGGACTGGGTGTTCATCAGTATGCAGATGACACCCAGCTCTACCTCTCCTTTAAATCAGAACCAGTGAAGGCGGTGAAGGTCCTGTGTGAGTGCCTGGACGCGGTTGGAGGATGGATGGCGGCTAACAGATTGAGGTTGAATCCTGACAAGACAGAAGTACTGTTTTTGGGGGACAGGGAGCGGGTTGGTGTGGGGGATTCCCTGGTCTTGAATGGGGTAACTGTGCCCCTGAAGGACCAGGTGCGCAGCCTGGGAGTCATTTTGGACTCACAGCTGTCCATGGAGGCGCAGGTTAACTCTGTGTCCAGGGCAGCTGTCTACCAGCTCCACCTGGTACGCAGGCTAAGACCCTACCTGCCCGCGAACTGTCTCGCCAGAGTGGTGCATGCTCTAGTTATCTCACGCTTGGACTACTGCAACGCGCTCTACGTGGGGCTACCTTTGAAGGTGACCCGGAAACTGCAATTAATCCAGAATGCGGCAGCTAGACTGGTGACTGGGAGTGGCCGCCGGGACCACATAACACCGGTTCTGAGAGATCTGCATTGGCTCCCAGTACGTTTCCGAGCACGATTCAAAATGTTGGTGCTGACCTTTAAAGCCCTAAATGGCCTCGGTCCTGTATACCTG
This sequence comes from Podarcis raffonei, assembly GCF_027172205.1. Classification (NCBI taxonomy): domain Eukaryota; kingdom Metazoa; phylum Chordata; class Lepidosauria; order Squamata; family Lacertidae; genus Podarcis; species Podarcis raffonei. The sequence goes on from NC_070609.1 coordinate 14,808,071, forward strand.
AAGGAGCGTCTCCACCCCCATCGTTCAGCCCGGACACTGAGATCCAGCGCCGAGGGCCTTCTGGCGGTTCCCTCATTGCGAGAAGTGAGGCTACAGGGAACCAGACAGAGGGCCTTCTCGGTAGTGGCGCCCGCCCTGTGGAACGCCCTCCCATCAGATGTCAAAGAGATAAATAATTACCTGACATTCAGAAGACATCTTAAGGCAGCCCTGTTCAGGGAAGTTTTTAATATGTAACGCTGTACTGTTTTTAACACTGATTGGGAGCCGCCCAGAGTGGCTGGGGAAACTCAGCCAGATGGGCGGGGTATAAATAATAAATTATTATTATTATTATTATTATTATTATTATTATTACCCATTGAGCTGTTTTTGCCACCCATCTGTCCCTTGGCGGGGGTGGGGGGGGAGGAAGAAGCCCTGTTTTGGGAAGTCATGCAAGCAGTCTTGAGAGGTCAACTTCAAAACCAGGTAGCAGATTAGCATCTCATCTTTATGTCATAGCTTGGTGGATCACTTGCAGTCGGAAGTCTGAATGCAGCCCAGCAGCTGTGCATTGTGACCACCAGTGGTTGACACCCCCACTGCATATTTCCCACAACAAAAACAGGCCTTCAGTGAGAAAGCCGTAGCCCTTTGGTAGGGCACATTGTTTGCATGCTGAAGGTTCCAAGTTCAATCCCTATTCTCTATGGTTAGAAGGATCTTGGGCACCAGGGCTGGGAAGGGAAGGATTCTGTGTGAGAGCTTGGAGAGTCACTGCCAGTTAGAGTAGACAGTTCTCTGGAATAAGACAGTCTGTTGGCTGAAATTAATGGGAGTTGCAATCCCAAAACATCAGAAGGGCACCGGGTTGGGGAAGGCTGATGTAAGATTTGATTTGGTATGAAGTGAGTGTATATGCATGCATACATACATATCGGCAATCATGCATGAATGGGACACGGTGTTCAATTTGTCAGAAACTTTAGAAGCTTGGGCTGAAAGGCAACATTTCTGTGTGTTTCCTAACCCTTGGCTGAGGCTGTCGTGTCTCCCCACAGTTTGAAAAAGAGGAGCATATTCACAGCATCGACATTGGCAATGAAGGCTCCGCATTTGTTGAAGTATTGGCTGGCAGCTCTGCCTCCTCCAGTGAGCAGAACTATGAGGTGAGCGAGTGCCTGTGTGTGAGAGACTGTGGAAGGGCCTCATTCCTCACCCAACCTGAAAGCAAGCTGTTTTTTAACAAAAGGCTGGTGGTTTGGGGCTTTGCAGGATCAGAGTTGTGTCCTCCTTGCAATTTGTTTGGGCTGTCTCATTTGGTGTAGAACATCACCCCCCTACTATTTTCTTAGTCTGTGGGGTTGAAGCAGTCTACTAAGGGGGGGGGTCCATTTCACAGAGGCTGAAAGTGGTACTTAAACCTACTTAAAGAAAGGCCAAACCTAGAGATAGTGGGAGTGGGGACCAGAGTCACACATAAGTGGCAGTCCAGCAGCATAGGCTAGGGGCCACTTGAATGCAGCCACATGCAAAACAATGTTAGACAAGTCAAAGAAAGTGCCATAGAGACATGGAGGGCATGTGGGTAGAGAGGAGCACCCTGTATATTGTGCATTTGGCAGTTTTCATCAGAAGCCATAAATATGACTCAATGTTCCTCTCTAGTTCCCCACCACCACCTCCTACCTCTGTGAACACATATTTTAATCCTATTAGGCTGGCATCTGTCAAATTAGAGGCTAAAATGTAATTCCTTTAAGCCTGCAGTGCACCCTGACCTCCACCCCAGTCCTTTCCCTCTCACCTCAGGTGCTGCTGGTCACATCCTCCTTCATGTCCCCCTCGGAGAGCAAGAGTGGCACCAACCTCAACAGGGTTCGTATGTTTGGACCAGATAAGCTTGTGAAGGCCACAGCTGAGAGAAAGTGGGACCGGGTGAAAATCATCTGTACCCAGCCCTATACCAAGGTTTGTGTGGAAGTACAAATGATACAGGATATAAGGGATGCTGGCCAGTGTCAGGCTTGAGTTCCTGCATTCGTTTCTCAGTTTGGTAAGAGACTTACTAGGCTTGCCTTCATTAGCCTGATACTCTCCAGCTACTTAGGATTACAACATGCCCCCATCAGTTCTAGCCAGCACAGCCATGTTGACTGGAGCTGACAGGAGTTGTAGTATGAAATACCTGGAGAATACCAGGTTGGTGAAGGCTGTGCTAGCCAGTCACGGGTTAGTTACCATCTCTCTCCATTGCCCATCTGTGAAATGGGTTTCATTCTGGCCGGTATTACAGGAGTGGTTTGAAGCTGAGAAAGGGTAAAGTACTTTGCATTCTGCAATAGAAATGATTATTGTAAATGCTCAAAGAACATTTATGTTATGGAGTGCTGTACAAATGCCAAAAATCATAACAGCAACAGCAGCATGAAAAGGCTGATGGCTAGCATCTCTACTAATCTGGTGAACAGAGGATGCAATTTTTTAACTGCTTTAGGTAGTTAAACTATGGGTTCCCCATCTAGAGATGAGGTGAAATCAGAGAACATTAATGTAGGATGGAAATAACTAAATTCTTGTATAGGGATATTATTTTGAGCAAATTCCTATTTATGTTTACTCTGAAATTCCAATGAGTTGTGGAACTTACTTCCAAGTAAGTGCGTAACAGCATTACTTGGGCTAACCTCCAGCAGAAGAACATGTAAACTCCAGAGTTGTGCATATTCTTGGCATGAAAAATATAGTATCAACTGTTTATCAGGGTGATTGTTTACAAGGGGAGCAATTCCTGGTAGGTGGTGTCAGTCTGATGTACGCCTAACATACCAGTAAGCAGGTTCTGTTAACTGAGATGTCTTTGGTTCCTGAGGAGTGTGTGGTGATGATAAGAGAGAGGTGCCGCCTGGGAGGAGGGGCCGACAAGTGCTTGGGACTGCCTGATAGATAAACCTGACTCCTTTACTTGAGTTTCTTGCTTTCCTTCTCAGTCCTTGACTTATGGCCTCTCCTTTGTGAGATTCCACTCTCCTCCAGAAAATGACGAGGTTCATTCCAAAACCGCTTCGCCAGTAAGTGCTCCAATGACCTGAATGTTGTCCCCTCTTTTACTGCCATTCCTTGGCTGATTTGAAACCCTCGCTCTCTCCTTCCTGCTCTGTGTATTCAGAAGCTCACCAAGCTGGGGCAGTTCAAGGTCAAGGAAGACGACAACGACTCCCTGAAACCCGGCGCGCTTTTCTTCAGCCGTGCCAGCAAACCCCTCGTCTCTCCACCTAAAGGTAGCCACAGTACCACAGTATCATAGGTGGGGAACTATTTCCAACTCAAGGGCTGCATTTCCCTTCTGGGCAGATGTTTGAGACCCACATGCCATTATGGGGGCAGAGGTGCAAAAGAGGACGGGGCCCTGAATATAAGTCTTATCTTTGTACAGTAGGCTAGTTTCTGTGCACACTTCTCTCTAGCCTCCATTCAGATAAGGAATAAACATTATCAGAGGTCAATTGCTCAAAACCACTCAGGGTCAGTGAGGGGTGCGGTCTGGGGAAATGACTTGGTGGCCAGGGGAAGGTTCTGAGGCCAGAGAAGGCCCTACGCTTGGTATATTGCTTCCAGCTGGCTAATAATGAGGGTTACTAGGTCAAGCCATGGGTCCATTGCATCCAGTTTTCTGTTTCCCTCAGAGGCCAACCAGCTGCCTTTGAGATGCTCGCAAGAAGGGCATGAAAGCTACAGCACTCTCTCACCATTGCTCCTTGGGATCTCGTATTGAATGGTATCTGAAAGCCCTAAACGGCCTCAGCCCAGTCTACCTGAAGGAGTGTCTCCACCCCCATTGTTCAGCCTGGACACTGAGGTCCAGCGCTGAGGGCCTTCTTGGTAGTGGCACCCACCCTGTGGAATGCCCTCCCATCAGATGTCAAGGAAATAAACAACTATCTGACTTTTAGAAGACATCTGAAGGCAGCCCTGTATCGGGAAGTTTTTAATGTCTAATGTTTTTCAATTTTTTATGTGTTGTAAGCTGCCCAGAGTAGCTGGCGAAACCCAGCCAGATGGGTGGGGTATCAATACTATTATTATTATTATTATTATTATTATTATTATTATTATTATACTGCCACCGAACATGGAGGTTCCATTTACCCATGGTTACTAATAGCCATTACTAAGGAGAGTCTTAAGCAAGTTTGTGTCGGTGGGGCTGAGAGGTGGCTTTTCTTTTTCTTTTCTTTTATTCAGCAATGTATTCATTTATTTCTAATAGCAATTAATATTTTTTAATACGCTTTATTTGCACAATAAAAGATACACATATTGAAACACATTAAAGAAGGAAAAGAAAAAAGGATAAGAAAATAAGAAAAATAGCAATAATAAAAAAGAAAGAAAAAATAAGAACATTCAACGAAAAATCTTATCAGAAACATACATTGATTTAAGGGATATCATCCGTCGTCGACATTATTATAAACACATATTTCCAGTGAGATGGGTGGGGTATCAATATTATTATTATTATTATTATTATTATTATTATTATACTGCCACCGAACATAGAGGTTCCATTTACCCATTGTTACTAATAGCCATTAGCAAGGAGAGTCTTAAGCGAGTTTGTGTCGGTGGGGCAGAGAGGTCGCTTTTCTGTTGTCTCTGGGTTGAACCAGACATTCACATGCAAAGCTCTGTGTGCTCCCACTGTAATGCTGTGACGACAAAAGGTTTTTCGTGCCATCCCTGAAAAAGCATTCCTTAACAAACAGAAAACCCGAATTGGCTCTTCTGCCATGCACACTTCATAGCATCAGCACTGCATTTCATAACACATTGAGAATGATTATTCATTACTGTTGTTGCAGCCTCTCAGAACAACCAGCCCTCACCCAGTTATGCTGCTGCCTCGTTGCAAACCAGCGTGTCCAGTTCCCCCGATCCTTCGCCATCAGCCGCCGAAAAACCCACCACCAAAGCCTCTCCCAAGGTTAAAATCTGATTTCTGGGTGAATAGGTTGGGTGCCAAACTTTATCCTTGCGTGTTAGCCTAAAGTAGGGCTGCTAGTTGTTCCTTTATTGTTTTAACTACCTATGCTCTGATTAATAGTTCTATAGTACTTTTGTGTGTTCAAACTGCTTCACGTTCATTATTTAGTTGTAATCTTTACAGCAATCCTTTAAAGCAGATGTGGGGAATATGTGACCCTCCAGATGTTTGTCAGACTACAGCTTCCCTCAGCTTCAGCCAACATGGTTGGATGATGGGAGTTGGAGCTCAGGAACATGGGGAGGGCAACTGGCTCCCCACCCCTGCTTTAAGGAAAACTGATATTATTATTATTATTATTATTATTATTATTATTATTATTATTATTTATTATCATCCCCTGCACAGCAGATGAGACCCTAAGATTTAAGGCTAAGACCTGTGTACAGACCCTCCAAGAGAGCTTTTTTAATTCTCCTCCAAGATTCCAATTTTCCCCATTTAAAAAAATGAAAATATCTTTTAAAAACTTATTTAAAAACTTTTTACTGACTGCTCCTATAGATTGCTCATTGTGATGCCAAAAAGGTTTTTTGTTTTATTTTTGCGTACCCTCAAATTTATCCATCAAAAAACAATATTCTTTTCACTGGCATCTCCTGCATGTCCCCAGCTGTGATTCTGTGATGCCAGAAGTTTTTATATGGCCCCATTTTAAGGCCGCCAATATGTGTGCTTGGATGGAGGATTAGCCAAGCTCACTTTTACACGTTGCCCTGTCGCCAGACGGTTTGCCATGGGTCTGAAAATGCTTAGCTACTCCTGGCTGTACTTTTAAATAAATAAGGTATTCTTCATTGTATTAAATAGTAGATTTCAACAGAAGTCTCATAAAGTTCAACGAAAAGAGCAGAAGACCCAGTGGAACTGTAACCACCCTTCATGTGGATTATTGGACTCTATGAACAGACAGGTGGAATAGACACTTATAGACGTGTGGACCTTATGCATGACTAGAGAATGAACTGATCCACTGGGTCTTTTGCTTTTTTCGTTGAACTTTATGAGACTTCCGTTGAAATCTACTATTTGATACAATGAAGTATACCTTATTTATTTAAAAGTACAGCCGGTTACATCTTGTGTGTTTATTGAGTATGTTTCACATAACCATAGGTTTGTTGTTTTGCTAATGTAATTTAAAAACAAACAAACAAACCAGGAGCAAGTCAACCCCTGAAGTATACAAATCTTTACTGTAGGTTTGTCCCATCCCATGATCCACTGCATTTCCTCTCTATGTGGTTGTTAGACTACTCCTCTCATCATCCCTGGCCACTGGTCATGCTGCCTGAGGTTAATGGGAGTTGTGAGCCCGACAACATGTGGAAAGCCACAGGTTGCCTTCTTATACCATGAGTAAGTCCCCGTGGCATCTGGGCATCTTACCTTTTAGTAGGCCTGCATTGTTTTGCACTGCATGTTTCCTTCTGCTCACAGGAGCCCACGCCGGTCAAGAGGAAGTTTGAATTCAGCAAGGAAAATTCTGGTCTCTCATCTGCAGCCAATAAACCCCAGCCCGATACTGCCCGCCCTGCACAGCCAGCCTCCAAGAAACTCAAAGGTGTGTATGCGGGGGCTGCAGTTTGAAAATGGGCCTTGGGAGTCCTCTCATACACTGGGAGAAGTTGGAGGCTAAACTTGGGGTTACTGTAAGTTACTTGCATTGATAAGTAACTTTGCAGTGCAGATCTTAACACATTTACTCAGCAGTTAAATGCTTCCACATTCCTTCTTATTAAGTGTGCATGGGGTTGCATCCTGAGTCTTTAATATGCCCATGCTCGTTCTTAGTGGTAGTATTCCAGCTATGGAATTCCCTCCCTACAGAAATCAGATAGTCTGCCTTTTTAGCTGCATTCTTGAGAAATGTTAAGGATTTTTCTATTTGTTCAGGCTTTTGGAAGATAGTTCTATCAAGGTTTTACATGGCTGGTCCCTGACAACCACACACCTTGAGGGCACATTGACCTCTGCAGATGATCTTGATACTACGGAAGAGACTGAAGTTCTTAACTGCTGGAAATCCCTTTTCGTTCCCCACCCCCTCCCAAATGCTTTTCTGACATCCAGCAATACCATCTGTTGCCAGTATGCTTTCACAGCCATAAGGACTAGAAACTTAGTTCTTTAAAAAAACAGAATGTTGAGATAGCAGGATGTTATATGCTGCTCCTAGTTCAATATTCATGCAGAATCACCCACTTCCAGCAACTATTTGCACAGGGATTAGGACACAGCTTGTCCAGCATCACATTTTGATTGATTCGTATGGAAGAATAGCTACAGATCTGTGCATCCCCTCCTCCTCCTAAATGACTTTGATTTGCTCTTTTCCCCCCTTTACCAGCTTCTCCTTCAGCACTACCTTCCCCAAAGACACCACCTTCCAAAAAGCTTCCACAAACTCAGCCTTCAGAGGGGACAGCAAACGTGTCTTTCCAGCGTCTCCTGCAGGGAACTGTGTTCGTGTTGAGTGGCTTCCAGAATCCATTCCGCTCTGAGCTGCGGGACAAAGCCCTAGAGATGGGTGCAAAGTACCGACCAGACTGGACCCCTGACAGCACTCACCTCATGTAGGTGTCCTGGATCTCCCTGTGCCTTCTAAAACTTTGTTTCTCTCTACCCGACCCCTAGATTTTTACGACTGTACAGTCCTGAAGGCTTCAACCAGTCATTAGTTTGTATCTTGTCGACTTGCTGCTTTACCAGAAACATAACAAGTCTTTGGTACGAGAAGTACATAAAAACGTGCAACTACTTCTTTCCCTGTACCTCATCTCCCCAAAGAAGATCAGGTTTTGCCAGGTCTTGGAAATGGGGTAGCAGGAGAGAGTTCCTCTGCTGCTGCTGTTGCTGCTGCTTATAATTCTCACAGGCTGCCGCCTTTTTTAATATAGCCTACAAAAGGAAGCTTAGAGATCTTACACATCATAAAAATGCAATAGCAACAAGCTAAACAATTTGCAAATCAGCATTGCACATGTGATTTTAACACAGGCCCATTAAAATAAGTAGCACAATAATATTAATCCCAGATTTTTTTAAAATAAAAGTATTACTCTACCTTCCGTACACATGGGAAAGTTGCTAGACACCAACCTGCATCAACCTTGTAACCTATATATATTTTTACTACAACTCCCATCAGCCTCCAGGCCTCACAGCCATGGCTGGCAGTGATGGGAGTTGCTGTCCAACACATCTCCAGGCATCAGGTTAATGCTGGCTGCTATAGGCGGTTGCAGGGTAGCTCCAGTAAACTAGGGCTGCTAACCAACAAGGAACTACATAGATGTACAGCCTGATCCTGTGCAGGTCTGCTCAAGGGTTAAAGTTGCAGCTGAGTGCATTAGAACTAATTCGAATTTCCACCACAACAATCTGCCTTTTGAAGCGACCGGTTGTGCTTTCTGCCAGTTCTTCTGCTCTTAGCACTGGTTAGTAGCGAGAAACATGTTGCTGTGCCCTGAGTGCCCTGCTGTGCTCTCTCCCCTTCCAGCTGTGCCTTTGCCAACACGCCCAAGTACAGCCAAGTGAAAGGGCTCGGGGGCACGATTGTGCGGAAGGAGTGGATCCTGGACTGTTACCGCACAAAGCGGTGCCTTCCCTGCAAGCGGTGAGTTGGCGGGTGGGGGCTGAGCCTAAAAGGCCGCTCTGTCAAGGATCCTTGCAGCATTGCAGAGATGGGGAACCTGCGGTGGTAAAACTCCAGTCTCCTGTCATCCACTGGTAGCTGCGGCTGATGGGATTTGGAGTCCAACAAAATCGAGAGAGTCTCCCTCTCCCCACTGCATTGGGATGGGAGGTTTGGTTTCAGCTACGTCTGGTTTTGCAACGGGTGTGTTCCTTTTGCCAGCTACCTGATGGTAAGCCCAGAATCTTCCAGCAGTGAGAAGGAGGAGGAGAGCGACGAAGACACCCCTGCCCGACACCACAAACCCCTTGCACATCCGCAGGTAATAGAGCACCTTGGTTCATATGGAGTAGGCACAGCTCTGGCAGAATTCTTTTGTCCTGAGAGGAGTTGCTAGCGCCCCACTGGCACTAATAGATCAGGGCTGTATGTCTGCACACACATTCTGATTGAAAAGTAGGGTTCTTCCTATAAGGTTCTTCCAATGAAAGGGGGTAAAATCAAACCCTGTGTTTACTTCTCATTGCGTAATTTACACAGAAGTAAACCTACTACATTGCCATCTGCCTAGGATATTACCTGCATGGTAGTAAACAGTATCCTGATATTTGAGCCACTTTACATTAACAATTTTCTGTCTGCATCAGAAAAAAAATATATCCCCAGAAGTCTCTCAATTTTTTGCCTTTAGAAGGGTTTTTTTGTGGGGGGGAGGAGGGGACGCCACATGTGGTTTTTGAAACAAAACTGAACTGTGGCACTGCTTTAGAGAATAAAACTCCCCCCCCCCCCAAAGTGTGGTGTTGGTTACTTTGAGTTGAAGCAGGTCAGTTGTTTCTGTTGTTCAAAAAGGTTTTTTAATTAACTGAGACGACAGTGTTCCCTGGTTAACTGGGCAATGCATTTAAAATTCTCTGTGCTGTATACCTTTTTAATAAAGGATAAGATTGCAGGTGCCATCTTAGAGGCATCCTCTCCTTCATGAGATTGAAGGGGAGAACTGCTCTGACGTGAGCACTGCTTTTATTTGACAGAGAGCTGACGTGCCCAGCTCCAACCACAAGCCCAAGACCCTTGCCAGCCCCAAAGCTGTACCCAGGGCACCGAAGAGGGCATCCTCTGAAGAAGAGGAGGAGCCCACTACCTCTCGGAGCAGCGGCATCCATAACAACTCGCAGGCCCCAGCAGCCGACTCTGGAGCGTCCAGCAGTGACGAGGATCCCAGAGGTAGGTCTGAGAAGCCCTGGTTCTACCTGCATGTTGGAGCAAGAGAGCTCACTTTCAGACTCCTCCCTCCTGCTTCATCTTCCTATAAGAACCACCTTGCAGGGTCAGGCTAAAGGTCCTTCCCATTGAGCATCCTATTTCCACCAGCAGCCAGACAGGTGCCGCTTGGAAAGCTCACAAATGGGGCACAAATGTGATGGCCACCCCCCACCCCCCATTTTTTGCACTCCTGGGTAATGAAATCCATGAAATGATGATGATTAAAGGAGCAATCTTGAACCGTCTGCTGATCAGTTCCACTACATGAAGCTCAAGTTACTAGGCAGTTTTATAAACCATTTCTATCTGTGTATACCAGGCCTGATTCAAGGTGCTGACTTGAGCATATAAATCCCTAATTACTTTGGGCCCAGACAGCTGAAGGGCCAAACTGAGCCCAACACACTGCAAGGCAATGCAGGGACACTTAGTTGTTCAATCCAGGGATGAAACCACAACCTAGGCATTATCAGCACCAATTGAGCTGTCCAAGCTGTGGGTCTTATCTCTGGACCCCAGCAGGCCTTTTGAGTGTTCCCTTCCTGAGCCACCAAGCCTCTGATTCTTTGCTTCCCATTGCCACTTGCTCACCTGTCTTTCAGCTTTTTGTGCAATGCTGTAAAGAAACCCCGTATCCCTGGCAGCTAAGAAGGAGCTGGAAGGAGCAGGCAGTGCTCCTGTGTTGTGAGTCAGGGGCTGCATTAATCTGCCCATTCAAATGTAATGGCACAGTAGTGGCCCTTTGTACTAATTTTCTCTCTCCTTCTCTACCCCTCTCCCCACCTCAGGTGCTCGAGACAATGGAGATGAGGGCTCTGGTGACACTGATGATGAGCTGAGGAGGTTGGTCAAGTGAATGGTTCTTTTGTAAGCCGTGCCTTCAGGGATGGAAGAAGGATTTTTTGTTTTAAAGGGTTTGGAATAGTGGCTGGGTACCTATGATGCCAGCGGGCAAGCAAATATAGGAGAAGATGGTTAGAGATTGGTGGAACAGGACTTGAAGCTGTGGTGTAAAGGGGAGAGGCTGTACCCCATCAGTGGAAGTCCTTTGCGCAGACGTTCCCTGGTTTCTAAGCCTTCAGTTGTAATGGCCAATGTACACTTTTGTCCTTGAGGACTAGAAGCGTGATGCTGATTGTAGGGCGGGGATATCAGGTCCTTTGTGCCAACATATTCCCATTTCCTCATGGCTTTAGAGTGGAAGAGGAGCACCGCAAAAAGCAACAAGGGGGGCGGAGGGTGGTCCCGGAGCCAGACGACGATCCGTATGGTGGCTCCACAGATGAGAATACGGATGTCGAAGAAAAAGAGGAACCAGATCAGCCCATCCCAGAGCTACCAGGTATGTCAGGACTGTGAGCTTAGATCTGATCAGTCAGCTAAAGCTTTTGTTGTTTAACCCACTTGGATGGATTGCTCATTGGGGCTGAGAGTGAAAGACTCGTTCATCTTGTGCAGCTATTTTGTTTCTTCTTTATGCAGTGCGTAGTTAAAACTATGGAACTCGCTGCCACAGGAGGCCACCAGCTTGGATGGCTTTAAAAAGAATTGGACCAATTTGTGGGGGAGAAGACTATCAATGGCCACTAACCCCCAGTCAGAGGCAGAAATGCTTCTGAATACCAGTTGCTAGAAACTACAAGAGGGGAGAGTGCTCCCACGCTTTGGTCCTGTTCTTTGTGGGTTTCCCACAGGCATCTGGGTGGCCACTTTGAGAACAGGATGCTTGACTTACCCTGATCCAGCAGGGCTCTTCTTATACTTTTGAGTATTCCTATTAAAGGAAGTTAAGAAAAAAATATTAAAGATGACCTTTTCTTTTCAGCAGAGTGGTAGCTTTTTAAAGCTGTGGGTTATCTCCCCCCCCCCGCCCCCGCCAGTATCTCTGAGATATATTGAGACTTATTTAATGCAAATTATTTAATGATAAGTTTTATTGTAGCAAGTTACTGGTGGGCAGCCCCAGCTTTCTCCCTTCTCTGCTAAGGAGGCCTCATGACTTCTAAAAGCAAGGAAAGACTGGAAAAATGAAGTCAGGAGATGAGATGCAACCATGCTGTTTCTTCCCTTGCTGGTATAGATGAGACTAGGACCTGAGAGTTCCTGGTTTGCATCCAATGTTAGTATACTCAGAGTAGACCCATTGAAATCAATTAATTAGATGCAACCCTCTAGTCTTGAACTGCATCAATAGACATAATGCTTGGAAATTATGTGGTTCATTTATGGGGCGAGTTTGGGGTTTCAAGTCTTCATTCAGCTTCTTCTCTGTCTTTGCCAGATTTATTCGTGGGCAAACACTTCTTCCTTTATGGCGAATTCCCTTCTCAAGAGCGACGCCTCTTGAACCGGTACATTGTGGCTTTTAACGGGTGAGTTTTGCTGCGGTGGCATTGCAGTAGGTGCCTGCTGTGGCCCAAGTGGCGTGCTGAATGCATGCTGTCATCAGAGGTAGCCCCCAAAAGAGTGTAAGCTGAGTTTAGCAGCCAAATTTCGAAACACAATTCCATATTTTTCTGTAAGGATGCTTCTCTAGGAAGAGAGAAACCAGAAACTACGTAGAGTCTTGACTGTCCACTCCTTCATGCCTAACATGCTTTGACTATATCATACTCATTTTGTCAGGGCTGGCTAAATTTTAAAAAGCACAATTCAAACAATATACTGTAACATTTAGCACAGTATACTTGCATACAAACTTATCAACCCATTTAAAAATACTGCTCAGAGTAGACCCATTGAAATTAAGTTAGTCATATCCATTAATTTCTGTGGGTCTGGATACAATCTACCTCTTTCCTTTTCCTTTTTTGGTGAGAGGAAGCCCATGAGATGTCGGATTTAGAACAAACCTTGGCTATAGCTTGTGGCTAATTGAGGGAGAGTTTAGCCACAAGTCCTGGTTCAGAGGCCATGCTAAGCCAAACCTTGCCTAGTTTGGTGTGGCAGCAAAGGTGACCTGGGAGAAGGAGCCAAGTGGGTGCAAGGTCCTCCCTAAGAACCCATATGTTCAAGTTTGGCTTAGTACAACCTTTGCCAACCTGGCACCCCCCCTCCCAGAGGTTTTGGACCACAACTCCCATCAGCCCCAGCCAACTCACCAAAACATCTGGAGGGTGAGCCAGGTTGGCTTAGTATGTCATGCGAACCAGCCATTTGTGCCAATTCTGCAATCTCAAGTGTATTTCAAGATCACTTCTTTCTGCTCTTAGGGGAGGAGGAAAAGGTGGCTGTAAATTATTGTGAGGGGAATGCTTCTCTTCTGCTTGCAGGCAAGTGGAGGACTATATGAATGAGCGAGTGAATTATGTGATCACAGCTCAAGAGTGGGACGACACATTTGAGGAGGTGAGCTCATCCTGCCAGCTGTGTAGGACTGCACTGGTCTAGCCCCATCCTCTGTAAGCCATGACACACTTTTCAGATGGCCCCGTAGATAACGGATGGAGATAAACACAGGAGGCCAGTTCCAAAGGCAACTGTGGCAGAAACAGATGATCGTAGTAGCACTTTTTAGCATTTTATGCTTTCGAAATGCTTCAAGAGCTTTTCAGCATCCTTGCAATGACCCAGTAAGGTAGTCCCACATGTTTAATGTTACATTGCTGTAGAGGTGGGGGCTGAGGCTGACGAATAATACTCCTTGTTGATGTTTGTTTTTGTTGTTTTAATTTTACTTATACCCTGCCCATCTTTGACTAGCCCAAAGTAACCAGCAAGCTCTGTGCTTCAGTAGGGAATTAGAGTGTCAGCAGGAGTGGGGAAACCTGGATCTAACCACAGCACCCCGCTGTCTCTCGCTTTGTGACCAAGATAAAATGTGAACCGGGGCAACCTCATTTAAATGCTTGTGCTAGTCCACAGCAGGTAGGCATTGCATCAGGATGGACTGGCTCCGCCTTTTGGGGTGGGGCCAGGGACTTCAAAGTGCCAGCGTTTTCTCCTTTCTGTTGCAGGCTCTGAACGAGAATGCCAACCTCTCCTTTGTGCGCCCCCGCTGGATCTACAACTGCAACCAGCGGCAGAAGCTGATCCCCCACCAGCCCTATGTTGTGGTACCACGAGTGTAGGCCAGCCTCCTCCCTGCAGGCACGTCCCTGTGGGTCCTGTATACTCCCTCTGGAGCAAACAGCTCTCCTTCTCCTTGGGGCCACTTGACACCATGCTATCTCTCACTTGTTTTCCACTGGGACGTTCCTTCCTCTCAAGGGCCTTGTCCAGCAGCCCTGTTTCTACACTCACACACAGACGCAGCTGGGATTTTGAGGGCCTTTTTTTCTACTATTGCTTGCTCCAGCAGTAGCTACCCCAGCTCACATGGGACACGATTTCATTTTCAGAAATAACTCGAGCTGCTCTGGAGAAGTCAGTGTAGAAAGCCTCCATGGTGCACAGTGGCAGTGGTGAGCTGCTCTGGATTGGGGCTAGTGTCAACTCTCTCAAGGGCTTAATAAGTGGAGTGGGAACTTAGTTTGGACTAATAAGGGGCGAGGGTGCAACTGGGAAAGCAAGATGCATCCTTCAAACAATCCTTTTATTTTTGGGACCCTCTCCTGACCCTGGTTCTCCTTTCATTCTTTTTCTTTCTCGCTTTTTCCCCTCCCCCCCATCACTTCCTAGGAGGCTCTGTGTGTTCTTGCCAGTCAGTAAACTTTACTCTATCTCTCTGTCTTTATATGTATATAGCTGAGGACACTGGCCATTTCAAGGTGGATATTCTGACACAAACGTTGTCCTTAGAACGGAGGCACCTGTCCCTCTATACAAGCTCTGCCTTGCTCCCAGTTTTACAGGAGTTGATGTTTGCCTCCTGCTCCTTGACCCCTTTTCATTTTGTGACTAAGGCCACCCCATCACAAGCTTCCATTTTTTGCAGACGAAATTTGTTCCTCCATCTGCAGATTCAGCAAACCTGAGCATATGAACCATCAGTGGTATGCTGGCCTGACCATGGGGCAAATCCAAGCCCGTTTTTAGAATTCAGGAATTAACCACTCACAAGTGTGCATTACTATGTTGGTTGACATTCTGCTCACCTGCATTTCTACGACCACCTCTGGAAAATCATGTTCAAATGAGGCCCGCAGTGTAATATCCAGTCCCTGAGTTCACATTCCTTTTTAAGCTCAGCGTACTTGCGCTGTCTTACACAGCTCCGTTATAAGCATGTGGTATTTGGAGTAGACGCCCTACGGTGACCGAGCATAGAATCCTAAGTGGCATGCTTGGGCCAGGTACAGAGATGTTTTAATGCTAAGCGTTCTCACACACAACCGCTTTAAACAGTGTTCAGGGTTGCTATTGGGAGAAACACTATGACTGTTAAAATCATACTAAGTTTTATATTGCAGCTCTTACGGCCCAAGCCTCAGATTTCTCCTATAGGAAGCAAAAAAAGCAGCTGGAGTTAATTGTCTTATGATTTGATTCATTTCAGCAGGGTGTTGTCAGTTCCACTCTTTACTTTTTACCCTGGGCAAAGAACTCTCTTCAGATTTCGCTGGAAGGGAAACAGCAGAAAAACCCACCCTTTAGTTCAGCTTCCCGGTGAGCTTTTTTTCGGGGGGGGGTAGTAGTGTTCAGCCCCAGACCCTACCAAAATTGCATGTTCCTTCCTGCTTTTCCCTGGCTGTGAACTGGACTGAGAGGCCTTGAATAATCTACCTCGTTTTTACAGCCCATCTCTTCCCCCACATCATTGGTGCTGCCCTCAGCGCTGGGGATCAAGCCAGCAACTCTTCTCTGTCCTTACGTTCATGGATAAACTACAGTAAATAAGCTGATTGCTCACAGGAGCTTCCCAGCTTCAGGAAAGGGCTGCAAATGGCCCATTTCTATGGACTCTACTCTTTGGCCCCAGTGTATAGAACATCTCCAATACAGAGGTTCTCCACTTGGCTTTCAGGTGACAGTAAAGGGCAATGGTGTTTTTTTAATAAGCTATCTTGACTACTCACCAGAGGGGAACTAGCTTTGGGAGTGCAATGAGAATTCACACACACCCCTTCTAAAATCTGCCACGTTCAGGGTTGCTATGGGGGTGGGGGAGGCGTAGCATTTAAACTGTATCAAGTTTGCATCACAGCTCACATGTCCCAAGATTAAGGGCTTCTTGGTTTTTAGAAATGAATTATACCTATGGTTCATTACAGTTTGCATGAGGTTCCAAAAGTTGTGACAAATCTCCTCCAGGGATGTATTCATGTCTTCTTTCCCCCTCCAATCTGGTTTGTTGTGGGGTGTTTTTTTTAATAAAAAATGAATGAAATGAAAACAAAATCTCAGTCTCGAGCTGCTCTTCTGCGCCACAGAACAGAGAGATTGTAACAACCTCCTAAGATCTTACTGTGAAGAAACAGGTGTCAGAATATTCACATGATGATTTCTAACAGGGTCTCAACAGTTCTGGACAAGAAGTCATGCATCTAAGCTTTTAAAGACTCCTGATGTTCATAGTGGCAGTTTAGGCTTATAATGTGGCAATTGAGGGTGGTGTGGAATTGCTTGAACACACAGCAAAACGACTGGTCTCCATTCCCTGCCTTCCTTCTGTCCTGCTCATACAGCCCCAAATGCTTCTCTTCTTTCTGACATAATTGCATTACTTAGAAACCCACAAACTATTTGTATAAACCATTTAAAAGTTCAAGCCAAGGCAATTACCCCTAGGATTGACATCACTATTTGTCTCCCTCCACCTTCCTCTGTCTAACTTAATGTGTGAAAGAGATATCTGACTTGGGTCTGTGCTTTTTTAAAACGCTTACAAAATCTGGAATATTTAGGCACAAGTGCTTTGATCTGTACCAGCAACAACAGTTAAGTAACTGCCTTTTTGGCTCTAATGGACATCCAATTTAATCTAGCTACCTGTTTCTCGTATCAAAATGCTTTGAAAGTGGGCACATCCCTCTTTTGGCCAATGATGCTACACCTGTCTACTGCGTTGCTCCCCAAAATTCTGCATTTGTCATATGCTCCAAGCTCAACTTAACCCGGTTAACTAAACTTTTATAGGTTTTATTATTTTTTTCCAAGAAAAATAAGACAAAAAAACTCCAGGCTCCCAGGGGAGTCCCATTTTTTTTTTTAGTATCAACTACAAACATACCATGGATCAATCAACACCCCCCTCCCCGCCTCCCTTGCAACAATCTGAACAAATGCCTTTGGTGTGGGGGGTGGGGTGAGAAGGCAAAAGATGCTTTGGCAAACGGTACAAGGACAAGGAGTGTGTGTGTAGAATTCATCCATCCAAGAAAGCGGGGTGGAAAGGTGGACATGTGTCTAAAAAGTGGGAGATTGGAGCACACTGCGTCTTAGAAATCCAACATTTGAACCAAGAGGCAAGACAGTAACCCCCAAAAGTGGGGAATTTGTGGAGGGGGGAGGCGTAACAAAGGAAGGCAGGTTTGTGGGACTGCCTCTCTAGGCATGTGGTGAAACGGTCACACGGAAGAAGCAAAAGGAACCGGGCAGTAAAAGTTGTGTAAACCAAGTGATGGAGGGTGGGGTGGGAAATCCAGCCGTCCAAATCCAGCACTAGAAATCTGTGTGCTTAAGCAGTTTTCAGTACATGTTGTAAATGGCTAGGGACATGTTTTGATGTGATCAGGGACAGAAGCCCGGAGCCACCAGTTTTTACAGCAGCTGGCTGAGAGGTAAGATTCCATGCCAACTGAAGCAAAAATTAAAAAATGGCAGATGAACACAACACATAACATTTGCAAAATTATTCTACTGCTACTTGTTGGGAGGGCCCACCACTGTACAGAATGTAGTGTGCGAGCACACACCCCAAAATTCATGGATTCTTGCCATTTCGGCTTAAGCTACCCCTGGCAATTTTGCAGATGCCACAACCACATTTTCAAACTTGTCTGTGCCTTCATAAAGACTAGCAACTTCTATTGCACACACTGTGTGACACCAGTGTGTGCGTGGCATGCCAGGTTGTTAAAACTGTCCCCCTTTAGCCACAGGCCAGAGGCACAAACAGGGTTTGATAAGCCACAGAAGGAAGATGTTGTACAACCCAGAAAATGCCAAGTTTGACAGGCCTAACTTAGCAGAGCCTTGGACTGTGAAGATGCTGATCTCTGCATTCCAATGTAAGCATGCACCAACTGAACACAGACAAGAGACAGCCTGGGCAATGGTCGGAGGTCGTAAAAAGCAATGGCAGAATTCTGCTCTCCGGAAGATTTGTGCATATCCATCCATTTTCTATGAATTTATGCAAGCTTCTTGTGAAATTGGGATTCAAAGGTGGCTGGGCTTGTTTTGCAGAATCAGTGGGGTGCTGAGGTTGCAGGCCGTGGCGCTCTGCCCCTCCTAGGCGCACATCTCAGCAATGCACAAGTTAGTCAGGTTGCAGAATATGCCGTTTCTGAGGGCTGAACCGGGGTTCTCTGACCACACACACTTTGGCTTTTTTTTCAGCATGGTATACACAGCTTGGGCTATGGGGAGGCGGAGAGTACACACACATCGACTTGGCACTGTAGGGGGGGAAACAGCGGCAAGACCCCCAACAAAAGAGCTGAGCTGCTATGGGTCCTCAAAGCGCATCTCTGTGTAAACCCCAAACCCCCTCTCCCTTGCCGTTATTTACAATGATCCCCCCGCACCCACCAAGCATCCAAGTTAGCCAATTTCCTCCCCGCACCCCCACGTTGTCCAGTCGCTTCAGATCTCCACTCTACGGCCTCTCTCCGTTGCTGTGGCCTTTGCTTTGGGACAAGTCATCCCCCACTTCCCCGTCCTCGTGCACCCGCTGGTGGAGCGTGAGGTTGCGCAGCTGCCGGAAGCTCTTGCTGCAGCGCATGCACGGGTAGGGCCGCCCCGCCGCAGCGGCCGCGTGGATCTGCTGGTGGGCGGCCAGCTTGGACGGGTAGCAGAAGCTCTTCCCACAGCGGTTGCAGGGGTAGGGCCGCTGCCCCGTGTGCGTGCGGCGGTGGGCAGCCAGCTTGGAAGGGTAGCAGAAGCTCTTGGGGCAGTCGGCGCATTTGTACGGGCGCTCGGGCGTGTGGATCCACTGGTGGGCCGCCAGCTTGGAGCGGTGTCCGAAGCGCTTGGGGCAGAGCGTGCAGGGGTAGGGCCGCTCGCCGGTGTGCGTGCGGCGGTGGGCCGCCAGCTTGGACGGGTAGCTGAAACTCTTGGGGCAGTCGGGGCATTTGTACGGGCGCTCGGCGCAATGGGTCCACTGGTGCGTGGCCAGCTTGGAGCGGTACACGAAGCGCTTGCCGCAGTCTTTGCACTGGTAGGGGCGCTCAGAGGGCAGCACGGCCGGGGGGCGGGGGCGGCGGGGCCGGGCAGGCTTGGGTGACTCCGTGGCGGGCGGCGAAGACAGAGCCGCGGGTGAAGGCGACTTGGCGTTCTCTTTCAGGGCCTGCGAGTCTGGAAGGGGAGGGGAAAGGAGGGTGTCAGAAGCCAGGCATCCTCATCAACCGGAGGCCATTCCCGCATCTCCTAGCCATTTCTCTGCCCCACCTCTCTAGCTTCTCATCAGTCCAATCACTAAACGCATGGACTGGGGAGACTGATGCACCCTGCTGCCACCCACCTGTACAATCTCTGTAGTTCCCTGTGGAAGAGAACTGATAGCTAATTCCCTTTAGGAATTGTAGCTCTTGGAGGGGAACGAGACCTCCTAAGAACTCTCAGCACCCTGAACAAGCTATAACTCCCAGGATTCTTTGCAGGGGGGGGGACTCTAGTTGTTAATACTTTTATTAAAAAAATTTCATAACACGCCTTTGTTTTCGAACCATTTTGGGAGTCGAACGGACTCCCAGAATGTATTAAGTTCAAGGACCAAGGTACCACTGTAATAGCATACAAAGTCTTCTCTTAAAAGTAGTTCTTAACCCTTACTGCAGATGGTCATAGGCCCTCCCAGCTCTCACCTGGGATCTTTATCCTCCCTGTCACCCAATATTTCCCCGCCTCCCACCCAGGGCCCCCTCCATCAAGCATCTACAACCCTCAAGAGTGTACAATCCCTGGACCCTAATAAAATTTCCAAACAGAGAACACCAAAGAAGAAAAGAAAAAGAAAGAAGCAGGGGAAAGAGAGAAAACGGAAGAAAAAAGAAGTAATAAAGAAAAAGAAAAAAATTCCCTTTTTCCATCTTCCAGTTACATTTAAAAATTTATTTAAGGCATCACTCCATGGTTAACACCCATCTTCTCCACTTTCTGTTAAACAATATTTATTTTAAATCCAAGTGTCTCAACTTCATTCATTTCCCTTTGGAGGGAAAGCCATAGCTGTTTAAAGCGATATCACAGGGCTTCAGATTTATGGTGTGCACATGACCTAAGTCCTAGGAGATCAGGTCAGGATGCTCCAGGCTGGCTTTCTAGACGCCCCCTTACCCGCAACACTGCTGCTCAGAGGGTTGGTGCCCACGATGATCTTGCTGTTGCTCATGCAAGGCTGCTCCCCCCTTTCCAGCATCAGGACAAGGCTTGGTCGGGCGAGAATGTAACCTGCACAAACAGAGGGAAATGGTTTTATCACCGTGGCACGGTCATCCATCGTGAAGATAGAATATATAAAGAGAAACGCGGGAATCAATGTTCTGAGAAGCGCAAGACAGAAACACATCCAGTCAGATGTTCATTTCACATTGTTCGTTCCGTTTCCGCTCATTGTGGGGGGCAGAGGGAGACTGAAACCTTGTCCATGGCTGCTAGAAACCCTACAGAGCCACTCACTCTCTGGCCTGGGAGGTTGCTTGTGCACTTTCAAGCCTACTTATCTAGGCCTAAGGACTAGGAACTTGGTGGGGCTTTTTGAAACAAAACAAAACACAAAAAATGTATTTATATATTTATTTCCTCGCTAAGAACCTCGATTTGGCACCCAGTAACAGATTCCTGGTGCTACCGCTGGACACTTGGCCCTAGGCACAAGGCATCTGTGTGCAAAACAAGAGTTGTTAAGATTCCCTAAAAAAATAAAAACCAAAAACCAACTTAAGTGGCTCCGATTTTGATTGGAGGAGCAGACCTGCTACAAGGTGGGCTGAAGGCTGCCACCACCACTGGAGATTTTCCCTCCAGAAGTTATTAGCCCTGTTTGAAAGGGATGGAGGGTAGAATAAAGGAATGCATTTTTTACTACCAGTAGCAGTAGTGATGGCGACTTTGTCTGGGGAAAAGAGGGCAGGGAGAAAAAATTAAACACTGCCCGCGACCCCCTGGCACTGCTCTTCGAATAAAAACTGCTCGCTCCTGCCAGTGATGTGGGCTTTCTGGGACCTGATGTCCTGATGCCCCAAAGCGATTGGGATTCGATTGAGCATGCTTGACTTACATTTCGTCAACAACATTTCTAAAAATATGCACCCTATATTTATTTTGCATGTTGCATAAGTAGCCCCAAAGTGTTTTTTCCCCCTAATAGCTTTTTAAAGAAAGTATTTAGTGGGGTGGAGGGAGAATGGTAACTGCCCTGAGATCTACGGGTATAGGGAGGTATACAAATTTAATAAATAACATTGATAAATAAAATTTGAACTGACATATTTGATTGTCGGGGGTGGGGGGGACACAACAAAGCACGCTCAACATAGGAGAATGTTACAATCAAACCAGATTATTTCTTGTCGAAATACTTACACATAGCTCAATTGCACACACTTCTCTTTTCAAATGAAAATCTGTTAATACGCTCATTTCAGCATGCCTTGGAAGCTGCCAACTGGACACGATATAGCACTGGCATCCCATTTATTATGTTGCTAATTAATCTTAATGAAACAAACACTGTAGAGATTTAACGGGGAAATATATAGCAACGGGAAAATGTATTGCCACCCTGCTCCCATCACTCACAACAACGTTTAATTTTAAAAATAAAATGCAGAAATCCAGTCCCCTCACATCTTGTACAGGCTTGTAAACAGCCCCATGCCTGGTCGCCTATGGCGAGCGAGAAGCAGCTTGAGGTGACTAGGGAGGCCAGATCTGTGCAAATAGGCCTTTCCCCGTTTCCAAGCCTCACACAACCTTTACGAGGATGCGCAGGCAAACGGGCTGGTTATTCCTGCGCCCTCATTTACAGGCTTGGCCTTGGTTTTGCCACGGGTCAGGCGGGCAGCGTATTGATTAGAACTGTGTTAACTAATGGTACTTCAATCGCAGGGTTCCCTCATGGCTTCATGTCTCCCGAAAGGCCCCAGGATCCAATTACTGCTCGATTCTGCTCTTGGCCTAAGTGTGGAGTTGCTATGGAAACTCACTTGGAATACAGGCCAGAGAGGAGGAGTTGGTGGATAAGGCAGAGAAAGAAAACTAACAGCATTTGCAAACCAAGTATTACAGGGGAAAGCTTTCAGATCAGATGGTGCCCTATGAAAAGAGGGCCGGACCCCAATATCCTCCCTTCCTGATGGCAGGAAACTGCAGAAACAATATCTGCTGGAAACAGACTACTGGCCGTGCTGGCTGGCACTGGAGACAGTTGGGAGGCCAGCAATGAATTGGGACCACGTCCACACATTTAAAGCACCGAGATGCCCCTTCACACAGTCATGGCTTTCCCCCAAGGAATTCTGGGAACTGTAGTTTGTTCAGGCTGCTGAGAGTTGTTGGCAACGCATTCCCCTCACAGCGCTACAGTTCCCAGAGCTCCTTGAGAAAAAGGACTGGTGTTTCGTTTGTTCTGTTGCGTATTTTTTGTGTTTTTATATTGTAAACCACCACATGATGCCCGGATGAAGGGCGGGATAGAAATTCAATTACTAATAATAATAATAACAGTAATTCGCAGAAATCACATCACTGCATATGTTTACTCAGTTGAGTAAGTCGCTTCAGAACGGCTCTGACTTGGGCAGGTACCTCTTTCAAGAACAGGCCTTTTTATTTTTAGAGGGGGGAGCGATGCCTCAGGATCTAGCAAGGCAAATGTCTGTATATGCAACAATTACAAGCAAAACAGCTTATATAAACTATTATATATAAATAGCTTATATATACAGTATGTTTAAAGAGCAAGCTGTTGGCTTTCCAGGGAAGTTCAGTTTCACAGTATGAAATCCGACACACTTATCCGCATGCAAGCACCACTGGACACCATGGGTGTTACTTTTGAGTAAGCGCATTGTGGTGGAAAGGAGTTGTTTGGTGCTGGGCCCAAATCATTTAAGCATGAGCCCCCTGACCTAGTTCCTTAAGAAGAGGGTGTGCAGGATGTAGAGTCTGCACCAGCCACAAACCACAATGTTTTCATCAAAGATTTTTTTTAAAAAAAAATGCAACCAAGGCAGCCATCCTCTGCACACTTACCTGGGAGTAAGCCCATGAAGCAGAGTGGCATTTACTTCCCAGTAACACAGACAACAGCTCTTGCTGCTATGGGGCAGCCCCCTTCCCTTAGAGCTGGCCCTCCTTCCCCAAAACCAGTCAGACAGTGGACAGGAGACCAGGAGCTTGAAATATGATTCGTATTACCACCGAGGGAAATCTGGATTTGGTGCAATGCACCCGGCTTCACACCATATTGGGGTGTGTGCTTTCAAACCTGTTTAGTCTTTTTGGGGGGGAGGGGCGGAGAGGAAAATAAAAACTGCCCCCTTCTTCACCCGGACGCGCCAAGGCCTGGAGCAAATGCAAAACCACCTTCAAATCCGAATGCAGCGGGGACTCCCCGTTTTTTTGGCACCCCACCGTTGGGCATCCCTCGCCTTTTCACCGCATCTATGTATGCAGCTGAGAAGCTGGGCCTTCCTCCTGCTGCCCGCCCGCCCCCTCGCTCCCCCCAGACGCCACTCACCGGCCCGGGAGCCTCCCCCGGCCTCAGGCTGCCTCTGGGGTCTCCCCTTCATGAGCCGATCGCGCCGGGTCATGCTGTCCCCGCGGGGGGCCAGGTCGTGCGCCCCACCGCATCCCTTCCCAGGCCGGTCCCCAGCGACGGGCGGGCGCAGCAGCAGCAGCACCAATCCGGCTGGCTGGCTGGCGAGGAGGGGTCTTTCCTTACTCGCAGCTTCCTCGGCCAATCCGCGCCTTCCCCGGTATTTATTTATTTATTTTGCAAAGTAGGGGTATGTGTGTGTTGGGGAGGGGGGGGGGTTTAATAAACGTGATGAGGTCGCGATGACGGAAACGGCCGTCCCTGGGAGCTCTTCAATTTGCAGACCTAGACCCCCACCATCGTGCAACTAAATTCTGTTTAGAACAGAAATCATTCATTCCAATGGGTCTGCTCTGAGCTGGGCGAAGGGGGTGGGGAGCTGGATAAGTATTATTATTATTATTATTATTAAAAATACTCGTTAGCAATGTTTACTTGAAAGCAAACTCTTGCAAAATCTTACGCATGCATGGTTACTGGTTAGTTAAGACCTACTAAATAAATATACAAACAAAACCCCTCTGGACGTCAGAGGATGCTGCTACCAGCCTATGCAGTAGGGCTACTTGGAAGTAAGCCCGGCTGAGTTCAGGGCCACTTATAGCTTAAGCAATTATATACATGTGGCCAGGTGCTTCCATGCAGACTTATTTCGGAAAGAAGACCCGCTAGATCTTACTGCCCAATAAATGTCCTTAGGACTCCAGCGCTATATAATGATGCACCACCACCTCTCCGTTCAAGGCCATGTCCTAACCAGTTACAGGTAGGTAGCATAGCTGTCAACTTTTTCCTTTTCTTGTGAGGAATCCTATTCGGAATAAGGGAATTTCCCTTAAAAAAAGGGAAACATTGACAGTTACAGTAGGTAGCCCTGTTGGTCTGCCATAGTCAAAACAAAATAAAAAAATTCCTTCCAGTAGCACCTTGGAGACCCAACTAAGTTTGTTATTGGTATGAGCTTTCGTGTGCATGCATGCACACGAAAGCTCATACCAATAACAAACTTAGTTGGTCTCTAAGGTGCTACTGAAAGGATTTTTTATATATCCTAACCAGGCTTACCTAGCAGTAGGGAGACTCTGGGCTTAACCTCTTACACGCACCTCCTTCAGGATGGAAATGTGCGTGGCTTCAGTTCCTCCACGATGTGGCACTGCCGGCCAGGTTGCGCTTAAGGGCCCATTGATTTGAACGTGGCTTCCTTCCTTCCAAGAAAGCAGGAAGCTCATTGAATGCAGCAAGGTACTTGCCTCGAGGACTAACCTGGATGTGAGAAGGCTGCGTGGGTGTTTTATTTCGCAGCCTCCGTTCCTAAAGAGAGGAAGCTGGTCCTTAAGTCTGCCCTGGGGCTGCAGAATTTTACTCCTTTAATGCCTGCTCCTTAACTCGAGAAAGACAGGGAAGGTGGTGCTAATTTTCAGGGAAGAGAGGGGCCCACCTTTTCTCTGCATTATTATTGCTTACTATGAAGGCTGCAGCCCTGCAGACTTTAAGGAAAGGCGGTGTTGGAAGGAAGGAAATGTTATTACACCTCTACCCCGCCTTTCTTCCATGGAAGTCCAGGGGAGGTGTTTCCCAAACATTCCTCATGGTCTGGACACTGACCAGACCAGAACCTGCGTAACTTGAGCCGAGACTATTGGAACAAGATGCCTTTAGGCCATGATGTCCCAGGACCCTTAAAAACAGACAGCATTTCAAGTATCAAGAAGCCAGAGTTTCAGAGAGACCCACTTTGGAAGATCATATTGCATCAAGGGGGTGGGTGCAATTTCTTGCATTGGCTTAAAAAAAAAACTTCTAAAGTACTGTATTATTCTCCCGCTTTTCTTTTACGCATAGATTTTTATGCTTTGGGCATGTAAATAATAAATTATTATTATTAAGCTGCTTCTTAGAAAGCACACTAGGCGAATGAAGCTGAAGAAGCACAGGCAACGGGAGCAGCGAGGAGCTCTTCAATTTGGTTTAGTTTTGGAAAGTACCGTACATTGAAATGCAAAACTCCGCGCTGCCTAGAAGTGCGCGCGCGCGCAAACAGACGGGAAAATGCGAAAATAAAAATATATTTCTAAAAAAAGACTAAATCACAAGCAGCCGAAGGAAGCCGATTATACAAAAACCAGAAGCAATCTATACGGAACAGAAGAGGAACTACCTGCAGCAGAATCAACTGAGCAAGCCTTGCTGGCAAAATGAGCACGCCCGGGCAGAACCACATCCAGGGATGATTTCATATTCACCCCTCCGCCGAATGGTTTCGCCCACAGAGGAGCGCGGATAAACGACGTTTAACGGTGGCTGGAGACGGACAAACCTAATCGCCTTTTTTTTTTTTTTTTTGGCCAATGAGCTGCTGTTCTGAGTTCTATGCTGTCCAGGGTAGAAAAGCCTGGACGTGTAGTAAATGCAGCGTTTTCCTGGCACGCAAACATCTAAGCTGCTTTTCACTGGTCCATCTAGCTCAGTATTGTCCACACTGCCTTGGCAGCAAGCCATCTAGGATTTCAGACTAGGGTTTTTTCCCCAACCCAGCCTAGAGATTGAACGCCAGGACCTTTTGCATGCAAAGCAGATGCTCAGCCACTGAGCAGCAGCTCTTTCCCCTCGTTAATCTCTGTGTTTCAAGCTAGGGTTAGTCATACTCTAGGAGCGGGTCAACGTTTTAAAAGGGTGGGAGCTATTTACTGATGCTGTATTAGGATGGATGGATGTGTGAGCATTATTATATACAATCGCCTTTGGAAAATCTCTGTGTTCCAGAATATTCTCACATTAGATCAAGGCCGTTTTTACTAGGGATGAAAGCTAGGCATTTAGACTTGGTGCTGAAATTTGCCCTAACCTGTTCCGCCTCCTATACAGACATCCCTGCCCCACCCCCTAGATAAAACAGGGAATGTCAGTTTGCAGCCTTTTTAATAAGTAAGTAAAGAATAGGGGCATTTCTACCTGCAAAAAAAGAAGGCTGTGTGTAAGTCAGTGGTGGTGTAGTGCTTAGTTGGTCCAAAAAGGACCTAGGAGAAGAGGGTTCAAATTCTCACTCGGCCACAAAGCTCACTGGGTGACCTCGGGCCAGTCACTGCCTCTCACCCTAACCTACCTCAAAGGGTAGTTGTGAGGATTAAATGAGGGAGGCGGAGAGCCATGTATGCCCCTTGAACTCCTTGGATACAAAAGTGGGATATGAATGGAATAAATAAGGAAGGAAGCCCAATAAGAGACCACTTTTTCTACCATGATCTGCTGTGTTGCGGGTAAAACCTCTTTCCCCATTCTCTCTCTTTATCAAAAGTACCCACCCACAGAATGCAAAAAATAAAATAAATTAAATTAAAATGTATTTCCCCATCTCATGCAAGAATACTGTACATCTCTTGCCCTTTGGGCTATAGAAAATGGCAATGTTAAACATTGAAATTGAAGCGTAATTGCACTAGTTAAAGATTTCCAGCTCCCCACCCTAACGTTAATGTATATATACACCTCGACTGTGTGCTCTGGCTATGTATATCCATGTCCCTCCATATTGTATTGCACCAACAAATCCCACTGCCTCACCTTTTACACACAGACATGCCCTACCCTCTAGTGCTCGCACAGCGTCCCCCAAGTCACACAGCAAACTGCAGTAATATCCATGTAGCTTAAGTACACACATTTTAGCGTTGTAAAACAGAAAAACGAGGCTGCCCTTTGCACAAAGAACGATAGCATGTAATCGTTGCAGGCTTCTTGTTTACGAGAACCTCCCTGCACGTAGACTTTACACCTGCCGGTTCAGCTCTACTTTGAGCTAGCCAGGTGCCTTTGCCTACCTTTGATTTTAAAAGTGTTATAGTGATGGTAGTTCATTGATATGAATGATATACCCACTTTGTGAATGTGGATTAGACTACCCTACTTTGTGAGTGGAAGAATATATAGTCTTAGCTATAGTCTTAGCACCTGGGACAGGTGCATTGCATTTCAGGGGTGGGAGGCCCAAGTCCCAGATTTTTTGGCTCTCCCCCCCCCCTTTTTTTAAAAACCTTATTTTTTAATTTATTTTAATTTGCTTACAGAATGGTAATGCATGCTGCAAAGTGCAGTGCTGGTGATGTCCCAGCCAGCCAGAGACTTAAACATACACCTTTGCAAATAATCACACACATGCAAATAGCATTCAACAGTGCGTCTTAGCCTTGTGCTCTGATTCAATTAAATACTTCACAGTGGCCAGTCCCTAAGACAGTACTAATCAGTGACTGCAGAAGGTGGGAAAGGTAGGAACCTTAGGCAGGAAGAGGATTGAATAAATCCTAGCCAAAGGAAGATATAATACACTGCAAAGCAAAACGCTGAAGGTTCTTCATTCTTACCCATGTGTGCATGAATGGACTGTGCATGAATGTGTGTTGAAGGGGGTGAACTCCGCCAAATGGGTTTCTCTGGAATGTATTATCTGAGCAATCAATCATCTGGTGGAGTCAATCTGGTGGAGTCCATAAGAACTCTCATTCCTAGAGTGTGTTTATCTGGACAAGTTGGCTCTCTAGCTCTTATCGCGACTTGTGGCAAGGGTTCTCTGCTTTGCCCTTGGGACCAAAGCCCAGGTTAAGAGTTTGTTGCCAGTAAAGCTTGTGATTACAGTAGCATTAAACAGGACTTTTTGGCACGCCAGCTCTTGCTCCTGCATTCATAGAAAGGTTCATCGGTTGGCAGGAAAAGCCAAAACAAGGAGAGGGCTCCTGCCGGTGCGTGGCGCTTTAAGGAGGCTCGCAGCCCGCCCACTTTTCCGCCGCCGCTCCTGACCCAGCCTCTGAACTTTTAAAGGGCGTCGCTCCTCTCCTTTCATTTCCACCAAGTGTGGCGCGCCCAATGTCTCTGTCCCGGAGATGCCCTGCTGCAGCCGCGGCTGCTCTGCGGGTCCTGGGCGCCGCTCCGGCCCGGGCCAGCCTTCCCCGGCGATGCTACTGCGTCCGCACCGCGCAGCGCCAGGGGCTGCTCTTCCGACAGGTGAGCTGATCCGAGGCGCCCCGTCCTCCACCCCGAAGGGTGGCAGGCAGGATCGGGACCCTTCTACCCCGCTCTTGAAACAATAGCAGCAGCAGCAACCTTACATTGAATTTATTTCAATGTACTGTTGGCAGTACTGTTGGTTTGGGTGTTTGGGTGTTTGTGCTTCTGTGGGTTGCCAACGTTTCCCATCCCATAGGGCTCCTCTGCCTCTGTGCAGGTCTGCAAGGCAAGCAGAACTTTTACAGTTGCGAAGCTGCCCTCTCCGTACGTTTAAAGCACATAAACACACATGTACGGATTCTGGGAAGTGTAGTTGTGTTAAGGGTGCTGGGAAGTGCAGCTCTCTGAGGGCCAAACTACAGTTCCCAGGGTTCGTTCTTTCTTTTAAGGAAAGGGAGGGGGGCAATGCACTTTGAATGTGCAGTATGTGTGCAGCTGGAAAGCTCTGCTGAAAAGCTCCAATGGCTGGATTTTTGTTTGCTGTTCCAGATAACTGGAAGCCTAGGGTACTTCCAAGGGGTGTTGTTGTGGGATCAGCATGCATGCATGTTTCTCTGGGCAGCTACATTGTGGGGGCAGAGGAGCTGGGATTTTGGGTTCCGTTTCCTGGATGCCTTATCTTCCTTTTCGCCACTTGTTCCTGGGCACGTAGGCTTCAAAGTCAGCTGAGTTCCACAGAGCTTCCTTCCGAGTAACTTCTACCCTGCTTTTCAAAGCTAACAACAAGTACATTTATATGCAATCTTTTCTTCCAAGTGGTGTGTATCATTCTCCTCTTTCCCATGTAACCCTCACAGCAACCCTGTTAGGCCGAGATGAGCACATACAAGCCAACCCCCAGGGACCGAGGTCCCCTCAACCCTCCCAATAAAATATTTGAGGGCTCCAGCCCCCCCCCCCAAAAGTTGATAAGCATTGCCATTTAAATAGTATGTCTTATGATAGATTATGTGGAGTGGGCCTTACCTGCCCCCCATATTTTATTCAAGTTGGCAGCTACTCTACTCTGAACTTTAAAATGGAAAGTGTAATGCCAGTGGTCAACAAGAGGTTTAAAGACTCTCTCAAGGCAAATCTTAAAAAATGTAATATAAACACTGACAACTGGGAAATACCGGCCTGCGAGCACTCCAATTGGAGAACAGCCTTTACCAAAGGTGTCATGGGCTTTGAAGACGCTCGAACTCAGGACAAAACGGAGACACATGCTAAGTGGAAGGTATGTTTGGCAAACCCTCACCATGATCAACTCCCGTCTGGAAACCTATGTGGAAGGATGTGTGGATCCAGAATTGGCCTCCACAGTCACTTACGGACTCACTGTTAAAACCGTGTTTATGGAAGACAATCTTACTCAGCTACGAGTGATTGCCAAAGATTCAAGTTGGCTCTCTTGGCTGAGAGGCAGTGAGCGGCCCAAGGTCATAAGAGGCTTCCCATAATAAATAAGTAACAGCATATAGGAGTGCATCCTAGTTTTCTCTTTCTTCCCTCTGCACCCGAAATGTAAGCATATATGTGCTTGACTGCGGCCGAAGCTGGCCTTAAAATTAAGGTGTCAGATGCTGAGGGATACTGGGAGACAGGGCTGTGTGTACCACGTTGAAGTAAGACTCAGCTAAAGCACCATGATACCACAGTCACAGTTTCCTTCAACAGAATAATGGGAGCTGTAGTTTGTTAAGGGTCATGAGAATCGCTGTCCCCTGACAGAGTTGCAACTCTCAGAGCTCCCAAAGGAAGAGGGACTGATTGTTAAACCAAGTTCGAAACCGGAGCTCTGGGAGAGGAATGGGAGTCTCCCAAATACTCTCAGCACCCTTAACAAGCTATAGCTCCCAGGACTGGGAAGCCAGTACTGTCTATAGTGCTATTCTGCTTTAAATGCAGAGTCCAGACTGGACTAGCATTGGATAGAATCCTGCATAATCAGGTATAATACAAATGTTTATTTACTTATCATTTATTTTGCCAAGTTGTAATACATTATCTTTCATTTTACTGTGCTTTCTTAAACGCAATTGTTATCTATTTCTCTTGAAATAATTACCATAAATTAAATGTTTTGATGTGTATGGTCCCTTTTTTAGGTTATCATATTATTGTCTCACTTGTATTGTTGACCATCTTGACATTTTTAAAACAACAGCAAAGCTGGACTCCAAATCCCTGATCCCCCCCTTTTTTATTTTTACCTGCCCTTCCTCATAAGGTCCCAGGTTGGTTTACAACAACATAATACACGATTATTTTATTGTTCTAGCTGAAGGCCTTGTAAGAATAATACCAATAAAATAATACAGAGCATGCATCCATGCTGTAAAAGATACCAGAGATACCAACAAGCTTATCTTAATTTCAGATTGAACTTCTGAATCGCCGGAACAATTTGCAGCCATTTTATCTACAGTTATGCAGACTTTTAAAACTTTCAGGATGATAAAACAAGCAAACTGTGTTCGAAATGCAACACAGTACTGGAGTGTCTGCTAGATTCTTGGGGCTGTAATCGGTTTGATGATTAACTGCACCTTCTTGACCCCTGGGTCCATCCTGCTTGGATATAAGCAATGTTAGGAAGCAAGTTCTTCTGTGAGTAGGTCTGGAACTTACGGCCTGCATCAAGAATACCAATAGAGAAGTCAGTGGTAGGAATATAAAGTGCTGTGCCATTGGAAGAAAGCCTTGCTAAGATCTGGAGAGTAGCCAAATTGGGCAAAAGTGGAAAACTGTTACACCTGAGCGATGTGGGAGCAGGGAGCAGTTAGGCACATTTAAAAGAACATGGCCATTTCTTCATTTTATATGAAGAGCCTCAAACCCAGTGCATCTCTGGGATTGTAAGAACTCAAAGAAGGCAGCACACCTTTGAGAATTTCGGTCCAACATCTTGATTCAAAATGGCATATTCAAGCATAGTCAAAAACCAGCTCCCTCATCTCAGGTGCCGTCGTGCAGAATTTGGCTGCAATACATCATGAGGTGTCCCAATGCATAGAGAATGGGCAGGCAAGCAACTTTCCTAAATAATACAATACCAAATGTAATGTGGGTATTTTTATTTAGTCGGTTAACACAATTTATTGACTATTTAATCTAAGAAAGAAGGAAGAATCTTTAAGCAGCTTACATAAAATGGTGCAAATATTTAATAAGAAAGTCAGACGCAGTCAAAAAATTTAAATGGGTGTATGTATGTAACTTCTTAAAACTGCAGAAAGACCAGAAGAGATTTTTTTTTTTTTGTTTTAAAGCAAGTATATGGAATAAAAATCACATGTCTGGATAGGCTGGCCAAAACAAAAGATTTGTTTGTTTGTTTTTAGTGCCTAAAGCGGGTGGCGCTGTGGGTTAAACCACAGAGCCTAGGACTTGCCGATTAGAAGGTTGGCAGTTCGAATCCCCGTGACGGGGTGAGCTCCCGTTGCTCAGTCTCTGCTCCTGCCAACCTAGCAGTTCGAAAGCACATCAAAGTGCAAGTAGATAAATAGGTACCGCTCCAGCGGGAAGGTAAATGGCGTTTCCGTGCGCTGCTCTGGTTCGCCAGAAGCAGCTTAGTCATGCTGGCCACATGACCTGGAAGCTGTACGCCGGCTCCCTCGGCCAATAAAGCGAGATGAGCGCCGCAACCCCAGAGGCATCCACGACTGGACCTAATGGTCAGGGGTCCCTTTACCTTTACCTTTTTAAAGCAGTGCAACGAAGGCACCTCCCTAATACTACCCTGACACCAGGCAGGCGCCTTCACTGTACTCTTTACAGCTCCTGCTAAAAACATGCTTGCTTAGGCAAAGCTATCCAGAACGCTTGGTGGGTGTTTTAATCTGGATTTTAGTTTATCATTGATTGTAAATAATTTTTTTCAAATCTTTTAAATAGTTGTTTTAAACTGGTTTATTTCATTGTTTGTTTTTTTCCTTTTGTAAACCGCTTTGCGGTTTACTTTAGTTTTACAATCAAGTTGTATATATAAATGTTGCGAAATAAAATAAAATAGACCCGGAGCATAAAAGAACCAACGCTAAAAGATCCAACGCCTTACACACAAGGGCACGTAAAATATTTTTCTGTAGCGGGAGTATATTTGTGGATGTTAATTTGGAAAGAATATAAATCAAGAGATTCCCCAGGGCAAGGGATTAGAAGCCCGCTTCCTGCTTTAACCACTAGGCCTGGTGTGGAGGCACTCTGGCCTATGCGCTGATGCACTTCATGTTGCCTTTGGCTTACGGCCTCCAGCTTCCTCTCCGTGTGACTGCGCACCCATACCCCGGTTGTTGCTGTTATTAGGGGCAGGGGTCCTTTTCTTCCTAAGCACAAGAGCCACTGGAGGAGGGGGCTGCTTTGGGGAAAGGGGTCCTCAGACGCTCCCACCTATTGCCTTTAATGGACTAACCAGATATCTCTGCATTTCCCCCCCAGCTCTTTGAATCAGAGAGTTCCACATATACCTACTTGCTGGCAGATTTGAAGACCAAGGAGGCGGTTCTAATAGACCCAGTTCTGGAGACAGCCAAGAGGGATTCGACACTGGTGAAGCAGCTTGGTCTGAATTTAGTATATGCAGGTGAGAGGAGGAGGTTTTCCTTCGGTCCTGGATGGATTAAGGCAGTTGGAGTAGTGTAACATGCTCCCAAGGAAGCCCACAGGTTCAGAATATCCTTGCATTTGTTTACAACGCCCTGGGCAACTTAGTTCCTGGCTAATCTAGGTACCACCTGGACCCTTACGGCTCAGCCTCATCACTCAGATCACCTGTAGGAGCATTGCTGGTCACCCTCCATGATGGTCACACTCATTTGACATCAGTGTGAAAACATGCCTTGGCCCAGTGCCATGGGATGCTCTTCCGAGAGAGATTCAGCACGGCATCCTCTTTTTCCACCTTTAAATGTTTGATGAAAACTCAGCTATGCTGCCAGGCTTATGCAGACAATTAAGAAAGCATCCCCTGTAACGGTTAGCAAATGATCTGTGGTTTAAATTTTTTACTTGGTTTTTATTGCATGTGTGTGTGCATTGCTGTAAATCACTTTGATGTTTTTGTTTTTTTGGAAGTAGAACAAAACCTCATTATTCCCTCCTTGCTTGCTCCCTCCCTCTCTCCCTTCCCCCCTCAACTGCACAACATCTATGACAATAGGGTCTTGTATGGAATGTAAATGAAGTGTGGGAAAGACTCTGTGAATTGAGAGTAGAGATGCTATATGTACTTGTACTTCTTTATTTGTTTTTTTTAACACAATAACATCTTTAATAAAAACTAATTTTTAATACAGTCAAACCTCGGCTCCCGAATGCCTTGGGAGTCGAACGTTCCGGCTCCTGAACAATCAAAAACCGGAAGTGAGTGTTCTGGTTTTTTTAACGTTCTTTTGGAAGCCGAACGTCCAATGGGGCTTCCGTGGCTTCTGATTGGCTGCAAGAGCTTCCTACAGCCAATCAGAAGCCGCACTTTGGTTTCCAAACGTTTCGGAAGTCAAACGGACTTCCGCAAGGGATTCTGTTCAACTTCCGAGGTACGACTGTACATATAATGAAATTGCAAAAATAAAAGTGGATTTTTTTCAGCTCCCAAGAGCAGCTTGGTCAAACCTGGCCTTCCTGGGTATTGCTAGGTTAAAATGGAACAGAAAAGAAATGACATATTCCACTTTCTACCACTAGGTAGTGGAAGAGTAGAATAATAGAATCGTACCTTTGAATCAGGAAGGAGATGGTAACCCACACTGGCCCAAGGCATTTTGGCACCTGAGGCGGCAAAACGGCCTGGCCTGACTGTGGCGTTAGAGCTGTGGTTCTCCAGAAATATTTAGAGGACCAATCCCATCATCCCTCAATGTTGGCATTGCTGGCTGAGACCAACGGGGAGTTGGAGTCCCAGTAACATCTGGGGCGGGGCACAGGCTCCCCACTTCTTTGTTAAATGCTTTGATTTTTGTGTCTTGCAATAAGAACCTCAAGCTTCTTTTCCTCTTTCTCAGTCAACACTCACTGCCATGCAGACCACATCACAGGCACCGGATTGCTGAAGAAGCTTCTCCCAGGCTGCCGAAGTGTCATCTCCAAACATAGTGGCGCCTCTGCTGACCTCCTAATCCAGGAAGGGCACACCCTCAAATTTGGGGATTTTGTGAGTTTGTTTGTTTGATTGATTTTACACCCCACCTTCTCCTCCAGGGAGCTCAAGGTACACACGGCTCTCCCCCTCCTCATTTAACCCCCACAGCAACCTTGCGAGGTTGGTTAGGCTGAGAGACTCCAGCTGACTCAAGGCCGCCCAGCGAGTTTCACAGCTGAGTGGGGATTTGAACCCTGGTCTCCCACTCTAAGCGCTATATCACACTGGCAATTCCAAGGCTTGAGTCTCATGGCATGTCACCCTGCTGTTGTTGCAGGCCCTGGAAGCTCGTTCCACCCCTGGGCACACAGACGGATGCCTGACGTATGTGCTGAATGACAAAGGCATGGCTTTCACTGGCGATGCCTTGCTGATCCGGGGCTGTGGACGGACAGACTTCCAGCAAGGTACAGAGGCCTTGTGGATCCAGTTATAACCAGGGAGGGTGGTCATACCAGGGTGGACTCTGATCTGTTGCAAAGGGGAGGGAGCTATGAGATCTGGGTCAGTCTTAATGGCTACCATCAGTATTAGAGGGTAGCTTCAAGATTTATGGGGAGACATGGGCTGCCGTGTTCCATTTGACAAATGATACCCATTTTTTTTTTTGCCTTAATCTGAATGTGTCTACCTACAATAGCACTGTATTTCTCCCTGGCCACATTCAGACCATACATTTGAAGTACCATGGTACCACTTTAAACAGTCATGGTTTTCCCCATAGAATTCTGGGAGCAGTAGTTTGTTAAAGGTGCTGAGAGTTTTTGGGAGCCCTTTGCTTGTCTCACACAGAGCTACAATTCCCAGAGTCCCTGAGGAAGAGGGACTGATTGTTAGACCACTCTGTTTATTGTAGCTCTCCGGAGCAAGTCTCTTTGAAGGGGAAAAATATGGGATGGTGAAGACAACACCATGTGGGTGTTGTGGATAAGATTGACAACAAGCTGTTGTGTAGAAATGTGCAGCCACCTCTGCAAAAAAACAACCCTGTAAGGGGTGTATGTGTTTTCTTCCTCCCCACTTCGAATGAACACTTAATGCCCGGAGTGGACCTCACTGGTCACCTCCTAATGTCCACACACATCCCATTAATGTGAAATGGGCTTTTATGCAACTTCCATGCATCCAGAAATGCAGATTGCCTAGGGTTCCGGATGCATGAAAGAGCCTTACACATTTCTTCCTATATACTACACATTTCTTCCTATATACATAAAAATCTAATGCTGTCGTCACGCTGTGCAGTTCAGGTAGCCACACCAACTGCATGACAAACAGCAGGCAGGAGAGCGAGGAAGCAGCACTGATGGCAGACATTTAACAGAGGGGGAGGTGCTTCACAGAGTGTTTTAGTCAGCTCCTCTAAAGGCCCCCCTCCCACTGTTAAAAATGGGTGACAAGGGGGTGGGTGTAAAGGTGGTTGGTCAGAAATGGGGAAAGGTCAGTGGGCAAATAGGTAAACAGGGTAGGCAGCCGGTGCCCCAGTATATGCTCCATAGATGCTTTCTTTGCACTAATGCTTAACGCATAGGTGTCAGGGGCATGGCCAGAGGGCATACTGTTGGAGGCAGGGCCCATATGCATAGTGCTTCTCCGTCCCCCTGCCTAACTATGTGTTCACTGAACAAATGGAAGGAATGTGTTGAAGACCCTTGTCTAAAGCAGCTGTCCTAGAGAATCAGGTTGGCAAAAATAGCTGATGTTGAAGGAAACTTAGCTCAGTAAGACTCTCTGTCTCATCCAAGGCAATCCAGATACCCTGTATCAGTCGGTCCACGAAAAAATCTTCACACTCCCTGGCCACTGCCTAATCTACCCTGCCCATGACTATACCGGTAAGTCGGGGTCTTAGATTTGCTGCCGGGGGGCGGGCAGCACTATGGTACAACGGACACTGGATGACAATGCATGTTCTTGCTCAGTTCCTCATTTTCCTTAAATATCTCTGTTGCGATCAACACAGTGCCTTGTGGTTCTCTTAGAGACCGATAGATTTACTGTGCTAGAAACTGGAGACCCCTTCAACAGATGCACAAAGTGTTGTGGTGTTGTTTTTATTGAATGAAATTTTATCAACCACTTCATATCCCCAAAAAAGTGATGTGCGAGGATTTAAAACATCAGTATGCAACTGAGCAGTATATAGATAGAAAGGAAGGCAGATTGTTCTACAGTTCACAGTGTGCATGGCTGGAATCAACTCATAGGAAGGCTTCTTTAAATAAAAGTCTCCAGACTAAGGACTGCTTCGCTAGTGTGTTTCGTACATGAGAGTATGCTGGTGAAGCAGCACTCAGCAGAACTGAACCCTCCTGCCCTCTTCAGTGCAGTCGTAAGTGAGGGTGGGCCATATGCTTAATTAGGGTTAGTTGTTGTTTTGTCGTTTAGTCGTGTCCGACTCTTCGTGACCCCATGGACCAAAGCACGCCAGGCACTTCTGTCTTCCACTGTCTCCTGCAGTTTGGTCAGACTCGTGTTTGTAGCTTCGAGAACACTGTCCAACCATCTCGTCCTCTGTTGTCCCCTTCTCCTTGTGCCCTCCATCTTTCCCAACATCAGGGTCTTTTCCAGGGAGTCTTCTCTTCTCATGAGGTGGCCAAAGTATTGGAGCCTCAGCTTCACAATCTGTCCTTCCAGTGAGCATTCAGGCCTGATTTCCTTCAGAATGGATGCGTTTGATCTTCTTGCAGTCCATGGGACTCTCAAGAGTCTCCTCCAGCACCATAATTCAAAAGCATCAATTCTTCGGCGATCAGCCTTCTTTATGGTCCAGCTCTCACTTCCATACATCACTACTGGGAAAACCATGGCTTTAACTATACGGACCTTTGTTGGCAAGGTGATGTCTCTGCTTTTTAAGATACTGTCTAGGTTTGCCATCGCCTTTCTCCCAAGGAACAGGCGTCTTTTAATTTCATGACTGCTGTCACCATCTGCAGTGATCATGGAGCCCAAGGAAGTAAAATCTCTCACTGCCTCCATTTCTTCCCCTTCTATTTGCCAGGAGGTGATGGGACCAGTGGCCATGATCTTCGTTTTTTTGATGTTGAGCGTTAACTGTATGCCTAATTAGGGTTTTAAAAGAACTCTATTTAGACATTAACCCCCACACCCTGACTTGATTTGGGCTCAGGTTGGTCTGGGTGTAACCTGACATACACACACACACACACACACACACACACACACACAGAATATACACATTAGGGCTACAACTTTTTTACAACCTCATGTTCCTGTTGTGTAGTTAGATGAACCTTTGGCTAAAAACAAAAGGAATGAACTTTCATTTCCAAATCTTTTGAAAACAGGTCACCCCACAATACATAAGTCAATTTTTTGCATATGTAACTATAATGTGTCATGTAATGTGCATAGCATTTATTATAATACAGGAAAAATAGAGCTTGCAAATTACTTGTACAATGCACATCACTTCTTATTGGCTGTCATAAATCGAGATTGTGGTTTGTCTTTCCTTATGCTGCAAGCACCATAAAGTCCATCCCTTTTTGATGCAGGAAATCATTGGGGGGGTTGAGGGGGAAAGTCAAAAAGTTACAATATACTTACAGGGACACATAAACATAGGTGTAAAAGGAAACATTTGTAAAAGTGGTGTCGAGACATCATAGAATGTGAGAGGCAGTAGCTCTGTTCAGGCATTTGAGATGGATGCATAAAGAGGCTAGCGAAGGCCCCATTGCTCCACCAGAGACTTTGCCACATTGGCCAGGAAAGGGAGGGTTGCAAGTGTGTTGAGCTAAGCGATGTGAGGAGCCCCAAGGTGGAGCAGGAAGGGCCAGAGCATGCAAGGATATTGGTGGCAGGGCTGCCTGCTTGTTTATAGTCACGACAGTACAACTCCTGAATGAGACCAAAGTCTGTGCTATACAAATCTCAAAATGTCCGCCTGCCAACTGAGGAAGATAATTCCCACATTGGTAGGCCCAAAGAGCTTTGTCTCGATAAATCTATGTGAGCCTTTCGGGTGCCACGAGACTCTATTTTTTCTGTCCTAGCCTCCCTTGATGCATCTCCTCCTCCCTTGCAGGCCAGACAGTGTCTACAGTAGAGGAAGAAAAAACCCTGAATCCTCGCCTCACCTTGCCCCGAGAGGCCTTCGTTGAACTGATGAACAACCTGAATCTACCCAAGCCAAAACAAATAGGTGAGGCTGGTTTCTGGTTCAGCGGAGCAGCATTGATCTGGAGGCTGCCTTCTCTCAGCTGCAAGCCAATATCTGCTCGCTATTGTGTCTTCCTCAGAAGGATCCTGGGGGCTGTGGTTTGGAAACGGTGCAGAAAATTATCTTGTTTTCCTAACCTCCTCCACTTGCTGGGCCAAGATAGCTTGCCCTATCTTGAGCCAGATGGTTGGTCCACCTAGCTGAGCATTGTCTACACTGGCCAACAGCAGCTTTTCGAGATTTAAGGCAGGAGTAACACTCTCAGCCTTGCCTAGAGATGCCAAAGATCAAACCTGAGCCACAGCACTTCCCTTAAGGAATATCCAAGGGATTGGCTTTTCCTGTGCTGGAAATCCCCCCAAACACTTTCTAGGGTGTAAGTCTCATAGAACACAGTGGGACTTGCGTATGACTAAACAGAGTATAGGTGTCCCACTGAGTATGGTGTCCCTCCAGATGTGTGTTTGTTTGCATTTATATCCCACCTTTTTCTCAAGGGGGTGTACGTGGTTCTTCCCCTCCTCAATTAATCCACACAACAACCCTGTGACGTAGGCTAGGCTGAGAGGCTGCGACTGGCCCCCAAGGTCACCTGGCGATTGTCCTGGACAAGTGGGGATTCGAAACCTGGTCTCCCAGGTCTTAGTCTGGCATTCTAACCGCTATACCACACTGGCTGGGTTACAACTCACATCATCCCCGACGGTTGGGTGTGATGGGTGTTCTCTCTGGCTCAATTCCTTTGGCACTTTAACTTGGAAGCAAGTTATGTTGCTCTCTGTAGGACTTGCTTCAGAGTAAACCAGAATTAGGCTGGGCTGCCGGGGTGCTTGGTGGCTGGTCTGAGGGGTGGGCAGCCATGACTTCTTGGGTTCTGTGCCCAGCCACAGAGGGAGGGTGATTCCTATAGGAACTCAGGGGAAATAATCTTTCTGCTCCCCCTCATCTCCTGCAGATTTCGCAGTTCCTGCTAATCTCAAGTGTGGGGTCCAAGATGTAGCTGCCTAGGTGCACCTTCTGACTTCCCAAAGATGACCTAAGGCATCCCTTGCAGCAATGGGATGGTTTCATGGCGTACAAACCATCTCCTTGTTACACTCTGAAGGAAGATGACAGTGATTTATTTGGAAAGATGTGTGTGTCTTCAGATACACCCTAACTTGGTTTGGTTCCTGATCATCCTGCCTATTGTGATCATCAACCTCTTAATTCCAGCTCCATGACCTCAGTGGCCCACTTTTCTTTGTTGATTTGCACTGGCTGGACATTCCCAGCTCAACCAGGACCCACGTGATGTTTTTGTTTTCCAAGTATGCACTGTGTCAAGATTTCTGCTGGGCCTCAAAATTCCTTGCCAGAAGACAGAGTCTCTTGCACTGTGAATGTTCTGAAAACTCGGGTTTTGTGCCTGAGAAACTCTTGTTGCTGAGAAAAAATAAAATGCATTTGTTGTTAGTCGGCTTCACTTCTGAATAGGATGGGGCTGATTTTTCTGGAGCAGCAATGGGAAATCTTGTCCTTGCGGATGGTGTTAGCCAATGGTCACATCCACACCATGCATTTAAAACACACGGGAAACCTGGGAGTTGTAGTTTGCAAATGGTGCTGGGAATTGTAGTTCTGGGACAGTTAAGCTACACTTTCCAGAAGCATTTGGTGGAATCAGTGTGCTTTAATTTATTATTATCATCACATTTCTGTCTCACCTTTCCTCCAAAAACCTCATGGTGGCATAAGCACTTCCTGCCCCGCTTTTCGTTTTATACTCACAACAACTCTGTTCGCCTGATAGACAGTGACTGGCCCAAGATCACCCCATTGGCAATCATGTACTGAAGTAGGGATTTGAGCCCTGATCTCAAGAGTCCTTAATCCTGCACACTAAGCACTACACTACACAATCTAACTACTACTTCTTCTTTGGCGATCACTCGTAGCCAAGTAAGATTGTATTCCATGAACACGGTTTTAACAGTGAGTCCGTAAGTGCCTGTGGAGGCCAATTCAGAATCCACACATCCTTCCACAATGGGGACATTGGTTTCCGGGCAGGAGTTGACCACGGTGAGGGTTTGCCAAGCGAGCCTACCTCTTAGCGCATTTCTCCCTTTCGTCCTGAGTTTGAGCATCTTTGAACCTCTTTTGTTAACCACCAGCAATGCGCTTTCCATTTTAAAGTTCAAAATAGAGTAGTTTCTTTGGAAGACGATAATCAGGCATCCAAACAACATGACCAGTCCAACAAAGTTGATGTTGAAGAATCATTGCTTCGACACTGGTGATCTTTGCTTC
This sequence comes from Podarcis raffonei, assembly GCF_027172205.1. Taxonomy (NCBI): domain Eukaryota; kingdom Metazoa; phylum Chordata; class Lepidosauria; order Squamata; family Lacertidae; genus Podarcis; species Podarcis raffonei. Next base: position 14,849,473 of record NC_070609.1, read on the forward strand.
TTCCAGTGGATGTGGCCTACAACTCCCATCATTCCTGACCATTGGCCATGTTGGCGGAGAGGGATGGGAATCATTGCCCAATAATTTAAATCAGGCCGGCAGCTCACCTAGTCCAGCATCTTCTCACACTGGCCAACCAGATGCCTCTGGGAAACCTACAAACACAAGAGCCCTCTCCCCTCCTGTGGTTCCCAGCAAGTGGTATCCAAAAGCATTATTGCCTCCAACTGGCAGAGCAATAGCTATCATCGCTATTGGGCATTCATAGTCCTCCATGAATTTATTAAACCCCCTTATAAAGCTGTCCCAAATTGGTGGCCATCTCTGTTGCAACTGTAAGCTACTTGGAAGAAGAGACCTCTCTTTTTTTGATGCACCCTTGTTCATGCTGAAGGGGCTGAAATAATAATCTTTGGCCATTACAAGTCTCGGCTCAGAGACTTGTGCTGGCTTGTAGTTGCAAGTTCTAACCGCTAGATAGTACTGTTTGCTCACTGGGGTGACTTGCCAGCAACTGTTAACAATAACAGGTAGCTTTTCTGAAAGGCATTTCTTGGATCTTCTGATGACTCCTTTTTTTTTTTTAAAAGCATTTTAAAGATGACATTGCCATGGGGGCAGGTGGTTGTCTGCAAATATGAGCGGAGACATGGTTCTGGGAATGTGCACTCTTTGCTTCCTCATCCGGGACTGAGTTTTGCATGAATATTGTTCCTCTCCTTTCTCAAATATTGACTTGGGAGCATCCAGAAACAGAAAATCTACAAAAAACAAACAAACATCAATGTCTGGATCAAACACCTTGCTGTGGTCCCAGTATGCAGGGGAAGTGGGCGGGTGGGTTACGGTAGGCTTCCTCAACCTCAGCCCTCCAGGTGTTTTTGGCCTACAACTCCCATGATCCCTGGCTAGCAGGACCAGTGGTCAGGGTTGATGGGAAATGTAGTCTCAAAACATCTGGAGGGCCGAGGTTGAGGAAGCCTAGGTTAAGGGAACCAGAGGAGGAACAAGCAGAGGAGGGGATGTAGCATCTCTGTGTTTGGGGCTCTTGGAAGGAACTGCTGGGGTGGAAAGCTGCCAGATCACAACTTGACTGTTTCATTTTCAAATGCTATTGTGCTGTTTGGGGTTTTCCAGCTTGGGTTTCCTTGCAGCCTTGGGGTTTTCCAGAAGTTGTGGATAGAATGTGGAACGTATTGCTTGCTGCTAGATGTTGTGTTTGAAGTGTTTAAAGGGGTGGGGCACAGAGGGAGCCCTTCTGACTTTTTCATTGTGTCGTGTTCAGAGTTCTCTCTCTCAGGGAACCTAAATGGTTTGGGCAAGTCATTGGGGCAGAGATCTTGGGCCCCTCTCAGCAGGATGAGCTCCCCAAAAGCAGCACAACTAGCTTTCCATGGCTTTCATCTAAGGTAATTCCAAGGACCAAGGAGTTGGAGGGAAGCACAAGATGGCAATAGAATAAAAACTGGATAAAAAAAACCCGTTCTGGGCACTAGTAAAACAAACAAACAACAGAACAACAAAGTACGAGAGCCAGTGTTATGTAGTGGTTAAGAGCAGTAGTCTCATAATCTGGGGAACCGGGTTCGCATCTCCGCTCCTCCACATGCAGCTGCTGGGTGACCTTGGGCTAGTCACACTTCTCTAAAGTCTCTCAGCCTCACTCACCTCACAGAGTGTTTGTTGTGGGGGAGGAAGGGAAAGGAGAATGTTAGCCACTTTGAGACTCCTGAAGGGGAGTGAAAGGCGGGATATCAAATCCAAACTCTTCTTCTTCTTCTACAGTGGTACCTTGGGTTACATATGCTTCAAGTTACATACGCTTCAGGTTACAGACTCCACTAACCCAGAAATAGTACCTCGGGTTAAGAACTTTGCTTCAGGATGAGAACAGAAATCGTGTTGTGGCGGCGCGGTGGCAGCGGGAGGCCCCATTAGCTAAAGTGGTGCTTCAGGTTAAGAGCAGTTTCAGGTTAAGAATGGACCTCCGGAACAAATTAAGTACTTAACCCAAGGTACCACTGTAGTATCCAGTTAGCTCAGCTGGTTAGAATGTGGTGCTGATAATGGCAAGGTTGTGGGTTCAGTCTTCATACGGGCTAGCTGCATATTCCTACATTTCAGGGGGTTGGACTAGATCCACAGGTCCCTTCCAACTCTACAATTCTATTATTCCTATCCCTCAAGCCCTCCCAGCCCTGTTGCAGACTGTCCTGTACAACCAGGCCTGACCTAATGAACCCTAAAGTTGCGGTGTTTTGACTGGATATGATTCTCTTCTCTGTTCTCCCCGCACCCTCCTGTGTCCCAGGGTGCACCACTGCCCTTAGTTCCTGTTATCAGCAGCTGGATACTTTGCCCCTTGATCTTCCAGCTGTACAGAGTGATGTGGTTGCTCAGGGGTTCGCCAGAAAGAGTACAAGTCCCTTCTGTGCTGCTGTTGTAGCTTCAAGCTTTTTCAGGTGGTTCACAATTTAGCGGAACCACCTGCAACATCGGGGCCCACTATGGGCCACATGTTCTCCTGCAATGATTTTGCAAAGTTTTTTGCAGATAAAATCACTCAGATTCGGGAAGAAGTAGACTCCACCGTGGGAGCAGGGCCGGGGCGGGAGAGTGCTAGAGTTCTGTCTAGTCAAGTTGAGTGGGATCAATTCCAATCTGTTACCTCCGAGGATGTGGACAGGCTGCTTGGACGAGTGAGACCAACCACCTGTCTCCTGGATCCTTGCCCATCCTGGCTTATAAAAGCTAGCCGGGAAGGACTGGGCGATGGGCTTCATGGGGTGGTGAATGCTTCCCTCCGTGAGGGAGCCTTCCCAGACCCGCTGAAAGAGGCGGTTATTAAACCGCTTCTTAAAAAACCATCTTTAGATGCGGCCACGATGGCCAACTATCGCCCAGTCTCAAATCTTCCATTCTTGGGCAAGGTGATTGAGCGAGCGGTTGCCGAACAACTCCAGGCACGCCTGGAAGAAGCGGACCATTTGGATCCCTTCCAGTCGGGATTCAGGCCTCATCATGGGACTGAAACTGCCTTGGTCGCACTGGTTGATGATCTCCGGCGGGCTAGAGACAAAGGTGAGAGCTGTTTCCTAGTTCTGCTGGATCTCTCAGCGGCGTTTGATACCATCGACCATAACATCCTTCTGGACCGTCTTGAGGGGCTGGGAGCTGGGGGCACTGTCATACAGTGGTTCCGCTCCTTCCTCCTGGGCCGTGTTCAGAAAGTGGTGGTGGGGGATGAGTGTTCAGACCCCTGGGCTCTCACTTGTGGGGTGCCTCAGGGTTCTGTCCTCTCCCCCATGCTTTTCAACATTTACATGCAGCCGCTGGGAGAGATCATCAGGAGGTTTGGGCTGGGTGTTCATCAGTATGCGGATGATACCCAGCTCTACCTCTCTTTTAAATCAGAACCAGTGAGGGCGGTGAAGGTCCTGTGTGAGTGTCTGGAGGCGGTTGGAGGATGGATGGCGGCTAACAGATTGAGGTTGAATCCTGACAAGACAGAAGTACTGTTTTTGGGGGACAGGAGGCGGGCAGGTGTGGAGGATTCCCTGGTCCTGAATGGGGTAACTGTGCCCCTGAAGGACCAGGTGCGCAGCCTGGGAGTCATTTTGGACTCACAGCTGTCCATGGAGGCACAGGTCAAATCTGTGTCCAGGGCAGCTGTTTACCAGCTCCATCTGGTACGTAGGCTGAGACCCTATCTGCCTGCGGACTGTCTCGCCAGAGTGGTGCATGCTCTGGTTATCTCCCGCTTGGATTACTGCAATGCGCTCTACGTGGGGCTACCTTTGAAGGTAACTCGGAAACTACAACTAATCCAGAATGCAGCAGCTAGACTGGTGACTGGGGGCGGCCGCCGAGACCATATAACACTGGTCTTGAAAGACCTACATTGGCTCCCAGTACGTTTCCGAGCACAATTCAAAGTGTTGGTGCTGACCTTTAAAGCCCTAAACGGCCTCGGTCCAGTATACCTGAAGGAGCGTCTCCACCCCCATCATTCTGCCCGGACGCTGAGGTCTAGCGCCGAGGGCCTTCTGGCGGTTCCCTCATTGCGAGAAGCAAAGCTACAGGGAACCAGGCAGAGGGCCTTCTCGGTAGTGGCGCCCGCCCTGTGGAATGCCCTTCCAGCAGATGTCAAAGAGATAAACAACTACTTGACATTCAGAAGACATCTTAAGGCAGCCCTGTTCAGGGAAGTTTTTAACGTGTGATATTTTACTGTATTTTTGGTTTTTATGGAAGCCGCCCAGAGTGGCTGGGGAGGCCCAGCCAGATGGGCGGGGTATAAATAATAAATTATTATTATTATTATTATTATTCAAGCAGCAAAACTGCATGGACTCCAACTCACATCAGCTCCAGCCAGCAGAGCCAATGGCCAGGAATGATGGGAGTTGGAGTCCAGCCACATCTAGAGGGGCACTGACCCCCCCCACTTCTAAACCATTCTCTCTCTCCAGATATCTTGTTGGTTAAGAGGGGAGCATTAAGTCAACAGCTGCTGTTAAGAATTTAAATGGTGACGTAATGAGGCCCAGCCCAAGCCTGCCTGCGAGTTCCAATCTCTTCCGTGAATCCCTTAATCCCCTGATATTTAACCATTCAGGGGCTCTTGGTTACTCAGTAGTGAGGGGGGGTCACACTCTGTGTATGCTCAGAAACACAATGTTCTTTACTTCACATGTTTAAGGGTGGCTCCTGCCATGGAAAAGAGGTTCTGGGGCCGAGTCCAAGAACATGCCAGAATGCAAGAATACAAAGCAAAACAGGCTTAGTTTCCTGCATGACAGATGCGGGCAGGGCTGGGGAAAATAATCCATATTCCTAGGTGCCACATCAGTCATATAATAGCCAGAACTGTTCTTAGAGGCCAGCCCAGCTAAGAGCTAAAGAAACTTCTCCAGTTTCCAGACACCTCCAGTTTCTAGAGGTGGAACAAGTCAGTTCCACCACTGACCTGTTTACTCAGCACCCATCCTGATTTGTTTGCACAAAGCTTACACAGTGCATAGACTATGTCAGAACAAATGCTCAACAGATTACAGGGCAGTTTTGTGACAATGTTCATTCGTTTGGGTTTGCTTGTGGCGTGTTTACATATCTTCCCATGAAACTTTTGGTCATTCCACACTCATCAGTGCATTTCCTCGTTACTTTCCAAATCACAAAAAGTCTGGGTTTTTTTTTATTGTGTTTACTCTAGTGTATTTAAATATTCTTCCATTATTAGTTCTGGAGGGGAGTTTCCAAAAAATCCCCTATTGTCAACATAAATGTCTCTGTCAGTCTGGAGAGGCAGAATTGCTAACTCACGTACTTACAAATTTCTATTTTTGTTGTGATGTATGTAACATTTTTATCTAACCCTTTCTACAGAGATTCCCAGGCCGATCAGATACTTTCTGTGTTTACTTACTCGTTTCAAATCAGAGCACGTCAACATCTTCCAGGGCTGCTAAATTTTGTGGAGCAGCATGTAAATTTTACCAGGGAATAATTGTAGCAAATTCACAATTTTGCTCTCTATGCCCGGCATTACAATTACCAATCCGTTTATTGTGATGGGTATCTGCTTTGTTTTGTTTGGTATTATTTTATATATTTATACAAAGTTTCTTTCTGAATATCGGTCATAGAATAGACCATTATAAATAAATGGACTGTCATTTTTTAAAGGGATTGGTTGTACTATAAGAAACCAGCCCTGGTCACATACACACCAAACATTTCAAGCACATGGCTTCCTTGAAAGAATCCTAGGAATGAAGCTGGTTAAGGCTGCTAGGCATTGTAGCTCTGTGAAAGGTAAACTGCGCATTTATCCTAATATTCACATTTTTGCAAGCAATTTTGCCCATTTGTTTAATCAAGCAATCTCCCCCAATTCATGTTTTCTATTCATTAGCACATGCATTTTTCTGCACTCTTCCCCCTAATGTACGCATCTTTATACACTGTTCTTGGTTGAAGAACAGCATCACAAAATTCTGAGAACTGCAATTTTCGAAGGACGGGTGTGTTACAGTGAAGTATTAGGCCATCTCACATGAAAATGCAAACCCTATTCCACGACACTCATCCATACCCCAAACAAAGCTCCATTAAACAGCGTGAGACTTATATCTGAGCAAGGTTTTGCACTGTGCACCCTACGTGAATTGCTCCCTTTGAACAGCGCAGCATCCTTCAGAGTGCTTTTTCTGTTCTCTCTTCATTTCCCTCTCCACTTTACCATTTTGGCCATGGTGACGAATTTGTCTGCCAGCTTCTCACTCCATAATTCCAGCAGAACCACCCAGTGTTGTCACCCATGGGGCAATTGGGGAGAGTTGTGCTTCTGCATGCCGACGGATGTCCCGATTGTATCTCACAAATGGATTGTTTTGAACATGCAGAGAAGTGTATCCTGCCAGCACGGCTCCCATTCATTCCCACGGGAGGATGGGCAGAGATGACCACCAACTCGGATGGCTGTTAAAGGAAGTTTGGACAAATGCATGGAAGATCATGTTTCATTTCACTTTTAACTTGTATACCACCACCTTTCTATATTACTATATGCAAGGCGGTTTTCAAGTGGGAGAAACAACAGAATAGACAGCAAAGATCACACACCTAATCACTATCTGATCCAATTAAAAAAAGCCATAATAAAAACATAACTTTAAAATAAACAACTTATATCAATAAAAAGCAATATACAATAATCCATTAGAATGCAGTGGCTGTCTTGTCTATGATGGCTATGTTCTGCCTCCACAGTGGGAGGCAGCAATAATTCTTAAATACCAGTTATAGGAGAGGGCTCTTGTGCTTGAATTCTGCTTGCGGGCCACTGTGGAAATTTATGCTAGTTTAGCTGGGCCATTGGCCTCATCCAGAAGGCTTTTATGTTCTTATGCTCAAAACCCAGATTAAGTGCAGGGGGAAGTGATGAAGGAACTGAAGATAAAATCAACAAGGTTTGCATTTGTGATTGGTGGCAGTTTGTTTGCCTGAATACTCAAAGGGAGTGGGCTGTCCTCCTTGCCTCCTTGCCTGGTTTTATATAAATATATATAAATTAGAAGCTGGTGGGAAGCTGTTTATCTCCCCGCCTTCTTCCCCACCTGCACAACTTTCCCTAGACAGGCCTGAGTTTCCCAGCCATTTCCCAAGGGAAACCAAAAGGCAGCGAAACAAGAGCAAAACCAGGCAAGATCTGGCATGTTTCGATCTGCCATCAACTCAGCATAGCTGGCTTGAGAAGGACGCGAGTTTTCTGTTATGTTTTGGTTTTTTCCCACAGCCCAGGCGGTGAGATCCTGCAATGCCTTGCGAAATTGTTTCAGGGTCTCATTTCCCCAGGGGCTGGAACGAGAACCTGGGATGAAGGTTCCCACCTTTGATCTGCACCAGTTGGCCTGGGACAGGGATGAGGAATCTGTGCCCACCCACCCCCCAGTTAATGTTGGAGTACAACCCCCATCAACCCTGGGACTATGGGTCATTGCCATGCTGGCTGGGGCTGATGGGAGTTGGAGTCCAACGACATCCAGAGCGCTGCCACAGGCTCTCCATCATTGGATTTGTTTGTTGCTGAAGCTAAAGAAATCTGAGTGGTTTAACAGTTCATCTGTCTTCCCAGGGAATTGTGGGAAATGCTGCTGTGTGGGGAGAATAGGGGCCTCCTACCAACTCTCAGCATCCTTAACAAACTACATCCATACCCTCCAACATTTCTCCAGTGAAAATAAGGACGTCCTATTCAACAACAACAATTTTACTCCACCCTAGGTAGTCCCAGCCACTCTGGGTGGCTTCCAACACATATAAAAACATCATTAAACATTAAAAAAAACCTTCCCTACACAGGATAACTCCATACCCTCCAACTTTTGTCCAATGAAAATAGGGACGTCCTAAGGGAAAAAAGGGATGCGGGTGGAGCTGTGGGTTAAACCACAGAGCCTAGGACTTGCCGATCAGAAGGTTAGCGGTTCGAATTCCCAAGACGGGGTGAGCTCCCGTTGCTGGGTCCCTGCTCCTGCCAACCTAGCAGTTTGAAAGCACATCAAAGTGCAAGTAGATAAATAGGTACCGCTCCGGCGGGAAGGTAAACGGTGTTTCCATGCGCTGCTCTGGTTTGCCAGAAGCGGCTTAGTTATGCTGGCCACATGACCCAGAAGCTGTATGCTGGCTCCTTTGGCCAATAACGTGAGATGAGCGGCGCAACCCCAGAGTCGGCCATGACTGGACCTAATGGTCAGGGGTCCCTTTACCTTTACCTTTAAGGAAAAGCAGGATGTTCTTCTGGGATTGAATCAGAAACCGGAATGGCTTCTTCTAAGTCCAGGACTGTCCCTGGAAAATAGAGTCACTTTGAGGGTCTGTACATCACCCAGGATTCTTTGGGGGAAGCCATGACTGATTGAAAAGGCATGATACTGCTTTAAAGGAATGCTGCCTGCAGCTGATGAAGTCCAACAACGTAAGAACATAAGATGGTCTTGCTAAATCAGGCCAATGGCCCACCTGGTCCAGCATCCTGTTCTCACCTTGGCCAACCAGGTGCCTGTGGGAAGCCTACAGGCTGGACTTGAGAGCAACAGCACTCTGCCCATCAGTGATTCTCTGCAACTGGTATGGAGAGGCATAATACTTCTGACACTGTGGAACATATTCATCATGGCTAGTCGATAGTTTGGAGGACCAAACTGCGGGAGGCAGTGGAGGACAGAGGTGCCTGGCGTTCTCTGGTCCATGGGGTCACGAAGAGTCGGACACGACTAAACAACAACAGTCCCTCTACCCCCAGGTTAGAGAAATTTAGCTTTCTCCCCCACCCCCCCAGCAATCCTTTTACTGTGATGGCTAGTGTTATGTACTGAGTTGAATAGGATCCAAAATGCAACAGTCTGATTGGTCCTAGAACAATAGGATCCAAAATGCAGCAGTCTGATTGGTCCTAGAACAATGCAGCAGTATGATTGGTCCACAGGAGCCACCCAATCCAGCTCCAGATGGAAGTGAATCCACAACCTGATTGGCCTACAGGAGAATCCCGGAATTAGCCAATCACGTGCAGCCCATTGTGTAAATAATGTATATAAAGCAGGTATTGTGGGGGAACTTCCATTCCTCACCACCACTATGAGCTGAATAAAGAGCATGAAATCCACTCTCGACTCTGAGTATATTTCAGCTAGGAATGGAGCTTCCATGTTCAGGGGTAGTATACCACAGAGGACCATTTTCCTCTTCCTCACGCTTCGTGGAGAGAGACAGCAGGAGACAGATGTCACCATCATGCCCTCGGTGAACTTTCTGGGGTGCGGTAAGCATTTGAAAGCATTGCTGGCTATCGTATTGGCAATCAGCTCACAAACATTCAGTCGAAGGGCGGCTCAGGGCTCTGCAGACTGTGAGTCACATTGCCAATGGGATGGTTGAACGGGAGCAGCGGGGTCACGACCCTGATTGCCATGTCACCTCCAGGACTTCCATGAATTGGGAAAGGGCCGTCGCTCAGCAGAAAGGCATCTGCTTTGCATTCAGGAGATCCTGGGCTCAGTCCCCGATGGCATCTCGGAAGCAGGACTGGGAGAGAGTCCCAGCCTGGAACCCTGGAGAGTTGCTGCCAGTCAGTGTAGGCATCACTAGATGGACCCAACAGTCTGACTCAGTATAAGACATGCCCAAACTGTGGCCAAGAGACTGGTATTGATGAATTGGAAGAATAAAGATTTGATCCCCATTAATCAATGAACTGACAGCATGACAACACCTGCACCATGTGAACGGATCGCTTACAGACTTTTCTGAAAATTTATTTATTTGGTTTTTCAAATTAAAATTTTACAGAGGTCTATCAAACATAAGTAATAAAAACAAGATTCCAAGGAATCTCTTGGACTTCCATCCTGCCCTTTGTGGGTCCTATTATTAATCATTTCCTCCCGCGTCTTTTATGATACTCCAAATCCTTTGCCTCTTCCATTATGTCCTGAATTCAACCTACAAGTGAGATTCCAATCCTACTAACGATTTTAGCTGTTTACAATGGTATTTCAGATGTCATAAATTTTCCTCATTCCTTATTAAAATTTTGCTCTTCCTGATTTCTAACTCTTCCGGTCATTTTAGCCATTTCAGCATAGTCCATTAGCTTCATCTGCCATTCTTCTCTGGTAGGGACTTTATCTTCTTTCCATCTCTGGGCCAGTAACATCCATGCAGCCCGCTTATAGGCTTTTCCAGATAAATATATTGACATTTGGAATGAGTTTATACAGAATATACTAGATTATTAATAATCATATATGTAGTAGGACAGTAATATTATTCAGCTATCTATATATTTCTCTATGGAAATGCAACTGATTATAGCTACTGCTTCATATTATATATTTCTTATTTTTTTCACTTTTCTTCTCCCTCTTTTTTCCTTTTTCCTTTCGCCACTTTATTTTCTAAAACTGAAACTCTCTTAATAAAATATTGATATTATTAATAAATGCAGCTGCCAATGTTACATGAATCACAGAGTCACGGGCTTGGAGGAGATCTTGTAGACTCTCTGGTCCAATGTCCATGGTCGATGCACGAGATGCTGAGCTAGGGAACCCGCAACGGACGGCTGCCCTCCCTGTGCCTGTAGGCTGCCAGCAAGGGAGAGCCCATCAGCCCTGTAGCTAATGAGTCCCATTGTCAAACTGCTCTCACCATCTTCAGATGGAATTATTACATCCTGGGACTTACCGGGTAAGGAGGGACCACAGGAGTCAGCCAAGGAAGGGTAGTTTGAGAAACATTGACTGTAATGCACCATGGCTGGGGACAGAGTTAGTTTAGAAGGGCAGGGAATGTCTGGGCTGATCCGCTGTTTGGGGGTCAGCCCCAGCGGGGAATTAAAATTCAAACTTCCTGACAAAATATTCCAAGGAGACAGGAAATGGTGGAGTTGTGATAACTCACAGTGAGGCTTTTGGGTGGGATGGAGAGGAAAAGAAAGCAAGTCTCCGCCTGCATGTACCTGTTGTCATTTTAAGCACTTGTTTTCGTGTCCTGGTTGATCCTGTTCGCCAGAACGCTTACTGCAATGCTCTCTACGTGAAGGTGAGCCAGAAACTACAACCAATCCAGAATGTGGCAGCTAGACTGGTGACTGGGAGTGGTCACCGAGACCATATACCACCAGTCCTGAGAGACCTACATTGGCTCCTGGTACGTTTCCAAGCACAATTCAAAGTGTTGGTGCTGACTTTTAAAGCCCTAAACGGCCTTGGTCCTGTATACCCGAAGGAGCGTCTCCACCTCCATCGTTCAGGCCGGACACTGAGATACAGCTCCAAGGGCCTTCTGGCGGTTCCCTCACTGTGAGAAGTGAGGTTACAGGGAACTAGGCGGAGGGCCTTATCGGTAGTGGTGCCCGCCCTGTGGAACGCCCTCCCATCAGATGTCAAGGAAACAAACAACTATCTGACTTTTAAAAGACATCTGAAGGCAGCCCTGTTTAGGGAAGTTTTTAATGGTCGATGTTTTTGCATTAGTTCTGTTGGGAGCTGCGCAGAGTGCCTGGGGAAACCCAGCCAGATGGGTGGGGAATAGAGAAGAAATAAATTATTATTATTATTACAGCTAGAATTTTTTGGAAGAGTGGGCAATGAAGAGGTTAAGGAACCACTGAGGGAAGAGTCAGGACAGAAACCCTACAACACACAAGCAGAAGAAGCATTAAAAAATGCATTAAATAGTTCTAATGGGCTGCAGGCAACTAAGTCGTCCTCAGGGTAGACGCATTGAATCAAATGCTAGTCATCTCCATTACTTTCAAATGGTCTGCTCTAGGTATGGCTACAGTTGCAAGCAACCCATCAAATTTCTTTTTTATAACTTGGGGCTGCTGCTCCAGCTCAATAACTGCACTTACCCTGTTGCTGTCTGCCCCACTTACCCCCCCTTTACACCCCACCTGCCCCTTGCCTCTCTCCCCACAACTTTCCCCAAGCCACTCCCATCTCTTCCCTAGCCCCGCCCCTTTTAAAGTGAGGAGGCACTTCACAGAGCGGTTTGCTAAACTGCTGTGTGAAGCGCCTCCCCTCCCTCCATTAAACAATTTGCATGGGCTGGCTTGCTGTTTCTCACACCTCTTCATTCCTAGCTTGATGCCCTAACCTCTACGTTATGCTGGTTAATAGGGTGGATGGTTGGGGGGCATGTCAGTGCTTTTCCAGAGAAGCTTATTTGCCATGTCCCACCTAGTGACTGAGGAATGCTCAGATAAAACTCTAAGGAACCTCTCTAGGGTTCCCCGCAGCACAGTTTGCAAGCGCCAACATGCGCCTCAAAACAACACAGGGACCTAGAGCTATTCACAGGTGCCTTGACAATTCCGGTTTCCCTGACTGCTGGGAGTGCCACCCAGCATTCCATCTCTGCCGGAAGGATTTCTCTGTCTGCAAAGACATGGTGCTTCCCGAGCGGTTGTTGTGACAGAGGGGAGTGGCTGTTTTTGTTCAGGTATTATTTCTGGGTTGGAGGCAGACAGGGCGGAGTGCTCTGTGTGTTTGTGTGTGTCCCACAGGGCGATCTATCTGTATCAGCAGAATACCTGCTTCTATTGACATTGGAGGCAAAATGGTGCGAAGACCCTTAGGCCCCAGATCCGTTTTCCTGACCAGCCAGTGTTATGGTTTTAGCCGTGGACCGTGCTGTGAGAACAAAGATAACCGAACATGAAAGGACAACAAACAGGACTCTGATATCATCCCAATGAGTCTGCAAAGAACACAGGAAGCACTAGGTCAGATGACTTGTTCATCTGGTCCAGGACTGCCTAATACACTGACAGGCAGTGACTCTTCAATAGAGGTCTTTCTCATCACCTGCCTGTACCACACGGTAGGGGAACCTGTGACTCTGCAGGTGTCTCTGAACTCCCAATTCCCATCAGCCTCAGCATGTATGACCAATAGTAAGGGATAATGAAAGCTGCAGTCCAACAAGAACCAACAGGTAAGAGCTGTTCGGCAGTGGAACAGTCTCCCTCAGAAGGTGGTGGACTCTCCTTCCTTGGAGGCTGTTATGTACTAAGCTTGGATCCTAGAACAATAGGCAAGTAGGATCCTAGAATGCAGCAACTGATTGGTTTGCAGGAAAAGACCAATCAGGCTCCAGGAGGGAAGCAGAATCAGCCAATCAGACAGGACTCATTGTGTAAACAATGTATATAAAAGCCTGAGGTTGGGGGGGATTCAATCACTGTTTTACAAGCTGCAGTAAAGAGCATGAAATCACTACAGAACTCCGAGTATATTTCAGAGGTTTTTAAGCAGAGGTTGGATGGCCATCTGTCATGGATGCTTTAGCTGAGATTCCTGCATTGCAGGGAGTTGGGCTAGAATCTAGATGATCCTTGGGATCCCTTCCAATTCTACAATTCTGATTCTAAGATCTGGAGAGCCACAGTTCTTCTGTTCCCTGTTTTTACTGAATCCATCTAACTGGAGATGCCAGGGATTGAACATGGGACCTTCTGTATGCACAAACATGCACTCTACCACTAAGCTACGCCCCCTGCAACCTGCATCACTGTCCACAGATTTGCTCTAAAGGTCCCTACTCCCCAGACAGAGCTACAGTTCACAGGTTTCCTGGAAAGAGAGATGCATTGTTAAAGCACTCCGGGAATTGTAGCTCTGCAAGGGGAATAAGACCCTCCGAAGAAGTCTCAGCACCCTTAACAAACGACAGCTCCCAGAATTCTTTGAGGGAAAGCCGTGACTGTTCTAAGTGGAACATAGCGCTTTAAATGCGGGGTGCCAATAAACTCTGCTCTCTGCCCTCTCCCTAAGAATAGGGGTGGGGAACCTGTGACCCTGCAGCAGCTACTGGAATCCCATTCCCATCAGCCCCCAGGCAGCATGGCCAATGGCCAGGGATGATGGGAGTGGTAGTCCAGCAAATGTATGGAGGACTGCAGATTTTCCATCCCTGCATGTCAATCTTTCCAAGTGCCAAGCAGAAGATCAAATATTATTTCAGCCTATATAGCTTCTGGCAGAAGAGTTATATAATGAAAGAAAGACAGCTTGAAAATGTACACACACGCAAAACCCACTTCAGGAAACTGACAGACATTTATGGCTCTGAGGTTTATCAACTCGATTTCCCACAGGCTGCAAGACTCAGCCAATAGGCTACCAATTCTGCCATCAACAGAATCAAGTGGTTCAGCACTTCCTGGACTGTACTACTTTGCGGGGTGGGGAGTTGCATATTTGAATACTCCCTCATTTTTAAAATTATTATTCTCATGTTTAAAAAAAACAAAAAAACTTGTCCATCTGGAAAAACAAAATGTCAAGGAAAAGCCTAACAGCACACAAGTTTTCTACGTATATTTTCTGCCCTCCACCCCATGGATGAGCAATTCCAACATGCCACGCCCCCGTCATATGATCTAGTCTGAAGTGGTAGAGTCCATGCAAGGTTTTCAAACAGTGGGAGGCTGTAATGCTTCTGAATACTAGTTGCCAGGAACCACAGAGGGGTAAGACTGCTCTTGTGTTCAAGTCCTACTTACAGGTTTCTCACAGGGAACTGGCGTGGTTCTGCCATTTGCAAACAAACCAGCTCATTAAATAGACCACATGGTCTAATCGCCTTGCAAAGAAATCAGGATGAATTTTTAATTTTCTTTTTATTAATGCATTTATATGCCACCTTTCCTCCAAGGAGCTCAAGGTGATGAACAAAGCTCTTTCTCCCCTCCTGCTATATCCTTGCAACAGCCCAGTGAGGAAGGTCGGGCTGAGACATTGTGACTGGCTCAAGGTCACACTCTAACCACTACATCACACTGCCTCTCCAAAAATGTTTGCTTGCTTGTATATTACATTTGCATCCCTGCCTTTCCTCTGTGGAGCTCAAGATGACAGACTTGGTTCTGGTGCTATTTTTTCTAGGAAAAGGGATGCCAGAACTCACTATGAACACTTTCTTTGTTCTGTTAGAATGGCAATAGCACCTACCTGAGAGGTGCTAGAACCGAGTTCTGGCAAGTTCTAGCTGAAAAGAAGAAGAAGAGGAGGAGTTTGGATTTGATATCCTGCTTTATCACTACCCGATGGAGTCTCAAAGCGGCTAACATTCTCCTTTCCCTTCCTCCCCCACAACACCTGCTTTTATCCTCCCCACAACCCTGTGAAGCAGGTTAAGCTGAGAGGCAAAAGTGCCTGGGCCATGGTCACCCAGTGAGTTTCATGTCTGAGCTGGAATTTGAACCCTGGTCTCCCAGGTCCTAGTCGAAACACTCAGTCTGCTACACTACGCTGGTTATGAGTTGTTGTGTATTTTAAGGACTGTGCTGGCATCACACCAAAGCAGGCTTTCATGGGTGTAAATGATCAGTAAGACATAATGACTGAAAATGTGTCTCTGAGCACCGACAGAGTGCCTTTCCCCTGTGCATCACTGTGCAAAACTGCCAGCAGCAATCTGAAGGGGAGGGACAGGTGAGTAAATGAGAGGGTGTTGCTTTCAAACCACCTTCTGCCCTGGCATAATTGGCATCTGTCTCATTAGGAAATTAACCACTGTGGAGCGAAGGGAACAGCAAGACTGAGAGGTACTCCAAAGGTTTTGAACTTAGGAAGCTGCCATAGCGTCAGGCAGACTGTTGGTCTCTGCCTCTAGCAGATGGCTGGGAACTTTCCCTGCAGGGATAGCCAACCTGGTGCCCTCCAGACTTTTGTTGGACTACAACTCCCGTCACCCCGATCATTGACCATCCTGGCTGGGGCTGATGGGAGTCCATCAATGTCCAGAGTGCATTGCATCATCTATCCCTGCAATCTAACCCTCAACTCTCTGAAGTAATGATCTTTAAACTGGAAATGCCAGGGATTGAATTTGGGAGACTTAGGCATACAAAAGACTCACACTGCCACTGAACTACAGTTTCTTTCTGCAAAAACAAGACAAACCAGCTTAACCTGTTGAACGTCTTCCTGCCAAGCAGTTTATTAACGGACAGCTGCTGCTAAATCTTTGTGCTGGAGATGCCTGGAGATAAACTTGGGAGGCTTGGTCATACCAATGACATGTTCCACCTGCACTACAAGAGAAGCTTCACCTGCTGAACGTCTGCCTGCCAAACAAGTTATAGACTCATAGAATGTGTGAGATGCAGGGCAGAGAGGATCTTCCAGGGTGGGAGGCTGTGGTAAGAGGGGGGGAGTGCCCAGATGTGAGCTGGGATGGCCTGCCTCCCTTTGTGTGGATGAAGAGTAAAGATACAGGAAAGTTAAATGGTGTTGGATTGAAACTGAGTGGTTTCCAGCTGTAATGATATAAAGGAATATAGATGGGAAAAAAGGGTTTGAAAAATAAGGTAATGTTATAAGCTGTAATGCTTTAAATGAAGGATTTGCTGAACAAATAACTTTAATTGGGATACAAGGAGGAGAAGTATGAGGAGGTCTGAGAAATTTGTTATTTAAATGTATGATTTATGAACTTTATGTTTTTTTAATGTTTTTGTTTGTTCTGTTTTTTGTTTGTTTGTTTAAAAAATTGGAAAATTTAATAAATATTCTTTTTAAAAAAAAGATACAATCTTCATAGAGGGTTTTGTATTTTACTTTTCTTCTTCTTCTTCATTTTCTTTCTTTTTCCGTGCTCTTTCTTTCCAATTCTTATTGTTTTGCTTTTATTGTATTCTGAAACTTTTAATTAAAAACTGATCATATATAAAAAAGAAAACAACCAAGAAATAAAAGGGTTTTGGCACAGCTGGGAAGGAACAAAAGAATGGTAGATTTTATTAAAGTCCCGCTGCTGTTAATAATAATAGTCAGGGGTTGTTGTTGTTTTTAGCAGAACTCAGGGGAACTGAGTTCCCTTACCTTTTAAAATTTAAATAATAATTAACTTTTGTCTGCTGGGGCTGGAACCCAATGCCTGAACCAAAAATCCACTTATATCTGTAATCAATAAAGTTGCGGCCATTTCTAATCCAGATCATTGTCTGCTTGAGTTTATTAATCACATCTTACACTTAGCTACTAAGGGGTGTGTGTGCCCCCCCGCAACAAACAAGCAAGCAAGCAAGCAAACAAACAAATTAACCAACCAACTAACTAACTAACTAACTAACTAACTAACTAACTAACTAACTAACTAACTTCTGGTGAGTTCCCCCACCATTTCTCCCAGAAAAAACCCCCACTGACATTCGTAATAATAAAAGGAGCAGCTGCTCTCAGCTGGGAAAGCTTCAAACTTCTGGCCTCGTGGGATTTTCCTGGTTTCACTATCTCAAAGCTGGTTCCCTGCAGGCGGGGTCGTCCCCCCGCAACCGCCCCGCTTCTTTCGGCCTCTGATGTCACAGCTTTTGTTTTTCCAAAGCAAAAGCCAAAGCCAGCGAGCAGGGTTGTAAAACTTGTTTGAACACCAGGAAGGCAGGAGGAGAACCGCTTGCAGGCTCGACATTGCAAGCGGAAAGTCAGCAGAAGAAGCCGTTCCGGCAGCTCAGCGCACGAGGGGTCTGCGCGCCCGCGCGCGCCTTGAAACCGGAGGGGGTCCTCTCTGTCCAATAGCCCGAGAGCATCGGGGGGGAAAGCCTCCTCGTCAATCCAGGTGAGTGACAGGCAGCTAGCTAGCTGTTAGAGTTAGCAAGGAGCCAGGGTGGTGCAGAGAGGAAGCCAGGAGCTGGGTGACATAGGCACGGGAACGATCCAGGATGGGGGCGGAGCAAGGGAGGGACACTCAGGGAACCAGGAAGGACATTAGGACAACCTGGGAGAGACACCCATCATCATCTTCGCCACCATCATTTTTCCCTATCTGGGATCACAAGGGACAGCATCTGCTTGGACTGGAGGCGCCCTAAAACTTGGAAGCTTGTGTTTCACTTATCTGTGGTCTCCTCTCCTGGGATCGACTGAAGACCCAGGCGCCGGGGTCACCCTGCCCTCCACCCCAAGAAACTGAAGGTTTTGCTTTGGGACAGATTCCCCCTCTTTACACCCCCGGAGTGACAAGGCCCAGAAGAAAGTGAGTGTCAAGAAGTGTTGACCTTGAATTAGTGGGGAAGGTTGTGTGGCTCCCCCCCCCCCGGGAGGAATAGGGAGCAAATGTGCTTATTATTGTCGTTTTTCTGGGTTTGTTTTCTCTCCAAATGGGGGCATTTTGCCTGCTCCCCTGTAGTCAAGTTTAAATTTGGGGAGAGGGGCAGGAAAGGGCAAGCAATAGGGGGCTTACCCCCCCATTTCTGGAATCTTATCAAATGAAGGCTAAAATGACTTTCAGGACAGACTGAAAGAATCTGAAATGGTGGGAAGCTGATGGAAGCCAACTTTTTTTCTTTCTTTTTGAACTGTGACAAACTTTCCATCGCTGCACGGATTGTTTGTGGGATTTGCAGTCTGCAAACACCATGGGGGGGGGGGAGATTCCATATAGGAATTGGGGTGTATGTGTGCAGAGGTTAAGAGTGTCAGTTCTATGGTACGCAAGAAGGGTCTCAAAATATGGGTTGTGGAAAGGGATTGTTTTTAGAAGCAAGTGGGAGTGCTTTTCCTGGAAACCTTAGGACCTGGTGTGTGTTTGTATCACTTGGGTGGTGCGGAAAGGGGTTAATTTTGGAGGGGTTGAAGATCAAGAGCGTGCCAGGTACAGGGAAAAGGTCACCGGTGTTGCGCCATAAGTGGGGTTGGACGTGAACCAGAATAGGATCTTTCCTGCTTGTCTGGTGCAGTGTAAACACTATACCATGGGTAGGCAAACTAAGGCTGGATCCGGCCCAATCGCCTTCTAAATCTGGCCTGCAGATGGTCCGGGAATCAGTGTGTTTTTATATGAGTAGAATGTGTGCTTTTATTTAAAATGCATCTCTGGGTTATTTGTGAAGCATAGGAATTCGTTCATTTCCCGCCCCCAAAATATAGTCCGGCCCCCCACAAGGTCTGATGGACAGTGGAAAAAGTTTGCTGACCTGCTGAAAAAGTTTGCTGACCCCTGCACTGCTTGCACCACTTCCTGCACTTGGCAGAGAGTCCTGGGAGCTGTAGTGTACTCTCTGCAGTGCTATAATTCCCAGCACCCACAACAAACTACAGTTTCCAGGATTCTTTAATGGGGTGGGGGGATCTACTTTAAATGCACAGCAAAAATCAGGTCAGTGCAGCCAAACCCTTATGTTGTACTCCACTGTTAGTTTATGGCAGGCGTGGGCAGCCCACGCCCAAATGTTATATGGCCCTCGGTCTGATTTTGGAAGCTTCTTTGCAAGTGGTCAGCTCAGACCTCTGACACGTGCAATCTGGCCTTCCCCTGGACATTCACTGGATGCGGAGGGGTGAGAGAGAAGGGGTGGCAAAAGGGGTACCCCTGCCTCCACTGGCTTTGGCCCTGTCCACAGTTGACATGCAGCCCCCAACAAGGGGAATGCACAGCCTCCAACATTTCTCCGATGAAAATGGGGACGTCCTATTCAACAACAACAACAACTTTATTATTTTATACCCTGCTCATCTGACTGGGTTGCCCTAGCCACTCTGGGCGGCTTCCAACATATATAAAAACATAATAAAATATTAAACATCGGAAAACCTCCCTATAGCAGGGCTGCCTTCAGCTGTCTTCTAAAGGTTGTATAGTTCGTTATCTCCTGGACTTGGGATGGTCTCATAACTCCATACCCTCCAGCTTTTCTCTGATGAAAACAGGGATATTCTAAGGAAAAGCGGGACATTCCAGAATCAAACAGAAAGCAGGATGGGTTCTGGAAATCCGGGACTGTCCCTGGAAAATAGGGATGCTTGGAGGCTCTAGGAATGTGGCCATCGGCTCTGACCTCTGCTGTCAAAGGCAACATGGCACTGAATGCCAGTTGCTGGAAATGGCAAGTGGGAGAAAGCAATGTCCCATTTTTCCCAGGAGTGGGGGGCCTTGCAATGACGAAAGCACATGGTACACAGTGAAACATGGAAATCGCTCTGATGGCTTTGAAAGAAGATTAGACGGATTCATGGAGGAGAAGGCTTATCAGTGGCTACTAGCCACGATGACGGTGCAATGCCTCCACAACCGAAGGCAGTCGTGCTTCTGAATGCTAGCTGCTGGAAACCACAAGAGGGGAGAGATGCTGTTGTGCTCAAGTCCTGCTTGAGGGTTTGCTACAGGCATCTGAGTGGCCACTGTGAGAACAGGAAGCTAGATAGAGGGGCCATTGGCCACCCAAGCCAGGGCTATTCTTATGTTCTTAATTAGCTAGGATCTCCCTAGTTGGACCTACAAAAGAACGTAAGAAGAGTTTGCTAGATCAGGTCAGTGGCCCATTTAGACCAGCAACCTATTCTCACAGTCACCAGCCAGATGCCAATGAGAAGACCACGGACAGGTCCCTTTTAGTTCCACAATTCCATGCGTTTCAGGCAAGTTTTTCTCTTACACAGAAGGAAATCCTTTCTGACGCTTGATGTGCCGTGACACACAGATAGATGGATGCACTGCTGGTGAACTGGGAAGTGTTTAAAAAAGGAAAATCCGGACGGCTGTGTTAGTTGATATGCAAATGAGTGAGGACCCCATTCAACAAGACGTATGATTAATTGACCAAGCTGTCTTCTGTCAAGCAACAGCAAAAGCAAAAGCAAGCACACGTAACACTCGTTCTCTGCGGGTTTGACAGAATAAACTGGGAAGTTGGATGGTGGGTTTTCCTTCTTCCAAGGGCTAAGGGAGTCCAAGGGGTGCCGTTTAAGACTCCAGGAGAAGGCAATGAGCCAAATTTCCAGCGAGTTTTAAAGGTCCCTTTTGGGTTATGTTTGTTTATTTAGAGCATTATTATTATTATTATTATTATTATTAACCTGCTCTTCAGTTTTAAAAGCCTTCCAGAATGGGTTTCATATGACTGCTTAAAATACCATGGTGCCTGCTCACAAGCTTGCCATCTGAAAGATAAGTGACGAAAGGAAAATGGGTTGGAGAGGGAAGGGGGCGAAGCAGTTTTTATTGCAGTTATGAGGAAGAGTGTGTGCTTGTGTGTGTTTTAAGAGTATTTGTTAGGATTTCTTTCTTTTTTTATTTGAACCCTTCTAGATTTTGAGATATTCACCTACAGCAGTGTTTCCTAAACTCGGGTCTCCAGCTGTTTTTGGGCTATAACTCCCACCATCCCTAGTTAGCAAGATCAGTGGTCGTGGATGATGGGAATTGTAGTCCAAAAATAGCTGGAGACCCAAGTTTAGGAAATGTTGACCTAGAGAGTCTGGCTTTGTTGTTGTTGTTTAGTCATTTAGTCGTGTCCGACTCTTCATGACCCCATCGACCCGAGCACACCAGGCACTCCTGTCTTCCACTGCCTCCCGCAGTTTGGTCAAACTTATGCTGGTAGCTTCAAGAACACTGTCCAACCATTTCGTCCTCTGTCGTCCCCTTCTCCTTGTGCCCTCCATCTTTCCCAACATCAGGGTCTTTTCCAGGGAGTCTTCTCACTTGGTGGCCAAGGTATTGGAGCCTCAACTTCAGGATCTGTCCTTCCAGTGAGCACTCAGGGCTGATTTCCTTCAGAATGGATAGGTTTGATCTTCTTGCAGTCCATGGGACTCTCAAGAGTCTCCTCCAGCACCATAATTCAAAATTCAAAAGCTTGGCTCTAGGCTTCTTCTTTGTCAGATATGAGGCAGAAACCTAGCAGGATAAGGGCCTTGTTTGTTATGGACCCCCTTTCTCTCCTTAAAGAGTCTGCAAGGCAATTTCCTTGTGGACTATGAACAAAGAAATCTTTAAAAATTATTATTACTCCTCTGGGTTTTGAGAGCTTAGCACAAGCTCTTTCGCACCAAAATACTTAGAATTGCCAGATTTCCAATTTAGCCCTGCTCCTGTGCCTTCTTCAGCAGTGTACAGCACAATCCTGACAATATTCCTTATTTATTGATGTGTAATTTTTGCTGCCCTGACAGACGCCTCATTACTTTTATTTTCTCTGCACTGTCCGTACACAAGTCATTTGCTGCTTCAGACAGCCTAGAGGCAGTAAGGCTGCAATTGTTTGTAAACTCAGAAGTAAGACCAACTGAATTACTCCCAGGGAACTGGGGTTAGGATTGCAGCCTTAATTTGCAGGCATTAGCAGGCGATAATGCTAAATCTTCATCCTGTGAAAGGTTTGCCTTCTTTCTGCAATTCAACCTGCCACTCAAGGCTCAGGAGCAAGATAATCTGGTTTTTCCCTTCCTGTTTAGTTGCCAACCCACCTTATCTGAGGCTGCGCACAACACTGCACATTTAAAGCACATTCTCCCTCCGCCAAGAAGCCTGGGAACTGTAGCTCCATCTCAAAGAACTATAATTCCCAGCACCCTTGACAAACTTCATTTCCCAGGATACTGATGGAAAAATGTGCCTTAAATGCAATTTGGACGTATGGCGTGTACATAGCCTGCATTGCCAACCGTTCTTTGTTTTCATTTTGGTATCTGTGCTTTTGTAAATGGGTTTACAGTATGTATGATGTTGCTATCTTTCTAAGCTGCCTTGAGGGCCCTTTGTTCGGAAAAGCGAGGTGAAGAAAAGGATAAATCAGTATCCCATAAGAATAATTATACTCAAGCCATCGGCACAGATTAAACATTCACCTACAAACACCGCCTCCCCTTGTTTCTTAAGCAGAGGGATTTATACCTTTGCCACGCATGCAAACAACATGAGGCCAGTTTTAATCTTTCATAACAAAACGCTACGTCAGCATGTAGATCAAATCAGAGTTGGCCAAAGAAGCTTCTGAGCCATAGTCACATGCAAAGGATGCTGTTGCAGCTTTAGAGTTGTGGTCTCTTGCCACTGAGTAAAGAGAGGGAGGAGAAAGATGAGCTAAGAAGGAGCATTTGGAGGAATACATGTGAAAAACTGTACAAGTGTGTCTAGTTCAGCTGACGTACAAGTTCCTATTCAGCTCAGGACCAGGTCGCTTGAAAGACTGCCTTAAACACCCTGCAGATTTGAAATTGCAAGCCCGCTCTACAAGTGACTCAGAGCAGGGCTTTTACTGTGGCTGCCCCTGTTCTGTGGTACAGTGGGACCTCGGTTTTCAAACATCTTGGCTGTCGAACGTTATAGAAGCCGAACGTCAAAACCCCGGAAGTGAATGCTTCCGTTTTCGAACATGCCTTGGAAGTTGAATGGCTTCCGAGGCGTGTTTCTCAATTTTTTCAGTTGAATTTGCCGACAGCCCTTTGATCCTCGGTTTTTGAACGTTTCGGAAGTCGAAAGTGTTGAATAGTGGGTAGACATAGCAGACGAGACAGCGATTTCTCCAAAGCAGCTCTTTATTTGTAAGCTGGAACAGAACTGAACAGCAAACAGCTCAGCCGGCCTGCTTTTATAGGCAGCCGGCTGTCAACATTGTAGCAACAACAACCCAGGGTTTCCCGCCTAAAATAACTGATGTGGACCTGAGTGAAAACTATATACACGATACTCCTGGTGGCCAGGGTGAGAACTTCAATACATAACACCCCTCCCCACCGAGATAAGGCGTTAGTTACAATCGTAATGGTTTCCTTATATACAGCACTACACGTAATGGTTCAATTAGGCACAAAGCATATCGGTTACATTTCACATACTTCCATTAGACCAACAGTGTTACATGTCCAACAACATAGTCCTTTAAATACGGTCTCCTGGCCTTGTGGATTAGAAAGTTCTTCCGGAATGGATTACATTCAAAAACCAATGTTCCCCTGTACAGCGTTCCTGCTGAGATACAACAGGTGGCTGCTATCTGCATTTTCCAGAAACTATTAGAAACAGTTTTGCTAAGACAGGCTTTCTCAACTGGATAAATGGGTCTTTACCATGATTGCCCATTTGTTAGGGCTGTAGTCTTCTTTTAAATGTATTTAATAGAATCGTAGAATTGAAGGGATCCTGAGGGTCATCCAGCCCAACCCTCTACAATGCACGAATCTCAATTAAACCAGTGTTTCTAACTGCTTTTAATTGTCTCATATGTAAATCATATTGAGATGGTGGTTTAGAAGACTAAATAAATTAATAATAATAATAGCAATAACTATTTATGTATCCAGGTGCACAGATTGTACACTCAAAGAATGTAATGTGTGAACACCCCGCAAAGGCTTCTGGGAACCAGGGATTGTATCCAATTAAGCGGAGCTGCTAAAAAATTACTGGGGCTAAATTGGCCATGCCCACTCATTCCAATGGGTCTTCTCTGAGTATGACTAACGTTGGATGCAACTCCAGGCGTCTGCCCCATTTTCATGTAGTTTCTGCCGAGTCCACTCTCCTTCCTCTCTGTTTGATTCCACTTCTTCCTTCTGGAAAAACAGGACTTAATAAGGCGGGCCCCACCTAATTGTGGGTGAGGCACTGAGCGAGATTGCTGACAGAAGAACTTACATAAAACAATTTACCTTTCTTACCATATAAAAGAAGCCGTGGAGGAGGCATGTTTGGGAAGGGTTAGCAGCTTGCTACATATGTATGGACTAGTCTGCTAAGACTGTGCCCTCCGCCAGCTCTCACCCACCTGGCTCTGCCTGTCTGCCTCCTCCACCTTAATCTCAGTTTTGCCCAGCTAAAATCCCCATGATATTTTTCTATAAAAAGAGGTGCCGGAGCTCACCATGAACTTTCCCCTTGTTCTCCTAGAATGGCAGTACAGTGGTACCTCCGGTTGTGGGTGGGATCCGTTCCGGACCTCCGTTCAGATCCCGAGGTTTCCGCAACCAGAGGGGTCACTTCTGCGCATGCGCGGGTGGCGAAACCTGGAAAAATACTTCTGGGTTTGCCGCGTACGTATCCCGAAGGATACGTAACTGGAGGTGACTGTAGAGGTACCACTGTAGTGCCCACCTGAGAGGTGCCAGAGCTGAGATCTAGTGAGCTCCAGATGAAATCCCGTTTTCAGAATATAATATTAAAATCTACATCACAAACTTTAAAATGCCTGAGCGAAGCTGTGGTGCCCTTTTAATATCAACCCAGGCAGAGTATATTGGAAACAGGCAGCAGGCTTCTTCATTGCATATCTTTAGGCACCGGGCAAAAACATTTCTCTTCAACCAGGCGTTCTTTTTTAATGAGTTTGTGAGAGGCGGGGATTATTGGATTTTTTGTTTTATTATGTATTATGTATCTTGTGTTCACATGTTGCATTTTCATGCTGTGAACCACTGTGTGATTTTCAGATGAATACAAAATAATAATAATAATAATTAATAATTACTAATACAGACAGCACAAACATTACTCTGCAGCAGGTTTTTGGGGTGAGGGGGTGGGGTGGAACGGCTACAGGCCTGGCCCAAGATTATTCCCAATTTCCCAAACTCCAGCTCAAATCCCGCTTTCAGGCCCTCTCTGACCAAATGCAAGCAGAAAGACGTGTCATTCCAAAGGCTGGGAAGAGACCTGTAGCTGTTAAGGACCATGGAACTTGTTTGCTGTGTGATCACAGGATATGCAGCCGGCCTTGCAAGAAACTTCCTGAAAAATAGAAGTTCCCCTCAGGTAGCGTAGCAAGGGAGCCTCGTCCATGAGGACAAAAGGAGCTCTTCCTCATCAGCCTCATTCTGCCTCATCCACCTGCCTTCTTATTTACAGCCAGTCCAAGGGGTGGCTTTGGCTGTCAGCTTCTTCCTCCTTAACCTCAGTGTTGCTTTTGCAGAACTCAGCAGGCAGGAGAGTTGGGGTCAATCTACAATTAGTTGGCTCTGCTTATTATTGGCCCTGTCTCCATCCGCTGTTGACCTCCTTGCCTTCCTCACTGCTGGTCTCCAGGGGGACTGAACCCAGTATTTTCTGCATGCAATGGAGATGTTCTTCCACGGTGCCCTTCTTCATTTGTGAGCTGGAGCGATGAGAAACGAAGTGTCTCTGAAGGCACGCTCTGGCTGTCGGCAAGCCCTTGTGCTGCCTCTGCAGACCTCCTGGCTGTGTTCAGTTCCTTTTCATTGGCATCTTACCCGCTTCTGTGGAAAAATCTGACCTTGCTGTTATTTTGGTCCGATGTGAAAGCGTCTCTTAGCGAAGAGGGAAACAAGCCGGGAGAG
Organism: Podarcis raffonei; assembly: GCF_027172205.1. Taxonomy (NCBI): domain Eukaryota; kingdom Metazoa; phylum Chordata; class Lepidosauria; order Squamata; family Lacertidae; genus Podarcis; species Podarcis raffonei. The sequence continues at coordinate 14,875,560 of NC_070609.1, forward strand.
AGAACTAGGAGAGATAAGTGGGCTGCTGAAGTGGTGGGTCTCTGCCTCTGCATTCCCACTTGAGGTAGCGACAGCCCCCAGCTTGGAAGGCTTTCAAAGGGGACCGGACAAATTCATGGAGGAGACAGCTATTGGATGACTACCAGCCGCAATGGAAATGCTCTCCACCTCCACTGAATGTGGCACTGGGCATTTGAAGGAGGATGCAGCTGTGCTGGGGGGGCTTCTTGCGGGCATCTGGTTGGCTGTTGTGAGAACAGGATTCTGGACTAGATGGGCCTGTGGCCTGATCCAGCAGCCAGACTCCTCTTAAGTCAGGCACCCCCAAAACTCGGCCCTCCAGATGTTTTGGGACTACAACTCCCATCATCCCTAGCTAACAGGACCAGCGGTCAGAGATGATGGGAATTGTAGTCCCAAAACATCTGGAGGGCCAAGTTTGGGGGTGCCTGTCTTAAATTCTCTCACTAGACATCTAAAGCAAACTTGATGTTATTAGGTCATCAGTTGCATACCCACCAACATTTCTCTGATGAAAATATGGATGTCCTATTCAATCATCATCATCATCATCATGAGTGCTTTTTTCTGGGGGGGCACACGGGTATGCATACACCTAAACATTTTGTGAATCTAAGTTTGGCCTCATTGAGGGACAGTATTTCAATATGAGTAGGAAAATGAGAGTACCCCTAAACATTTTTAAGGAAAAAAAGCACTGATAATAATAATAATAATAATAATAATAATAATAATAATAATAATAATAATAATACCCCACCCATCTGACTGGGTTGCCCTAGCCACGCTGGGTGGCTTCCAACATATATAAAACCATAATAAAACATTAAACATTTAAAAAAACTTCCCTAAATAGGGCTGCCTTCAGGTGTCTTCTAAAGGTTGTATCATTACTTATCTCCTTAGCTTGGGGGTCTCACAACTCCATACCCTCTGATGAAAATAGGGACATCCTTAGGAAAAGCGGAACATTCCAGGATCAAATCAGAAACCAGAATGGCTTCTGTAAATCCAGGACTGTCCCTTGAAAATAGGGACACTTGGAGGGTCTACAGTTATCTAAGAGGTTCATACCTTCCCCCCTCCCCCAACCCCACATATCTTGCAGAGGAAACATCTTTATTATTCTCACACCAATGAAGACTTGGCCAACCAGAGTTCCTCCTCTGCTATTACACAGGAAGCTGCTTCAGACTAGGCCAGACTGTCTGGCCCAGTGCTGACTACTCTGACTGGCAGCAGCAGCTCCCGAAAGGTGTGAGGCTGTGACACTTTCCCAGCCACTCTTTTCAACGAAAGCGGCTGCTCATGTGTCACCCAAAAATCGGAAAGGCGTCACCAAAGAAGATGCCGAAAGAGGATGCAGATTTGCATGGAATGTGCGCGTGCTGATGTTTATGTATGGATGCAAATCTAGAAATATTTAATAAACTCTAATGAACAGAAACAATTCATTTTCTGCCTCAGGCAATGAAATATCTTAAGCCAGTCCTGTCGCCGATGTGCTGTGTAATGTCCTGCCCTGCGTACGTGAGCACAATATACCTGTCAGGGATAGGGTGTCCCATGTCTGGGGTGCAAATGTGGCCCTGCAGGACTCTCTCTATGGCCTCCACAGCTCACTCTAGGCCACACCTCCTTTCCTCAAACCACGTCCCTCAGTGACCCTGCTTCCAGAAAGTGGTGTTGGGGGATGAGTGTTCAGACCCCTGGGCTCTCACTTGTGGGGTGCTTCAGGGTTCCATCCTCTCCCCCATGCTTTTTAATATCTATATGAAGCTGCTGGGAGAGATCATCAGGGGATTTGGGCTGGGTGTTCATCAGTATGCAAATGACACCCATCTCTACCTCTCTTTTAAATCAGAACCAGTGAAGGCAGTGAAGGTCCTGTGTGAGTGTCTGGAGGCGGTTGGAGGATGGAGGGCGGCTAACAGATTGAGGCTGAATCCTGACAAGACAGAAGTACTGTTTTGGGGGGACAGGAGGCGGGCAGGTGTGGAGGACTCTCTGTTCTTGAATAGGGTAACTGTGCCCCTGAAGGACCAGGTGTGCAGCCTGGGAGTCATTTTGGACTCACAGCTGTCCATGGAGGCACAGGTCAACTCTGTGTCCAGGGCAGCTGTTTACCAGCTCCATCTGGTACGCAGGCTGAGACACTACCTGCCCACGGACTGTCTCGCCAGAGTGGTGCATGCTCTATCTCCTGCTTAGACAACTGTAATGCACTCTACATGGGACAGGTAGACTGGTGATTGGGAGTGGCTGTCGGGTCCACATAACACTGGTCCTGAGAGATCTGCATTGGCTCCCAGTACATTTCTGAGCACAATTCAAAATGTTGGTGCTGACCTATAAAGCCCTAAACGGCCTCAGTCCTGTATACCTGAAGGAGCGTCTCCACCCCCATCGTTCAGCCCGGACACTGAGATCCAGCTCTGAGGGCCTTCTGCCAGTTCTCTCATTGCAAGAAGTGAGGTTACAGGGAACCAGACAGAGGGCCTTCTCAGTAGTAGTGCCCACCCTGTGGAACGCCCTCCCATCATTTGTCAAGGAAATTAGCAGCTATCCTATTTTTAAAAGACATCTGAATTAAAAGACATCTGTTTAGGGAAGTTTTTTATATTTAATGCTTTGTTGTTTTTAACACTCGATTGAGACCCACCCAGAGTGGCTGGGAAAACTCAGCCAGATGGGCAGGGTATAAATAATAAATTATTATTATTATTTCCCACAGCTGTGTTGGGCCCTGCCAGGCCTACCTGCAGCCAGCAGAAGGCTGCACTGTGTCTCGAGATGCCAAGGGGACCAGCGGGCATGGCACGAGGTCACACCGGCTTGCACAGCATCTCCTGATGCTACAGGGACTGGCACACTTTAGCGGAAGGTGGCACCGGTCTACCCAGCATTTGGAGATGCATGGGACGTCACAGGTGACATGTGGCATCACATGTGCATGCTGGGCCCCTTAGGGGCAATTTGGCATTTTTGCATTCAAGGTAACATGGTGCCTAGCCCTGCCACTGGATTATCTTGGGCGAAGGAAAGGCGACAGCAGGCTGAGAAGCAGTTGGGATTCCCTTGGCCTTTGGTGCAATGGGAATTTCCTTTTCTTTCTGCTTCCAGGCTCCTGGTAAGCTTTTCTTCTTCTTTCCCCTAAAAAGAATGAATTGCAGGGAGTCCATTATGGGATGCTGACTTTGACATATGAAGTCCCTGAGGGCTTGGGCCCAACTTATGGTAATGAGTTGCAATAAACAGGGCTGGCCTTCTACCTTTGCGTAAGACAGGGAGGGGAAAAATACTTAGCATTCATGGGGTGTGTTTCAGAAGTTCAGGGCATTACACCTGTTTTTATCTATTCATGCCTTAAAATACTTGTACCACACCTTTGGGGTCCAGAATGTACTAAATGACAGATAATGCTTTTTAAAAAAAAATTACACAAAGAAAAGAATGAACAACAGCGAGCTAAAACCACACTGCAACAAAAGGCACCCCCTCACTGTCGCCAAATCCGCTTTGGGCTTTGGGCTTGGGGAAAAACTCAGGACAGATTTACGGGGTGCCTGGAGGGGAACACCGCCCCCACCATGCAGTAGAATTTGTCTGCTCATGCAAAGCGCATCTTAGCTCTACATTAAATGCAGCCCTTGGTGACACCAATCCTTTGGCAGTTATATATCAAGCAAAAACCACCTCTGTGGTCTTTCTGGCACCTGTTGAAGATCATTTCAAGCGGAGATCTTTATCCCTGTCTGTGCCTGTATTGGATTTGAAATTGTTTCCATGCATGAGTTGTTGTTTTTATATACACGGAACTGTTTCTCTGTTGCTTTTCACATGCGGGATTATTTTTAGCGTGACTCTTTCCTGCTACAAAACCACGGGAAACGATTCCCAAACAGAATCATAAGTCAGTAAAGAAATAGACGATGCTGGTGACTAAATAACAAGGGGTCTTTGTTATTATCGTTTATCCTCGCAGCGGATATCATGCCTTGTTGAGTGACGGTGCTCCAGAACTCGGATGCAATGGGGGTGCTGAGCCAAGCGGAGCTGTGCCCCTTTTCAACCAAATCGGAGAAGGATCGCCTGGAGGATATGCCCAAGTGCCAGTCACCAGACAAGGAGGGGTCCCCAGCCCAGTGTAGCATAGAAGATGCCCTTTCTTTGGAAGGCGGCTCCAGTCCAGGTGGAAACTCCTGTGACGGGATGGAGGAGGATGAAGCCAGCAGCACAGAGAGTGCCCAGAATGGGGTGAGTGGCAGCAAATGTCTAGGGTCTCATTTCTCATCTGAGGCTTAATTGGATTTTGAGCCTTTTCCTTCATCAAGTGGGAGAGGGGTGTTTTTAACAGAAATGACAGGGGTAAATATGCATATGTATTTGCTAGGGTTGCTTCCTCTGCTTTCTCTGGTCGCCAGCCCCATATGCTTTGCAAGCGGAAGGTCCCAGGTTCAACCCCTGATATCCCCAGGCAGGGCTGGGAATGTGCCCTGCTCAAAAACTTGGACAGCTGTTGCCAGTCAGTGTTGACAAAACTGAGCTATAGACGGACAAATGGGCCTCCTTGGGACAAGGCAGCTCCCAATGTTTTTCTTTTAATCAAACAACGGGTAGAGAAGTGCAATCGTCTCTAAGCGGAGCACAAGAAATGCAATACAGAAAAGGTAGTTAAAACCACACAATCAGATACTCTGGTTTCTCTTCAGATCATACAAATCTTTTGCCTTTTACTAAAACGACACAATCAGACTTCAGCTAATGGGGGGAAAGTCTTGAGTAGATGCCGGAAGATCAACAGGGATGAGGCCTGCCAACCCCAACTAGAAGGGAGTTGGGCCCACAAGCCATGTTGGACGTTTGGCTTCCAAAAAACGTTTGCAAACCGGAACACTCACTTCCGAGTTTGCAGCGCCCGGGAACCAAAACGTTCAAGTTGCAAGGCGTTCAAGAACCAAGGTACAACTGTATGTAGTCACTGGAAGGATTCCCAAGACAGAAGTTTTGGTTTTCAGGTACGCTTAGGTCTTCATAGCTCTTAGTTAAGTACCAATTGAACAAAGGGGTAAAGGATGGGAGCAGGGCGGGGAGGAAGAGTTCAGACAGAACAAAATCTCTCCTCTTGCGAAGGGACTAGTGTTAATCTCTTGCCTTCCAAGATGACATTTTCAGTTTCAGTTTTGCAACCCCGCTAGGGAAACTCAGCCACACCTTTTAGCACAGTTATTGGGACACACCGTAGCTCAGTGCTGGAGCACCTCATTTGAACAAAGATGGTCACTGTTTTGATTTGCACCTGGTACCTCCAGTGAAAAGGAAGTCCATGGTTAGATGCAGCAGCAATGCTTTGAATACCAGTTGCTGGGAAACACAGGAGGGGAAAGATGCTCTTGTGCTCAGATCCTGCTTGCAGCTTCCCAACTTCTTCTTAAGTTCTTTATTTATTTCATATTCTTTATTGAAAAATAAAAAAGTACAAAATTACAGGTGCTCAAAGTAAAAGAAGACACAAAAAGAAGAGACAAGAAATAGTACCCATGTAGGAAACAAAACAGAACAGCAACAACAAAAGATATTGTGTACATTACAAAAAAGGGGGGGTTGTTATTGTAGTTAACCAGACCTTCATCTAATATGGCATTTGGATTTGGATTTGATATCCCGCCTTTCACTCCCTTTAAGGAGTCTCAAAGCGGCTAACAATCTCCTTTCCCTTCCTCCCCCACAACAAACACTCTGTGAGGTGAGCGGGGCTGAGAGACTTCAGAAAAGTGTGACTGGCCCAAGGTCACCCAGCAGCTGCATGTGGAGGAGCGGAGACGCGAACCCGGTTCCCCAGATTAGGAGTCTACCGCTCTTAACCACTACACCACACTGGCTCTCTATATAACAAATATCATTAAATTTGTCCATGGCAAATCTGTGTTTGTACACAACTTGCTCACGTGCAGCAAGTTTGTACATATCTTCAATTATTAAAGGGAGCTGCATCCCCCCCCCCCAGTTCATCAATACCAGTCTTTTTGCCGTAGTAGGGGTACGGAGTTCCTTAGTTAGATTCCACGTCTTCCGTATATAATTCAAAAGGGTATTTTCCTCTGCAAATTAAAGATTGCTCCATACAGTCATGCTGATTGGCTCTATAACCTCCTGCCAGAATTTTTTCAATGTAGGACGTTGTACAAATGTATGTTTTAGCTGAAGCATTATCCTTGCCACATCTCCAGCAGCTAGATATAGGCCTTTCTTAAGCTCTTACGGTGAGGGGTTCAGAACCACCCACAGGGTTTTGTTTGTGCGAACGCAGCCTGCACGTGTACACACAAACCCTGATTTATATATCATGTTTCCCTTTCCAGTACGAGAGTCCCCAAACAGGAAGAATTGGCTGCAGCACGAAGGAGAAGCAGTTGCGGTCGACTCACACTTTGAGCAAGATCTCGGCTCTTGAGAATCGGATCAAGGAGCTGCATCACCGGAAGAAGGAGGTGAACATTGAGGTACGCCTCAGTCTCCTACAATCCCCTCCCTGTTTCGCGAGGAAAGGGGTGTCTGATGGGTGACAATTGGCACCTGTAAAACCGGTATGGTGGAGGCACCACACCCAGGCAGGTGGGGAAAGGCTTGAGGCACGTCACAGATACATAGAGAGCAGGACCTGCTGGTTCCACAGAACGGGGCATCCCTCGCCGCACGGTCTTTAGTTCCCAAGGTGCTCTCAGGAGCGTTCTCTAATGGTCAGATCAGATCAGGGGAGCCTGGAAGTTAGAACTTCCCCTGCATTCCTTGATTGCTCTTATCCCATGATTCCGCTTGCCCGTCTGCCCCCTGGTGGTTGTGTAGAGGTTGGCCGGCCGCCAGTCAGGATGTTTGGGCACCTCGCCTCTGACATGGCCCCCTTCCCCAGCAGATGGACCTGGAAGGAGCCTTGCTGCAAGGAGAACTGAAGGAGGAGAGGCAGGAGCTGAGAAGGGAAGAGGAGAAGCTGCTGGAGCTGCAGAGGCGCCTCGTGGAGACGGAGCGCAGGTGCCACGCCGAAAGAGAGAAGGTGAGGCCTCCTCTCTTAAGTCTTTCTCTCCTCAGCCTCCAGGAGCCTCTTCAGGCTGGTGATTTATTGTGGGTGTGTTTTGCAACATGTGGATTTCTCCTGCTTTTGTTTGTTCTGAGGTGCTCCTTGGATGCCTCCACATGATTGCTGTCCAGAAGGGTGGAAGTGCAACAAAAGTGGGGCAAAAATCAGCCGGGACATAGGATTGCAGAGTTGGAAGGGACCCTGAGGGTCATCTAGCCCAACCCCTCCTGCAATGCAGGAACATTTGTTATGTGATTTCAGTAGGAAGTTGCAGGGTATGCACTGATTGGAAACAAAACTGCGAGTGCAAACAGTATTGAAAGTCAGATCATGTGTGGTCGCCCACATAGCATTATCCTGACCTGATGATGAATGGCACAGGTAGGATGGGTAGGATCACACCCTTTCTCTGCCAGCTCTGTTTGCCCTGCTGGGTAACTCTTCCAGTTGGATGAATCTTCCCTCCCATGTGATGGTAGGAAGGTCCATCAGGACTGTGGGAAGGGGAGGGGAAGTTTTGCATTCTTCATCTCCCTCCAATCCCCCTTCTGCTGCTCAGTTGATTGGTGAACAGGTGAAAAAAGGTGGTGGAGGATGGACTGCAGAAAAAAGTTAACCTGTATCTGGAGCTTCCTGTCCTTCTTACTGCTCTGCTGATCAGTGGGAGGGTACGTTGTGGGTCATGTAAGATCAGGCACTGGTCCGGAAGCAGCCCGGGCAGTGGACCGATTGCACACCTCTGATCAGAGAATGTGCAAAATGTAGTCGACATATGCAAATTCCCCAAGGGCAGTTGGCGAGTATGTCTGTTGATGGAAATGTACATTATTCTCTCTTCCTGGAAAGATTATATGCACATTCCCCATGAGGCCTGGTGAATGTGCACAATGGCCAGTTGCTATGCACATTAACCTCTCAGTGCACATTCCCTTTAAAACACGCACACGCATGTTATGGATATATATACCTTCCACTCAAGGTAACTGTTTATACATCTGATGAAGTGCACTGTCGTCCAGGAAAGCTTATGCCATAATAAATTTGTTAGCCTTTAAAGTGCCATGAGGCTCTTTGTCTGTATTTTGAGACTGAATCTGAAATTCAAAGGCTTTCTCATCATCCCTATTATTGTTCACTACTTTGGCCTTTTAGTGTTATATAATACAGTAAAGCAAAGCTTAAGTTGACAGAAAAGCGGTGTTTGGTCAAACGAAAACAAAACCCCACCACACCTACACACAGAATGGAGGAAGGACTGTAGCCCATTAGTAGAACATTTGCCTTATAGGCACAAAGTCCCGGGTTCAATTCCTGGCATCTCTAGGTAGGGCTGGCAAAACTCCTGCCTGAAAGCCTAGAGAGCCACTACCAATCAGTGAAGACAATACTGGGCTAGATAAACCAGTGTAAGGCAGCTGTCTATATTCCTCCTTATGTTTTTTCTTGTCCTAGACTCAGAGAACTTAAAGTAGGAAGGGAACCCAGGGGTCATGTAGCTCAGCCCTTTGCAACGCAGGCCATCCCCACTGTCTCCCGGCTTGTCTTAGGTCTCTCAGCTTTTTGTGTGTGTGGTAGGGGGAAGAAATGGCAAATGGTTGCATCCTGCCCTGAGATCATTTATGATGACAGGTGCAATAGATATTTTCTTCCTATATAAATAAATACGCAATGCTGTCATCAAGTACCCCACATCACAGGACTTCTGCATAACAACAACAAGCTGTCTCCAGGAATATATATGCGTAAAAAGCTGTCCTTCTGAAATCTTCATAAGTACCTGTAATTAAATAGTGCAAGGAACTTAACAGGTAGCTGACACACAGGAGGGTGCTAAATCTCCACCTTGATGTCCAAAGTCTGCTCCTAGCAGAGCACAACACCTTGGTGATGGGCTGGGAGGTCAAAGTGCCTGAAGCAGTGAGGAATAACAGCACAACAAGAAGGAAGAGAACACAGGGAAGGAGGAAAATGTTGATTACTTAGCGACTAGTTATATCTTTCCATTCCCCAGTGGGAGAAGAGGAAGGGCCATAGCTCAGTGGTAGAGCATCTGCTTTGCATGCAGAAGGTCTCAGGTTCGAATCCCAGCACCTTCAGGTAGGACTGGGAGGGACACCTGGAAAACCACTGCTGGGCGGTGTCACCAATGTGATGGACCACTGTGTCTGACTTTGCACAAGGCAGCTTCAAATCTTCCCATGCTGGCAAAAGTGATGGGTAGACTGAATCCAGGTGACCCTACCCTGAACTGCACTCCTGCCTGCACTCTGAAGTGTTGCAGCCTGGACTTCGCCTTTATTTCATCAGTGAGAACTTGGCCTCCCAAGCGGCACTTATCACAGCGCCGATCACAGTTGGGAAAGGAACGCCTAATCTGGTAACTTGCTAGGTGGAGCAAAAGTGGCTGGATATTTGCTGCCCATGGAGATGTAGTAATGCTCTCCCTGCCCTCTTTTTCGGCAGGAGAAGGCGCGGCTGCAGAGAGAGCGTCACAAGGTAGAGGAGCTGCAGCGGCAGCATGCTGAATCACAGATCCACCTGGACAACCAGCCCGAATCCATGCGGGAACGGATGCAGAAGCAGCTTCAGGAGGTGAGTGTGCATCAAGGAGCTGCCAGAAACAGGTCTGGTATGGCGGCAGTTCAGATTGTGTGATTTCTCTCTTTGGTTGCTACCACTTCAGATTGCAAGTGGGGCAGATGGTGCGATTTGAAGGCATGCATCAAACTCTCTGCTTATAGGAAGATAGGCATCAGGGAGAGAAGGGCTGTAGCCTAGACTTTTAGGGAAGGGCAGTGGTTCACTGGCAGAACACATGCGTGCAAAAGATCACAGGTTCAACCCCCAGTGTCTCCAGGTACAGTTGGGAGACACCTCCTGCCTTGGGGAGTTGCTGCCAGTCAGTGTGGGTCGTGCTGAGCTTGATGTATAAGGCAGCAGCTCCTTGTGTTTGCATGTTTCTAATAGGGTTCTCTGTGCGGTGTGCATTTCAAAATGTGGTTTCTCCCAACCTACGATCTCAAGTGGTGAAATCTAGGACAGGCTTCCCTAATTAGGGGGCTTTGAATTGCTATCAGCCCCCAATACCACAGCTGGGTTGGGTGGGAGTTGTGGTCCAAAACATCTGGAAGGCACCAGGAGGTTGGGGAAGGCTGGTCTCCACAATGCAGGCCTAAAAAAATCCAAGCCAGGAAGAAACTTCTACTGGCTTGCAAATTGTGGGAATCTGGCAGGTAGCATAAGTTCCCTGACCACTGGGTCCTTCTGGCAATAAGCGATGGGACCCAGAAGTCTATCTTGACTCTGGTTCTCTACCCAGACATCTGAGATGCTAGATGGAGCCCTGAGATGCTATGAAGATCTGGAGTTCCAGCAATTGGAGCGGGAAAGCCGGTGGGAAGAGGAGAAGGAGGCCATCTGCCAGGCTCTGGCCCAAGAGATCACTCAGCTGCAGAACAGCATCAACCAAAGGAAGGTAAGTGGCAGTCCTGATGACCCATAAATAGAGTTCCAGGGTTTGTCTCACTCTATAGTAGCCTTCTCTGACCTGGGGCCCTTACAGTGCTGTAGTGTTTTTCTTTTCAGGATGAGGAGGGACATTCCTATCCTGCCATTTTCATGTGTGCAGCATTTATTTCTTACACATTTATTCTTTAAAAAGTAGCATGGGTGGTTTTTTGTGTGCTCCAGGCTGCTTTGCCAAGGCAACGACAAACGGATCTGGTACTTCTGTTTTCCTTTTGTTTTCTTTTGACTGCACACTTAAATCTGGTCCAATCAGTAGATCAACCAACTGAAATTTTAGTTGCTCAATTGATGCAGGAGTCACCTTTGAACTAGTGGTGCCAACTTTTAATCAGAGGGATCAAGACTTAGAGGCTCTTAAGTATATTTTTGAAGGGTGTTATTTGTCTTTTTTCTCCTACTGTGATATGTATAAAATAAAGGATGAAAAACAACATGGCCTTTCCTTTCAATAAAGAAGCATTGTTAAACTGTTGGTTAGCTCACAATTCACCTGTTCACCTTTGGCTTTCTAAAAAAGATTCATGTTTAGCTTGGGGTATTCTGCACACGTGATAGTTAAGTCTGTGAAAAGGCAGATGAGTCATCAGCTAAGTGTTATTTAATTAGTCAGTAACCTTGGGGTTGTGTTTTTGCTACTACTGCACCTGACCACGACACAAGAGGGGCTCCCTGTGTATAATTATCCGAGGTGCAATAGAGCTCTGTGTTGCCCTGAAGTCTGAGGATTCTAACCAGGTTCTCTCCCCCGTATCCAGAGGACGGTGCAGAGGCTGGAAGGACAGGCCCGTTTGACACAGGAGCAAATGGTGGGCGAGAGCCAGCGATTTGCGCAAGAGAAAGGCGAGGCCGTCAGGAATCTCAACGCGGTAAGGAATTCCCAGGAATCTTGGCGCAGCAAGGAATTTCTGGCTGAAAGCCAGGAAAACACCCAGGATCCCAGGTTCCCTGTTCTCCCACACCAGTCCACTTCTCATGCCCAACGATAACAACTAATGCAAAGTCTTGCTTTCAGTTCCCTGCCACTAAGCTTCTTACTGGGCATGTAAACCAGAGGCTTTAGCTCCTAGGCTTCAGTGGTGGCTGGTTCCCATTGGGACTCAGTGGGGCAGAAGACAAGGAAACCCAACAGCAGGTGGCGCTAGACCCAATGGCAATGGAAGAGACCAGGGGTTTTATTGTGAGGAGGGAGGGCACTAAATACACCGTGAAGCTATTCTCATGCCTTCCAACACGTCAAGGTGAAAAACCAGGGTGTGTGTCCATGTGAAGTCACGTTACGTACATGAGATTGGGTCCCTGAAAGACACAGTTTTCCCAGGGCTGTGCTCCTGCATGGAAGCACAGTGCCCAAAAATGCGTATTTTGGGGTGCTGAGTGAGATCATGGCCCCCCCAAAAGCGTTGCAAGATTATGGCACCCAAAACAAGCACTGTGTTCTCACACAAAATTTTTGGGGTATTCCAGTTTTACTGGGACAGTTGAAGAGTACCTATTCTTTGTGGGTGAACAGACAGTAGGAAGACGTGGGGTGGTGGGAGGAGGGGAAATGAATGGGGCACCAGATCCATTTATGGGTCAAGCTGACCTGAAGCAACATTTGCAACTGGACTTTGCCTGTCTACAAAACTGACTTGTTGTCGAAACAAAATAAAAAAATTCCATCCAGTAGCACCTTAGAGACCAACTAAGTTTGTTATTGGTATGAGCTTTTGTGTGCATGCACACTTCTTCAAATACGCTGAAACAGAAGTCACCAGACCCTTATATATGACTTGTCGTTCTCGGTGTAGGAGAAAAATCGCCTAATGGACATGGACCCGGAGTATTCGGAGGATGGGGGAGAGGACTCCTCTGAAAGTAAGCAGGGTGTCACTCAGGTAAGCCCTTTCAGGTGCTCCCTTTTGTCTCTCCATCCGCCAGTGTCCATCCAAGACCAAATCCGCTTCCAGATGGCCTGCTTATTGAGTTGTCATCCTGATTTGTGTGCATAAAGTTTTGTGGGGAGGTTATGGGGTTTATTGAGCATTCGTTCTGATTTTTTTTACAGGGATGTTTTGCAACATTACCTTGAGCAAATGTTATTTATTCCCCACCTTTTGGTGCATTTCTTCATCACTTTCCTTACTGTAAAAAGTCCAGTTGTTTTTGGAAAAGGGTTTGTTTTACAAGAGCTCCAAATCTATTTTAATAGTGCAACTGGTGATGGGATCCCACCTGCAAATTAGTGACAGTATGAGAGTGACCCAAGTTTCCCATCAACCAGGATTGTGTGTGTGTTTTTGTGCAAATTCACAGGGGTGGCAGAGGGGGACCCCAGATCTCAGCTTTAAAGTTGCTGCTGTATAACAGGCAGAAATGATCCCACATTTTAAAACATTGCCATTGAAGTATTTGCGTGGCTGTTTTAATTCCTGCTTTAATCTGTGCATTGTGTTAATGTATTTCTTTTAATTGATCTGATCTTACATTTTTATTATTGCTGTGTTTTAGATTGCATTATAAACTACGCCAGGATGAATATTATTATTTATTCAAAGTTACTTATTTATTCATTATCTATCTGTGCACCCAACATCCTCAAAGAAGCCCAAGGCTGCAAGCAACCACGCAGTAAAACAATGCAGTGTAAAATAGAATAGAATAGAATAGAATAGAATAGAATAGAATAGAATAGAATAGAATGTATTCAAAACAATCTGGAAACATTTTGAAAGAAGTGGCATATAAATAACTTGAATAAACGAATGGTGCAAATCTAAGGGAGGCTGTGCCTGTTGAATTTCTGAATTTCACAGAAACCAGGGCAAGAGAAAAGGTCCCACTCCTAGTTAGCCCCTTTAGTGCATGAACCAAACACAAGTGTCATGGAGAGGGGGGCAGCCTTCTGAAATTTAAGACTTGGTGCTGCTCTGGCATGCTCATTTTCTTTAGTACTCCCCAAAATGCCATCCTTATAGTCTTATTCCCTGTTCAATCTGGATTCACCATTTCTATGTGCTGATCTGATTTTCTACAGAAATGGTAAATCCCAGTTAAACAGGAATATACAATGGAACATCATTTTGAGGAGTGTGTTGTGTGGGCACCAAGCAAAACCTATATTCAAGGGCTATGGATGACCCAGAAACTACAACTAATCCAGAATGCGGCAGCTAGACTGGTGACTGGGAGTGGCTGCTGAGACCATATAACACTGGTCCTGAAAGACCTACATTGGCTCCCAGCACGTTTCTGAGCACAATTCAAAGTGTTGGTGCTGACCTTCAAAGCCCTAAACGGCCTCAGCCCAGTATACCAGAAGGAGCGTCTCCATTGTCCATCCCGGACACTGAGGAGGTCCAGCGCTGAGGGTCTTCTGGTGGTTCCCTCCCTGGGAGAAGTGAGGTTACAGGGAACCAGACAGAGGGCCTTCTCGGTAGTGGCACCCGCCCTGTGGAATGCCCTCCCATCAGATGTCAAAGAGATAAACAACTACCTGACTTTTAGAAGATATCTGAAGGCAGCCCAGTTTAGGGAAGTTTAACCAGGTTAAATTTTGTGTATGCTACCAGACCACATGTGAAAAGCTTGCTGGGACTGTGCTGAAAAATCTCACACCTTTTTGATTGGTTCTGGTGGTAAAAGCAACAGAGGATTGATTTAGTATTTCAGGTTTTTGGGGGGGGCGGGGGAGGAGAAACACCGCTTCCTTCCTTTTATCTGTGTCTGTCTCTCCCTGCAGCTCACTTTCACCCAAAAGACGGACCGGAAGGTCATTGTGTTGGGTTCCGACCAATCAGACTCCTCCTCCTGTGTCTTCTCCGTCCGCAGTTCTGTCAAGGTCTGTCTTGTCCTGTTGGTCTGTGCTGATTTTCAGTGTCTTATCTTCCTTTTATGTGTACAGACGTGATTCTGCAGCTGTGCTTCCCCCACCCACCCAACCTAGTGCCCTCTGGATGTTAGCAGACTACAACTCCCAAACATCCATAGGGCAACCAGGTTATGTGAGATGTTTGCTATAGCTCCTTTGCATCTGCATTGTCTTTGATGGGAGAGGATGGGGCATCTGCATCTTTTCAGGGTGCTTTGAATCATGGACCAGCAGTAAGGTAAAGATAAAGGGACCCCTGACCATTAGGTCCAGTTGTGGCCAACTCTGGGGTTGCGGCGCTCATCTCGCTTTATTGGCCAAAGGAGCCGGCATACAGCTTCCGGGTCATGTGGCCAGCATGACTAGGCCGCTTCTGGCGAACCAGAGCAGCGCACGGAAACACCGTTTGCCTTCCCGCCGGAGCGGTACCTATTTATCTACTTGCACTTTGACATGCTTTTGAACTGCTAGGTTGGCAGGAGCAGGGACTGAGCAACGGGAGCTCACCCCGTCGCGGGGATTTGAACCACCAACCTTCTGATCAGCAAGCCCTAGGTTCTGTGGTTTAACCCACAGCGCCACCCACGTCCCAGCAGTAGAGGCAGCAGATATCCAATGGCTTAACTGCTGCAGTGGAGGTCTGTGAGGGCAAATAGGACACATTCAGCAACCTCAGCCTGCCCTTATCCAGTCCTCACATGCCTGCCTTCTGGCTGTGGTTCCACTGTTGCCCTCCTGCCCTACCAGTTCCAATGGGCACCAGCCACCACTGCAAGGTAGATTCTGGAACAAAGATGGCATGTTGGCATAAGAACACAAGTAGAACCTGCTGGATGAGGCTGGATCCAGCCCACCTTCCTGTTCTTGCAGTGGCCAAAACCTGCAAACAGGAACTGAGCGCAAGAGCACTCTCCCCTCCTGTGGTTTCCAGCTGCTGATGTTCAGAAACATTACTGTCTCCAACTGGGGGTAGTGCATTGTCATCGTGGCTAGTAGACATGGCAGTGACTCAAGGGGCAAAAGGACAGAGACTTGGGAATATGAGATTGCCCTTTGCTAGGGGAAAATTGGGGCTGAGCCTTGCAAGGCAGTAGGAGGTGAACCAGGAGCCATGAGATCAGTCAGTCAGTCAAGACCAAAGAGCAAATTGCAGCCAGAGGGCGAACCAGAGTAAGGTGCAAGGAGCAAGCTAGGATCAACAAATAATCCGTAATTCAGGAATATGCTATTGCTCAGGCCCCAAGGAGCTCTTGTGAGTCTCAGCCAGCACAGGAAACTCTCTCCCTGGCCAGAGGAATCCAGTGGTCAACCAGGGTAGGTGGAGTCAAAATGGGGTTTAAATGGATCATTCTATGGGGAACTTCACACACCAAGTTCCAGCACCTCCTTCTGGCAAGGAATCATTAACCAAACAACAAGAAAAGTAGAAACAAGGGGTTCTTTTCGAAGGCACTGCCTTGGGGAAACAATTTGTAAACATTGGTTTAGCTGCTGTGGAAGCCCCTGTAAAGGATTTGGAGCAAGGGCACCCAGTGGGGTAGGAGAGCTGAAAATAATGCCAATATATTTCACATCTGGCTTCCAATGCATCCCCTTAGTTCCAGGTAGTATGTGGGCAGACAAATCTAAAAAGCCCAGGGCACAAATTTTCATGGCCTTCTAGCAGCTGTGGTGGCTCATTTAGCAGAAGTGATTACCAAACCAAGCCTCCTGATGCACAGTATATTTTGCTCTAAATCCTTCCATTGAAGGAAGAAGTTAAGTTAGATGCCACTTGTGGCTAATAGACCCTTCCTCCACATTGTTGAATCATTCCCTCTATTTCTGGTGCTCAAGAGGTAAGTGCTGTTGCTTATGTGTGATGGATTTTACTGGGTGTAATTCTCATAAAGTTGCCTAAGAAATTACCAGACAAACAGACAGACAAACGAACAAATGAAAACCTGGCTCTTTGCAAAGCATGAGGGGAGAAGTGGAGTGGGAGCTTCGACCCTAATTTTTACCTTCTTGTTTTCTCTGCCCAGGGATCAATTGGATTGCAGAGGACCGCAAGTCTCCCCCGTAGGAGAGGAGAACGCCTCATGACCAGGACTGCACAGCGCCCCCTTTCTATGCATGGTACAGATTATTATTATTAATTACCTACCCTTCACCCTAAGGTTCTAGGGTGGGTTACAACAATCAAAGAAGGAGGTGGTCTTTCAGGTATTTGGGGCCTAAGTCAATTACAGCTTTAAACATGAATGTGAGCAGCTTGGATTGGGCCCAGAAATGAGCTAGCAACCAGTTATTTGGAGTGGGCGTAAAGCATGAGACAAGAAAAAGGGGAAAATTCAAGGAATACTGTTTTTGGAGGTGGGTGGGTAAGGTTCATATACATGACATTTTGGTTGCAGAGGTTGTTGTTATCACTTTAGCACAAAAAACTGACTTCTATCCAGTGAAAAGTACAACACCCATTCCAGTAAACAGTGAATGCTATCCACCTTACCCATTGATGCGAAAAGCCCCTTTCACCTCCAAAAAGTATGAGCCAGTGGTAAACCCATCTCTGCCCTCCAGGCATTTTAGAATACAACTCCTATCAGCCCCAGCCAGCATGATCCTTGGTAGGGATGATGGGAATTGTAATCCAAAACAACCTAAAGCCACGATTTTTCCAGGGGGAGGCAACTCCTTAGCCTTTCACCAGCCATTCTTTCACTGATGGCATGGTTTGAACTTCATGGTGGCTGGCAAAAACACAAACAAACCACACCTAAGCAGTGAACCAAGAGGTTTGAAATAAGATATTTTACAGGAACTCGGTCTCTTTTATCTAAATGGTGTGGCAGGAAAACAAATGGACCTGTTATTTGTTTGGTACATTTATACTCCACTGTTCCTCCAAGGAGCTCAGTGTGGTGTGCGCATGGTTCTCCCCTCTCATTTTAAGCTCACAACAACCCTGTGAGGTAGGTCAGGTTGAGAGATAGTGACTGGTCCAAGGCTCCCCAGGGAACATCCTGGCTGGGTGGGGATTTGAACCCTATGTTGACCAATTATATCAAAAATTAAGATTTCCAGAGAGGGTTTTCTGGGGGGGGGGGAGGTTATTGGGCCATAGCTCAGAGAGAGAGAGCATCCGCCCTGCATGCAGAATTTCCCTGGTTCAAGTCACTGCCAATTGTTGTACTGAGCTAGAGGACCAATGGTCTGTTTCACTGTCTTCTGATGAGGACCATGTGCCCTATGTCTTTTGGGAGCTGCTGAACCAATCACTTTCCTCCTCTCTCCCTCCAGGCGCTCTGGATCCCAGCATGCTGGCAGCACAGCTCTCAGGTGGGGGCAACAGGCCCTACTTAGGCAGCCCAAACCTGCAATATTCACGTCTCAACAACCCCCTCTACCAGCTGCTGGCCGGCCAAGGAGCTGTGGGGCAGCTAGGAGGGTCCGGCCAAGGACCCTATAGGTGAGCACATCCGTTTTTCCTTAATCTCAGCCTGTCCCAACAAACACCTCCCCAGTTGACAGCTGCCTTTTCCTTGGCACTCCGGCCTTCTCCACTCGGCAGGTGCCATTCCATTAGTACATTAAACCATGGGAGTCCACATGAGGCAGTGATGGCCCCAGACTTAGATGGCTTTAAAAGAGGATTGAACAAATTTGTGGAGAACGTCAGTGGCTATGTTCTTTTTTAAAAATAATTTTTATTAAATTTTCTGTTTTACAATTTAGAATATTCATTTGAACAACCTTAAAATATCAATGACTTCCCTTCTTCTTTTTCCATGGTTCATTTTGCATAACATAAATCCCTGCATATTTTACATAAACTAAACCATTCAGTATTCCATTATTACATCCATTGAAACTTATTTACACTGTTGAATTTATCTTAATGCTGCCAACGTTTTCAAGTGTACACTATCCCCCCCCATATATTCAACAAGCATTTTCCAATCTTCTTTAAACGTAAGTTCTTCTTGTTCTCTTATTCTATTTGTTAGTTCCGCAAGCTGCGCATATTCCATCAGTTTAAGTTGCCATTCTTCTTTAGTTGGCACCCTGCTCATTTTCCATTTGGGGGCTGACAAAACAGGGGCCGCAGTGGTGGCATATATAAATAACTTTTTTGGGCACCTGGGAAATTCCGTCTGAATTATCCCCAATGAAAAGGACACTGGGGTTGTTGTTTTTTTTTGGGGGGGAAGTGCTTTTCAACATTTTTTTCAATTCATTATGAATTATTTCCCAATACTCTTTTACCCTTTTACAGGTCCAACACATATGAAAGAACATACCCTTAACCTCATTGCATCTCCAACACTTATCTGATTCAGTCTTATACATCTTAGCAAGTCTACTTGGCTTGATCAGTGAATATGTTCTTCCCGCCATCGTTTGAGGCAGTATGCCTCTAATACCAATTGTTGAGAATCGCAGGAGGGGGAAGAGCTGTCACACTCATGTCCTGCTTGTGGGTTTCTCATTTGGTTGGTCACTGTGAGGACAGGATGCTGGACTAGACGGTCCTTTGACCAGATCCAGCAGGACTCATGAGATCTCCCACTTTCCCTCCTGCGGAAGAGAGAGAGGTGGAGAGAGGCGCTGTGTCTCTTGAAATACTTAGAACTGTGTGTGGCCCTCCAGATGTTGATGCACCACCACAGGGCAGCCAATGTGGTCCCCTCCAGATGTTTCTGACTACAGCTACAACATTGGCTGTGCTCTCTAGGGCTCATGGGAATTGTAGTCTAGCGACATCTGGAGGGACTAAGCATGTCAGCCAGTCCTGAACTACAGGCTCAGGCCGACACCCTGATATTTGCTTGTTCACTTCCACCATCACTAACCAGAAATGTCTCCCGACAGCCTTGGGAACTGTGTCACCCAGTTGGCCGAGATGGAACGGAGGGTGCGGGAGGCCATGGCCGAGAGAGAGCGGCTGCTGCAGGAAAGGGTGAGAAGTCAGATCAACGAATTCCAGGCCAAGATTGTTGGCCTTCCTCTGGTTTCAGAATAATCCCTGGTATTTGGGGTGGGTGGGAAGATGTCACCCATGTATACATACCACAAGTCTCTCCAGCTCTCCCAACACAAACACAAACATAAACACACACACACATTCCCCAAAGTGTAAGAGCATGAGGACCAAGCTAAACATTATGTGCATTGCCTGCATTTTTCTCTGATGTAAAAAGATCTTGGGAGTGAGACAGAATTTGATAGGGGCCAAGGCAGTGGGGTCGGTGGGTTAATAAACTGACATGCATACTGAGGTCCAGGAAATCTATTGGACCTGATTCCCCTATTAGCAGCATTATGGGATTCCGTCGCACAATATCACCCATATACTCTTTGCATATGAGGCCATAAATGCTAAAGCACCTAAATGCAATTCAGAGTTGTAGAGTGGCAGAGCATCAGGCCAGGGCTGGAGAGATCAGGGTTCAAATCCTCACTTAGCCATGAAGCTCAGAGGGAATCAGACTGCTCAACTACCACTAGATCTGGGTATGCTAATGGGTGTTGAAGTTGGGAAGAGAAGAAGGTAGCAGTTTCCCTTCCAACCTGTCTCTGTCGCAAGAGACGCCCTTTCTGTTCTGCTGCAGTTCGGTTTCCGCCAAATGCGGCTCTCATAGCCTGCTGTTTCATGTAATCTGGGGAATTATTTATGCTAAGCTACATGACTTTACAAATTTAACATATTTAATGATGTAATGCTTTCTCTGCTATTCGTTTCAATGTAATAATAATAATAATAATAATTTTTATTTATACCCCGCCCTGCCCAGCCAAGGCCGGGCTCAGAGCGGCTTGCAAGCAATAATAAAAACAAGTTGAATGATTACAACTTAAAAACAAAATTAAAATACAACATTAAAATATTGAAACATTAAAATATTAAAACATAGCCTCATCGCAGGAGGATGAGGAAATCATAGAATTGCAGAGTTGGAAGGGACTGCCAAGGGACATCTAGCCCAACCCCCTGGAAAACAGGAATGTCAAAGCATTGTTTAAAAAATGACTAGGAGTTGCATATTGGTTTCTCTTCATTAGCTAATGAATGAATCAATAGGCCTGTTAGCTACTTGTTACCAGAAAAGCTCTAAGCAACTTGCAGCACATTAAAAAAGAAGAAGAATAGGACTATAAATATATTGTGCCATGAAAACAAAACAAACATAACACAAAACTCCCCAGTAACAGCTGCAGGAAGCCTTGGCGATAGACCGCCAAGTCCAGAATCTAACATTAACTAACAGCATCATTGCTTTGCTCAACTCCCTTTTCTTTGCTTGAGACGGAACACCGCAACATTTTGTTAGTAGTGAGGTCTAGCCGGTGGGCAGGCGGTGGGGGAAAGCGAACATAAATCAGAGTAACCTCAGTTGCCTGCCATGTGCCTCCGATGACAAGGAAGTAGCAGGTTTCACTATGTCAGCTCTCTGCTCGCCTGGTCTTCACGGAGAGAGAGCGTGAGGGGAGGAGTCTGGGAGTCCGTTTGGTTTTTATCTTTTGCGGTTTGGGGTTGTGTGCATGTGCCCGTGTGATGTTTGTCTTTTTTGGGGTATGCCTGTGGCTGCTGGCGCTTCGCTGCTTATCGCCCGCTCTCTCCCTTTCCTTGCAGGAGGCCAAGAAAGCCGCCGAGGAGGCAAAACGCATGGAGGTGCCCCCGTCCACCAAGGTAGGAGAACTTCTGCAAAATCAAAAACGAGCTTTTACGATCCCTTTTCATCTTTGGATCCCAGCGGGAAGGTGGCTTGAGCTCAAACAGGCTTTGCCAAGACTAAGCCTGGAGCCTGTTGCAAATTTGCTTCTGGTATGCATCTTGTGAACTGGGAAGGACTTTGAGCATGCACAGAGCGCATTCCGGACAGCCACCATACACCTGAGGGGGATGGGGAAATGATTTAAGAATAATGATACCTTTATTGTCATTGTACAACCTGTGTACAATGAAATTAATCAAGCCTCCCTCCCGCAAACACTGTCTCATTGCACTCTGTGTGCTTGTTGCACGACAATTCAGCTTTTTGACCAGAGGAGGTAGCTTCTGTGAACATGTGAGCAAGCCCGTGCTTCTTCCTAAGAGCTGAGTCAAACCAAAGGCTGATCTGCTCTTTGGCATTCTGTTTCCTTCAGTGCCCAAGCAGGCGCTTACGGGAAACTCACAAGGAGGACAGGAGTGTAAATAACACACTTTCATTCTTGCTGCCTTGCAGCTGGTATTCAGAGCCGAGCTGCAGTTAGCAAATAGAGATCATGGGATCGTAGCCATTGATAGCCTTAGCTTATGTCAGGGGTTCCCAAACTGTGGTCCGTGGACCATGAGTGGCCCACAAGCATCCTTCAAGTGGTCCGTGGCATGCCCTCATTAAACGCTCACATTGATTTTTCACTATTGCTTCTTTCATTTCTTACACTGTATTTCATGGCATTGCAATTTGAATTCTGCGGAAGCAATGTTTCTGTGGCAGATGCTTTATTTTATTTTATTTATTTTTTAAAATATCTTAATTGGCTTTTTATTTAAGTAGCTCCTGTCCAGAGGTTTAGTTGAGAGTCTGTTTCCCAGTCCTGCTTGAAGATGCCAGAAGCGGAGATATTTTAATTAAGAATGTTGTAATGCCCCAATGGAACTATGACTGTGTACTTTAATTATTTATTGAATTTATAGAATAATAATAATAATAATAATAATAATAATAATAGTTGCCCCAGCCACTCTGGGTGGCTTCCAACATATATAAAAACATAATAAAACTATAAAATGCTTCCCTAAACCAGGTTGTCTCCAGATGTCTTCTAATGGCTATGTAGTTAGATATGACTTAGAAGCCATTTGGCATGTAAGCGGTATGTCAATCAATAAATAATAATAATAACAATAGTAATTATATTGCTCCCTTTGTTTCTTTTATTGTATTACAATTTGAATTCTGTTATAGAGAGATAAACAAAAGTACTTCTTCGTGAAGCACATAGTTAATCTGGGGAACTCTCTTCCACAGGAGGCAGTGATGAAATTCTTGAGGGAGAAGGCTATCAATGGCTGCTAGCCATGATGGCTGTGTTCTGCCTCCCTGGTTGGAGGCAGTAATGCTAATAATAATAATAATAATAATAATAATAATAATAATAATAATAATAATATATTTATTTATACATACATACATACATACATACATACATACATACATACATACCCTGCCCATCTGGCTGGGTTTCCGCAGCCACACTGGGCGGCTTCCAACAAAATATTAAAATACAATGGTCTGTTAAACATTAAAAGCTTCCATAAACAGGGCTGCCTTCAGATGTCTTCTAAAAGTCAGATAGTTGTTTTTCTCTTTGACATCTGGTGGGAAGACGTTCCACAGGGCGGGTGCCACTACCAAGAAGGCCCTCTGCCTGGTTCCCTGTAACTTGGCTTCTCGCAGCGAGGGAACCACCAGATGCTAGAGGGGAGAGTGCTCTTTTCCTTTGGTCCAGCTTCCGGGTCTGTCACAGGCATCTGGTTGGCTGCTGTGAGAACAGGATGCTGGACTAGATGGGCCTGATCCGGCAGCCACGCTGTTCTTATGCTCGTTCGTTGTTAAGTACATATCTCTGCTTTGAAAGGTGCTGTCAGTCAAGGTAGGCAATGCTCGGTCAGGTGGGCTAACTCCAAAAGAAAGCTGGTGATTATATCTGTAATGTTTCACTTAATGCCAGAATTTCATACCCAAAGTAACATCCCCATTCCGCACCAGAAACGCCATTTGCATGTAGGAAGTGGGGAGAGATGTGTTCTACAAGGCAGTCAAGCTTCAAAAGCAAATTCTGCTCAGCTCCCACCCACTAGCCTGAGAACGTGAGGCTTCATTATAAGATTGCAAGAACAGCTTTGCCAAAAGTCCATCTAGCCGGTTTCCCACAGTCACCAGATCAGATACTTAGAGTAAGCTGGCGTGCTGGATTTGAAGACAACAGTCCTCTCCTGTTCTTTTTGTCCCAGCGTCGCTGGTATAACTCCCTGGGTGTTCTTCCCTCACATGTATTTCAAGCTGCTCTTTGCCTCCATAAGGACTAGAAACTTGCTTTGGCAAAAGCATAAAGCCGATAACCTTAGGAAACTGAATTCTGTGCCCGGTTTGGCTTCTTGTGCTTACATGGTGCAGTCGCAGAGTACAGGCTGCTCTGAACGCACGCACCCCCCAAAAAAAAACCCACTTCCAAATTTAACCCTTGCCATGCTTGTTGTCCTGCAGGATCCTAACCCAGCCGAGATCCGGGAGCAAAAACAAGCCACATTCGACCTGCGCAAACACCTGGAGGCATCGGGGCACAGCGTAGACACCTGCTCCCAGGTGCGGGTGACCAACAAGTCCTGCAAAGGCTACCTGGTCAAGATGGGTGGCAGGATCAAGACCTGGAAGAAGCGGTGGTTCACCTTTGACCGTCAGAAACGTGTCCTGGCCTACTATGCAGGTGAGAAGGAGAGTCCACGACCGACCGCCATGTAAAAAATGTAAGAGTAGCCCTGCTGGATCATGCCAGAGGCCCACCTAGATCAGCATCCTGTTCTCACAGTGGCCTGATCCAACAGGCTGGTCCTGTGAGGTTGCTCCCACTTTTTATGGCTTGAAGTGGGGTGGAAGAAAGGCTTTCTGACCTGGGAGCAAAACTCCCAAACATGCATGAAGTGCATGCAAAAATGTCCATAGAGTCAGAATTGTAGAGAATTGAAGGGGCCATGAGGATTCATCTAGTCTGACCCCCTGCAATACAGGAATCTTTTGCCCAGTGTGGGACTTGAACCCATGACCCTGTCTTATGTTGCATTTACGGAGCTGTCCAACTTGAAATAAATGTTCTCTGGAGAAATGAAAAGCTAAAAAAAAATTGGATGTATTTATTTCATTTGCAATGGGACGCGGGTGGCGCTGTGGTCTAAAGCCTAGGGCTTGCCGATCGGAAGGTCGACGGTTTGAATCCCTGCAACAGGGTGAGCTCCTGTTGCTCGGTCCCAGCTGCCCACCTAGCAGTTTGAAAGCACGTCAAAGTGCAAGTAGATAAATAGGTACCGCTCCGGAGGGAAGGTAAAAAGCGTTTCCGTGTGCTGCTCTGGTTTGCCAGAAGCGGCTTAGTCATGCTGGCCACATGACCCAGACAAACGCCGGCTCCCTCGGCCTATAGAGCAAGATGAGCGCACAACCCCAGAGTCGTCCGCGACTGGACCTAACGATCAGGGGTCCCTTTACCTTTATTTCATTTGCATGCAGAGGTTTAAAAGACTCAATAAACACACAAGACGTAACCAGCTGTACTTTTGAATGAATAAGGTATCAAATTGTAGATTTCAACGGAAGTCTCATAAAGTTCAAAAGCAGAAGAGCTTTTGTTACAGTTCCACAGAATCCTTTCACAGAGTCTAAGGCAAGGCTTTCCGGAATATTAGCGTTGTTTCGCTATCCATCAGAAGAACAAGCTCATATGTAACCACTACTATGCTATAAGATCCACTATCCTGTAATATTACCCTTCATGTGGATTATTGGACTCTATGAACAGACAGGTGGAATAGACACTTATACCTGTATGGACCTTATGCATGAACAGACTAGAGAATGAACTGATCCACTGGGTCTTCTGCTTTTTTTGTTGAACTTTATGAGACTTCCGTTGAAATCTACAATTTGATACAATGAACAGAATACCTTATTTATTCAAAAGTACAGCCGGTTACGTCTTGTGTGTTTACTGAGTGTGTTTCATGTAATCATGGGTTTGTTGTTGAGATTTAAAAGACTGGCACCTTTTAGAGGATGGGGTAATTTGGGGTTTTGATTACAGTAGGGTGAGCCTGCTTATCCCCCGATTAGCTACTTGGGTGCTCACCTGTTATCGGAACCTGCTGCTTGGGATGGCTCTTGCCTCCCCCAGTTCTGAAAGCTATGTACTGTTGGAGTACAGTTGCTCTGCCTGTAGAAGGTCCCTGTTTTAATTCCTCCCTTGCATCTCCAGTCAAAGGGGTCTCAGGCAGCAGAAACAGGAAAGAGAGCTGTTGCCATCCAGTGCAGAAAGTTTTAGGCTCAATGGGCAGACTTAGAGCCAAACTGCATGTGGTGTTAATCATATGAGCAGCCTTTTCTTCTTTCAGAAATTGACAGTGCATGGCTCCAATCTGGATCAGGACCTTGGGGTAGGCTTTATCCCTTTGACTCTGCCACAGCACTGATCCAGATCCTGCGCACATCCCTGCAATTTGTGTTGCAGGGTGGGGTGGGGTGGCAGAAGCATCCATTTATTGCAACAAAGCACCTTCCTTTGATCCCAAAAGTCTGTCCACGGCATTAATCTCCCCATGCCGATTGAAGCTCAAACCGCTGGTATGTGTAGAACATACAAATCAAGTCTGTTTGCATATTTCTTATTTGCATGTGAGAATTTGCATATAAGCATAAAAAATGAAAATCATCATCATCATCCATGGGGAAAGCAAGTTGCTAACAAAAGTGAAATATACTGGAAAGCATATTCATCTCCCTCTCAGGCTCTTGAATTCCACCAGGCTTCCTCTCTTAAGCCATAGCCATTCACTTGTTTCACATCCATAAGGACTAGAAACTCTCTCTTTAAAATAAAAAAATAAAAACGAAGAAATTAAAGTTTTGCAGTCTGCAACCCAGTACTATTTTCCCTAAGGAATTGCAGCTGGCACCCAATCCTGGAATGTCCGAGATTCCCTTAGAGAATGCCTCTATGCTTGTGTTGTGGAGGGGTCAATGTGATGTGCCCTAGAAATTCATGCCGGTCCTCTGTTTGGTATTTACCACGCCGCTCTCAGCTCCCTAATGTGCCCCTCTGCTTCTTTCTCGTTGCAGACAAAGAGGAGACCAAGCTTAAGGGCGTCATTTACTTCCAGGCCATCGAAGAGGTGTACTACGACCATCTCCGTAGTGCTTTCAAGGTACCTAAAAGCACAGACCACCCTTAAAACTCTCTTCGCCGTGAAATCCCCTGATGCAGAGTATAGTTGTAACTAGCTGCCACAGGAAGTAGCGATAGCCACCAGCTCCGGTGGCTTTAAAAGGGGATTAGACAAATTTGTGGAAGAGAGGGCTATCGTTGGCTTTACTAGAAGAGTTTGGATTTGATATCCCGCCTTTCACTCCCCTTCAGGAGTCTCAAAGCGGCTAACAATCTCCTTTCCCTTCCTCCCCCACAACAAACACTCTGTGAGGTGAGTGGGGCTGAGAGACTTCAAAGAAGTGTGACTGGCCCAAGGTCACCCAGCAGCTGCATGTGGAGGAGCGGAGACGCGAACCCGGTTCCCCAGATTACGTGACTACCGCTCTTAACCACTACACCACACTGGCTCTCCCATTTGAAGGCAGTAACACTTCTGGAAACAGCAGAGGGGAGAGTGTTTTTGTGCTTGGGGGAATCAGGCTGGCCCTTGTGAGAATAGGACGCTGGACCACGTGGGCTGCAGGTTCTTACGTTACTAAGTTACATCAGGGGCAAAATTCTGGGGCCCATATGCCAGCGTTGAGCAGGACCAGGAGGGCAAAAGTGGGTGGAGCCACAGGTGTGACCCTTAATCTTTGCATACAGTAGCCGGTGGCCTCTCTCCATTCAAGCAAATGGCAGCCAAAAGCATGTCAGGAAGCCACAGAGCAGCGGTCATTGAGGAGTGTAGATCTGGGGGTGAAGGGTTTGTAAACTGGGAAGAGTTGTCCTTTGCCACCCTTGGTTCCTTTGGGCAGGATAATAAACAACTAACCAAACAAATTGCCACATTCCAGCTAAGCAAAAACCACCCGAGGACAGTGTGAAGCAGGGCAAATGGGGGTGAGGGTGACCTAGGGAGAATCCTGGGGTGAAATAAGAGAAGCTAGGTGATCCGCTTTCAGTTCCCTGCCCCTTATCTACCCCAGTGTAATCTGGAGTAGGCTAAATATGTCACTATGGGGAAGGATAGCTACAATGAAGATGACTGTGCTACCAAAAATGTTGTTTCTTTTTCAAACAATCCCAATAATAAGTGGACTAAATTGCTTTAAAGAATGGCAGACAGATTTGGCAAGATTTCTACGGCAGGGCAAAAAACCGAGGATAAAGTACAAACTGCTAACGGAAATAAAAGAAAGAGAAAGGTTTGCACTACCAGATCTCAAATTGTATTATGAGGCAGCATGCATAGTATGGCTTAAAGAGTGGATGATATTAACAAATGCAAATATATTAGATCCATTTTTTTTTTCATGGAGTCTACAGAAATTGGGTTTGTGCAAAGCACCTGCTCTAACCACTGAGATGTGGTGGCTTTGCAAAGCTGCTCTCCTATAATTGAGCCCCCCCCCCCACAAAATGGCAATGAGGATAAAATGAAAGTGGGGGGGAGGTGTTGAAAGAGCACCACGTGCCCTGCCGCGAGGTCCTTGGAGGAGGAAGGGTTGGATTTCTAAAAAGCGCATCATGAGAAAGTTTTGTGTTTCCATTGTTCTTTTGACTCTCCTCTCCACCAGAGCCCCAGCCCCAAGATGACCTTCTGTGTCAAGACTTATGACCGCCTTTTCTGCATGGTGGCGCCTAGCCCGGAGGCGATGCGTATCTGGATGGATGCGATTGTCACAGCGGCAGAGGAGAATGTTCGCTACTGATGGGCCTTGATTGCTGTGGACACGTGGCTCCCCATGCTTGACTATGGGGCCTGGCACTTCTTTCCAAGGAGGACTCTTCTGCTGTAAAATATGGCTCCTCCCCAGTACAGAGACTGATGGCAAGACAGGAGAGGCCAAGTGTTTTCATGTTCGGTCAGAAGGCCGTGCGGCCTGTCTG
The DNA here is from genome assembly GCF_027172205.1 of Podarcis raffonei. Lineage (NCBI taxonomy): Eukaryota > Metazoa > Chordata > Lepidosauria > Squamata > Lacertidae > Podarcis > Podarcis raffonei. The sequence goes on from NC_070609.1 coordinate 14,903,849, forward strand.
ATCTTTGGAACAACAGGGTGGAATCCAAGTACCTTATAACAGGATAATCAGTCAATAAGAATGGTTGGCCGTGCCTGTTTTGTTCATACAAATTGCCTGAATACTGATGTTTGTTTTTTAATGGACCAGCTCCAAAGAGAGTTTTGAGTATCCCCTCTATCAGAAAAGACTTAGGGCGATGTCTTGGCAGATGGAAACTCTTCTATAAATAAAAGTGACTTCCATTCCGAAGGATAAAAACCAACTTCTCTGGAACTTGTAGCTCCTGCCGAACAAAGCAAATCATCTGGACTTCATGTGGATTTTATGAGTTGGCTGGACGTTCCATGAGTCACAAGTAGACTCCTGCTGGTTTTATAGAAGTCATGACTTGCACTAGCCCCAACCAGCTGAGATTTGGTCCTGGTTGGAACCCTTAGGAGTACATCTTATTTCCATCATTGCTACTTGTTTAGACTCGCTCAACCATGTGGCATTTCCACCCTTCCCCAGTAGTGTTTTTGTCACACTGCATTCACGTGGGTTTGACTGGATTGTGGAATTGGTTCTTAATATGTGTGTTTGGGGGGTAAAAAACTGCTGCACCCCCTATGCGGAAAAGCAAGGCATCTTGCCCACGCTGTATAGACCTCCTTGTATTTATTGTGTGCTTCGGTCGGTCTTTCTTTTGTTGGAATACCTGGGACACTGCTTAAAGGGGCAACTATGTATAAAACTGTGGGCTATTTATTGTGTCAACCTTTAAAGTGGAAACAGATCTGAATGTCACTCAAGTTATTCTCTCCTGCAATAAGGAGGTTTCACTCGTGATAATTAAGTTGACCACCCTCCCTCCCCCTGCAAACTTCTCTGTGTCAAATCCTGCTCTTCTCCTGCATCTGCCTGGAAGTACACCAGGCACTAGCTAGAGCCTATTTTGGTACCCACGTGGCGCTGGGCGTTAAACCACAGAGCCTAGGACTTGCCAATCAGAAGGTGGGCGGTTTGAATCCCCGCGATGGGGTGAGCTCCCGTTGCTCGGTCCCTGCTCCTGCCAACCTAGCAGTTCGAAAGCACGTCAAAGTGCAAGTAGATAAATAGGTACCGCTCCGGCGGGAAGGTAAACGGCGTTTCCGTGCGCTGCTCTGGTTCGCCATAAGTGGCTTAGTCATGCTGGCTACATGACCCGGAAACTGTACGCTGGCTCCCCCGGCCAATAAAGCGAGATGAGCGCCGCAACCCCAGAGTCGGTCACGACTGGACCTAATGGTCAGGGGTCCCTTTACCTTTACTTTATATGGAATATCCAGTTGTTCCCATGACTACGTATCTGCCGTGCACAAGTGACTGATATCAAGGTTGATGTCATCAGGGCTCGGAATCATGAGACACCTGCCCAGGCCCACTCCCCAACAGTGGGCTGCTAGTTTTGCTCCTCTTCAGTCTTTTCTGGTGCCTGGTCAGCTGCTTTCTCCAAGCACAGTGACAAGTAGAAGGAGCAGCAGCAGCTGAGGAAGGAGCGTAGCTCAGTGGCAGAGCATCAACTTTGCATGTACAAGGTCCAATCTCCAGGTAGGAGTGGGAGAAACGCCTTCCTAAGTGTTGGAGTGGCAGCAGTACTGAGATGGATGGACCAACAGCCTCATTCAATATTTATTTATTTCATAAAAGTAGTACACCTCTTGAAAAAGAACCTCAAAGCAGTTTATAAGACAGCTTCCCACATTCCTGTGAGTGTCCCATGGCTCCTCTCATACCTGTCAATTGCCAGATGTCTGAGTGATGCCTTTTTCCTGCCCATGCGGATGATGCTGCAGCTTGTGAAACGCCACATGTCACTGTGCAAGCCTCAGCAATCAGCTGATTGTCACTGTTTGCAAGGTCCACAGATAGCATGTCGCAAGCCCTGACAAACAGCTGATTGTTGGCCCTTGCATTGCACTGCACAGAGGACCTGCAAACCCCCTTTGGCTCAGTCACATCTTTAACTGACCCCAAACAGCCTTGTTTATAGGCAATTTGCTTTTGCTCAACAGACTTTGCCCCTTTTCCTTCCTGCCCTCTCTTCGATCACAACTCCCTTCATCCCCCAATATGAGCCAGCAAAACAGCTTCCTTCAAAATTCTGAAAGGTGAAAATTTCTGGGAGGTGAAAATTGTCTTTTCCCTGAACTGTCAAAGAATTTTCGTCCACCTCTGAAGAATATTCAGTGAAATGCATATACCCAGCACATACAATATCACCACCTACATATAGTGCCGAGAAATGGGGATGGTTTAGCCCAGGCATAGGCAAACTCTGGCCCTCCAGATGTTTTTGGCCTACAACTCCCATGATCCCTAGCTAGCAGGACCAGTGGTCAGGGATGATGGAAACTGTAGTCCCAAAACATCTAGAGGGCCGAGTTTGCCTATGCCTGGTTTAGTCCTAGGCTGCATTCACACCAAGTTAAAGCACTATGATACCACTTTAAGCAGTTATGAACTCCCCAAAGCATTATGGGAGCTGTACTTTGTTAAGGTCCCCGAGTCTCTTCTCACAGAACTTCAGTCCCCAGAGTTCCCTGTGAAGTTGGATTGAATGTTAAGCCGCGCGTGAGAATTGGTAATTCTGAGAGGGGATTAGGTTCCTCCTAGCAACTCTCAGCACCCTTAACAATTTCCAGCTCCCATTATTTTTGGGGGGAAGCCATGACTGTTTAAGGTGGTATCTGGCTTGGTGTGAGGGTGACCCTGGTCACTCGACTAGTTTTTCCTCTCCAGTAACCCATTGCTGTGGGACTTGAACCCAGGCCTGTCCAATGAAGCTGAATGTTGGGAGATTCAGAACAGACTAAAGGAAGCTCCATATATAGCACCTAGTTAAAATATGGAATTTTCTGATACAGGGTGTGGTGGGTACCCAGCCACCAGCTGGGTAGCTTCAGTAGGCGATTAAGACGGTCAAATAGGTTATCAGACATGGTGGTTATATTGCAGCCAGGTTATACTGCCTATATATCACTGTGAAACAATGGTGTACTAGGGCTACTGTCCTTGCATCCTTGTTGCAGGCTTTCCTTAATAAGCATCCGGATGGCCACTGTGAGAACAAAATGCTGGATTAGATGTGACCCAGCAGCACTCCTTGAGACAGCAACACCTACAACAAAACAGCTCAGAAATAGAGCCTGCATGATTAAGACTGCCTGTCTCCTATTTGGGCTGCGGAAGCTGGATGAATAACTTGTTTTGTGCACTAGGAAACGTTGAGCAAAGCCGTCGCTTAATCCTCGGGAGAGGTGTGTCTCTTTTGAGCAACTTCTACAATCCCAGGATTAGGAAGCCTAGAATCATAGAATCATAGAGTTGGAAGAGACCACAAGGGCCATCGAGTCCAACCCCCTGCCAAGCAGGAAACACCATCAGAGCACTCCTGACATATGGTTGTCAAGCCTCTGCTTAAAGACCTCCAAAGACTCCACCACACTCCTTGGCAGCAAATTCCACTGTCGAACAGCTCTTACTGTCAGGAAGTTCTTCCTAATGTTTAGGTGGAATCTTCTTCCTTGTAGTTTGGATCCATTGCTCCGTGTCCGCTTCTCTGGAGCAGCAGAAAACAACCTTTCTCCCTCCTCTATGTGACATCCTTTTATATATTTGAACATGGCTATCATATCACCCCTTAACCTCCTCTTCTCCAGGCTAAACATGCCCAGCTCCCTTAGCCGTTCCTCATAAGGCATCGTTTCCAGCCTTTTGACCATTTTGGTTGCCCTCCTCTGGACACGTTCCAGTTTGTCAGTGTTTGATGACTGTATTTAATAATTTTTTGCACCATCACAGGTACATCACAGGTACAGACCACACATGCTTCTGTCAACCAGAGCAGGTCTTCCAACTCTTTGATTCTGCAGGGCTGTTGTTGCAGGCATCTATTGCAAAAACACCTTAAGTCTCCAATGCTGACTCACCTAAACCCAGGAAGCCCTGGTTCCCTGGATAGTCTCACTGCTCAGGGAAGGGGGGGGGGAATCTGCAATACCATGCAAACATTCTCCCCAGGTTTTTAAGGGTCTTGGTTTTCCCGCTTTGCTAAGCTGAACTATGGAAACTTTTCCTCAATCCATTTCCAGAGCCTGGTTCTCAAAAGCAGAACTCTGTTTGTCCCTCAAGTGACTCCACATTTGCTTTCAGACCCAATGATAGGACAAAAGACCACAAACAACCACACACACAAGTTATGTTCAGAGACCTGAGACTGTAAGAATCAGCATTCAGACTAAGCTTAGTAGGTATAGGGATTTATTCTAGAGTTCCTTCCTTGCCCCAGGGTGCACTCTCATTCTTCTTTCCAGAACTGCCCTTGCCCTGTCAGTCTAGTATAAATCCTGGGGTGGACTTATCTGTCCTTAGTCCGGGGCATTATGAAAAACCTGACCTGGATAAAGAAATGGATCTGCCATGAACCTCACACCTGCTATCCCCAGTTGAAAATGTTCAGAAAACATTGCTATGTACCACAAGGTTAAATTTCATTCTACTCCGCAATTTGGGGGCAGAAACGGGCAGTCCAAAATTTGATTTGGTAAGGAATGTGATGGATTAATACTGTTTTAGCAAACAACGACTTATGGACCTTACAAGCCAACAAGTCTCCAGAACCTTGAATTTGCTCACAACACTCTATCAACCACTGTGGATTGGACCGGCTCAGCGACGGATGAAGCAGCTTCCTTCTGGTATCTGCTAGGCCTTCTGAAGGAGTAGCCGCTCTCTTCGAGCAAAGTTCTCCTGAAAGCCCCAACCAAGTTGAAACGGCTCAGCTTCCTGCGGAAGTCCAGGCCCAGGAAGAAGTAAAGGATGGGGTTGGCACAGCTGTTGAGGTAGGCCAGAGAGGACGTGAGGGGAAGGCCAATAGACATCCCTTGACCCTTCACTTCCACCAGCTTGAGGATGAGGAATATGTGGTACGGTGCCCAGCAGAGAAAGAAGGTGACCACAATAGCCAATATGACCTTGAAAGGCTTGTTGGAGCGAAAGGTGGTCTGTCGCTTCCTCAATTTCACTGTGATGATCCCATAGCAGACCACAATGATGGCAAAGGGAGCCAGGAACCCACAGATCAACCTCAGAAGATACAAGGCCCACTTCACTGAAACCTGGTCCCCCAGGGCAAGGGAACACTTGGTGCTACCTTTCTCTGCTACCACTCTTCGGTAAAGATAGAAAGGGAGGCTTGCGGCAGTAGCCACAAACCAGGCCCCAGCAGCAGCCAGCCACGCCATGCGGGGGCCCCGGTGGTTTTTGAACCACACCGGGTAGGACACGGAAATTGCTCGGTCCAAGCTGATAGCAGCCAGGAGGAAGACGCTGCAGAACATGTTGAGGTACTTGATGAAGCTGTTGGCTTGGCACAGGAAGCTCCCGAAGGGCCACCCCTCGTAGAAGGCGTTCTTCAGCAGTGGCACTATCCGGCTGACTGAGAACAGAAAGTCGGCCAGGGCTAGGTGGAAGAACCAAACACAATTGACAGTACGTAAGACCTGGCGCGCTGTGATCCAGATCACAGTCCCGTTGCCAAGGGAGCCAAGCAGGAAAACGATGCTGTAGAAGAAGATCTGGATCGTGTCCATTATTTTGCTCTCTTCGCTTCTAGCTTTGGAAGGCAGCTGCAAGGAGACACTGGTAGGCCACAGGGCAGTGGCGTTGACATCCATGATGGAACCTTTGAAAAGAGAGAGAAATGGGAAGTCAGGTGTTCCTGAGGCAGGTATGTGAACCTCGAAAGGAGAGGACTTGTGCCCCAGCAATATCTGCAGGGCCACAGATTAGCTGCCCCTGCTGTAGGTGACTTGAGAAAGAGACTTTTTAAAAATGGTTTTTTTATATATATAAAAAAATGATGGAAAAAAAGAAGAGAGAAGCAGAAAGAAAGAAAAAATTATCCTTGCAAACGAATGCTGAGTGAACTCTTCACGGATTCAAGCCGGATTGACTTGGAAGTAACCCTGCCTGTCAAGCTATGAAAGCCAATCAAAATGCAGCCCACGCCTCAGATTCATTTCTCAAAATTGCCTCCCCCCCGCCACTTGCCAATTCCTCAACCCCTCTCTGCATTAGGTAGGCACTTTGAGGAGCAGGAACAAATCACGGCAAGAAGGAGGAAGGTCTCCCCTCCCCTGCCATCTATCATCTAAAGGGCTTCTGCATTTCCCAGGGACTGTATGCAGTCTGATACTCCAAAAAGCAGCAAACCCCAGGGACCAGAAAAGGAAGTTGGATGAAAATAATAATAATAATAATAATAATAATAATAATAATAATAATAAATTTATTTATTTATACCCCGCCCTTCCCAGTTCAGAAAACTGGGCTCAGAGCAGCTAACAACAAATTTAAAACACTTAATTGATGCAACAAAAAACAGCATAAAATACAGTATAAAACGTGAATAACAATAAATTCAGAATTCAAAAATCAATTTAGGGGGGAAATTCATCCAATAAACATTAGATGATCATCAGGGCTACCTGGCTAAATTAGTCCTATTTGGGCCAGTGAGAAGACCAGGGGAGAATTAGCTGTGCGATCTAGAGCGGGTGATTTCTGTACACATTACTTGGCTGAAAAACTGCATTGCAAAATTCATATAAGTGCATATCTAGAAGGAGAGCTGCATTTTGTTTTTCGTATTGTTTCGGAATGTGCAAATTTGATACAATTTGCCTATAAATGTGAACTGAACTTACGTCGTCACCTAGAAAACCAATTCAGGTCACATTTCAAGATGAGCCTACCTAATCTGCATTTTCATAAACAACATACAAACCCAAACACTACCATCCTTTGAAATTTATCTGAATTTTGCAATGCAGTTTTTCAGGCAAGTAATGCGTACAGAAATGCATATGCTAGGATAAGGGTGTGTGTGCAAATGCAGAGATCAGTGAACACCAAATACCAAAATCCATTATAGTAGGCAAAATGACTTTGTTAGGGGGGGAAAGGATCTATTGAGAGAAATTCACACTAAAATGCTGTTGGATTTTTGCAAGTTTTTTGTTTTAATCACATACCGATGTGGAAATGTGGAGAACTCATGATAACAGAGGGAACTGACTGGGAGGGAGGGGCCTCAGGAAGAAAATTGGAGGAAAAAATCTGCCACCTGAAGTGGCTGTCTCACCTTGCCAAATGGTATCTTTCTTTTCCCAGAAAAAGGGAGTCCCTCTGTTATTAGAACAGTGGGAAATATCCATCTGCTTTGATTGACTTAGGCTGCATACACATCATACATTTAAAGTACATTTAAAACACCTCCCCTATAGCCCTGGAAGCTGTAGTTTAACCCTGACAGAGCTGGAATTCTCAGCACCCTTCAAACACTACAATTCCCAGGATTCTTTGGTGGTGCAGTGCTTTAAATGTATGGTGTTCATTCAGCCTATGGCTCCCCACTGTCTCTGGCACAGATCCTTCCCAGCTCTGCCATATGAGGTTGTTTTTAATCGGGAATGTCAGGATTGGAACCCGGGACCTTGTTGCTGCCTCCACGCAGCTGAGCTTTCTTTACACGAAAGTATGAACCACATACAGGGAAAGTGAGAGGCAAACACTCCATTCTAAGCACGCCGCTGAGGCCACACACCTAAATCACATTGGGATGCCATTATGACACACATTGCGATGCAAACCACAATGCAGACAGAGCACAATGTTGGTGGCCACAGACCACAACAGAGGTGCAATCTATGCAGGGAAGAAACAATCTTGCCAGATGGACGATAAAAGCACATTTACCTTGCTTCAAAAGACCAAAGCAACTGGAACAGAGACGAGAAAGACCATTGTGGTGTGTTTTCCCTCACACCAGCTTCCATCTGATTTGAAAAGGTAAGCTCTAGCAGGACAATGTCCAAGGAGATGAAGCATCTTGGACCCAACCCTTACCTGTCAGAGGTTGCAGGACTCTGATCTTCTATGGTCCTTCGTTGGTGTCCTTGTGCATGAAACTGGAGACTTCTTGGTTGCTGCTTGTCTTCCTCGCCTGGCTAAGACCTTGGTCTCTGGCCAAGACAAAGATTAGCTCCTGATGAAAAGGGGAACTTGGTGATATGTTTACTTCATTTTGCGTGGAAGAGGGGGGAACACAGAGGCTGGTGTGTGTTTGGGAAGCTCTGCTTGTAGACCGAGATAACAGCGGCCAATTGAAGCACCAGGAAAGGCAGGAAGCCCTCTAATGAAAAGTTCTGTGGAAGCAAGGCGAGGCATCAATAAAAAGAAAGAAAAAATCCAATTGCTCTCCTAAAGCTGCAGGGTGTAATGATTCATGGGAGACAGAGATTTCACCCGATGCTTGTCTTGAAGAGGAATTCTTTCTCTCAGGAGTGAGCTGTTCCTTTTGTAGTAGAGAGCGGATTTGCAGTGTCGACAGTGGGCAGGGCTGGATGTGCACTCTTTGCAAAAGTTCAGCCAAGTTCTGCTACAAGAAACAGCTGAATTCTGCAACCGGAATGTGAGCACATTTGCCTGATTTATTTCATGTGGCTTTTTCCTTCTGCAACGAGGAAAAGATGGATTCTGCAACTTGAATGAAAGCACATTTGCCTGATTTATTCTGTAATCGTTTTTTTTATAAAAAAAACATTTTTGCAAAATTTCCCCTAGCTGCTCTTAGTTACGGGGCTGGGGAAGGTCTGACCCTCCAGATATCACACATACAGAGACAATTCTTGCATGTTTCATTTTAGTTCACCCCTCCCCATAAGCACCCATCCACATAGCAAATGTTGCTGAATGTGTCTGCATTGCACATATCCTGTAAGGAAACTCCTGAGTTGCAGGGGGTTGGACTAGATGACCCTTGGGGTTCCTTCCAACTCTACGATTCTATGGCAATCAGGCCTCTAAGGAAGCAAAGCTGTCTGAAAGAAATAATACAACCCCCCTCTGCACTATACATTAAAAGGAGCATCATTCTAAACAGTCCTAGCTTCCCTCAAAGAATTCTGGGTTCTGGAGTTTCTTAAGGGTGCTGACAGATGTTAGGAGACTTTATTTCCCTCACAGAGCTACAGTTCTCAGAACAGTTTAACAGTTCCCTGGAAAACGTTGGGGGTTGCAGCTTTCTGAATAGGAGCTTCCTAGCAACTCTCAACACCAGTATATCTGAAGGAGAGTCTCCACCCGCATCGTTCAGCCTGGACACTGAGGTCCAGCTCTGAGAGTCTTCTGGCAGTTCCCTCCCTGCGAGAAGTGAAGCTACAGGGAACTAGGCAGAGGGCCTTCTGGGCAGTGGCGCCCATTTTCTGGAACACCCTCCCATCAGATGTCAAGGAAATAAACAACTGTCTGACTTTTAGAAGGCATCTGAAGGCAGCCCTGATTAGGGAAGTTTTTAATGTTTGATGTTTTATTGTGTTTTTAATATTCTGTTGGGGGCTGCCCAATGTGGCTGGGGAGGCCCAGCGAGATGGGCGGGGTATGAGTAATAAATAATAATAACAACAACAATAATAATCCCACTAATTATAATTATACTACTACTACTATCCAGAATAAATTACAGTTCCCAGGATTCTCTGGGGAGAAGCTATGTCTCTTAAAAGTAGTATGACACTGTTTTCAGTATGTTGGGCAGATGGGGCCAAAGAAACACATGGTAATTTTACTAAAACTATGGTTACAACCCAGGGCAGCAGTTGTAGATTCAACAAATGCAACATACACCAAATGAACAACCAGGACAGGTGTGTCTCTGTGTTAGTAATGTTTGGTATGTTCCATTGATCCAGCAGCTCCTTTGTCCTTTCGGAGGTTGTTCAGCCTTAGCCACTGTTAGGAATACTTTGTGGAAGAGGTGATGCTGCTGTTCCGTTCCATAATGAATGCATCGGAGAGAGCGGACTCGGGCTCTCTGCTAGAGTGCTTATTATTTTTATTTTAACATTTTAACATTTCAATTTTAAAATTTATTTCAAGGAGCGTGTCACAAACACACTGTCATTTCAAGCATTACAGATTTACAGGTATAAACTGTCAGATGTAATGCAACACAGATAAGGACGACCCTAAAAAAACAAACCTCCTTTTGACAGCTTTCACAGGAAACCGAAGCCGCTATCTAGTTTGACTGATAATGCAGCTAAATTGAATAGGCAGTCAAACTAGATAACAGCTCCTCTTTCCTGTTGCTGTAATAGCTGAAGATTAGGCTGCATGTTAGAGCCATGAGGTCTGCTTGCAGTCTGAGGCTATGTACACATTTGTAGCTTAAAACATAACTCTCTGTTTCCCCTCACTGCCTTTTGAGTTTCTATTTTTAATGTTGCTATATGCACCAGAGAGAAAGTCAAGTATGTCTTCACTCACTGTGCATTACCTAATTTGTTTTGTCATTCATTCATTCATTGAAGTTGTCCTCGGCGCTTGTTCATTGGCTGTTTCAAATGTTCACACCTTAGCTTAACTGTGCCTGATTTTTTCAAATCAGATGGAAGCTGGTGTGAGGGAAAACACATCAGACACGAGTCAGCCTGGATAGCTTGGTTGGTTAGAGCATGGTGCTTATAACATAGAAAGGCCAAGGCAAAGACATCTCTCTCATGAGATGTCCAAACCTGTGCCAGCTCTGGTGAATGCCAGGCAACATGGTTAAATGAAAGCCTCGAGGGGATTCAACAGGATGTGTTGCTGTAGCACTATGCCAGTGTGAAACCACAGAAAAGCTAGCTTGACACCTGAGAAACACACAGAAATGGCGAAGGACAAAACACCAACTACATTTTTCAGTCATTAGTGTACCTTCCTGCTAGGTGTAAAGCATAGAACACTATTGAGTAAATGGTATCTCCCAAAGTGTTAGAATGCCACAAGTAATTTAGTAACAAAACACAACATGTGTTATTTTTATATGATATATTTATACAAAGGCATCCATTTACAATATACGATGTTATTTTTTGTGGGGCAAAATTTTTTAAGAAAAATTCTAGCCCCAGAGGGGGGATAATGTGATAGGAATTTTATGGTCTTAGATATATGTCAATGTTCATAACCACACGTACATAGATCAGCACAGGAAAGCCAACCTGGAACCATTTTGATTCCTAAACTGAGCAAATGTTTCTCTGCATGGTCAAAATGGAAAAGCCTCCCCATTGTCTCTTCCTTCACAAATCCTGTCTTAATCTGTGTTTTTTTAAAAAATAATATTTTATTAAGTTTAACAATAGAAAAATAGGACAATAAAAACACAAAAAATATAAAACACAACAATACAAACTTTCACAATACATAAAATACAAACATTTAACAAGAGGAAAAAAAGAACAATCAACACACACAAAATAGAATAAGAAAAACACAAATCACTCTTTTCTAATTATTCATCTTCAATTAACTTATTTTCCTGACTTCCTCACGCCTCCCTTTTTTATATCCCTTTTTAACAATTAGTTCAGCAAATTCGTATCCTACTACTTTATCCTTATATATTTTACCTCCCAAATTTCAAATTTTTATCTCTTATTTCTAGAACCCCTTCATTTTATTTCAATGTCATCAGCATGCATACATTTTACAATACTTCTGTAAATAAATTTTAAATTTCCTCCAATCTTCTTCCACCAACTCTTCTCCCTGGTCTCGGATTCTGCCAGTCATCTCAGCCATTTCCATATAGTCGATTACTTGCATCATAGTCGATTACTTGCATCTCCTGTCTTAATCTGTGTTTGAATAAGGGTGTGAGCCTTATCATTACAAAAGACTGCCCAGGCTCCCCAAGAAATCCAATCAAGTAACCTGCCAGACAGGAAATAAACAAAGCGACAGGAGAAAACAACATGCAAATGTTCTGTTTTAGACCGCCTTAGCTGAGGGGGCGTCTTAGGTTACACCCCTTCTGTGATGAATGCATAATGTTTCTGGGGGTGGTCTGGATCTAGAGGATGGGAATTTCAAAAGTCTTTATAAGCCCTTGCACAGCATTTTGGGGGGTCCTCCTCCTCTCCTGCGTGTGAGGGGAGTACCCTGTTGCAACAGATCAATAAAGATCAAGCTTACTAGCTGCTTTGCTTCTCAATATTCTCTGGTTGGCCTCTGTTATTTTCTCCTACCAATAGGGAACCTATGTAAGGACTCTATATGGGCTCTTGGATACCCCATAAGGGAAAAGGGCATATTTTTATTTACAACAATAACACCAAGGTTGCAGGTTCGATCATCCGTATGCGACAACTGCATATTCCTGCATTGCAGGGGGTTAGACTTAGATGATCCTCGGGGTCCCTTCCAACTCAATGATTCTGTGATATAGAGTATTTCTAAGCAAACTACAGGATGCACATGGGTTGGGGTCAGTGCCATGTGTGTTCAGACATCATCATCAGTGTAATAAACAAAAATCTGCCCTTATTTTCTTATGGGGGACACAAGAGCCCTTACAGAGTCCTTTGTAGGTTCTCCATTGGTTGGAGAAAATAACAGAGGCCAACCAGAGAATATTGAGAAGCAAAGCAGCTAGTAAGCCTGATCTTTATTGATCTGTTGCAACAGGGTGCTCCCCTCACATGCAGGAAGGGAGGAGGACCCAGAACAAAGGTGTGCCTGCCCTTATATAGACATTTTAAATTCCCGGCCCTGGAGCTCAAGACCACCCCCCACAAACATCATACCTACATCACAGAAAAGGTGGTCTACAACAGACATTTGAATGTTGTTGTTTTTCCTGTCTGTCAGGTTATCTGATAATGCCTTATCTGATTGCCTTTCCTGGTAGTCTGCCCATTCCTTTGAGATAGTGATTTCCCAATTCCTGAGACAATGGGAAGGCTCCCTGACCCCCTCCCTCCTTGCAGAGAAAACATTTGGTCAGTTTGGGAGTCAAAATGGTTTCAGGTTGGTCTTCCTGTGCTGATCTATGTACGTGCTTGGTTGGTACATCTATGAACATTTATTATATATATATAAGACCTTAATTTTATTATTACAATCAGCAACACACTGGAGCTGGAGTAAACGGTAATGGAGATTGTCTAAGGTCACATTCACACAATCCATATAAAGCACTATGATACCACTTTTAAGCAGCCAGGGCTTCCCCCCAAAGAATTCTGGCAGCTGTGATTTGTTAAGGGTGCTGAGAGTCATAAGGAGAGTCCTATTAGCCTCATGGAGCTAGAGTTCCCTGGGAAGAAGGATTGACTATTAAACCACTCTGGAAATTGTAGCTCTGTGAGCGGAATAAGGGGTCTTAGAACAACACACGGCACATTTTGCACATGGAAGGACATGGGAACAGTCCCTAACACCTTAGTGTGGCATAAAGCTCACTGGATGACCTTGGGCCTGTCACAGTCTCTCAGCCTAACCTACCTCACAGGGTTGTTGTGTAGGGAAAAAAAGAGTAGGGAGGGAGAACTGTGCATGCGACTTTGAGCTCCTGGTGGGATATAAATGCAATGATAAATAAGGGTGATATTTAAAGCTAGGAAAGCTTTGGTGCAGCTGCCTGAGCAAAGTTCGGAGCCCCATCCAGCTGTTATGGAAGGGAAGGGGGAAGACAGCTAGTGCACAAGAGAAAGCTTTCCTAGGGTCTCTCACTGTTTATAAGAAAGTGTCATTGCATAGAGGGCTGATGCCAAAAAAACTGCAGCTGTTTACTTTTAGGATGTTTCGCCACAAGCAAATTAAAACAAGATTACTCAGAGGTCCCCCGCCCCAGCATTCCCATGAAATGCCAACTTTTGGAGCTGGAGCTGAATGGCATGTGTTTGCGGGTGTCTGTGACTGACAGGCAGACTTGCCATGAATATGTGATTCACCTTGATTGTATTGTTCATGAGGATGTGGGTGGCACTGTGGTCTAAACCACTGAGCCTCTTGGGCTTGCCGATCGGAAGGTTGGCAGTTTGAATCCCCATGACAGGGTGAGTTCCCATTGTTCTGTCCCAGCTCCTGCCAATCTAGCAGTTTGAAAGCATGCCAGTGCAAGTAGATAAATAGGTACCTTTGTGACGGGAAGCTAAAAGGTGTTTCTGTGGGCTCTTCTTTCTGTCACGGTGTCCCATTGCACCAGAAGTGGCTTAGTCATGCTGGTCACATGACCCGGAAAGCTGTCTGTGGACAAATGCCGGCTCCCTCGGCCTGTAAGTGAGATGAGCGCTGCAACCCCATAGTTGCTTTTGACTGGACTTAACCATCCAGGGGTCCTTTACTTACCTTTTAACCTATTGTTCATGATCCAGAGCAAAGCATCAAACTACAAAGGGGTGGGGAGCATGTGCCTTTTAAAACCTTGAAGATAAAATCTCCAAAGGGCTAGCCCAAGACATTTAGCTGCCTGAGGAAAGGGCACAACAACTTTCACGTACAGAAACTGGCTCGACTGACAGTTAAATACTTCTTCAATACTGGCAATGAGGAAACATCCTTCATTGTGCCTGAAGGTGACAGGCTAGTTTAGAAGGTTGCTGGGCAGACTGAGTGACAGCCCTCTCCTTCAAGGCTTTGCTTCTGTTGCCCAGCCCCTTTACAGTTGCCACCTGAGGCAGCCACCTCCCTCTGCCTAAGGACAGCTCTGCCTTCAGTTGGAGGGATCAGATAGGAGCTGTTGGAAAATACCCTTCTCTTTCTGAGACCGTGTGGGACTGCTGCCAGTCAGAATAGACAATAAATACCAGACCTGGAAACTCAAAACAACCTCCAGTGATGTGGAAGGAAGGAGGTGGCGGCGCTCTCTGAAAGTTCTCTCAGGTCTTTAGAGAGACGCTCAAGAAGAAATGAGATGTCTCATTTCGTGGGCATCCAAACAGCATCAGCCTGTGCATCTTGGCAGGGGGAAAGAGCAGGGCAGTAAAATGGGGTCAAAACTGCTGGTACTTGGCAGCAGCAGGTAATATTTGTAAATGGCTCCACCTCACCGGAAGGCAGTGGTAATGGCTGCCTGATCATTGGAACTTGTACAGAGAGAGAACCCAAAATTTATTGCTCTGCCAGAGCTAAGTAAGATAATTCCCAGCATGCCCTGCTCTAGGGCAGCCCTGTGGAGAGAAGATTCCCAGCATGCATTGCTCTTTCTCATACACACTTCCAGGCTCACATTGCTCCTGGAGAGCTAAAGCTCAGTAGGAAATGAAACACCTAAGCAAGAAGCGCTCTGGGTTTAAGTTCACCTGCAGATCCTTTGTCCCTCATCACAGAAGTGATGGGGCAGGTTGGAGGCAGCCAGCGAAGACAGAAAGTCACTCCGCTTGTCCTCAGGAGTACTCTCATTGGACAGGGCTTTTGTTGGCCTGGAAAACAGGTCATAGGGTCAAGCATTGGCTTGAATTAACCCCAGACTGGTGTGCATGCAAAGCTTGATCCCAAGATAAATAAATAAATAAAAATCCTTCCAGTAGCACCTTAAGTAGCACTAAGTTTGTTATTGGTATGAGCTTTCATGTGCATGCACACTTCTTCAGATAGTGCATACCAATAACAAACTTAGTTGGTCTCTTAGGTGCTACTGGAAGGAATTTTTGTTTGTTTGTTTCGACTACGGCAGACCAACACGGATACCTACCTGTAACTTGATCCCAAGACTGAGGGTTGGGTTTTTTTCTGGAAGGTTACCTCTCGTACCCTACTCATGCAATACCAACATATTTTTGCTATCTTTTTCTGTGGTTCCGCAAACTTTCCAGGTAAAGAAAAAGGAAGTCTGGTTGCTCCATCTCACTCTGTGAAACCTTCACCATCCAGGAAGCGGTTTCGTAGTTACTTCCTTTTTCATGTCCTGAGACGAAAGCTCCTAGCTACCCTACAGTTGCGCCTCACAGAGAGATGCTGTGAACTCAGCGTGACATCCTCCCTTGGCCGCCCCATCCCAAAATAGCAAGGAGACTGCTCAGCTCTTTCTACTAATGGAGAACAGAGATGAGGGGGGTGTCAGTCAGACATGTGGGTTTGGTTGCTGGCTTCAGTCCTACATGAGCTTTCTGCTCACATGAAAAACCTACACCCATAAGAGTAAATTGATAAAAAGGGGAGCCCGCCCAAGTCATAGATTATGATTTATTACACTTATTAGTCTCTTTCTCTTTTTACAAACAGTAAACAATACAAAAATTAAAACAACTATAATCTCAGAACATTCATGTACATAAAAGCCGATTTAACACATGCAACCCATTAAAGGAGGCTGCACTATCTAAAATTATCCAAATGTTTGGCTGAATAGAAATGTTTTTGCCTGGTGACTCAAAGTTGGAAGTGATGGAGCCAAGTGTGTCTCCCTGGAGAGAGCATTTCATAAGCAGGGAGCCATCACTGTAAAACCCCCTTTTTGGAGTTGCCACAATCTGAGGTGGAAATGTGGAGAACTGGACTTAAGATGGGGGAAATGAGAAACAGAGAGAAACAGAATTGGTTGGAGTCACCCATCCATACCTGAAATTTCTGAAAACTGAACCTGAGATGTACATGCAGAGCAGATGGTCTCCAACCAAGCTACAGCCCTTCTTGACCTTTGCCCTCTACAAATTGGAGAGTGACGGGGATGGTGACCAAGGGATGTTGCCTACCGCATACACTCTCTCTCTCCTTGCTTGGGTGTAGACTTTTCACAGAACAGAACAGCTTTTGTTATGGCAAAGGCTTAACCCTAGGACCTTTTCCTAATGCCAGGGCTCTGCTCTGGGAGATATAAGATATAAATATTGTCCTTTCCACCTCATCACTACTGAGATGATTACCTAATCTCAAACTACGCAATAGATTATTCATATCAGATTCCCCTCCCTGTTCTCCCCATCAACATTTTCTTATCTCAAGCAAGGTACCCACAAGTGCTGTCGATGGCGGTGGTGCTTTAACCCTTTTCTCTCTGCTGGCACCAAACCACCCCATAGCTACTCTTGAGTTAATGGGAGAAATTGACTGGTACCTATTATCGTTCTCCCTGTGTAGCAGCCAGAGATAGAAAAGAGACGGAAGGGAGAGGGTTGAGATGCCTCTCTATCAACCCTCATCCCCAGATTAGTCTCTCAATCATGATTGCAGCCTAGGCGACGGCTTCAAGTAAGAGAGAGAAAGACAGAGAGAGACTAGGGGGAAGAAGAAAAATCCCAGCACATGACTGGAAGTCCTGCTGAAGTCATGTGTAGTTTGATATTGAGTAACAACAGCCAGCCCACACACATCCCTATAAATAGGATGGAGAAGCACTTCTAGATCAAGCCAAGGCAGCATTGCAACCCCCCCCCATCATGCTTTGTTCTGTTTTGCTGGCCTTTTCTCTTCCTTCCTCTTTCTACCCCAGTTAGTACAGGGACATGGGAAGATTCCTTTTACCCAATCAGGCCAAGGGCGCATCTATCTCAGCAGTTGCCAAAGTTATTGGCACCACCAGTTCTGACTGCAGCCAGTATTGGGGTACCCAATAGGCAGGCTAAGCAAGTGCTTAGGGCACCAGCAAGGCAGGGGCACACTCACACACAGCCTTAAAGAAGGAGAAGAAGAATTTGATATATGATATTTCAAAACAACAAGAAGAAAACCTTATATAATAGCCATCATGGGAAAAGCCAGAAAGCCAGAACTTCGTCAGTTGTTCCAAGTTTCCCTATTTTCCAGGGACATTCCTGGCAGGGGTGCCAACCTGAATAAAATATTGTGGGGGGGGCCAGGTAAGCCCTTCCCCACATAATTGATCACATGACACAGTGTGCACACAGCATTTGAATGGGAATTCCTATCAACTTTTTGGTGGGGTCAAAGCCCCCACGGCCTCTAAGAGTTCTCTCCAATGATTCCCAGATTTACAGAAGCTGTCACAGTTTCTGATTTGATCCCAGGATCTCCTCCTTTTCCTTGGGACATCCCTATTTTCATCGGAGAAATGTTGGAGCGCATGCTTTGTTAGACTTCATTACACTCTTCCCGCATTTCGCTGCTCTCCTTTTATAACTTTCCCCACCTAAACTAGGAGGTGTCCTACTACCATAAAATGAAAGAATGGGAGGAATTCGCTCAGCTCCTGCTTCCAGTGCTTCCCACAGGCTGGCCACTGAGACCAGGATGCTGAACTAGATGGGCCTTTGGTCTGATCCAGCAGGTCCCTCCTGACAGCCCCCTAACCACCTGTGTCATACATAAATCAAGCCAATCAGAGAGCCTCCAATGCTTTGCTTCTTTCTCATATGAACCAGATTGTGGTAACTGGAATCATACAATAAATGCAGTGGAATAATGACAAACATATCACATAAATTAATCGATTTTGGTTGCCTTTTTCTGCCAGTCCCTGCCTTAGGGATAGTTGGGGACAGGCAGTACTAGGGCCATTGTTGGCTATGTCATGAGGGCTGATGTAATGCACCATATTATTTTTTGGGGTGGAAACCTGTGGCCCTCCAGATCTTGTTCGACTCCAACTCCCATCATCCCCGATTGGCTGATGGGACTTGGAGTCCAACAACACCTGGAGGATCATAGGATCCTCTCTCCTCTGATAAAGGGTTGTGTGTTTCTCTGTCATTGTAAGCTCATGGGCTCCCTCCATTGGTGGACAGCATTTGGGTGGCAGCAGCAGCACAGTCTCTGAATGGTTGGCCCTGGCACAGTTTCCAGGTATGCTGTGGGCATGTCACTCATTTTTACCCCCTTTTCGTATTTACCCTGTTCCCCCCCTTACTTAGCTGAGTGCTCTTTTGATATTGCAGCCAATATGTTAGCTGATCTCCATTCCTGGCTTAATGTGAGCCTGGGATTGTTCTGGGATTTGAATCTTGCCAATAATTCCTGCTCACCTTAATCCTTGTAAAAGTCATATAAATCAGGCTTGTCCTGTGAAGAATTTGTTTAGTTTGTCTTTACCGGCATTTGACCCCATGAAAGGTTGTTGTGACCAAATTTGGAATAGCGTGCACAATTGGGAACACCCCATCCCAAGCTGGAAAGGTGCTGAAAAGAGCAAATGAAATGATCAGGGGATTGTGGAGCCTTCGCCATGAGGAAGGCAGGAGTCTTGTGGGCTTTAACCTATGGAACTCCCTGCCACAAGATGCAATGGTGACTAGTTCCATTAGTTTTCAAGGGATTAGACAGATTCATGAGAGCTCATTGGAGCCTCTAACTTCAGATACAATATGTGCTGGGGTGGGGGCTATTTTTGTGGACTCCCTGGAGGCACCTCATTGGCTACTGTGGGGAGCAGAATGGTAGAGAATGGATCTTCTTATGTATTTTCCCATACCCTCGTTCTGTCATTAAACAGGGCCATTGAGGGATCTGGTGGCACCTCCCACTGGTGACCAAGGTGGGCTCTTTGGGGACCTTAATGCAGCAACGCTTGGTCAAGGTAAGCTGGTCCAGTGTCTGATCAGTGCCTGGTTGGGAGACCAGCCAGGAACTCTGTCTATGTTAACTTGAGTTCCATGGTGGAAGGAAAGGAAGACATAAGCATAGTAAATAAAATGAAATTGCTGGTCCTTACTTAAGAAGCACTAATGGGACACACTGGGGTTGCCAACCCTTTGTGGACCATGGGCACACCTGCAGACTGTAGAAACTGTTACTGGAGGACACCACACATGTGTGCCACAACTAAGGATGGGCAAATCTGTCAATTTTATTTGTTTCCTTTTTTTCCAACCCGCACCAGGAGATTGGTGTGAGAATTACGGGTGGGTGGGGCATTATTTTAAGCCTTTCCTCTCTGCCAGCTCCGAATCATCCCCAAGCTACTCTTGATCCAATGGGAAAAATGACCAGTTCCCATTTCCACATCAGCTGATTGCTAAAACAAAACAAAACAAAACAAAACAAAAAGTATGCTTCCTGTGTTTTCTCTCTCTCATTTTCCTGTTGTTGTTTAGTCGTTTAGTCGTGTCCGACTCTTCGTGACCCCATGGACCAGAGCACGCAAGGCACTCCTGTCTTCCACTGCCTCCCGCAGTTTGGTCAGACTCATGTTTGTAGCTTTGAGAACACTGTCCAACCATCTCATCCTCTGTCGTCCCCTTCTCCTTGTGCCCTCAATCTTTCCCAACATCACGGTCTTTTCCAGGGAGTCTTCTCTCTTCATGAGGTGGCCAAAGTACTGGAGCCTCAGCTTCAGGATCTGCCCTTCCAGTGAGCACTCAGGGCTGATTTCCTTAAGAATAGATAGGTTTGATCTTCTTGCAGTCCATGGGACTCTCAAGAGTCTCCTCCAGCACCATAATTCAAAAGCATCAATTCTTTGGCGCTCATGGACATGGAGAAAACTCCATGGACAAAGGCAACAGGCATATAAAAGTTATGACGCTGGAAGATGAGCCCCTCATTTTCCAACTCATATTGAAATATTTCCCCCAATGAGGCCAGACTTAGATTCACCAAATGTTTAGAGGTATGCATACCTCTGTGTACCCCCAGAAAAAGCACTATCTGCTTCTACCCCTTTTGAAAAAGCACCCAGCACCTGAGATCTAGCTAAACTTTTCTTTTTTTATGATTCTCTTTGTGTTTGTGTCTCTGTGTTTATTTATATACATATACTAGTTAAACTCGTGTCGAGACCTGAAACTTGATCAGGAAGTAGTTTGAATAATCTTCTCTATTCAGCTCTGCTGGCTTGTGTGAAGTGTGAGGACGCAGCAGGGGTCTGTCAACCACAGGCCACATTAAAAGCAAAAGGTTTGAAACTGAAACTTCAGTGGGGGAGGCAGGTTTGCACTTGAACTGGATATCAGCAATTTCTACCTCAAGGGAATGGATCCAGCATTGTTCCGTTTGCCAAGGAACTGTTCAACGCCCCCCCCCCCCATCCTGAAGCTTTGGTGTGTTTCAGGAGAGAACTGACAACACCTTCTCAATCTTGGTGGGGAACTTTTTTCAAGCCATTCCATTCTCTTCCATTCTGGACAACCTTCCAGGGCTGGTGAAGGGGTGTGGCTGAGAAGGGGACGAAGCCTGGGCCAGATCGATGTCTGCATTTGGACCCTGGGCATAAGATTCCTCATCCTGTTCTAGAACATAATCAACACTCCCCTCTTTCTGTTCATTTCAGGTAAAAGTTATGAGGAGCACTTTCAGAGGTGACATCCCACCAGCACTGCTCCTCTTACTGGGCTGTTCCTGATAAGCTTTTGAGCCAATGTGGTGTTGTGGTTAGAGTATCTGACTATGACCACAGAAATTGAGATTCAAATTCCCAATAAGGCAATAATAATACAGTGGTACCTCGGGTTAAGAACTTAATTCGTTCTGGAGGTCTGTTCTTAACCTGAAACTGTTCTTAACCTGAAGCACCACTTTAGTTAATGGGGCCTCCTGCTGCCGCTGCGCCAGCACTGCATGATTTCTGTTATCATCCTGAAGCAAAGTTCTTAACCCGAGGTAATATTTCTGGGTTAGCGGAGTCTGTAACCTGAAGCGTATGTAACCTGAAGCGTATGTAACCCGAGGTACCACTGTAATAATAATATCTTGGGCTTCTCTCTGTCAATCACCCTAACCTCTCTTACAATATAAAATGAGTGTGTATACTGTCCTTGACAGCATAGAGGTCAGGTAAGACATATAACATTGTTATAAGATTTCTGGGTGGGGTTCTTCCCATGGGTTTCTTCCAAACCTGTGATCATGTATGTGCGAGTTTAGAATCTACTGAACCAGTCCAACCAGCTGTAAGATAAAGGCCCTAGCTAGCTAGTTAAGTACCACCATTTACATGACCAAAAGCGTTGCCCTGTTGCCATAGAGACAAATGGCTGGGCCTTTTCCCACCTCACCTGTCACATCGTTCTAGGATGGAGAACAATAGGATGGGAGGCAGTGTGTGAGAGTTTGGGCTGTTTTTGGAAGCTGGAAACACATAAGCTTGTCTTCCTCAGTCCTGGACTCACAGTTGTGGCTTGGAGATCTCCTTAGGAATGTATAGTCATGGGGAGCCAAGATCTACTGTGATCCCCTCTATTCTATGCTCAGGCTGTATGTATGTATGTATGTATGTATGTATGTATGTATGTATGTATAAAAGCATCACAGTCTCCATGGACCTTCATTCCATTGAAACCCTGGGTTTGTTCTGGTCCCCCCTGAAGTCTCTAACCACTCAGAGATTGGGGTGCATGCAACAATACAAACAAGCTTCTCAACATCATTTCACCAGCCCATCATGTGAAAACCACTCTTTAGGGCACAGGTGAGCACCCTGTGGCCTGTGCAGGCCTTCCTTGAAGTCTGATGTTGATTCTACAGTACGTAGCTGCCTTCCAAAACTGCTCCCTCAACCTGACCTGCCTTCAGCCTGCCACAAGTGGGCAGCCCTTCCTTGTAGCTTGATATGGGTCTCCCAGCTCCCCACACATTTAATTTTTTTATTTTTTTAAAAAATGGTAGACTGCAGACTTCCATCAGCCAAAGTGCAATATCTTTATTTGTTCCACCTTCTCCAGCTCATGCTTCCCTTGATATTCCCAACCTTGACAAGAGAGGAATCAGAAACTAATTAAAATAGAAGACAAGCTGCTGATTCATTTACATGTCTAGATCCCTGAGGACCCCAAGAAACTGAGATCAGGAAGGACTGTGTTACACAGCAAAGGGTTGTCAGAGAGATTCAACAAGTGGCGGATATGGCCTGCTGAAAGCATTATTTAAAAAGTATAGTCCAGGAACTTATGGTTAAAATACTTCTTCAGTACAATATTTCTCTTGGATGTGAGCAGCCCTTTTTGAAGAGGCAGCTTGGCGGTCCTTAGGAAAGTTATCTTAAGACTCTGAGGGCTTTATAGCAAACAGAACAGTAGGAGTGGGAAACCTCTGGACCCCCAGCTGTTGTTCGACTTCAATTCCCATCACCCCTGAACACTGGCCATGTTGGCTGGGGCTGATGGGAACTAGTGTCCAAAAGTCACAGCTTTCCCACCATCTTGTGTGTCTTGCCTGGCCCTAGTTTGGTGCCTCTCTCTTCCATTTCTGTGGCGTTTTCTTGAGAGAACTTTCTGATGTGCTGTGTGCCTACATTCCTTCCAGTCCAGACCCTCCAATTGTTCCTGTTTTCCAGGGACAATCCTGGATTTACAGAAGCCATCCCAGTTTCTGATTTGATCCCAGAATGTCCCATGTTTCCCTATTTTCATCAGAGAAATGTTGGAAGGTATGATGTTATCTGCCCCCCGAGCCATCTGAAGGCAGCCCTATATAGCGAAGGTCTTTTTAAAAAGTTTAATGTTTTATTATGTTTTTATATATGTTGGAAGCTGCCCAGAGTGGCTGGAGCAACCCAGTCTAATGGTTGGGATATAAATAGTAAAATTATTATTATTATGGAATAGGACATCCCTGTTTTCATTGATGAAATGTTGGAGGGTGTGGTCTACCACCCTTAATGGGCTTACTCTGCATTTATCTATTTACTATTTATGTTTATAATCTACCCTTCAAATACACAATGTGAGACTTGCAATAATATTTATATATATTAAAAAACACCACAAAAACATAAAAAGCTTTCTACATGTGGGAGAAAGGAGCAGCAACCTTTCCTACCACTTGGAGCAGGGCTGGGTAGCGTTTGGCTGTCCAGATGTTGGCGGACTACAACACCCACCATCACTGACCACCAGCCATGCTGGCTGAGGCTGATGGAAGTTGGAGCTCCACCACACCTGGAAGGTCACAGGTCCCCCCATCCCTAACTTATAGCTATGAAACTGGCTACATTTTAAAGAACTGCTGGAAATCTGATATGTTTCCCATGGCAATATGGCATAAAACAGTGTTCTGGAAGAGAGCCTCAAACATTTTAGCACAGACAATTCCTAAATTAAGGGCTACTGCACGTGTATGTGAGTGAGGTGAGGTTGGGGGTGAGGCAACTATCTGAATCTTCTCCAAATGCAACTGATGGTCTGATCCGTTGATCTGGTGCTGCACTGACTTGGTCTGGGTTTAAATGTGTTTTTTGTTGGTTCATGTTTGAATCCAACAATAACTGGAGTTGAGTGGACTTTCCCCCTCAGCACCTCACAACGACACTCTGCAAATCATAGAATCGTAGAGTTGGACGAGACGCCAAGAGTCATCTACTCCAACCCCCTGCAATGCAGGAATCTTGCCCCAAAGATGATGTATATTCTCTGGATGTGAAAATATTTGAGTATGAGTTTCTGAAAATTCTGCATTGCTATCATCATCATTTCAATTTATATCCACACAAGTAGCAGCAGCACTCAATTCGGTGGCCGTCAGTATTTGACAGCACCTGACTTCACTTTAGCAAAATTTAGATTAGCATCATTAATTGAACCAGTCAGGAAAGTTTTCCTTGAACAGGTGAAAAGCTGAACTCAGTATATTTCAGATTATGATTTGTGAACTTGTCATATTTCAGGATCAAACCCCCAAGGGAAAGAGCTCCTAATTTTGAAATCTTGCTATTTATTTATCTCAACCTTTGCCAACCTGTTGCCCTTCAGCTTGGATTACATGTGCTGGCTGAGGCTCATGGGAATTTCTACCCCAAACATCTGGAGGGCACCAGGTTGGCAAAGGCAGCTTTATTGTTTCAGCCCTAAACTGGACTCAATCCTCTCTGCATCCAGGATTGCAGATGTATTTTGAAATCCAGCATTAATAATAATAATAGCTAAATCGCTGGGTCCCATATCAACAGCTCAGTCTTTTTCATAGCTTTGTGTTGTTGTTGTTAACCCAAAACATATTTTTTCTGACCTCTGTCAAATGCTAAAAAGATAAAATACTGGGAGGGAAAGGAAATGGCAACAGTGCCCCTTTGATCTAAATTATTACTGCTACTATGAACGATTTCCATAGCATCTAGCTGAACATAAGAGCCCTGCAGGATCAGGCTAAAGGTCTATCTGCTCCAGCACCCTATTCTCACAGTGGCCAACACTGGAGGTAGAACATTACCTTACCCTCCATGAAGTTGTCCAATTCTCTTTTGAAGCCATCCAAGTTGGTGGCCTTCACTAGAGATAGGGAGAACATATGCATGAGAGCGAATGGGGATGCACTGTTACTCAGCAATGCACAGAATTGGGAGAGGAAGGAAGCAGTCGCTCTGGCTGGTTCCTAGCCCAACTGATGCTCAAACGCTTCATCATAGTTTAGGGCTGGGCGATATCTGGTTTTCAACATTGCAATATATCACCAAGTAGACATTGTGATCTACGGATATATCCCAATGTCTGAAATAAGGATGGAGCTATGTAGAGGCATTGGCTGGCTTCCCGGTTTTTCCCCCATTGTGATTTTTGCATAACACACACACACACACACACACACACCATGATTTGCAATATTTTGCCAGATCAAAAACTATGAAGCTATGATATCATGATACGGACTTCAAGCCAGTTTTGGATTATATATTGATATATCGCCCAGCCCTAGAATGGTTATATATAGACCTCCAGAAACTATTCATATCACACTCTGGAAAAGGCAAATTATCTTCATGGATTCCAAGGAAATCTGGCAGTCCATCAGACTATCTTGCCTTAAGACTTGCATTTGTCTGGCCACTGGAGGCCAGCTTAGCAGCCCTCTGTCAGCTCCCAAAGCCCATATGAGATAATACAGCCCTCTGAAAACAATCTGATACTGTAGACTGATACAGGTGGAGCATAGGAGAGAGCAGTGCTCCTTGACCATGAGAGAAAACTTATTTGGTGAGCTAAAGAATGACTCAAGGTAAACGCCATGGAGAAAGATGGGTACAAAATGGCTGCCATTGTATTGGCACCAAACACAATGTCATGAGCCCACGAAAAGGCTCGCACACAAATGGAACTCGACTTTGCTTTCTCAGTGCAGAACTGACTTAGGATACACATTAAGCATAACACAGAAGAACTTTGCCTTGTAAAATGGCTGCAAGTTCCAGCTACCCTTGTGTCATGTGCTACAAGGCATCTGCCAGGAAAGCAAGGTTAAAAAAAAATATGAAGAAGAAGTGTGCAAATAAGGGCATGCTTCCAATAAGCAAAGTGTGTTATGCAAGAGCATTTACCATGTGAACTGCAAAACTGGTGGTTTCAAAGCATGTGTAGGCAGAAGCCTAATTCGAGTGGGGGAAGTTGTATGAAAAGACAAGGGCCAAATGTATTTGGGCAAGACTGAAACAGCAAGGGGGAAAGGAAGGAGGTTGAACACCATCTCTTCTCCTTTCATTCAAAGGAGCAACCCAGCCAGCAACAAGGACAGGAAGACTGACCCCCCCAAGCCTGCAGCATCCCCCTTTGTAGGATGTTGGCTCTGACGCCCTTCAACTTTCACAGCAGTGTCTCTGTTCCCATCTCTCACTGGGCTCTCACTGTGGTCATGATCATGATCGTGGTCATGGTCGTGGTCATGGTCGTCGTGGTCATGGTCATGGTCGTCACGACTACTTGAAGGTGGGCTCACAGCAACAGAACGGATTGGCTTGCCGACCGTGGAAGGGGCTGGCGCACTGTTGCGAGTGCGTGCGGAAGTTGTGGTGGTGGTGGTGGTGGTGGCAGTGGTGGCAGCCACAGTGGCGTTGGTACCTTGCCCGGGCATGACTGCAAGTCGTGGGATCTTGGGAGCAAAGTAAGTTTTGTTGGAGAGGTCGACATTGCAGAGGCTTCCAGAGCAACAGGAACCCATGACGGTGATAGCTGGGCTACCTTTCGTGACCTTGGTGCAGTCCTCATCTTGAACACAACCCTTGAGGGGCCTGGTCAGTGAGAAGTTGCCTGGAAAAGATCGCGATGTTACTATGTTATTCATTTTGGGTTGTTGTTTTTAAAATATTGTAAACCGCCCTGTTTTCCTCAGATGAAGAGCGGCATAGAACTTCAATAAATAAATAAAATTAACGGCAGCATGAAGAAGGGTAACTGATCTCTTTTGTACATGCTTGATTCAGCCCAAATCTATCCAGTCCAGTGTCAAACACATCATGAGGTCTGACCCTCTTACTCCAGTGTTTTTCTCTCACCCCAAAAACAAGAGGCATCAGTCAAGCCCTCCCTTGCTCTGCGTTACAACATACCCCTTAAACCAGCAAAATCAACAAGATTGCTTATAGGTTAGAAATTCCAGCACTTGAGAGTTTTATGGAACCCCTCTTACAGAAACTCCCAGGCTACTGGATGCATTTTATCCCTTTTTAAAAACTCATTTCAGATAGGAATAATGCATCCACTCCTTCCAGGGTGGCTAGATATTGTACCGCTGCATGTAAAACTTGCCAGGGACTAATTCTAGCAAAGTCGTAAGTTTGCTTTCGATGTCTAGTGTTCTATTGCATGATGCAATTCCTAGTAATTGTAATGTTATGGGCCCCTGTTTTGTTTTGTTAGGTACTATTTTTTAGTTTCATTTTTGAATACTGCTGGTCCTTGACTGTCACAAAGAGATTGATTGATCAAACCTTCAGCATCTGACCTGCCAAATTTCACCAGGCCTGTTAAGTTGTGGGTGAACATATCAGACGACACAGTGATTCTTCAAACAGCTCTTGTTTATTCACAGGCCAGAACAGAACTGAACTGAAGGGTTCAGCCAGACTGCTTATATAGAGCTCCACTAGAATGCAACAGTAACCATTTTCTGTAGTTATCCAATCACTGAACGTCACTTTAAATCCCTTATTTGCATATGCGGACCTGAGTGAAAACTATCTACAGTATCCCCCTGCTGGTCCAGGGTGGGAACTTCACCCTGCAAATGCACAAAGGAGCCAGATTCAATGATAGCTAGATTAGATCCCCGACGGAGCCCTTACCTGCTTTCATTGTGACATTTCCATGGAAACAGCCCCGGAAAGAGTCATAACATTTGACTGTGGTAGAGTTGTCCAGTGAACACTCATTGCCGTAACAGCTGTAACATTCCACGCCATTTGCAACCCTGGCACTCTCGTTACCTAGAAGCAACCAAGGATGCATATACATATATTTAAAAAGCAACAGGCACTAGCATAGATAAAACACCTGGCTACACAATGTAAATCAAGCTATGCCAACCTGCTCCAGCCAGTATACTTAGGCGCTGGCCTAGCTATTCCAACAATTGAATCCTTGCTGGATCCAGGAATCAGGAATCAGGCATACAGCCTAACCCCAGCGGTGTAGCTAGCCGCTCAGGTGCCCACAGTGTGGCATGTGCCCTCTGCCTGGGGGCGGGGCATACCACCCATTGGGTGGGGCGAGCTGAGGCAGGGCGCACTGCATCAAGCCTCACCACCACCCGCCCCTCCAGCTGCAGGGTGGATGAGGGAGAGGTGGTGGGCAGATGCAAGCCCCATGCTGCCATTTTGGGCAGCGTGGAGCCTGCAGGTTCCCGAGCCATTGCATCACTCCCAGGAGAGACGCATGGCTTGGGCACGCTGCAGGCCCCACAGTAAGTCCTGCCCCCTGTGGTGTGGCACCCAGTGTCTTTGCTCTTGATTCCAGCAATATACCGTATTTTTCGTCCCATAGGACGCACCTAGTTTTTGGGGGGGAAATAAAGGAAAATTTTTTTTTCCTTTATTCCCCCCCAAAACCAGGTCAGGGAAACCGAACCAGGTTGAGGAACAGCGGGATGGCGGCGCTGCGCCTCCTTGCTGTCCCCCGAGCTTGTGAGGCTGGCCGATGTCTGTCCAGCGCGCAGGGCGCGCTGGGCAGCAAGCTGCTATCCGCAGCGTGGGGAACTCCCGCAGGGCTCCAACATGCTGCGGATGTCTGCCTGGCGCGAGGGGCGCTCTGCTTCAGGGCGCCCCTCGCGCCGGGCGGCAGGCTGCTATCCGCAGCGTAGGGAGCCTTGCGGGAACTCCCGCAGGGCTGCCTAGGCTGTGGATGTGTTCCCGAAGCGCCGGGCACTCTGCTTTCAGCGCGCCCGGCGCTCCGGGAATCAGGCTGCTATCCGCAGCCTAGACAGCCCTGTGAGAACTTCCTGAAGCCTGGAGAGCGAGAGGGGTCGGTGCACACCGACCCCTCTCGCTCTCCAAGCTTCAGCAAAAGCCTGCATTCGCCCCATAGGACGCACCCAGATTTCCCCTTCATTTTTGGAGGGGGAAAAGTGAATCCTATAGGGTGAAAAATACGGTAGTTTGTTCTGTTCGGCATTCATTTTGGGCTGACTGCTTCTCTGAATTAACCTGACAGTTAAAAATGCCACAGACTCACATAGCTCATAGCCATTTTGTCAAGCCCTCAGTGATGACACCCAGGGCGGTCTGCACCCACCGCACCCCCCTTCCTATGCCACTGCCTAACCTCCCCTCCCCAAACTCACAACAGTATTCTGACTCAACTCCTTGTCCCAACAGGATGAGAAGCTATAAGCTCCATTTCTCATCCAAAGGAGGACCTTCATTCCTACACGGGACTCAGATTCTCACCAATGGGTTCCAGCTCCAGGTTTTTGATGTCCAGTTTGGTGTTGCAGTGGCTGCTGTTGCACTGGTGCAGCTGAGAGAAGGCCAGAATGCCGTGCACATCTACTGCTTTGTCGTTGGTACCTGGCATGCCCAATCCACAGCCTTTTTCGCCAACCGAGAACTTCCCATGGCCTGCAAACAGGACAAGCAGGGGTTACACAGGGAGACAACAAAGAGGCACTTCCCAAAGGCTGATCTACTCAGAGGGCGAAACTGCACATTTCAAGGGAGCAAGAGGCAGGACTCTGCAACCTTGGGTATCCAGCTCAAATCTGAGCCAGTAGTTAGTAGTTCAGATTTCAATCCAACAGCTTCTCCCTGGAAGGTGTGAAATAGCTCGGTTCCTTTGAGCATGGAGCAATTACAACCAGCACCTCCTGCCCAACTTGGAACAGAGGAAAGGGATTGGAGTGCCAATCTGGTGCTTCTCCTTTTGTGGAAGATAGAGATATCATCCTTGACCATCTCCATGCTGTTGGGGTTGATGGGATCTGAAGTCCAACAGCAGGAAGGTCACAAATTTCCCCGACCCTGGTTTAAAGCCTGAAGATGATGGGCTGCCTACTCACTCCATTCCACAGCTGCCACCGTTTCCACGCAGACGTGGGTAGATGCCGGGCACTCCACTTTCTTCATATTCTCTGCATTGCATCCACCATCGCCCAAGTCGACGCAGCTGTGGCACTCCAGTGCCAGGGCATCTGTAAAGGAGAGGGCAGGGAGGGGGAAGATGCACAAAGAGAAAAGTAGATTTATAATTTTCCTGGAGTAGAACTCGTATGTCTCTTAGACTGAGAGGATTAGCAAGCAAGCAAGCAAGCAAAAAAAAAAAAAAGTCATTTGATTTTCTCAGTGGAAAAGAAGATTGGCCCAGGTCATTGGCCCATCAAGTCCAGCATCCTGTTTTCACAGTGGCCAACCACATGCAGGACCCAAGAAACACAGCACTTTCCTTCTCCTATGGTTTCCAGCAAGTTGTATTCAGAGGCATTACTGTCCCACAACAACAAAAATAATTGATATCAAGCATTTCTGAAGAAATGATGTTTAATGAAAGAGATGGTTGTGAGATAACATTGCAAAAGCACAAAACGATCCCTCCTTTGGCCAATGTAATGCTTAATTTTTTTATATTAAAAAACACACCTCCAGCTCTCTTGGTATCGGTTTCCCACACTACAAAAACATGTTTTTATAATTTACAGAATGACTGGTGTTAAAAGAGTGGGACCCTTTACACTGACATCTGACAACTTTCATATGTTCTGCCAGAAGACATTTGGCAAGAAACCCTAAAACAGATCAGATATATGGCTAGCTATAAAACCCAAGTACTCCCAAAACGTTGTAAGTTGTAAGACATACTTTAGGAGAACGTACTATGTACTTTAGCAATATTATTTATTAGTAAAGGTAAAGGTACCCCTGACCCTTAGGTCCAGTCATGAACAACTCTGGGGTTGCGCGCTCATCTCGCTCTATAGGCCAAGGGAGCTGGCGTTTGTCTGCAGACAGCTTGCGGGTCGTGTGGCCAAGCATGACTAAGGCAGTTCTGGCGAACCAGAGCACTGCACGGAAACATAGTTTACCTTCCCGCTGGAGCGGTACCTATTTATCTACTTGCACTTTGATGTGCCTTAGAACTGCTAGGTGGGCAGGAGCTGGGACTGAACAACGAGAGCCACCCCGTCATGGGGATTTGAACCAGCGACCTTCTGATCAGCAAGCCCTAGGCTCTGTGGTTTAGACCACAGTGTCACCTGCTGTCCCTAATATTATTTATTATTTATTAGTTCTGTGTAATAAAGAAGTGAGGAAAGTACAGCTCCAAGTGTATAATTAATTGATCTGTTCCTGTTTTAATACAAAACAGAATTGGACACCGATACAAATGATTGAAGGAGCATCTGGAGCAGAGCTTTTAAGATCTGATACAAAGCATTTGGTGGTGGTGGTGGGGAAGCATGCAGCACAGTCCTCTGCACAACTCTGCCATCTTAGAACATGCACACATGGTGGAATAGGACTTCATTGTTGCTGCGACTGGGTCGCAATGTGTCCAAAAGGCACCAGCCTGAACCTTTCTCCCTGACGCCCGTTTTCTGTGTGCTGGAAGAGTCGATTTCAGACTTGCAAACCTCAGCATACTACACTGCCCTCTGCAGTCTGAAGTGGTACATGGCAGGGAACATCTTACCACTTCATGGAACAAATAAACTAGCTTGAGTCTCTCCCAGCAGGCAAATTCCAGTGACAGTAATAGGGAGGCCATCCCTATTGACACAGGGTCAAAGGGGGACTGACAATAATCTTAATGGATTTTTTTTTATCATAGAGACTCTCATCCAGCATGATTTGCAGATGGTTTTAAATATCTTATTCTCTGAGAGAGTATTTTGTTTGGTTGGCGAGGGTTTTGACAACCTGTGCTGCTTTTGTTCTTTTTATATCTTGGAAGGCACAATCCAATACTCTAGGGATGAGGAACCTGTGGGCTTCCAGATGTTGCTGGACTCCACCTGCCATCATCTCTGATCATTGGCCATTCTGGCTGGGGCTGATGGGAGTTGGAGTCCAGCAACATTTCCTGTATTCCCTGCTATACCCACTGGCCCAGGGGTAAGGGCCATTGTACTCAATGGGATTTACCTGTGGGCAGACCAGACATGTTGCCCTTGTAATTGTTTTGCTTTGCTTTACCTCATGTGAGGAACAACAACAACTTGATTTCTGTAGCACCCTGTGTCACAGGGAAGGCTAGGGCAGTGATAAACATGCACTAATGTGATAAAGAGGCATAATAACAAATTGTACTCATTCTTTTATTTATTCTGTGGTTTCTTCTCATGAGCTGCCTCTGGAAACTGGGTTTATTGGCTCTGATAATAAACAGAGATCAGGAATTATTTTCTGCATAACAGCTCTGTTTGTTTACCAAGCTGCAACCATGTTGAGAATTCTCCTAGAGGATTCTCTGATACTGCTAGCTCAGAGGTAGCCAAATGTCATCCCGATGTTTTGGACTATGATTCCCACCATCCCTGCCCACTGAGTTGGCCGGCTGGGGCTGATGGGAACTGGGGCACTAGGAGGGCCCCAGGTCAGCTTGCCCTGCCCTAAGCCTTTCCACGGAACAACAGTTCCCTGGGAAAGGAAAATGGCCGATAAACAAACCAAGCCTGTGCTGTAGTTTGTGCTCTGTGTGGACTTTCCTTTTCTCTTCCCCACCCCTCTCTCTGGACAGGGCGCTAACACCAGGCAAAGAATGTGCAGCTGAGCAAGTGCAGTTTTCGGTTCCACGTCATGGGTGGCGCCAGCAGTCTGCCAGGTCAGGCACATGCTCAGGCCCGCAAAAGTGTGTCACTGTGCTGCCTTTGTGTGCATACTTCCTCAACCTAAAATCTGAGGGGGGTTGTTTTTTTAAAAAGTGTCATTTCACTTTATGCCTCATTCCCCTGTATTTTTGCCCCTTTGTCAGTCTCAGCTCTGCCTGCTCCTGCCCACCCTGCAATGACCACCTGCAAATTGATCCTGCCTGCATTGCACTCATCTTCCCTACCCACTCCCTTCTCCCAGCTCCTTCTTCCTTGTCTTTCCTCCATCCCTCTTCCTGCTGGGCGGTGTCTGCTCCGGTTCTGAGAAGACCCCACCCTAGGGTGGGGCTAATATTAATAGAGACGCTCCCAGCTGTGTAAGAGCACCCCAGGGCCTGCCCGGATAGCTTTCAGTCACAAGCTCCACTGCACTCTCTGTTCTCCCCATGGCATCCACGGCTGCTCCTCCAAAACTCCAGGCCTTCTGGAAGGATATGAAATATGCAGGCCTTCCAAGTATCCCCATTTTCCAGGGACAATCTGAGATTTATAGAAGCCACCCCAGTTTCTAATTTGATCCTGGAATGTCCCGCTTTTCCTTAAGACATCCCTATTTTTATCAGAAAAATGTTGGAGGGTATGGAGTTATGAGTCCCTCGAGCCAAGGAGATACAACCTTTAGAAGACATCTGATATTGTGTGTGTGTGTGTGTGTGTGTATTCAGTTATTTTTTTCTAAAAGAATTGGATGTCCCTATTATAGGAGAAATGTTGGAGGGTATGAATATGGGGTAGCTTGTCTTTGAAGGGGCATATTCCCAAACTGACAGCTCCAACCAATTGCACCTATCCCCTCAGGAGACACTCCTCACTGGCTGTGGCTTTGAATCCTCCTTTAGTGTTTTTGCCTGGCCGGAAGGTGCCTTTGAACCCTTTGGTTGACTGGATGGAGGACCAAGAGGCATGTGCTGAGAGCGTCCGCAGAAACTGGTCCACTGCCCAAAGGTTAAATTATCATTTGTTGCTCTGCCCACTTCTGCTTCTTGCAGACCCGCCCATCCTGGCATGTGGCTAGAAGGTTGCCTGGAAGGGAATGCGGCTGTTGGGCTGGGAAAAATTCCCCAGCTCCTGGTTTACTGGGCAGCTGGGTGTGTGTTGCAAAGCATAATACCAGTGAGACTTGAATAATCCACCACTGTAATTCTCCCAGAGGCAAATTAAGCCCTGAGAGCAAAAGCCACTGCTTTCCTCTCTCTCTGAAAGCCAGGCTAAACATGCAGCTTTCCAGTTTTGTGGGACACCCTTTTTTTGGGGGGGGGGGACAAGAAGAAGAAGGAGGAGGAGGAGGAGCTGGAGAAAGAGTGGGTTAAGCAACTCCTCCCCTTACTGCTTCTCCATGCAAAATCTCCCCCTTCTGAAGCAGGTTTTGTTTACAACAAGCAAAATCAACCATCAGTCAAATGATATTGACCCTTAGTAAAAAAATAAATAAATTAAAAATTGAGCGAGAAGAAACAGTTAGCATCAGTAAACCACAACCCCTGTCAATAAAGCCTCAAATGGCAACACCAAACTTTCTGCTCATTAAATTGCCCAGTCAAATAAAACTCTTAGGCTGGCGCCTGAAACTCATCAGATTAGACACCAGGTAAGAAGCCCCCGGGGAGAGCATGCAGACAGGTTTCTTTGTAATGGATAGTGAAGAGCCAGTGCAGAGAAGTGGTTAGAGTGTTGTGCTGGGGCTTCAGAGAACAGAGTTCCAATCCCCACTCAGCCATGAAGCTCACTGGGTGACCTTGGGCCAATCACTCCCTCCCACCCTAGCCTACCCCCACAGGGTTGTTGTGAGGAGAAAACTATGTATGCTACCTGGAGCTCCTTGGAGGAAAGGTGGGGTATAAATGCAACAGATAAATACATGTTTGGCCCCATTTAATGCCAGCGAGATTGGGCAGCTGCTGAGAACCCACATTGCAGCAGGAAGGCCACTGGCAAAATGCTTCTGGACTCCCTCCTTCTCCTCCTCCTCACCATAGTGACCTGCTTTGTCACCTGTCTCTCCCTCTGGCCCAGAGGTCAAGAGCAAGCAAGGGGTGAGGAGGAAGGGATGCAGTTGCCACTGCCTGGCGGCTCGTTGGCTCTACCTGGCAAGCAAACAGTTGGCAGCAATGAGGAGGTAGAGAAGCCACAGCAGCTGGTAACAGTGAGTGGGTAGACATGCAAACTCAGTGTGGCCATTGAAGGTTCCTTTTACAAGCCCGTCTCCTGGGAAAAAAACCCTGGAACTGTCAATAAAAATGCTGCTTTTATTTTTTATTAACAAAGAATCTATTCAAACAGGCCACAGGCCTAATTATAGACTTCCTTCTTGACCTTCGCTTTTTCTCTTTGGCATTTAAACAGAGGAGGACAGGCTGGGTTTGACCATGAGTGGCCTAAGCTGAAAGCTGTCCTCAGCTGTCTCTCTGTGTGTGGCACTCAATACAAATGGCCAAGCTGTAACTTATTGAGGGGCAAGGCTGGTCCTTTCATGAGGGAAGCTGCAACAGTTGCCTCGGGTGGCAAGTACAGTGGTACCTCGGGTTAAGAACTTAATTTGTTCTGGAGGTCCATTCTTAACCTGAAACTGTTCTTAACCTGAGGTACCACTTTAGCTAATGGGGCCTCCCACTGCCACCACCGCTCAATTTTTGTTCACATCCTGAAGCAAAGTTCTTAACCTGAGGTACTATTTCTGGGTTAGCGAAGTCTGTAACCTGAGGTACCACTGTATGTGTGAACTGGCATCCCACCCCAGGACCTCCCATTTGCTTGCATCATTGACTTCCGGGCACTGCTGCCCCCGGCCTCCACCAGTGTCTGTGCTGCCATTGTGGGTTTTTTCAATGGTCGCTATAAACACTCTTTAAACATAGGGAGGGGAAAGCTTCAAGTACCATGTAAACGTTGGAAGGGCACAAAATGTCTCCCAGCCACCTTACCCAGAATGCCTCACACTGTGGAAGGACTCCTATGGCCCTTCTTGAAGCAAGACAGGGAGGGAGGGAAGAACCAGCATTGGTTCTTTTGTGATGGCTAAAGCAGGAAAGGGATCAGGAGAGGAGAGGAAAAGGAGGGGAATAGGGCAGAGACAGAGGTAGTGCAATGCCTTGCCCTGGCCCTGTTAAGGAGAACCTAACTTAGCCATGTTGGGAGCTGTAGCTTCTGCTGTCTGCCCATGAGGTGAGGAGAATCTTGGCAGGCTCTTGCTCCTCCAGATGTTTTGTGGTAAAATTCTCCTCACACATGGATGGACACTACAGATGTTCAGCGCCCTTTTGGGATTGTTAGGTCCAGCCCGATAAGCTCACGTATTTCCTCCCTTACATTTGTATCCTGCCTTTCTTCTATCATTGAACCCAAAGTGGCAGACATGTTGTTTCTGAGGCAGACTCCCATCCATAGCTGTCAACGTTTCCCTTTTTAAAAGGGAAATCCCCTTATTCTGAATAGGATTCCTTGCAAGAAAAGGGAAAAGTTGACAGCTATTTCTCCCATCCAGGCCCTGGCCAGAGGCAGACCTGCATAGTTTCAGCAAGGTGGCCTTGGGTGCCTTCAGACCGTACACTGGAACAAGCCTGCGCTTGTTTTATGGCTTCCTGCTTTCGCCACACCTCTTGGCGTTCCCAAAGATGTGATGAGGATAAAATGAAACCCTTGGATGGATTCATAACCAGCCCCCATGGGCCTTTGTGATGGGTTGGGAAAAGAAACCTAAGCCAATCGTCTCCATATTGTGCCCTCGGTCAGGGCTGTTTAATTACCAGCCTTACGTTCCACCCTTCTTTTAAGAAGCTCATGGTGACAGACATGAGGCAATCCTCCCAGTTTATCCTCACAGCAACCCTGTGAGGTAGGTTAGGCAGAGAAATTGTGATAAGGCGAGGAACTTGTGGATGTTGTTGGACTCTAACTCCCATCATCCCTGATGATTGACTGAGATGGCTGAGGCTGATGGGAGCTGGGAGTCCCAAAACATTTGAGGGCAAGGGACTGGTTCCCTGCCCTTGGCCTAATGCCTCACAACAAGCTTAAGAGCTAGGAGACATCTGAACCCAGGTCTACCAAGTCAAACTTCAGTAGCCACTAACATATCATCCTTGAGAGCAGACAACAGCTTCTCCTACCTCAAGAAGAGGTTGCATAAGGCTAGCCAAGGGTAATTATGGCCCAGACCAGAGCCATAATTAAGGATACAAGTTCTCCTGTGAGGTGGTTAGACTCATTGGTGGCTAACATTTTGAGAGGTTAAAAAGGTGCTCCCAGTTCATAAGGCCACATGCTTTTATTTTAACAAGTAAATTGTGTTAATGTGGCTGTGGGCTGCAAGCTCCATTTTATGTGTCCTTCAGTGGTGTAGTGTTAAATGATGAAGTGCAACAACCTTATTATTCTCATCAAGTTTTCATGACAGCCCCCAAAGGAGAGCCAAAAAAATGGAGCAGAGGAGCTTTATACAGAGTGGGACCATTGGTCCATCTAGCTCAGCATTGTCCACACAGGCTGGCAGCATCTTTCCAGATTTTCTCTCCCAGCCCTACTTGGCGATGCCATAAAATGAACCCAGGAACCTCCTGCAGGCAAAGCTCTACCACTAAGCCACAGTCCTTCCCTGATGCAGGTAGCTGTCTTGATCCATGATAGATAGGTTAATGTGTGTATGCATGTTGCACACACAGCAATAGCATAATGTCCAGTGGATTATTATGCATAGTCTTTACAGAGTAAGGCTTCATAGGTTTGACTTGTAAAACACAATAAGCGTTCACAAAAGACCCCTATTCAGCTGAAATGAAGTGTTTAGCTCATGCTCAAAGCAATGAAACCGCTAGCACAAGTTAAGAACCCCATAGAAAATAAAAGAAGTATCTGTTTGAATCTCGTTCTCTGACTTCCTCTGTGCTAATCTGTCACAAACAACTTGAAAGCCTTGTTATCGCCTCATTCACTTGTTGGAGCAAGGAAAGTCCCTAGGTTACGCTGGCACTCAGGTGACAGGTGCCATCATCACTCCTGCTCTGAAAAAAGTCCCAGATCTGTGCTTCCCTGCATCCCCCGCCTTTACTGGAGGCATTATCTTCCTAAACAGGAAATGCGTCGTCTAAGATAAAGCTTTCAGTGTCGCATGTATGCGTTATCTAAACACAAGGTGTGCTTTATCTTTAGATTGCCATGATTACTACATGCCATACCATGATTACAATTAGCTGCCTCCTCTGATTACCAGTTTCAGGAAGCTACTGGAGGGGCAACTGCTCAGTTCCTGCTTGCCAGTTTCTCACAAGTATCTGGGTGGCCACTGTAAGGCCAGGATGCTAGACAAGATGGGCCATTGGGCTGATCCCTCAGGCTTTCTATATTATTGATGCAGAGTTTATCAATGAATCAATTGAGCCATATGATTATTCAGCTGAAATCTAGAGGGTTTCTTTAGTCCTCTGCTAGGATTTAGGCATGGGTAAATAGGTGTATGTGACGTACCAATGCAGGCAATGAAGAAGAAGAAGAAGAGTTTGGATTTGATATCCCGCCTTTCACTCCCCTTCAGGAGTCTCAAAGCGGCTAACAATCTCCTTTCCCTTCCTCCCCCACAACAAACACTCTGTGAGGTGAGTGGGGCTGAGAGACTTCAAAGAAGTGTGACTGGCCCAAGGTCACCCAGCAGCTGCATGTGGAGGAGCGGAGACACGAACCCGGTTCCCCAGATTAGGTGACTACCGCTCTTAACCACTACACCGCACTGGCTCTCATGTATTCACATGTATGCACATTCATGTCCCTCAATCGCATCTTCCATAATACAGGCGATAGGCTCTTTCTCCTTCTCATGCCAGACACTCTGCTATTGATATTTTCAATTCCTATTTCCCCCCACAGAGATCATGATGAAACAGATACACTTTTCACAGACCCTACAAGAGAGACCCTACCTGACTTCATCATCCTGCCCCCCCCCCACTCTACAGCATTGCCACTCATCCAGGCCCACCCCAGATTCTACGGGGTTCCATGTTGGCATGATCCTGTTGCCACAGCCAAATGGATGAGTCTTCCATCACCCCTACCTTTCATGAAGAATGTCACCGCCACTAGAAAGACAGATGCATGGAGGAGAAAGTGAGTGCCCATTGCTCTGCTCGGTAAGTCCTCCAGGCCTTGTTTCAGATCTTCCCCGCGTGTGCTGGGTGCGTCTTGCTGCCGTCAATGTCTGAAAGATGAAGCTAAGACATTAAATATGAGCAGACAGCTTGGGCGGGGCGTCTCAGGCTCCCCCATGAGACACACCTCCTCTAAGCTGCGTTGCTCAGTATTTCGATGATGGCCCAAAGCATCTCCACTCCACCCCGCCC
Source organism: Podarcis raffonei (assembly GCF_027172205.1). Lineage (NCBI taxonomy): Eukaryota > Metazoa > Chordata > Lepidosauria > Squamata > Lacertidae > Podarcis > Podarcis raffonei. The sequence continues at coordinate 14,942,902 of NC_070609.1, forward strand.
TCCGCCCTCCTTTCTTCATGTTTCCTCTCCAGCCCAGGGCCCATCACTTCCCTTCCTCAGCATTTTAAGGCCGGTTATTGGGAAGGTGTCTCCATCGGGGAAACCTGAAGAGCCAGTTGTGGGATATCTTTTGATGCTGTTAGCCCAGGGCTTCGAGGCAGGTGAAGATAATTGTGGGCAAGTCTGGGCAGCGAGCGGGACCTGGAGAAAGCACCGCTCTTGCAGAGGTTACAGAAGATGCTGTCGTAAGGCTACCCGGATAAGGAGTTCCACTGTCTCCTTGAGTGGTGCAGCATTGGGAGAGGGGGGCGGTTGGAAGGTCTGTGTTCTGGGCCTGGGGGTAACCCAAGTAATGTGGTCCAGGTCTGGTCCCAAATCCAAGGGTTCCATGAGGAGTCAGTCTGACAGGGCCAAGGCAGGACACGAGGCAGGAAACCAGGCAAGGTCAGGCATAGGATCACAGGCAGGTTGTGGCAAACAGCAACATTGCTCCCGCAACCTGGGGCAGGGTCCAGCAGCCTTTTATCTCTGACGGGGTAACGGCCAGTCCTGGTCCCCTGGTGACTCACCACCATGTCTCGCCCGAAGGAAAGCACTCCTCCTGTGAGTACTCAGGTCTCTCCTTCTCTCAGACCTCAGTCTCTGTAGCTTGGAAGATGTCAATGGGTTACTAGACCCAGAGGCCACCTCAGCCTCTCCTGACCCAACTGGTAGTGGAGCAGCTGTAAGTGATTGCCCAGCTGGAGCCAATGAGGTAATCCTTGCATGTGGAGCCAGGGCAGGCTCAGGCACCTGACTTGGCCCAGCTGGTGCTTGTTGCAGGGGAACCTGTGCAGACTGGGGTTCTTCAGAATTGGGTCCCAGACTTGGTTCAGATGCCGCCTGGGGCAAAGGATCCAGTGCGGACTGAGACTCCTCTGGCTCCGAATCTGAGCCTGAGTCCCAGGCCATCACAGTCTGCTTCCATTTGTGGCAGGGGCTTCTGACAGGAACATAAGAACCTGCTGGATTAGGCCTATGGCCCGTCTTGTCCAGCATCCTGTTCTCACAGTGGCCAACTTGCAAGCAGGATTCAAGCACAAAAAGTCTCTCCACACTGCAGTTCCCAGAAACTGGTATTTCAGCTACAGCATACCCTCCAACATTTCTCCGATGAAAATAGGGATATCTTATTTAATGATGATGATGATGGTGATGGTGATATAGATATACCCTGCCCATCTGACTGAGTTGCCCCAGTCACTCTGGGTGGCTTCCAACCTATATAAAAAACATAATAAAACATTTAAAAAATACTTCCCTATACAGGACTGCCTTCAGATGTCTTCTAAAGGTTGTATTACTATTTTATTATTTTATTATTTATACCCCGCCCATCTGGCTGGGTTTCCCCAGCCACTCTGAGCAGCTCCCAACAGAATATTAAAAACACGATAAAACATCAAACATTAAAAACTTCCCTAAACAGGGCTGCCTTCAGATGTCTTCTAAAAGTCAGATAGTTGTTTATTTCCTTGACATCTGATGGGAGGGTGTTCCACAGGGCGGGTGTCACTACTGCGAAGGCCCTCTGCCTGGTTCTCTGCCTAGTTACTTATCTCCTTGGCTTGGGGGTTGCATAACTCCATACCCTCCATCATTTCTCTGATGAAAATAGGGATGTTCCAAGAAAAAGCAGGACATTCTGGGATCAAATTAGAAACTGTGACAGCTTCTGAAAATCCTGGAATCAACTCTCCTCAGCTGCTCCCCTGCTCATTCTGAATTTAAGTGAGAAAAAGGAGGGAGGGAGATAATGATGGAAAGGTATAGTTCTGATTTAGGAACAGCTTTATCTGCAGAAGCTGCCTAGTGGAGCTTTTCGTAGTATAAAGAGAAAAGTTTGTCTCCTGCTAACGCCTGTAAATGAAACAGCTTTTTAGAGGCGCAGCAAAAACCATAGGAAAAATTGGCAACTCCACAATGCAACAGGGTGACTCAGGTGTAGGAGTGGTCTCTTGTTGCTAAGGTGGTCCCTGCTCCACCTCCAGGATTAGTGTGGATGATTCTGCATCATGGAAAGAATGGGGCTGACTGCGTGTGACTCAGCACAGTCAGGAACTGTGATTCAGCACCTAATCTGATTGAGCACCTAACCTGATTTATTGGCCTCCACCTACGACTTTGGAGCATCATGTGACATACCGAACATGCCAGAACACATGCAAACACAGACCATCGCAGCACGCCCCCACGTGGTTGGCTGAACATACGTGATGCATGCCAATCTAGTGTGAGAAATTGGATGTGATGGGTGAACTGGGTGGACAAAATGAAAATGAGAAGATGAGTCAGGACTTCTGGCTTACTTTTTGAGCTCTAGACAAAGGCTGTGTGTGTGTGTGTGTGTGTGTGTTGTTTAATAGTGGTTTTCACTTTTTACTGCCAAGGCTCTTACGCTTTAACAAGGACTCCTAGCCATGATGGCGATGGTTTGTCTCCATGATTGGTGGCAAGGGGGATGTGGGGGGTGTGGTCCACCCCGGGTGTCATGCCTGGGGTGTGTGTGACCAAATTGCCCTGGGCAAATCGGCGTGGCAGCACTCCCCCCCCCCCCGGCGGGTGGATTTTCAGGATTGGCGTGTTCATTGTCGTGAAAATCCGTCCACTGTTTCGCAAATATGGCCAGCGATCAGACTGGCATCCCCGGCAGGAAGTTTTATGCGATCGGTGGTTGGATTTTCATGATTGGCAGGTGGCACTGGCACCCCCGGCGGGCAGTGCTCGCACCTCCAGCTGGCCCTCCCTAAAAACAACCCTCTCTAAAAAGAAAAGCTCATCAACGTTGGTCAACGTTCCCAAAAATTGCAATGTGTTTGGAGGGGGGTGCCAATTATTTTTTTTTTGCACCTGGTACCACCTGGCCTTGCTACGCCTCTGGGCAGCAGTAGTGCTTCTGAATCCTAGTTGCTGGAAACTGCAGGAGCTCTTGCAGTTGGGTCCTTCTTGAAGGTTTCCTGCAGGTATCTGGATGGCCTCTGTGAGAACAGGAAGCTGGACCTGATGGGTCTTCATCCAGCAGGATCTTCTTATGTTCTCTTGCAGAAGTTTATAAAAATATGTGTTGGGTGGAGAAAACTGATAGAGACTAGTTTTTCTCCATCTGTCATAACACCAGAACTTGTGAACCCTCAGCAAAGCTGAATGTTGGAAGATAAAAGACAGGTAAAAGAAAGTGCTCCTCCACACAATGCAAAAGAAGCAGTGCTGGCCACGTACTTGGGCTGTATCTACACTGATCTGCAAAAACGTTATGAAGTATAACATTATATAGCTCTCAATGAAGTTTTCCATTGTCGAAGGCTCGCTGCTCTACAGCACCGTCTGGTGTCACATTTTAATACAGTGGTACCTTGGTTCTGGAAGTCCGTTCCAAAACCAAAGCGTTCCAAAACCAAGGCGCACTTTCCCATAGAAAGTAATGCAAAATGGATTAATCCATGGGTAGGCAAACTAAGGCCCAGGGGGCGGATCCAGCCCAATCACCTTCTAAATCCGGCCCGTGGACGGTCTGGGAATCAGCGTATTTTTACATGAGTAGAATGTGTGCTTTTATTTAAAATGCATCTCTGGGTTATTTGTGGGGCATAGGGATTCATTCATCCCCCCCCCAAAAAAATAGTCTGGCCCCCCACAAGGTCTGAGGGACAGTGAACTGGCCCCCTGCTGAAAAAGTTTGCTGATCCCTGGCATTAATCCGTTTTAGACTTTTAAAAACAACCCCTATAACAGCAATTTAACATGAATAAATAGCAAAAACAATTTTACATGAATAAATAGCAAAATAAATAGCAAAAACAGGCAGACCTCAGCGTAACACTCAAAATGGAAGTGTGGCCCTCAAAACAGAAGTGTGGCCCTCAAATCGGAAGTGTAACACTCAAAATGGAGCATGTTTGGGTTCTGAAAAAGGTTTGTAAACCAGAACACTTACTTTCAGGTTTGCAGTGTTTGGGTTCCAAGTTGTTTGAGTAACAAGGCGTTTGAGAACCAAGGTACCACTGTAACACATTTTTAATGATATAAACAACCAGTGTAGATCCGTCGTTGGGTGGCTTTAAAAGAGGATTGGACAAATTCATGGAGGAGGAGGCTATCAAGAGTTACTTGCCACAACGACTATGCTCTGTCGCTAATAAGAGAGGAAGCTATTCAACAGGTGAAGCTGCAATTCCATGCCTGGGACAGGAGCACCTGTGAAATTTCAGCCTATCACATGGCTGTTGACAAAGTACAGTAACTCTGACCCCCTGCTCAGCAAGAAGCTGTGTTCCCAACAATTCCACAACTCAGTTTTGGGAACTCCAGGATGTAAATTCGAAGAAATTAACATCCTAGTTGCCTAGACAGGTACTGTTGTAATGATAAACCTATCTTTAAATTATTCACTTTAAGAAAAACAGCTGGAGAGGCTTTTTTATTATTGTTACGGGTTAGGGTTAGGGTTAGGGTTACCTGGCTGGCAGTTAAATCTGAACTGGTTTGTCTTGCATGTGTCAATGTGTTCCTCTGGGGTTGTGGGTGTGTGGGAGATAGAATGGGCCAAGGCTATAATCCTGTGAACTTTTCCCTGACAGCATATCCAATTAGACTCATTCAAACTGACTTCTAGGCTAATCTCATGTCCTACTTAACAGAGGCAGGTCCTCTGTTTTGAAGGACTCTCAGAGGACAATTCTCTGCTTGAAGATTTCCTCTTAAACTGTCCAGTTTAGATGTTATTTAAAGAGAAGGATAGAAAGGAGCAAAAATTATAGATAAGTGTATAGTATTGTGGAAAGTATGGGTCCAGTGATAATCCAGTGGCAATCTGGAAATGCCTGACACTGTTGGATAAATTGAAGAAGCTGAACTTGTATAGATCTGATTACAATTGGGATGGGAAGTCATTGACATCCCTAGGCACACCATGCTCAACACATCATACTGGGTTGTTTTCAAATTTAGACTCCTACTTAGAGTAGGCCCATTGAAGTTAATAGACATGTCTGACTTGGGTCCCTTAATTTCAACAGGTCTACTCTGAGTAGAACTTAGTGGACTACAACCCTTTGCCTGTATGGGCCAATCCCAGCTATGGTGACCTTTTTGAAGGATTTCCAAGCTGGAGGTGGGTTGTGGGGCAGTGAAGATGCCACTATAGCCAGGGGTGGGAGAGTGATTCTCCTACTGGCTTTTGCATCTCATGGGGCCAGGTGGGATCTTGGGAAGGTGTGGGATTGCAGGCCCTTTAAATGGGCTGGCTCTGCCATTGGCCTCTTGCAAGTGCTTCATGGATGATGGAAATGGCACATCAACTATCAGGGACTGGCTGGGTGACAAGGAGTGGTGGGAAGCTTCAGCTAAGGAACTCCCTAGGGAAGCCACAGAGGAAGAAGGGTCAGGCCAAGGGGAGGGGTGGTGGGGCACAGAAGACAGATCAGAGGAGGGTGGAAGTCGGGAGGTGAAAGAAACAGGGGGCTTGAGTGAAGAAGAAGAAGAGCCCCAGGCAGGGCCACACTTTATGCTCAGGAACTGAAGGAGAGGACAAGGAGGGGCCAGATGGTGCCACAGCTTAACAGCAGCTGCCTGGTCTCTCTGCATTGAGCTCCCTTTCCCCTTTGACTCCAGAGTTTTACATGTAGCTGAAAAGAAAGGTAGACAAGCTTGAGGCCCCCTCCCTCCACCTGCTGGAGTTTGTGCCTGCTTGGAAGACATCTGGAAGAGGAGGGTTAGAAGGAGGAGGAGGCGCCAAGAGCCAGTCTTGGGAACATCTTCACGGAGGCAGCTGTGCCTGAGTGATCTCTGCTGTATGCTAATTTCCTGAACAAAACTGCTGGCTTTCCTTTGAGTCACTGAGTCTTCCTTCTGACCTGTGGATGAACACACTTTCCTGCCAGCCCCTGACATCAACTCAACATTGACCCTTCACCAGTTACCATTTTCCCCATCAGTCAGAGATTAAGGGTTGAGACCAGCAGGGGAACCTGTTGGACAGCTTCTGCAGCACCCAAAAAAGCACTCTTGCTTCCTCTAGCTCCTTCCTCCAACTGTTTTGCATCCAAGGCTATTTCCAGTAACTTGGTGTCTTCCTTCCTTCCTTCCTGATGGAAAGGTAATTGTTGTAATTAGGAGTCATTCTATCTGTTATACAAAACAGGAGGAAGTAGACCCAGGCTGAGGAACATTTTCCAGCCTGCCAGACACATTCCTTTGTGAGCAAACTTCTGGGGGCTGCATTCCAGTGGCGGGTAGGATCAGATGCAGTGGTGGTTGGTGGCTATTCAGACTGATAGGACAGAAGACAGGGAGGCCATTGGTAGATGGAGCCAATGAGAGGCACAGCCAAGTAATTCTAATTTTTCTCTCCTTCTCCTCCTTCTCCCTGCAGAGTTCTACAAGTAGCAACACTGAGCAAGTCTAAGAGAAATGTGCTGCAGAGATGCTGCTCCCTGGGCTGGTTGTAGGTGGGAAGGCAGGCAGGTGGGGGCTCGCTGAGGGCAGATTGAGGTTGGTAAGGGATTGGTGCATTCCTCCTAATGGACTAGTCTCCATTGGTCAGATGTAAAAGTGGGCAGAACGATAGATGTGAGAGCATCAATGTACAACCTCCCAATACAGGGTTGACTTCAGGTGTTTTCTAAAAGTTGTGTAATTCTTTATCTCCGTGGCATTTGAAGGGAGGGTGTTCCACAGGGAGGGCACCACTACCTAGAAGGCCCTCTTCCTGGTTCCCTCTTAGCAAACATGTTCTTTCTTACTACTGTGAGGTACAACTCATCTCTTGCCAGAAGTCTGTCCTCAACAATGTTAAGACCATGGTCCAAGAGGCCAAAGCTTTCCTGATAGCAGCACTTGCCCAGCCAATGATTTAATTTCAGTATTTCCCCCTCTCTTCCTGGACCGCAATCTTCAACAGGAAGGAGTGATAAAAACCCACCCGTGCCCCAAGGCCCTTCAGCTTCCTGCTCTGTCTCATTTGCTATACATTGAAAGCTCTATCTGGCGGTATCATTTGTATCTACATGAATCATTAGGAAGGGGTGGTGGTCAGTGGACTTTATAAAACTTGAGAACTTCTCTGTCTCAGTCCCTCTGTCACCTACCACAATCACACATCTCTTGTGCAGAAAAGGCAGGTGACTGAGTTGGATGGGGCTGAACAATGCAGCATAAGCTTTATAGGAACAGTATTTTCATTCTGACATCACAGATCCTTTGATGTAGTAGGAATGGGGAATCTGTGGCCCTTTGGATATTGCTGGGCTACAAATCTCATCATCCTCTGACCAATGGCTGCCTTGGCTGGGTTGGAGACCAGCAACAACTTGGCAACCACAGGTTCCCTGTCATTGCTTTAATGACTTTAAATCCACCATTGGATGGAAGAATGTTTTTAACTTTAATTACTTTTAGGGTATTTTTTTAAATAAAAGTGCTTTTAGGTTTTTGTCATTTTTAAAAAGAATCTTTTAACTGTTTTAGAATACTGTTGCTTTGTTTTTATTTTAAAATGGTGCATTTGTTGCCCTGGGCTCCTTGGGGAGGAAGGGCAGGATATAAGTTCAATAAATAAATATATTTAAGCTCAAAAAATAATATAACTCAACAGATGTGTCTTGAAATGGTTGCGTCTAAATGAATGTTTTGTTGTTTTTCTTTAAAAAAATACACTTTAATTAGTTTATTAAGGCACTTCATTAAACCAATTAAATATTTATATTGTAAGTGGTGTACAAAAAGCAGTGAAGTAATAACTGTCAATTATAAAGGGGGAAAGATAAAATCAGCAGACTTTGAAAACAGGTATACATAACCAAATGCCATTTGCTGGGAATTACAAGTAAAGAGAGTTTCAGTGCTCAGGTTCTGCTTGCAGGATTCCCAGAAGCAGCTGTTTGGTCTTGATTAGATGGACTTTGGGCCTGATCCAGCGAGGCTCGTCCTATGCTCTTAACTAAATTATATGTCTGGACCGGCTTGCTGAAGTAAAAAAAATAAAGCTTATAGCAAGTGTCTAAAACAGTGCAATATTTTTTTTAAAGACATGTGCTCTGCTTCTTTTTCAAGTGGACACCCAAAGCAAAAGAGAAGAAATTAAGATACATGTGGAACAATCTGTTTGCTAGTGGAATCCATTAAAAAACCCAAACCTGATAAAATGAAATTTTATTATTGAGATATTTGTAGAATAAATGTGGAAGAAATTCTTCCATTCTCCCCCTTCTTCTTCTTCTTCTTCTTCTTCTTCTTCTTCTTCTTCTTCTTCTTCTTCTTCTTCTTCTCCTCCTCCTCCTCCTCCTCCTCCTCCTCCTCCTCCTCCTCATTTTTTCTTTTCTTTCCTTTTTCTTTCTTGTTTATATATGTGTGTGTCTGTGCTTATCTGAAATATATATGTATATATGTATTTGTACTTTGTAATAATTATGCTAAATAAAATTTAATAAAATAAAAAAACTAAAACTAAAAAAAACACCTGCCAGTGAGCCATAAAATGTGGGCCAAATTAGATGAGATATTGGTCTCTGAAGCTAGTTGCTTTTTTCAATTCCATGCAGCTGTTAATTAAAAGAACAGGAGCCTCTCCATCATCCTTTGCAATACTATTCAAGACTGTGCTGCATGCATTTTGGGGCAGGTGTGGCCTGACATGCAAGAAAAAGATAAGCTACAGAACCATTAGAAAACAAAAAAACAGGAGCCTTTTTCCTCCCTGTGCCTCTGGCCGCCACATTTATCTGTGACCCAGACTCACCCAGGTAGTACAGGAAGCTGCGCAACTTGAAGTATGTCCTCAAGGAGCCTGTGAGAAAAGGACAGGTTTGGATTGAGTCACTTCTGTGCCCAGAAGCTGACGTGGTGAGGAAAAAGAAAGGCGCTGTTGTTTGAGATGTTAAGTAAGAAAGCCCAGCCAGAACTAACCTCCTCCATCCCCATGATGAGTGTGTTCCAGTGGAAAGCAAAGCCAAGCAATTGTCAGTCTGGAGGCGGAAGGAAGGAATTGGAAATGTCTGGAAAATAATACAGCTGAAACCATGTAATGCAATTATTTGAAATTTTGCGCTGCAAACAGGACTAATGAGTATGGCTGCTTGTCCTTGAGCTCCACAGTTTATTCTAGTTTTAATTTCTCTTGAATAGTTTTAAAGTCAGTTGTCTCGGCAGTTAATGTTACTTGCATACAGGCAAGGAGCATATCTGTTTTATCTGCTTTACTTCAACGTGGGCTTAAAAACCATATATTTTAATTGGAGGATGGGAGCCGGGAAAGCAGCTGTTTTGGCTCGACATTTTTAACTAATAAGAAACTGGTAAGAAATTCTTAGAAAGCCATCTTTGCCAACAGACACTCTGCAGTTTTAACATGGCTGTTACATGAGCACAGGCCTGTATCACTTCAGTCAAAACATCCAGAACTCCATTGCCAAATTTCGTCCAGAAATCTATGCTGGACTATTGTCACTCAACAAGGAAGACAGAAGTAACGGCAAAATGATTGTGGCAAGATGAAATTAATATGTCCTATATGGACAGCCCTGGTCCTTTACATTGTGAGTATTCCAGTAATGGGGCTGGAGAGGCCTTATCCCAAGTACTGTATTGGCCCGAATATAAAACGCACTTCCCCCCAAAAAAAATTTCAACTGTGAAAAGTTAAACTGTGGCTTAAATTCATGACCTTACAAAAATTGGCTTTTACGATATCGCTCCCGTCCTGTCCCGTCCGGAACTCCCCCAGCCTTCCCCAAAGCTGGGTAGGAAAGAATGCGGGGAGGGGGAAGACCGCCGGCATCGCGGCACAGCTCCCCCTCAGACCTCGGGTTAAGAACTTTGCTTCAAGATGAGAACAGAAATTGTGCTCCAGCAGCGCGGCAGCGGCGGGAGGCCCCATTAGCTAAAGTGGTGCTTCAGGTTAAGAACAGTTTCAGGTTAATAATGGATTTCCAGAATGAATTAAGTTCTTAACCCGAGGTACCACTGTACTCTCCTCAGGCCCCACTCCTCATCACTAGCGGAGGAAGAGGGGGCAGGGGGAGCACACTGCCCACAGCACCACAATCCATCATCGCGGCTGCCCCCCCCCCGTGCTGGGCGCTGCGCCCCTGGTACATGCACCACACACCTGCAGGCGGCGTGACACGCCCCTGTGGGTGCTGTGCCACACCCCCGGGATGCACGCCCCACCCCAGGATGTGCACCAGCCACGCCCCCGCCTGCTCTACGCCCTCTGTGCTGTAGCATGAAGCTCCGCCACTGCTCCTCACCAGCCCTCAATATGTCATTGAATTCTGCAAATGCCTCTTGTTTGTCCGGATATAGGACAGAGGAGGATGTGTGAGTGTGTGCAGAAACTAGCACACTGTGCAAAGATAATGTTTACATTTGTTGACCCACCAATAGGGCTGAGTCATGATATATCACCAGCTAACACTGCGATATACTGATATATCTGAAATAATGATGGAAATATGGGGAGGCAAGCAGGGCAATGTCCTAACAACTGCTGTTCTTTAGAGGTCTAAAACTGATACATTTTTACTTACCTGTAACATATTGTTACAACTGTTATTTTATGTTGTTGTTGTTGTTCAGTCATTTAGTCGTGTCCAACTCTTCATGATCCCAGGCACTCCTGTCTTCCACTGCCTCCCGCAGTTTGGTCAAACTCACCTTATTTTATAGTACAGAGCAATAGGGGCGGCAGGAATCATGAGAGAAGTGATGGTCAGCTTCGCAGTTTTCCCCACATCATGATTTTTTACATAGCACACACACACATGTTGATTCATGATATATTGCCACGTTGAATATTATGAAAGCGTTACCACGATGTGGACAGCAAACTGATTTTGGCAATGTAAACACATCACCCAGATCTACCCACCAATGTCTGCCTCTGGCCTGCCCACCAATGGCACATGACCCTCCGAACGTGGTCAGGATAAGGAAGGTTCCCTTCCACTCTTTGAAGGGCTATTAGAGGACAGTGATATACCAAGGATGTTGGTGTTGTTTAGTTGATTAATCGTGTCCAACTCTTCGTGACCCAATGGACCAGAGCACGCCAGGCACTCCTGTCTTCCACTGCCATCTCGTCCTCTGTCGTCCCCTTCTCCTTGTGCCCTCAATCTTACCCAACATCAGAGTGTTTTTCCCCAGAGAATCTTCTTTTCTCATGAGGTGGCCAAAGTATTTGGGCCCCAGCTTAAGGATCTGTCCTTCCAGTGTTGATTTCCTTCAGAATGGATAGGTTTGATCTTTTTGCAGTCCTTGGGACTCTCAAGACCTACCAAGGATGGGGAACTGCAAACATGGACTGTCTCGGGCAAGTAGGAACAGTTGGGGCATATGCTTCCCTGTTGGGTTTCCACCTTTCAAATCACTCAAGATTTGTGATCTTCCAGATGTTGGTGGACTCCAACTCCCATCAGCCTGGGCCAGCATGGCCAACAGGAAGGGAGGATGGGATTTGTAGTCCATTAACAGCTGGATGGCCACAGCCCTCCACCCCTGCTTTAACGAAGAGCACTCCCAGAGGGTAACATTCAGATCAGGCATAGAAACCCGCCTGGTAAACTTGAGAAATAAACTTGCCTGCAAGTGAAACCTGTCTCTTTCGAACATGCCGTTGCGTAACTTGTGCAACCTGACATCTCAGGCAGCTGGCCCTGTTTCAATCAAATTAAAAGTGCTTACTTTGATTAATGGCTTCTGGTTTGGAGCTGAAAATTCTGAAGACATGGCTAGTGAAGGAAGACTGAACTAGCACTGTGACCTAGCTGAGCAGGACAGAGTTGGGGGACCCCTCCTGCTGCCCAGAACTGTATTCCTTAGAAGGCAACCTGGGGAGGTATTTATACCAGTGGTGGGCGGAGCCAGAGGCAAAGAAGTGGGAGGAGCAAGGAGTGTGAACTACATTCCAGCTGTGCAAAAGTCATTCAATCTCCACATCCCTGTATACACACATCTCCACCCTTCCTCCAGAAAAACAAGAGGCATTTCATAGTTCAAGTGTACATGTCATTCCATCACTTGAGGAGGGTGCGAGTCAAGAACAGTGAGGGCTGCAACCTGAGGATAAGGAGTACAGCCTTTGGAAAGTCCTGGGGGCCACACAGAGACATTTGGTGGGCCGCATTCAGCCACTGGGCCTGAGGTGCCTCATGTCTGTAGTGGAGCAATACTTGTCTTGCCTAAAATCACTGCTGAACAGAGTCTGCTTCTATCCCCCCTTGGTGAGTAAACATTTTGTCCCTCTTGTGGCATTTTATTTGCAGGGCATTTGCAATTATTTCATTGCATCTGTTCCGCTTAACAACATTATATTATTCTTGTCTCTCAGTCTTACTCCTGTTTGAAGAATATGATGTAGTTTTTATTGCATTGTGTTGAGTGAAGAGTGGATTTTTCAAGGAAGGAAGGAAGGAAGGAAGGAAGGAAGGAAGGAAGGAAGGAAGGAAGGAAGGAAGGAAGGAAGGAACATCTTCCATGTGTTACCTTTGCCCTCTAGTTGTAGGAACATAGAATCACAGAACTGTAGTATAGATTACCATTGTTGGAAAGGATTACCATTCTTGATATTGTCACAAAAGTTGTCCCCCCCTATCTGTCGAGCAGTGGCAAGAGCCCATGGGGTTCCAGGCACTGACTCAGAGTCTGTGGTCCTTTGGAGAATTGAGACATGACGGAGACTGTTGTAACTTTAATAAATATGCTTAATTCACCTATTTACACCTTAAATCTGCATGGAGGGAGCCCAGATCTTACAGAAGAGTCCTTTCAAGAGGAAGTCCAAGGCATCTCTCTTCCCCAGCCTTTAGCCAGCCTGTCCAAGATGGATGCCAGTCCTTCTTCCTTCTTCTTATTCCCAGCAGCATTTGCTCAAAACTCTCTTTTCCTGTCACCTCACACCCGGTTCCCCTGACAACCTTCCAAACCCCCAGCCTCTGTTCACACCTCAGGGCAGGGGGGAAGGACAGTTCTCTTGGCCCTCTAGAGCCCCCTTTTCTTCCTTAATGGCCCTAGCTTGGCTAGGTCATTTTGCATAGGCTAGGTCTGTAATTCCTCTGCAGCTTCAATTCTCCCTTCATATCCCAAATAATCAACATCTTAGCATTTATTAATGTCTAGGGGTCCACCAAAATCTATAACAATATTACAATATTGAAGATGTAGTTTATGGGTTGTCTCCAATGCCAGTCCTATGGAGAGTAGTCCTATTGAAGTTAATGGGCAAGGCTATTAACTTCAGCTATACCAGAAGGAGCGTCTCCACTCCCGCTGTTCAGCCTGGACACTGGTCCAGCGCCGAGGGCCTTCTGGCGGTTCCCTCACTGTGAGAAGTGAGGTTACAGGGAACCAGACAGAGGGCATTCTTGGTAGTGGCGCCTGCCCTGTGGAACGCCCTCGCATCATATGTCAAGAAAATAAGGTTCTATCTGACTTTTAGAAGACATCTGATGGTAGCCCTGTTTAGGGAAGTTTTTAATGTCTGAAGTTTTATTCTGTTTGTAATGTTATGTTGAAAGCTGGGGCTGGGGAAACCCAGTCAGATGGGTGGGATAGAAATAATAAATTATTATTACTATTACTATTACTATTATTATTATTATTATTATTATTTATTTCCGTGGATCTGCTCTGAGTAGAAGTTAGTTGGGTATAGCCCTTAGTATTTTGCCACCACAGCCCAAATCTGTGGGGTCTTGGGAAGCAAACAAATTGCTTGGTTTTGGGAGGGAGAATCAGACCCCAAGGTGGTAGTTATCCAAATAAAATTTTATTTTATAGATATGAGCTATACATCCAATTGGTCACTGTCTTGGAGCCCTAACTCCCTCCCTCCCTCCCTTCCTTTCTGCTCCACAACACATCCTTGCCAAACCCAAATGCAGGTTCCAGCAGTTCAGGTGCTCCCAAACCCCCTTCATCACCCCCATATCCCGAGCATGGTGGCTCCCAGGACTGCCAGGAAAGGGCAAAGTTGAAGACTGAGCCCTTGGAAACCTGACCCATAATGATCATAAGACAGGTATGGGTTGGTGGTGCTCCTCACACCATAATTGGTTGGGTTAATTATCTGACTATTGCAATTGCTGCCAGAGCAACACGACCCCCACTCGCTGGTGATATTTATATTACTGGTGAAATCAGTTCTCATATCAATGCAGGCTGGGCGCTGGCAGGTTCTGAAGATCATTGATGTTCGGAGGCCTCCTGTTGATGTTTGGAGGGAAGGGAAGAAAAGAAAGGCACAAAACGTTAGGCATGAGGGGTGTTGCCCCTCTTTTCCCAGCATGCAGTGGGACGCCACAGGGAATTGTGAAGAACATGGAGCCTGAGGCGTAACCCACACCCATGAGTTCTTAGGGGGCAGGGCCCCCTTCACCTCTGAAAAAATGGCCTGTTTTGCCTTAGAGTGGCAATTCTGAGGGGGGAATCTGTGGGAGGAAGTTAAATTCTACAAGGGAGTAAACTCTTAACTGACATAACGTTTGGTTTTAAGAACTATTTTAATTATTTATTTTATCTCTGTAATGTATTTTATAATCTTTTATGTATTTTATCTTCTGTAATGGCTTTGGCCACACACTCATAAATCATATTTGCATAGGTTGGGAGGTTGAACAATTAATTGCAAAGAATGCTTCCCAACAAGTCCTGTTAAGCAGGGGGCAAAATGTTTTGTAGACCAGGAGCTGTGGAATAAATTTCCTAGGGTGAACTCACCTACTGAAATGACCTTACTGCCATTGTAACATCGGTTGTAGCCCCTGCCGCATCTCATAGTCTGCTGGAATATTCCGTAGTAGGAATGATCAAAGCCTGAGTAACACTGGTTGGAGCTGCTTATTTCAGCTGCTGCAATAAGAAATCAAAATGAAGAGCAAGGGGCCCGTTGAGCATCACTCACCCCATTAAGCTGCTAATGTGGGGCTGGGTTGAAAAGGGTGGCTCCATAGGAGGCTCCCCCATTATTCTGTCTCTTCAATAATGATTGGGGGGGGGAATCTTTCGGTTTGCTTTGCATATCAAAGTGAACCTACTTAATTTTCCCTTTACAAAGCAGTCAGTACCTTAATTGTACTCAGGGTAAACCCATTTAAATGAATACATATGAGCATAGGTCAATACGTGAAGAAAAAAAGCTATCCTTTGAAACCCAAACTTTCTCGAATTTTGCATTGCAATTCTCTAAGATAGAATGTGTGCGAATGTTTGCACATACTAGGAGCTGCTGCCCTAGCCTTTCTCCACTTGCCAAACCTGCCAGACTCTTTGTCAAACCCCCACACCTGAGCACGTCCCCTCCCTTTACCCCAGCTCACCCCTCCCCTACAGCGCACCCCATGTTCCCACTCCGCCAAACCTTTCCCGTGCTCTCGCAGCTAAATTACACCCTAAAGCACACCGTCCTGTACATTTCTTGAGAAGCGGGGTTACCTTTTCTTTGGCATAGGAGCCCAAGAGTTGGGGAACAGGGCTGCTTGCCTTAGAAATCTCCAAAATTGAATTCTTCAAGCCTCCCTATTGACAACCAACCACCCAACAAGTGAAACTGTGAGTTTTCACTTAACGGTCAGGTGGCCTTTTAAAAAAATACCTGTGTCCTCGATAGGGGTCTTGGGAACCTTCCACTTTATCGAATGCCCGTTGCAAAGGTCACCAAGACAGTAGCTCTCATCGTACTGGACGGCAAAGTGTTGGTCACCAGAGAAACTTGATATGGGTCCATCCCAAAGGTCCTTGCTGGCGCAGCCTTTGTAGCCCATTATCAAAAGGTCTTTATCTAAAACGAGGGTGGATACATATATACAAACAATAGATTGATGCAGTGGCAGGGTGTTCCAAAGATCTTACCTTGACCATTTTTACTCTGGGGGTGAGGTGATTTGGGTTATGTGAGTGCCCCTTGAAACTGCTGACACAGTTCTTCCTGCTTTCTGCTTCTGCCTGTTTTTTGGGGGGGAGAGGGCACACTTCCTGGCTGTTGTTATACCTCAGAAGCCTAATAACAGGGTTGGAAATCAGCCCACAGAAAATCAGCTAAGAATTTTCTTTATTAAAAAAGAAAGAAATGGAGTACAGGGATTTGTACAACAATCTGCAAATAGAAAATAAAATGAATCAAAACATGTTTTGAGCACCTCAATTCTGAAAGCATGCAAAGCATCATTTCAGGCCCCAGTTAATCCCGCTGGGAATTTGAGGGGTTGTAAGTAATTTCATGAGGGACGCGGGTGGCACTGTGGCTTAAACCACAGAGCCTAGGACTTGCCAGTCAGAAGGTGGGCAGTTCGAATCCTTAAAGACCTTCTTTGGAGGTCTTTAAGCAGAGGCTTGACAACCATATGTCAGGAGTGCTCTGATGGTGTTTCCTGCTTGGCAGGGAGTTGGACTCGATGGCCCTTGTGGTCTCTTCCAACTCTATGATTCTATGATTCTATGAATCCCTGTGATGGGGTGAGCTCCCATTGCTCGGTCCCTGCTCCTGCCAACCTAGCAGTTCGAAAGCACGCTAAAAGTGCAAGTAGATAAATAGGTACTGCTCTGGCGGGAAGGTAAAAGGCGTTTCTGTGCGCTGCTCTGGTTTGCCAGAAGTGGCTTAGTCATGCTGGCCACATGACCCGAAAGCTGTACTCCGGCTCCCTCGGCCAATAAAGCAAGATGAGCGCCGCAACCCCAGAGTCACTCACGACTGGACCTAATGGTCAGGGGTCCCTTTACCTTTACCTTTAAGGTAAAATCCTTTCAAAAATCTATTCCTCTTAATAATCTAGCAGCCACACAGGATCCATCTGACAGAGCAGCACTTACCTATAGTTAATGTAAGTTGTGCAATTATGCAAACATTCTCAGCACTGGAGCAGTTTCTAATGTACTGCTCTGATGTATAGAACTTGAATGTGGGATGATCTATGTAGCTGTAGTGATAACACTCCAAGGCAGAAATTCCTGAAAAGAAGTGTGGGGAGAAAGGGTATGAGATGCTGGAGAAGCTATTAGCAATGTCTTTCTGCCTGGAAGTCATCAGGGACTAGAAATAGGTTTCCCCCTTTAAAGTGAAAGCAGAAGTTCTTAGGGGGCAGAAATTTGTGCCAAGTGCCTGTTCTGAACCGCAGGCCCAAAGGAGGGGCCTGAGTGAGTGGTTTCATGTGTAGATATCAAAGGAGGATGCAAAACTATCCCAGAATGGTCAGTCCTAGAGCTTTATTAAATCAGAGGTGGATGGGACTAGGAGGGGCATCTAGCCCAATGCCAGATGTTGGGTTCCAACTCACACCAACACAAGTCAGATGTAAACTGACAAAACAGAACAATGCAACCAAATAATAGGCATTAACACACACCCCCAAAAAGGTATTGTAGTTAACCAGAACTTAACCTAATACGTTATTTATAAAAATGGGGGTGGGGTGAAGTTTTCTACATGGGTACTCATATTTTCTTTTCCTTCTTCATTGTGTCTTATCTTACTCTGTGCACTTGTAATTATGTACTTTATATCTTTTAATGAAGAATATAGAAAATAATAATGGAAAAAACCTACAGCACAGTGTAGGTTTGAAAGTAAAGTTTGAACAAATAAAAAATAAAAAATGGGTGGAGGCAGACAGCTCCATGGGGACTGCTTTTACTGCCCTTGCTTAGAGGCAGGATACAGATTCTTGGCTGACAGCTGTCACGCAGAAGAAAGAGCTGAAACATCCCCTCCCCACTACTCCCTCTTCAGCGGGAGGGGAGCAGAAGGCTCAGGTCTTCTTCATTTTCTGCTTCTCCATGGGAAAATTTTCCCACAATTTCAAAAAACACTACACTAGGTTCCCCCTTTCTGAACTTTTTCCATACACCTTAGGATTCCTTCTTGTTTCTCCGTGCAAATCTAGTTGGCTCCCACCCAACCACCCAGGTCTGCAACTAGAGGACATCCCAATAGCATTAACTGGTACCTGAAATAAGAAAGGTCATTGCCAGAAGTCCTTGCAGCACAACTGTTGCAGCTCTCCATCTCAATGCGACACCCTCCATGGTCTGAAGCCGAGAGGCCCTCCAAGCCAAAGAACCAGTTTCCTGATGAGTCGTGGAGGAAAAGGAAAAGCAGTCTATGATCTAAGAGAGTTGGGCCGTTTTGTTATATATATATCAGTCACAAATGTGCTAGGTAGAGCTTCACAGGAGGAAATTCCCGAGGAGATAGGAGCAGTTCTGGTGATGGCAGGATTACGCAAAGAAGAAAGCAGCTGTGCAATAGGGGCAGACCCATATTTTCATATTTATATGGAGCCCCATGTGAGCCCCTGAGTGATGGCCAACTAGCTGAGATGGTGCAAAGGGAGGCTGGCGTCTCTTGCTCTCCTCGCCCACTTCTCCCATCCTATCTTCCTCTCTTTTTCTTCATCTAATGTTCTCTCCATGACAGAAAGAAATTAAAAATCACAAAAACAGTCGGGCGGATGTCTAGGGGTTCCCACTCCCACTCCCCTTTCCCACCCCTCTTCCCCCTTTCTACCTATTTTTCTCAAGCAGAAAGACAAATTCAAAGCTTCAGAAATCCTCCCCTCTCTTTCCTCAATCTCTTTCTCCAAAACAAAAGAAAAGCAGTAGACTTTTAAGACATGGGACGATGCAGAAGGAAGATATCAGTATGAAATGGCATTGCCAACAGGAACTGTACCTTGTAATAATTGGACTTGACAATCTTTGGACTTGACTATCCTTGGACTTTATGACAATAAAAACATATAATAGTAATATGATATCTTATTGCCACCAGGAACAGTGCTTTGCAATTTTTTAATGACGATTAGATTACAGTTTCATTATATATAATGTTATGTTACTTTACAGCCAGTTACGTGTGTGTTGTGGTATTCTGAACTTGATTTATGCAATGAGGCAATTGTGGTGTGTGTTGACCTAGTCATTTGCCATGGCTGTTTCTATTGATATAATTTAGGTAACCAATGAGGTCACATATTAATCGTTTGATTATTACAATATAAAAAGTGGAGACAGCAATGACTATTTAGCAGGTGAAATCTATTTATGATTAATTTACACTGGATAAATCTTTAAAAAGCTAAGAAATACTAATGAAGATGTAAAAAACTTAATGTACTAGATCTCTGCTAGTTGGATATCATTGCGATTATGTTCCTTTAAGAATGGTAGATTCTAATTGCCTGTACCTATTGATTATTACTTAGAATATTTTTGATTGACTTTGGTGTTCCTGGGGTATGCATTACTTATTTCTTCTATAGATATCCTGTGTTGTCTGAATTACTGCAAAGAAGGTATCCTTTCTTGTAACAACAGGTGTTTAGGTAATTAATGATGTTACAATCTCCTAAGATTAATTTATACTTTTATGTTCAACATTAGGAAGTGGAGACCGCAATGACCATTTGCCATATGGGATCCATTGATGATTAAGCCTCACTGAATAAGTTTGATAAAGTTGTAATAGTGTATATAAATGAAGATGTGGAATACTTATTTTAAACGTTGTGAGTTTTATTCTAGTGTCTTTCTGTGTTTACAATGGTTCTCTATATATGATATGAATTTACTCCCTTCTCTCTGGAATGCTTGGTCACTCTAGTTCCGGATTCTCCCGGTGAGCTTTGACAGTTCCGCATATTCCACCAGCATCGTCTGCCATTCTTCGATTGTTGGTAACTCCTGCTGTTTCCATTTTTGGACTAATAAAATTCTAGCAGCTGCTGTGTATACATAAACAATTTCTGTTCAACTCTTGATATTTCCCCACCTAGCATTCCTAACAGAAAAGCTTCAGGTTTCTTTGGGAAGGTGTACCTGAACATCTTTCTTAATTCATTGTAAATACTGTTACAAAATAGTTTAACTTTATCACACGTCCCCCACATATGTTATAAATCCCCTTCTTACATTTCCAAAAATGCTTATTACTCATTCTATACATTTTTGCTAGTTTAAAGGTAAAAGGACCCCTGACCATTAGGTCCAGTCATGACCGACTCTGGGGTTGCGGTGCTCATCTCGCTTTACTGCCCGAGGGAGCCGGCGTACAGCTTCCGGGTCATGTGGCCAGCATGACTAAGCCGCTTCTGGTGAACCAGAGCAGCGCACAGAAACGCCGTTTACCTTCCCGCCGGAGCAGTACCTATTTATCTACTTGCACTTTGATGTGCTTTCAAACTGCTAGGTTGGCAGGAGCAGAGACCGAGCAACGGGAGCACTCACCCCGTCGCGGGGATTTGAAGCACCAACCTTCTGATCGGCAAGTCGTAGTTGGTAGTGATCAAATACCATCTATATATCACTTTCATTATATTTTCATTCAATGTCATGCCTGCAGTAAATTTCATACCCGTATTCCATAACCTTGACCATTTATCAAAGTCAAAGTTATGGACAATGTCTATTGGCCATTATATCATTACTTCCTTAGTTTCCTCATCTTTTGTATGCCATTCTAGAAGTAACTCATACATTTTAGATAGGATTTTTGTATTACTTTCCAGCAATTCGGTTTCCAGCTTGGATCTAAATTTCTCAAAGCCATTCTTCCTTTTTTTCTTTTTCAAATACATCATTAATTTGTTGGTACTGTAACCAACCTGTTAGCTTATCACATGTTTCATCATATGGTTTCATTTTTAACACTTTATCCCTTTCTATTAGCAACTCCTTATATGTGGGCCAATTACCTTTCATCTTTAACTGCTTGACTGAAATTGCTTCTGCTGGTGAAACCCACCATTGGTGTTTTATGTTCTAATACTTCTTTATCCATACTTCATACAACGGTTTTCTTATTGCATGATTCAGGAAGCCTCTGTGAACTCTGACTTTATCATACCACAAATATGCATGCCACCCAAATCTGTTTCCATAACCTTCTAAATCTAATATGTCTGTATTTTGTAGTTTCATCCAATCCCTTAACCAAGTCAACAAGATGCTTCATAATATATATTTAAATTCGGCAGTGAGAATCCGCCTCCTTCTTTTTTATCTGTAAGAAGTTTATACTTTACTCTAGGTTTCTTCCCCTGCCAGATAAATCTTGACAATGCTTTTTGCCAAACTTTAAACTGTCCTGTTCCACTGATCATTGGGACTGTCTGAAATAGAAATAGCATTTTGGGTAGCACATTCATCTTTATCACAGAGATTCTTCCCCAGAATGACAATTTCAGTCTATCCCAAATTTCTAAATCTCTTTTAATATCTTTCCACACAGGTACATAATTGTCTTTAAATAGGTTTATATTTTTGGGAATCAACCAGATACCCAAATATTTTACCTTTTTGACCACTGTGATTCCTGTTTTATCTTGTAATTCTTTAATTTGTTCCTGATTCATATTTTTAACCATCATTTTTGTTTTGGCTTTATTTAATTTAAAACTTGCCTATTGCCCAAACTCTTCAATCACTTCCAGTGCTTCCATTACACTGGCATGTCACTCTTCTAATGTTCTTTCTCTTCTAACTATATTTCTCTCATTATCTTTCAATTGGTGCCCAGGAAGAAAGTGTTGGGATACTGCCAGGGAGATAAAGTCCATCTGATGCCCCCAAGCTCGGTGCCGGACGATCCATCAACCTCCCGTAGTCAGGCAATATCAGCAATTCAGCGACACTAAGCCTCAGGCTTAGTGCACACTATAACAGCAGAATTCACACAGCAAAAAGTTGCACAAGCATGAGAGCAGGACATGCATATTTACAGTTTATTAGGCGTTGGTCAGAACAAAGGAGACATGACCGTCTGCTCCGACTGCTCAGGCAAGACAGCCAAAAACGAAACGAACTTACAACATAAACATCCTGTGAGACAGGAACTTACGCAGGCTGTTATACAAACATCCTGCTCCCTTTTAAGGTGGAACGGAAATATCCTAACATCCTCCCCCTTTCCGTGTAACCTGTAGTACCTGTGGTTCAACCCAATTGCAACCTTTGTGCGTAAACCTTCAGTTGTTCTCTGTTAACAACCTTAGACAACAGATCAGCAGGAATTTCATTTCCTGGCATGTAGGACACCTGAATGAGTCCTTTCTGAATACACTCTCTTGCACGATGTAGCTTAATCTGCAAGTACTTGGTTCTTTGCTTGCAACTCTCTGAGTTCAGCAAAGCCAAACAAGATCTATTGTCTTGATACACTTGTATAGGACATTTCACAGAAACCCCAATGTCCTTAAACAGTTGCATCAACCATTCACAATCCATGAGTGAAAATGACAGAGCATTGAGTTCTGCTTCACAGGAACTTAGGCTAACTGTTGTCTGCTTTTTGCACAACCAGTCAAACAGGCAGTGGTTGTACATGTAGCATACTCCAGAAGTGCTTGTACCATCCGTGGTGTCACTTCCAAAACTTGCATCTGCAAAGATTTCAAGACCTCCAGTCTTCTGACTGGTGAACCTCAGCCTGTAGTGCATAGTCCCTTTCAAATACCGGGCTATGCGCTTCAGAGCTTTCCAATCCTGAACAGTAGGATTGTTAGCATGTCTGCTAAGCAGGTTAGTGCTTACAGCAATGTCAGGTCTTGAACATCTAGCAATGAAATTCAACTTGCCTAGAATGCATCTGTACAGCGTTGTGTCAGAAAACGCTTCAGCAGTACTGTCTACCTGGTAACCTGTCACCATCGGTGTGTCTGCTGGGTTTGCATCAACCAAATTCAACCTGGTTAATACATCAGCAATTTTCTGTGTTTGGTGTACCAGAAAATTACCTGCTTGGTCCCTCTCCACCTGCAGAGAAAGATAGTGGGATACCTCACCAAGATCCTTCATGTCAAAGTGCTCCTTCAGCTGAGCTAGGGTGCTTTGGTAGAAAGCCTGATTCTTCCAAAACATCAGAAGATCATCAACAAAACATAAACAATACAGTTTGTTTTGCCCCTCCTTCTTGACAAACACACATGGATCAGCTTTGCCCTGGTGAAAACCTAGAGAAAGCAACGTTTCAGTGAGTTTTGTGTTCCAACACCTGGCACTCTGCTTGAGACCATACAAGGATTTCCGCAGTTTACAGACCATTCCCTTCTGTATCTGCATCCCGTCAGGTGGAAGCATGTACAGCTCCTCCCCCAAAATCCCGTACAAAAAAGCTGTATTAATGTCATGATGGGAAACATGCAGTTTCTCCTCCGCAGCGATCTTGAGCATCAGCCGAATGCTCTCATATTTGACCGTGGGTGAGTAGGTCTCGTGGTAATCCTGCCCTGGTACCTGTGAAAAACCTCTGGCAACCAATCTGGCTTTGTGTCTGACAACCTTGCCATTCTGGTCTGTCTTGGCCTTGAAGACCCATTTGCTGCCAACCAGTCTCATTCCTGGGACTACCGGTACCAGTTCCCAAGTTTGGTTCCTATTCAAGGAATCAACTTCAGCCTTCATGGCATTAAGCCAAGGCTCAGCATCTTTAGAGGTTAACTCCTGGACCTCTTTGAAGCTTGAAGGTTCCCACACCTTCTCTGAGCTACTAAGAACAGCAGTTGCCATCTTAGCAAACTCATCAGCAAATCTCTTTGGAGGTTTGCCTTTGGTCGCCCTTTCAGACCTGCGAACCAGACGCAAGTCTTCTGGACTCATCTCCTCTTTCTTAGGAGAAAAGTGACCAATGGTGAACAGTGGTTCTTCCAGTTCATTGTCAGACTCGTCAGATGGTCTGACTGAGGCCTTTGCGCTCTTGTAGTCTGCTGTGTCATCACTGTCACTGACAGCAGCAGCAGCGCCGCCCACTGAACTGGAATCCGAACTCTGATCATCATCATCATCATCATCATCATCATCATCATCCTCAGTTTCCTCAGCTTTCTCAGCATGATCTGCTTTCTTCACATCACCTTCATCCTCCTCTGGGTAACTCTGGAAAATTCCCACATTTTCCCCCCACTTAGGATTGTACTCAACACTCCTTGTGAACTTTATGGATTTAGAGTTAGTCATCCATACCCTGTATGCACCTTTTTCGTACCCCATGAACAAACCATGTGCCCCACGCTTCCCAAGCTTGTTGCTTTGTGGGGTGTGTACCCACATGTCAGAACCAAAGATTCTCAAGTGCTTGGTGTTAGGTTTCTTACCAAACATCTTCTCATAGGGAGTGCAACCAATAGGTGATGACAGTCTGCGATTAAAACTGTAAACAAAATTCGAGAGAGCTTCCCCCCAAAACTTCTCAGGGAGGTTGGCATCATGCAACAAGGTTTTTATTCCTTGCAGCAACGTTTGATTTGCTCTCTCCGCAAGCCCATTCATCCATGGCGATCTAGGCGTTGACAAGTCATGCTGGATTCCCTTCTCAGTCAGGAAAGCTTCAAACTGCTGAGAAGTGAATTCCCCGCCTCGATCAGTAAACAGACAACCAATACGTTTACCGTGAGCATTCTCCAACCAAGCACAGAATGCCTTGAACTTAGGAAATGCTTGCGATTTCTGCTCGAGCATAAACACATGAATGTACCTGGAAAAAGAATCAATTAGAACCATGAAGTACCTTGCTCCTCCCAAAGAGGGCGTTAGAGGACCTACCAGGTCTGCGTGAACTAGCTGGTAGGGTTTGGAAGCCTGCCTGCTAGACTCCTTGCCTTTTGGAGCAACCTTCACCTTGTTCTCTGCACAAGATACACATTTCATGTGAAATTTGCAAGGTTTGATGTCCAAACCTTCAACCAACCCAGGCATCTTGGCTAGCGCTTGCCAAGAGAGGTGACAAAATCTGCGATGTGCATCATGAATGCATCCTGCATGAAGAACCTTGTTATTTTGTGCAACACAACAAGTATCAGCATTAGACATAGCAACACCATTGTCATCATAAGTTAGACAGAACAAACCATCCATCAACTTTGCATGCAAAATGTCCTCTTTGCCTTTTCTGATGACACAGACAGTCCTCTTGAAGGTAATTTCAAAACCACGCCGATTTAGCTGTGGGACACTAAGCAAATTGTCCGCAGCTCCTGGAACAAAAAGTACATTGCTAATGGTCGTATTCAGACTTGCAAGTTTCACAGTTCCAACTCCTGTAGCTTGCAAAGTCCTTCCATCAGCCAGCTGGACCTCTCCATCTTGAGGTGTGAAGGAGATAAACAGATGGCGGTCTTTGCTGAGATGGCGCGTGCAACCTGAGTCGACTATAAACCTGGCCTTCCCCTTCGAAGCAGATTTGCTGGCAAACAAAACCTTGTTTTCCACCAGCGTGGGCTGTTGCAGCTTGCCTTTAGCCTTTGGTGAAGCTGTGCCAGCTAACATAGCCTTGTTTTCCACTGGCGAGGGCTTTTGCAACTTGCCCCCCTGCTCCTGGCCATCAGACGTGCCTTTAGCCTTTGGTGGAGCTGTGCCAGCAAACATAGCCTTGTTTTCCACTGGCGTGGGCTGTTGCAACTTGCCCCCCCGCTCCTGGCCACCTGCAAGCATCTTGCTCTGTTTACATTTGGTCTTCCGGCCTTTGCATAGGCTCTGACCTTGGTTCTCACGAGAAACAGAGCTCTCAGCTGCCGACTCCTTGGCTCCCCCTGGAGGCTGGAATGCTGCCTGGGATGACGTTATAGTCTGCTCCCGCTGCAGCTTGCAATCGGTGCCCTCAGCATCCCTGCATTCACTAGCATTCTGGGAAACAGCCAGGACCTCCGATGCATTCAAACACTGGGCTGGGATTATTGGCTGGTGGGCCTTTTTCAAAGCATCCCACATGTCACGTGCCGTGAGATTTCCAGCAAGCGTCTTTATTTCCTCCAGAGAGACGGATAAGACAATAATATCCATGGCCTTCGAATCCTGGCCCTGCCATTTCTCTGTCCGAGGAACTGGAGTGGCCTCAAATACAGTATGCCAGACTCCAAACTGGCGCAGCAAACTCTCACACCATCTTGCCCAGGTCTCATAATTGTCCCGATTTAATTTAGGACACTCAGCAGCTTCAGAGGCTTGGAAAAACTCCATTCCAGCTTTTTACTTTAGCCGTGAGCCTTTATGCGTTCTAAGACTTCTTATCTCGGCAGCCCATAAATCACGATGCCTCTGGCTCGGCTCCCAGGCCAATTAGGCCAGCCGGACATCAAAGAGGCTGCCGCGGCAACAGAAAAGCCTCTGCTTTCGCTTTTCCCACACATACCTCAGCAGACTGTCGCAGTCTTGCTCTCCTGCAAGTGCCGTGAATCTGGGCCCGAAACCTGTTGTTGGGATACTGCCAGGGAGATAAAGTCCATCTGATGCCCCCAAGCTCGGTGCCGGACGATCCATCAACCTCCCGTAGTCAGGCAATATCAGCAATTCAGCGACACTAAGCCTCAGGCTTAGTGCACACTATAACAGCAGAATTCACACAGCAAAAAGTTGCACAAGCATGAGAGCAGGACATGCATATTTACAGTTTATTAGGCGTTGGTCAGAACAAAGGAGACATGACCGTCTGCTCCGACTGCTCAGGCAAGACAGCCAAAAACGAAACGAACTTACAACATAAACATCCTGTGAGACAGGAACTTACGCAGGCTGTTATACAAACATCCTGCTCCCTTTTAAGGTGGAACGGAAATATCCTAACAGAAAGTCCACTTGTCAGAGACATGGTTGGCAGAGAGGAGTCTGCAGAGGGGGAGGAAGAGGCAGAGGAAAACAGGAACTTGAGTTGTTCTCACAACAAAAGTGAGATAAGCCCTCCTCACTCTGGATTGCTGCCTGTAAGTTTTTGCAGCAGCACAGAGATGAAGGAGCAGGATGCAGGTGGTAGTAGAGGACTGGATTCAACTCCAGAGGAGGAGGAATTGGCTGCACCTGAGTCTCCAAAGAAGCAGGAGGTGGAGCAAGTGATTAGAACAGAGGAAGACCAGCAGGAAGTGGGGGCAGGCTTGGAGTATATCTGGCCTTGGAAGGGGCCGGAAGCCAGTCAAGTCAACTGACTCTGACAGTGAGGACTGAGTTGTGGGAAGCTCGGATTGCTGAAAGCCTGTTGTTGAGAAATAAACTATTCAAATTGCTAGCGTGTCGCGTCTTGTGTGAGAGAAGTGCTAAAGAAGATTGATCTTTACCTTTAAATTCCAAAATTAAGGAATTATGATCCAAGAATGTCCTTGGCAATATCTCTGTACTTATTGTTCTTGGAGCTAAGTCCTTGGGAATCCAGACTTGGTCTACTCTACTAGAACTGGATTTGAATCAGAGAAAAATGTGAATTGTTTTATTAATGGGTTTTTTAAGTCTCCAAATATCAATTAAATCATGATTCTCCAGCAATGAAAAAAGCCTTTGGGAGTTTCCCCAGGTTTCCCTCCCTTTTGCTTGACGTTCTGTCCATTTCTAACAACACCACTCCATTTAAATCACCCATCAAAATTACTTTCTGGTCCATATGGTCAAACAATTTTTCCTCCAATTCTTTATAAAAGTCTGATTTCTGCTCACTTGATGCATAGATCCCAACAATGATAAAGTTGTTGCCTTGCTGTGTGACTTGGACCCCTATCATTCCCCACTCATTGTCTTTAAACAATTCTTTTGCATTGTGTTTTCCTTTAATGTACAAAACCACTCCCCTTTTATTATTTACAGCTGAAGTTACAAATGCATTTCCCAATCTTTTATTTATTAGAACTCTTCTGTGTGTTTTTTAGCAACACGTGTTTCCTGTAAACATTTTTTAAAAATCAATAAATGTTTGATTTTATTTCTTTTCACTTTCTAATTAAGTCTATTAACATTCCATGATAATGGTTTCACCGCCATTTCTATATCCAATTAAAATAATTTTATTATTATGATTGGGATTCTTCCTCTTCCTCTTTATCTTCTTCCAACTGTTCTCCAAGTCCAGGTCTGTCCTCCTCCTTCCTCCCCAATTCTTTGGCATATTTCCTCCAAAATTTGGCCGTATCCTGTGGATTCCTGATCTTGAATTTCTTATCTTTGTAATAAAAGGAGATTCCTTCCAGGTACTCTCAACGAAATCTAATTTTATTCGCATTTAATGTTCCAGTAATTTCTTTATAAGAATTTCTTTTCTCAAAAATCTGTTTGGGATCTCCTTAAATACGATTATTATCTGTTCATTGATACATAACTACTTTTCCTGGCTCATTCTCAAGATGGTATTCCTCAACTCCATCGAGTTAAACATTACCAGGCAATCTCCTGGATATTTTTTTGCCTTAGCCTTGGGGGAATGTGACCTTTATTCTGAATGCATTTACTATGGTATAGTCAACATCTTCATCCTTTAACTCTAACCATTTTGCAATTTCTGTAACCAGTTTTATTCTCACATCCTTCCCTTCCTGTCCCAGGATTCCTTGAAATTTCAAATTTATTTGTTTCTTTCTCATCTCGAGAAATGCAAGATTGTCTCTCAGGACCGGTGTTATGTGGTTGGCAGCCACTCCCAGTCACCAGTCTAGCTGCCGCATTCTGGATTAATTGCAGTTTCTGGGTCACTTTCAAAGGTAGCCCCATGTAGAGTGCATTGCAGTAGTCCAAGCAGGAGATAACTAGAGCATGGACCACTCTGGTGAGACAGTCTGCAGGCAGGTAGGGTCTCAGCCTGCGTACCAGGTGGAGCTGGTAGACAGCCACCCTGGACACAGAATTAACCTGTGCCTCCATGGACAGCTGTGAGTCCAAAATGACTCCCAGGCTGTGCACCTGGTCCTTCAGGGGCACAGTTACCCCATTCAGGACCAGGGAGACCCCACACCTGCCCACCCCCTGTCTCCCAAAAACAGTACTTTTGTCTTGTCAGGATTTAATCTCAATCTGTTAGCCACCATCCATCCTCCAACCGTCTCCAGGCACTCACACAGGACCTTCACCACCTTCACTGGTTCTGATTTAAAAGAGAGGTAGAGCTGGGTGTCATCTGCATACTGATTAACACCCAGCTCAAACCCCAGATGATCTCTCCCAGCGGCTTCATATAGATATTAAAAAGCATGGGGGAGAGGATGGAACCCTGAGGCACCCCACAAGCAAGAGCCCAGGGGTCTGAACACTCATCCCCCACACCACTTTCTAGACATGGCCCAGGAGAAAGGAGCAGAACCACTGTATAACAGTGCTCCCAGCTCCCAGCCCCTCTCGACGGTCCAGAAGGATGTTATGGTCAATGGTGACAAAGGTCGCTGAGAAATCCAG
Organism: Podarcis raffonei; assembly: GCF_027172205.1. Classification (NCBI taxonomy): domain Eukaryota; kingdom Metazoa; phylum Chordata; class Lepidosauria; order Squamata; family Lacertidae; genus Podarcis; species Podarcis raffonei. The sequence goes on from NC_070609.1 coordinate 14,972,056, forward strand.
CAGAACTAGGAAACAGCTCTCACCTTTATCCCTAGCCCTCCGGAGATCATCGACCAGCGCAACCAAGGCAGTTTCAGTCCCATGGTGAGGCCTGAATCCCAACTGGAAGGGATCCAAATGGTCTGCATCCTGCAGTCTTCATTGGAGTTGTTCAGCAACCACCCACTCAATCACCTTGCCCAAGAATGGAAGATTTGAGACTGGGCGATAGTTGGCCATACTGGCCAGGTCTAAAGATGTTTTTTTAAGAAGCTATTTAATGACCACCTCTTTCAGCGCGTTTGGGAATGCTCGTTTCACAGAGGGAAGCATTCACCACTCCGCAGAGCCCATCGCCCAGCCCTTCTTGGCTTGCTTTTATTAGCCAGGATGGGCAAGGATCAAGGAGACAGGTGGTTGGTTTCATGCATGCAAGCAGCCTGTCCACATCCTCGGGGGTAACGGATTGAAATTGATTTCACACAACTTGACCAGACAGGGGTCTAGCACTCTCACGCCCCGACCCTGCTCCCACGGAGGAGTCTACCTCCTTCCGAATCTGAGCAACTTTATCTGCAAAAACTTTGCAAAAGCATTGCAGGAGATCTTGGGGTCCCTACCAGGCCCCGGTGAAGAAGGTGGTTCCAATAGATTGCAAATCACCTGAAAGAGTCTCCTGCTGCTGTTTTCTGCAGATGCAATAGAGACGGTGAAGGAGGCCCTCTTCGCTGTTGCCATTGCCACATGGTAGGCTCGACGTTGAGCTCTAGCCCGTCTGATTCAGAATGAGTTTTCCACCACTGGTGCTCTAGCCATCTCAACAATTATTTGATTGCCCTCAGCTCCAGGGAAAACCATGGGGCTGCCCGGGCTCCATGCAATCGGAGAGGGCGCTTCAGAGCCAGACAGTCAATAGCCCTGGTTAACTCCACATTCTAGCGGGCCACCAGGGAATCAGCTGAAAGGCCATCAGCTTGGGATAAAACATCCCTCTGGAAGCCAATTGGATCCATTAAGTGGCGGGGGTGGACCATCCAAATCAGTCCCACCTCCCTGCAGAGGGGAAGGGTCACGGAGAAGTCCAGTTGCACCAGGAAGTGATCTAACCATGGCACTCCTTTTATTTCGCTTTTACTTAGTGTCAGATCACCAACATCCGTAGAGGTAAACACCAGGTCTAAGGCATGTCCGCGGCTATGAGTTGGGCCAAACTTATTCAGGGATAGCCCCATGGAGGCCACGCTTTCCACAAAGTCCCCGTGGAACCTGCCCCAGCCATTCTATTGGCTGAGGCCCTCTCCCAGGCAGCCTTAACCCTTCCCCTTAAAAACCCCAATTGTTCAGCCAAACCTTTTGTCCCTCTTGGGGGGTTTTATTTGCCAGGCATTTGCAATTGTTTCATCACATTTGTTCTACTTAACAACATTATATTATTCTTGTCTCTCAGTCTTACTCCTGTTTGAAGAATGTGATGTAGTTTTTATTGCATTGTGTTGAGTGAAGAGTGGATTTTTCAAGGAAGGAAGGAAGAATTCAAGGGTCATCTTCCATGTGTTACCTTTGCTCTCTAGTTGTAGGAATGTGGAATCACAGAACTGTAGAATAGATTATCATTGTGGAATGGATTACCATTCTTGATATTGTCACAAAAATTGTCCCCCTCTATCTGCCAAGCGGTAGCAAGAGCCCATGGGGTTCCAGACACTGACTCAGAGTCTGTGTTTCTTTGGAGAATTGAGACATGGCGGAGACTCATAGCTTTAATAAATATGCTTAATAATTTTTACACTTTAAATCTGCATGGAGGGAGTCCAGATCGTACAGTAGAGTTCTTTCCAGAGGAAGTCCAAGGCATCTCTCTTTGCCAGCCTTTAGGCCGCCTACCCAAGATGCATTCCAGTTCTTCTTCCTTCTTCTTATTCCCAGCAGCATTTGCTCAAAACTGTATTTTCCTGTCACCTCACACCCGGTTCCCCTGGCAACCTTCCAAACCCCCAGTCTCTGTTCACACCTCAGGGAGGGCGGAAGGACCATTCTCTGGCATTGCCACTGGCCCTCTAGAGAAGCAGGTAGCAGCAGGAGGCCCCATTAGCTAAAATGGTGCTTCATGTTAAGAACAGTTTCAGGTTAAGAACCGACCTCAGGAATGAATTAAGTACTTAACCTGAGGTACCACTGTATCTGTTTTCAAAAATGAAAGAAAAGCAATGGCCACCAGTATTTCTCCAGTCAGAAGAGGTGTCCAGCTCCTCTGCCTTAATTTGCAACACAGAGAGCAGAGCAGAGAACCCAGGAGTCCTGAGTCTCACTCTTCCCCAGCCGCTAGTCTCCACTCCACTCCTTTCTCAACAAGTAACTTAGTGCCTGATTCAGTACTCAGAAGCAAGCCTTGCTTTGTTCAGTGGGACTTAATACCCAGACATCAGAATGTAAGAAAATGGCCCCATCGAGGCCAGCATCCTGTCCTCACAGTGGCCAACCAGAGGCCTGTGGGAAACCCTCAAGCAGCAGCCAAACAAAAGATGACTTTCCCCTTCTTCTGTTTGCAGCAACTTTCAAAAGAGAAGGTCCTCAGTGGTGTGGGGAAAGGCACTCTGTGTATGTTCAGAGGCGGTCCATGTAAAACTTCCCTAAACAGGGAGGAATCCTAGGCCAGAGGTCCAAATTCAGCCCTCCAGAGCCCTCTGTATCGGTTCCTTATGACCAAGAGTCGGCAAGGTTTACCTCGCCTGGGCCAGTTCACTCCAGCGGTGATCCTTCTGTGGGTCGGAATATGTGTGTGTGTGCGTGTGATTTTCAGTGTGTGATTTTTGGCATCTGTGTCTGTGCAGACGTGATTTTCGATGTCTGAGCAAGCGCAGACACAATTTCCAGCAACATAGAAGTATGTCCCTGCTCCGCACTACGCCGGTTTACCGCGGCGCACGGGGACTCTCTGAGCAGGTGGCTTGGTTTGGGGGCAGCTCATGGGCCGGTTAAATAACCCCCATGGGTCGCTTGTGGACCATTGGCCTTAAGTTGCCGACCCCTGCTTGTGACTCTCCCCAGACGGCACTCCTCACCAGCCCTGCTTCAAATTCTCCTTGGTAGAATCTACACACATCTAAAAAATACTGTGAGAATGCTTTTTTTTAAAAAAAAGTTTTGCATTGCCAATGGCCCTCTAGGGCCACCTTTTGTTCCTTAACGGCCCTAGCTTGGCCAGGTCATTTTGCAGAAGCTAGTCCTGTAATTCCTCTGCAGCTTCTATTCTCCCTTCATATCCCAAATAATCAACATCCTAGCATTTATTAATTTCTAGGGTTTAGGGGTACCACAAAATCTATAGTATTATATTGAATGTGTAGTTCATGAGTTAGTCTCAAATGCCAGTCCTATGGAGAGTAGTCCCACTGAGGTTAATGGGCATGGCTAACTTGGGTCCATTGATTTCAGTGGCTCGGATCTGCTGATGAATGAATGAAATCTTTATTGGAAAAAGCTATAAGCCATCACAATTGGTCACGATGCGTAGAATACAAATAACTGATTTAAAACTGAACAACAACAACAATAGCAAAGCATACATACAAAAATGCAAAAATTACACCTGCATAAGTTAAGCACGCCACTTCTCACATTCCCCTTATGATACCTGTCTTGGTGCCTAGCTCTCAACTTACTTGCAGCCAAGGCAAATTTTGCAACCAGTGCAGTAGTAAATAAGTTATTGCCAGCCAGCAAAATAGAGATTCGCTCAAGGGGAGTTCAGTTAGAAAGAAAGCAAAGGATGCAATCGAGGAATTCTTGTCTAGGGGACAAGGGCTTATAAAGGGCATCATAACAAATAGTGTTGAATGTCCTCCATGTCTCACGACTCACAGATGCAGAGCCTTTGGTACACAGGGTATTCCCATTAGATATGCAGAGGGCGTACAATGAAGACGCAGAGCTGTAAATGCTTTTCTAAATGGTTCCAGCATGAGATTAATAAAGTCCTCCTCCAGCCCAAAATATGTTTTATATATTGGATACCACGATGTGTATGCTATCTGGGAAAGTGAATGAAGGTTCCTCTATTTAGAGTCAGAATAAATTTTTTCTTTGATGTGTTGTTTGACTCCGTTAGAGGCAAAATTTGGTAGGGATTCCACATCAATCCCATAATAATGGAGAATCTTACTTACTGCCCAAGAGCTTTGGGGCATAGATTGCAATTGCTCTAAGAAGCATTTTTTAGGGAGCCTAGTATTACTCATGCTAGCCAACTTCAGCCAGTACTATATGCTACATGTACACTGGTTTGTCAGGAGATTAGCCCTGGTTCAGCTCTTAAAAAGGGGGCCGGTGTACCTTTGGGGACAATCAACAGTGACTTCAGGAAAGAGTTCTGCACCACTTCTAATGGGCGGCCATTACTATATCCCCAAATCTGTGCACCATACAATAATTGTGGCACAATCTTCTTTTGAAATACCTCAACTGTGGGGGCAACTATAACCCCCCCGAACTCTGGAAAACCATAATGAAGAGTGAGAGGATTTCAATTTAGCTGTGAGTAGGTGTGGCTTCCAGGACAGTTTTGAATTAAAACCCAAGCCCAGGTACTTATAATAGCATTGTTGTTCAATAGGTTTATTGCCTGAGTAGAACTGAATTGGGTATAGCCCTTAGTATGTTGCTATCACAGCCCAAATATGTGGGGTCCTGGGAAGCAAACAAATTGCTTGGTTTTGGGAGGGAGAATCAGACTCCAAGGTGGTGGCCATCCAAAATAAAAAAATTATATATATATATGAGCCATACATGCAATTGGTTGGGATTGATCACTGTCTTGGAGCACTAATTCCCCTCCCTTCTTCCTTCCTCTGTGCTCCACAACACAGCCCTTCCAAACCCAAATGCTGGCAGTTCAGGTACTCCCAAACCCCCTTCCTCACCCCCATATCCCGAGGATGGTGGCTCCTAGGGCTGCCAGGAGAGGGCAAAGCTGAAGGCTGAACCCTTGGACACCTGACTGCACGGGGCCAAGCCATTCTGTACGTACGAGTTTATCACTCTCATCCTCATCCTCATCCTGATCATAAAAGAGGTTTGGGTTGGCAATGTTCCTCACATTATAATCTATTTTGACAGGAGCTGTTGGGTTGATTCCCTTGTTCAGAATGCCAACCTCCTCCTCGTTGCAATTGCTGCCTGAACAACAAGACCCTGACTCGCTGGTGATATTTATAGGGCCAAAGGATTGGCTCTCAGACACATCGCAGGCTGGACGCTGGCAGGTCCTGAAGATCATGGATACGAGAAGGGGTCCTGTTGTGGGAAGGGAAGGGAAGACAAGAAAGGCACAAAATGTTAGGCATGAGGGCTGTTGCCCCTCTTCTCCCAGAATGCAGTAGGACGCCACAGAGAATCCTGAAGAGCGTAGAGCCCAAGGGGTAGCCCACACCCATGAGTATAGTGTGACCAAGGCTCAGACAACGTGCCTAACTTTTTATTAGGGGGCAGGTCCCCCTACATCTTTGAAAAAGCGGCCTGCTTTGCCTTAGAGTGGCAATTCTGAGGTGAAAATCTGTGGGAGTAAGTTCTTCAGAGAAGCAAACTCTGAACTGACATAATGTTCGGTTTTAATTATTTTAATTTTAACTATTTTTAAATTAAATTAAATTAATTATTAAATATTTATTCTAACTGTGCAATGTATTTTATTCTCTTTTATGTCTTTTATCTTTTGTATTGGTTTTGGCCACAAACATAAATCGTATTTGCACATAAGTTGTTTATTTTAAAGTTATTGTGGCTTTTTTTTTTTTACATTTGATCAGATTGTTCTTATTAATGATTGATGTTTCATTACTGTCAGGGGCTCAGGAGCAGAAGCACAGGGGAGAGAGGAAATGGAGAGCGAAGGGGAAGAATCCGAGGGCAGCGTAGGGGAGTATGACAGTGACCCGAGAGATTCCATGAGCTTCTCCAGCGAATCAGAAGATTCCCAGAAGGGGGCGCCAATGGTCAGGGCAAGGGGGGTCCCAGGGGGGACGCACCAGAAACAAGGGGCCAGCGGGGACTCCCAAAGCAGCAGCGGGGGATCAGGACCAGCTTCCCCACCAGAGCGTAGTGGGGGGGAAGAGTCACATGTGTCAGGACCAGCGTCTCCTCCAGCGGGGAGAGAAGATGAGTCAGGGCTGACCACGCCTCCATCGGAGAGTGGGGGAACGGAGGGGAGGTCAGTTACAGCTAGCCTCCCCGAAGGGGGAAGCAGTGACAGCAGCAGTGAAACGGTCAGGAGGAAGGTTGCCGGCTGGGCGCGCACGCCAAGTTCAAATGTACAGGCAGCAGACAGCAGGAAACCCGGATTGGGAACCAGGTCCTAAAGCCCGCCGGAGGCAGGGGGAAGACTCAGGGGACTCAGCATCAGAAGAGTCTAGGAAGGGCAAGACCCCGACGGACAGGCGGAACCAGAGGAGGAAGGAGCAGAGGAAGAGGTGAAGCAAGGCTAGAGTCTTAAACTGGTGTCTGGGGGGAGGAGATTCAGACGGAGCTTCAGCAGTCTAGAGTTTGAGACGTAGAGCTGCACGCTGCGGCTGTGAAAGCGAAACTGAACTTCAATAAAGACTTTTGTACTTAACAACGAAACGGCGTTGGTCCTTTGTGAGCTGGGACCTCAGGCAGCTCTGACAATTACGTTTTTATATGTCCTGGAAGCTGCCCAGAATGGCTGAGGCAACACAACCAAATGGGTGGGGTATAAATAATAAAATTGTTGCTGTTGTTGTTGTAGTTACATGAAAAGGAATACATCTATGTCATCTCCATCAAGGGGCCTCAGGCACATCTGAACAGGGGTGAGATACATTTATTTCATTTAGAAGCAGCTTGTCACATCCCAGTTTTCAGTGTGCCAATATTCTCAAAGTAGGTTGCAGGTGATGATATTATTATTATTATTATTATTATTATTATTATTAGGCACCATTAAGATGCCACATCATCAAAACACCCCCTGCAATCAGTGGATCAACCTCAAAGGGGAATAAATCAGCAGACAATTGCTAAACTAGAGAGAGTACCACAGTGAAGCTGTAAATCTGGCTTCACTAATTAGGTGCCATTCATATGTCATGGACTCAAATTGCCATCAGCCCCAGCCAACTTCTAGAGGGCACTAGAGCTTGCAAAGGCTGCTGTCAAGAAAGCAGTCTTCAAGTGAGAAGAAGGCAGAACAGTTTGCATTCTGCATCTGCTATCGGCCACTTGCGACCAAGTGCCAGGATGGCACCTGACATCTCCAACAACTGGAGGAGGTGTATGCCTGAGGATCATTGGATCTCTACTGTTTCCACACACTAATACCACATCCTGTAGAATTCTGTCCGTTATATTTTATCTGCACAATCAGAATGAATTTCAGGAACCAAAATGCTTTTTCAGGAGCAGGAGCAGCGAACAACGTTCTAGCTAATTGTTTTCGCTTGTCTTCACTTACCTCATCCCACTGCCCTGCTCACTGCTGTGAAGAATATTCTTACGTTACAAATGACCTGTGTCACCATTAAGAAAAAGAGGTAGGAAAAGGCCAAGATATATGTGGACTGTCCCTAGATCTAGTCAGATGTTTAACTGAGAATCAATCACAGTCAGTCCATCATTTGAAGACCAAGACTTTAGAGCCGTCTTGCCCCCAAATGGAAACCGGACATTCCTTTTTTGCGACTGTCACCTTGGTTTAAGGAGCCATTTGGCACTTTGATTATATATCTTGAGTTTCTAACACGTGGGCAGGTGAAATTGTTTTGACTTTGTGCCTAAAACTTAGGTGCATTCCATAACCAATTTACCATCATGCAGAAGGAAGGCCTTGTTTCTGGTCACCAACCATCACTTCTTGAATTAAAGCACAAACACACCCTTTAAATAATGTATTTAGAAGAGAAGGAGGGCATTGGTATGGTAAAATTAGAGGATGTCAGGAGATGAGCAATTTCAGGCTCCCTCTCCACTTTCTCCCATAATTTGAGCATTGCACCCACCTAATCTCCAAAGGAAAAGACACCTTCATAGGTTGGGATGTTGAACAGTTAATCGCAAGGCATGCTTCCCGACAAGTCCAGCAGGGGGCAAAATGTTTTGTAGGCCAGGAGCTGTGGAATAAATTTCCTAGGGCGAACTCACCTACTGAAATGCTCTTGGTGCCATTGTAACACCGGTTGTAGCCCCTGCTGCATGTCATAGTCTGCTGGACGGTTTCACCGGGGCCCCAAGCAAATCCTGCGTAACACTGGTTGGAGCCGCTTGCTTCAGCTGCTGGAATAGGAAATCAAAATGAAGAACAAGGGGCCTGTAGAGCAACACTCACCCCATTAAGCTGCTAATGTGGGGCTGGGTGGAAAAGGGTAACTCCCTTTTATAGGATTCCCCCCCCCCCTATTATTCCGTCTCTTCAATAACGATTGGGGGTGATATTTCGGTTTGCTTTGCATATCAAAGTGAACCTATTTAATTTGCGCTTTTCAAAGCAATCAGTACCTTAATTGTACTCAGGCTACAATTGTACTCAGAGCGAGAGGACATTCGATACAAGATGTTAATAAAGAATGGATAGTATTTAAATATTATCTCAATAGTTACTGTGATAACTAAAGTCTCCTGGCAGATATTGAATGAGTCTTGTAACATAATGTAACGGTGGAGGTGGAAACTATGTAAAAAACAAAATCAAAATGCAAAATAGTACAATGGGTATAGTCGGAAGGTTTCTTTTTTCTTAACATACTTTTTCTACTTTTTCTTTTCTTTTCTTTTCTTTTTCCCCTCTTTTCAATGTTTGTACTTTGTTGTATTATTTGTGGTGTGCAATGTTTGTATTTTGTGTATTTTATGTTATATGTACAATAAAGGAATTTTAAAATAAAAAAAAAGTGCTCAGGGTAAACCCACTGAAATGAATGTGTATGAGTATAGGTCGATGTGTGAAGAAAGAAGGAGCTATCATTCGAAATTCACACTTTCCCAAATTTTCCAAGGCAGTTCTCCAACTTATAAGTGTGTGCTGACGCCCTTGCCTTTCTCGACTTTCCAAACCCACCAGACCCTTCATCAAGCCCCACACCTGAGCAAGTCCCCTCCCTTTACTCCTCACTCACCCCTCACCTAACCCCCCCAGCTCATCCCTCCCCTACAGGTCACTCCATGTTCCCACTCCCCTCACAGCTTCCTCCAAACCTTTCCCATGCTCTCACAGCTAAATCACATCCTAAAGCACACTGTTTTGTACATTTATTGAGAAGCGTGTTAGCTTTCTTTGGCACACAAGCCCAAGGGTTGGGGAAGCGGGCCATTTGCCTTAGAAATCTACAAAATTGAATTGTTCAAGCTATTGAAAACCTATTGGCCATCACCCACACAACAAGGGAAACTGTGATTTCTCCCTTAACGGTCAGAATTCCTACTAAAAAAATACCTCCGTCCTCAATAGGGGTCCTGGGAGCTTCCCTCGTTTCTGTTTTCGCATTGCAAAGGTCATCAAAACAGTAGCTCTCGTTGAACTGGATGGCAAAGTGTCGGTCACCAGAGGTTATAGATTCTGTTTCATTCTTAAGGTCCTTGCTGGCGCAGCCTTTGTGGCTCACTATCAAAACTTCTTTATCTAAAACAAGGGGAGATGCATATATACAAACAATAGATTGATGCAGTGGCAGAGTTTTCCAAAGACAATTTTTGCTCTGGGTGGGGGTGATTTATCATGGAACTTTGAAGTGTCAGGCATAGCACTAATGGCTTTAGCCCAAACGTAGCAGAGTTTTCCTGCACAGCGAAGAAGCTAGTTGAGGTGGAAATGACTAGTCAGCTAGACTCAGAATAACTATTTACAGGATTTATTAAAAGGAAAAAATAAAACCAGCAGAGTTTCTGCATACAAAACAAAGCAAAATAAATCCTTCCTTTCTCTCTCTCTCTCTCTCTTAACCACACACAGCACTCCTACTCCTAACACACCCCACATCACACTGTCCTAGCAATCCCTAGATAACAGAGTTGAGTGCTGGTCGTTAACCAATCAGAGTAAGTAGTTTCTAGGTCAAGTTGACCTTGGCTTTCTGCCAAGAGTAAATTGACACTGCCTTGAGTTAATTGTGTGAAGCCAGAATCTGTAAGTTTCCCATGAGAACCAATTAACAGAAACTCAACACCCCCTCACAGATTCTGCTGGACAATTAACATCAAATACACCTATGTAGGAGATTATTTTTCCAGCAAACCTAAACCCTTGCACATTCGTTTGTTCTTTACCTTTGCCAATGGTTTAGTTAACACATCTGCTACATTTTGTTCACTTGATACATAAGTACAGGTGATTACATTGTCTTGTACACAGCAACACACATTTTGGTATTTTACAGAGATATGTTTGGAACGCGATTTGAAACCCTCTGTTTTACTTAAGGTTATACAAGCTTGATTATCAATGTGAACTTGTACTGGTTCTCCACAATTTACATTTAAATCTGTTAACAAATGCTTGAAATAAATCACCTCATTGCACAATTCACTCAACGCGGCGTACTCTGATTCCGTTGATGACACACTTACAACGTCTTGCTTGCGTGACCGCCAGCTGATTAAAGCTCCACCGACCATTATGACCAGTCCTGTGACAGATTTTCTATCCGGCAAATTTCCCCAGTCACTATCACAGTAGCAACTCAACATTTCATCCTCTGAAGAATTTAATTGTAACATATAGCCAATTGTCTGTTTGAGGTATCTCAGAACTTGTTTTACCCCTTTCCAGGCATTTAGTGTGGGTTTTGAGACCAATCTACTTAATATGCCTACTGCATAGCTAATATCAGGTCTGGACCACTGTGCTAGATACAATAAACTTCCAATTACAGAATGATATACATCAGGATGTTCAAATTCAGGACTCTCATCTGTATGAAGTGTTTTTATGAAACCTGGATCCATAGGCACCACTGCCCCTTTGCAATCCTGCATCCTGTATGTAGTCAGTAGTTGTTTAACTTTGTTCTGCTGACTAATTAGGCAGCTGCCATCTTGGGCCCAGCACACTTCCAACCCTAGATATGTCCTAACCGGGCCTAAGTCTTTCACTTTGAACTTACTGGACAATTGCTTGGCAAACCTTTTAGTTTGTTTATCTGTTTTGCAAGCATACAATACATCATCTACATAAATCAGACAAAACTCTTGATCACTGCCTGTACCACGTACATAAACACAATTGTCAGCTGTACTCTGCTTGAAACCAAATGACACTAAGGCCTCATGGAAACATTTGTTCCAAGACCTTGCAGCCTGTTTGAGACCATATAGAGCTTTGTTTAATTTCAACACTCTATTGGAACCTGTCTCATAACCAGGCGGTTCGGCTAGATACAGGTCTTCTGATATTGATGCATGTAAATATGCAGTCTGGATATCAAAATGGTTTAACAGGAGTTTTCTCTTTGCTCCAAGCGTTAAAATCAGCCTTACACTGTCCCCCTTAGCAGTAGGGGAAAAAGTCTCGTCATAATCTTTTCCAGGCCTCTGAGAGTATCCTTGAGCCACTAAACGAGCTTTGTATTTGTACTTTCCTGTCACCAGAGGTTTAAGTTTGTACACCCACCTGCAGCCTACAATCTTTGCCCCCTCAGGCGCTGCTACTGGTGTAAAAACCTTGTGCTCATTCAGAGAGGACATCTCTTCCTCCATTGCCTGTTTCCAGAGCTCTGCCTCCTCTTTTGGTAACTTTAACACCTCCTGAAAACTCTTGGGTTCTGCAATCACACTAAACACATTTGCAGTATCTGGAGAAAAACGCACTGGAGGCACTCCTTTGTTTTGTCTTTTAGATCTTCTGGGAGAAAATTTTTCTTCTGACCCACTTTCCTCCTCAGAACTATGACCTCTCTTTTGTTGCTTAACAACTGGTCTTTGGGCAACTCCACTTTCTTGAGAGCTCTTATCTGAACTTTCCTCCCCCTCAGACTCTGATTCTCTATGTTTACCTTCAGAGTCATGAAGCTCCTGGGAAGGTTCAAACCAAACCTCAGTATTGGCATGTAGTCTCTCCCAGCTACTATGTTCACAAAAACTGGCATTCCTGGAGATCACAATGCCATTTGTCCCTTCAGCAAAGCGGAAACCTTTTCCCAGCTCCTGGTAACCCACAAACACTAACTGTTTGGTCTTAGGATCTCCCTTCTTCCTCATTTGTTTTGGAATTAACACCCAGGCTTTTGATCCAAACACATGCAAATGGTCAATTTTGGGTTTTTTCTGAAACAATTTAAAGTACGGAGTTGTACCTATTGTTTGATGAAAGAGCCTATTTTGGAGATAACACGCGGTGAGCATGCTCTCCCCCCAATAAGACATGGGCAAATCAGCATCATCAAGCATGGCAAACATCATGTCTTGTAAAGATCTGTTTTTTCGCTCTGCAACGCCATTCTCCTCTGGGGAAAAAGCGTTCGTTTTTCTATGCCCAATGCCACGCTTTTGTAACCAATCTCTAAAAGCATTTGACATAAATTCGCCACCTCTGTCCGTCTGAATCCTTTTGAGTTTAATGGACAGAAATCTTTCCACAGATGCCACCCAGCCTTTAAACTTAGTGAACACGTCACCCTTATTCTTCATGGGAAAAACCCAAGAATAACGCGTGGCGTCATCCACAATTGTTAATGAAAAACACGATCCACCCCTGCTTACAGCAAACGGACCAATTACGTCCATGTGAACCAGCTGTAGCGGTGACTCACTAACTCTGTCACTTCTGGGGTAAGAGACTCTGTGGGTTTTAACCTTTTTACAAACATTACAATCAAGGTACTTGTTACAACTCTTTAAATTACCCCCATCAGCCAATTCAGACATTTTTAGTACACTTTTCCAGCAAGCATGCCCCATTTTCCTATGCAATAAGTGCACACAGTTGTCATGTATAGCTTTGTTATTCACTGCAGGCTGAGATTTACTGACTACTGCTGCAACTTGAGATCCTGCTTTAAGCCAAAACAAGCCTCCCTCTGACTTAGCAGTGCCTAAAATCTCACCAGCCTTCTTAATAATGCAACTGTCTCCTTCAAAATGCACTTTAAACCCAGCTTTTAGCAAACAATCTACAGACATCAGATTGCTCCTTAATGACGGCACACAAAGTACATTTTGCAGGCATTCACGAAGACAAGGAACAAAAACTGCACCCCCCGAAATCACTTTGGAAGTACTTCCGTCTGCTAGAGTCACCTGGCTGCGCTGTGCTGAGTTCTTGGAAACAAACAATTCATCTGAATTTACGATGTGCCGAGACGCTCCCGAATCGACCACCCAGACAGCTTGTTTCTCATCAGCAATCTTGACCTCGGCGGTCACCAGCTGAGCCGACTGTTTTTGTTTGAAGAACTTCTTTTTCCGCTGCTGCTGCTGCTGCTGCTGCTGCTGATCTCGTCTCTGCTCCTGCACCGGCAACTGAGACTTGACCAACTCCGGACATTGTCGTTTTAGATGCGCTGAAGACCCACATCGGAAACAACGCCTAACAGCAAACGCAGACTCCTCACCGGCACGCTGCTCTTGCTTCACCCCTGGCACGGCATGAGAACTCCTTCCAAACCGCCCGCCTGTAGAAGCCTCTGCAGCCAACGACCTTTCTTGCCTCTTCTGCCATTCTTCAATCAAACGCCCAGTAACGTAACTGATTGATAAATCACGCTCCTGTATGCCTTCTAGAGACAAAACTAAATTATCCCAGCTTTCCGGGAGAGAACTCAAAATAATAGCCACCTTCTCCTGCTGGTCTAATGCACAGTCTCTTTCCTGTAGCGCAGCAAACTTTAACTGTAAACTGTGTAGGTGTTCCTGCATTGTAACCCCAGGCTGTAACATTGCCTTGTACAATGCCTTGCGAATGAACAGCTTGGAAACCGCTGTCTCACGCACATGGAGTTCTTTAAGTGCTTGCCACACACCTCTAGCTGACTTGATTCCCCTCACATACGGCAACTGGGAATCTTCCAGCCCCAAGACAATTGTGGCCCTTGCTCTTTGGTCTTTATCGAGGTCTTCATCATCAGGCTTCACAGGAAACTTACTCACCACTTGCCAGAGACGATCCCTCTGCAGCACTGCCTGCATGCGTTCCGACCACAGCAAGTAATTGGAGTCATTCAGACGCTCAAAAGCCATCTGAACTGGTTGTGAGGCCATCTTGAGAGCGATGTCCCTGGAACCCGGAACCAGCTACTCACGACCACCGAGAGAGAAAACAGGAACCACAGCACCCAGCACTCACACGCTGCAGCTGTTGTCCTTGTGTCCGCTGCGTCACCAGCTCACCACAGTCAGGAACCAGCCAGTGTCCATCTGCTGCACCAACAGGAACAACAACTTCTGGAACTACTGGAACCAACGCCGTTGATGCTGACACCACCGCAACTCAGGCTGGCAGCACAATGCCCATAACCTCATGGAACTTTGAAGTGTCAGGCATAGCACTAATGGCTTTAGCCCAAACGTAGCAGAGTTTTCCTGCACAGCGAAGAAGCTAGTTGAGGTGGAAATGACTAGTCAGCTAGACTCAGAATAACTATTTACAGGATTTATTAAAAGGAAAAAATAAAACCAGCAGAGTTTCTGCATACAAAACAAAGCAAAATAAATCCTTCCTTTCTCTCTCTCTCTCTCTCTTAACCACACACAGCACTCCTACTCCTAACACACCCCACATCACACTGTCCTAGCAATCCCTAGATAACAGAGTTGAGTGCTGGTCGTTAACCAATCAGAGTAAGTAGTTTCTAGGTCAAGTTGACCTTGGCTTTCTGCCAAGAGTAAATTGACACTGCCTTGAGTTAATTGTGTGAAGCCAGAATCTGTAAGTTTCCCATGAGAACCAATTAACAGAAACTCAACAATTTATACATTATTTGGTTTCTGCTATCACATTTGAAATAGGCATAGTTCTCTGTGATGTCAAAACCCAGACAAACTTACAGAAGGTCACTCTTGTAACACTACATTGTGGACAGGAATCTGTCCCTCCAGATTTAATAGAATTGTAGAGTTGGATAGGACCACAAGTGTCATCAGGTCCAATGCCAAATATTGGATTCCACTCACATCATCCCCAACCAGCATGACCAATGTTTAGGGATGGTAGGGGTTGAGATCCAACAAAATCTGGAGGGGCCAGAGGTCCCCTGTCTCTGCACTAAACTCTGGCTTAGTGTTACATCTGAACTGGGTCTGTGACAATTCTTAACAATAGCTATGGGTTTTTTTATTATTATTTAAAAAGAAAGCAATGGAAGAGAGGAGTTTGTCCAAAAATATGCAAATATAAAATAAGAGGAATCAAAGCACATTTTAAGTACCTTAATTCTGAATGCATGCAACGCTTCATTTCAGGCCCCAATTCAAGCCTGAAATGATGCTTTGCATGCATTCGGAATTAAGGTACTTAAAATATGTTTTGATCCACTAGGAATTTTAGGGGTTGCAAGTAATTGCATGCTTTTCCTCTGTCAAAAATCTTGCAGCCACACAGGATCCATCTGGCGGAGCAGCACTTACCTATAGTTAATGTAAGTTGTGCATCTGTGCAAACGTTCTGAGCACTGGAGCAGTTGATAATGCCACCCACTGCGGAGACATACACTGTGGTGTTGCCCTTGTGCGGAGTGAAATGATTCACGGTGTTGGAGCTATGACAGCTCAAGGCAGAAATTCCTGAAAAGAAGTGTGGGGAGAAAGGGCATGAGATCCTGGAAAGGCTATCAGCAATGTCATCCTGCCTTGAAGTCACCAGAGACTAGAAATTGGTTTCCCCCTTTTAACATGAAAGCAGAAGTTCTTAGGAAGCAAAGATTTGCACCAAGTGCCTGTTCTGAACCGCAGGCCCAAAGGAGGGGCCTGAGTGAGTGCTTTGATGAGTGGATACCAAAGAAGGATGAAGAAAAAAAAGCCAGAATGGCCAGTCCTAGAACTTTATTAAAGAAAGATGTAAGCTCACAGCACAGTGTGCAGAGCCTCACTGCCTTCACAGATGTGGGACGGACTCTGCAACAGTGAAATGTTGACATGACTAGTCCACACCCAAGCAAACTTTCCTACAGAATGGATACACAAAGCAGCATGCATCAGTTTTCTCCAAATGTCCCATCACACCTGGCCAGCAAGGCCATAGGTGGCAGCTATTGAAAGCTTCTCCTCTCTCAGTGCGTGTTGGTGTTTGAAAGCTCAGTGGCACCTGGTGCAATGCCAAAATTTGGCACCTCCCTGCCAACAGCCTTTGCTTGGACTTCATTCAGCACCTTGAAATATACTGGAATCCCTCTTTGTCCATGTACTGGCATCTGCGTGCAGATGCAGCAATCATGTGAGTCAGTGTTTGCTGCTGAACAATACATCCAATTGCAGCAGAAACCTTTGCTGTCTCCTTCACGACAGCCAAACACCCCAAGCTCCAAGTCCACATGTGGTATTGGAACATCCTGGCACAATGGAGACAAACCAGCTTAGGAGTTCCAGGGCCACGCACAGTAGGATAACAATGACCACCGCTATCTGCTCAGGGGCAGCCTGCTAATGGGCAAACATATATTGGTTAGGCTCAATCCTACATCCTCTGCCAGCACCAGCATTGCACTAGTAGCTGTCCCAGCCATGCTCAGAATTTCAGGGGCCAGCAGTTGGAGTTCAGCCCAGTTCCCCCAGCCTGATAGGGCAACGTCTGCAGAGCTTGCAGGATCAGTTTTGTTGTTGTTTAGTCGTTCAGTCATGTCTGACTCTTTGTGACCCCATGGACCAGAGCACGCCAGGCACTCCTGTCTTCCACTGCCTCCCGCAGTTTGGTCAAACTCATGCTGGTAGCTTCGAGAACACTGTCCAACCGTCTCGTCCTCTATCGTCCCCTTATCCTTGTGCCCTCCATCTTTCCCAACATCAGGGTCTTTTCCAGGGATCAGTTTTACTTCTCCTCAGTAGTTGGGGTCTATGATGCACCTGAGTAGTTGCACTCCGTCCAGGGCCCATATAATCAATTGTACACCAGGGTGCATTTTCCACACTCGAATAATAATAATAATAATAATAATAATAATAATAATAATAATATACCCCACCCATCAGATTAGGTTTCCCCAGCCACTCTGGGTGAACCCAACAAAATATAATAATAATAAAAAAGTGATAAAACATCAAACATTAAAAACTTCCCTAAACAGGGCTGCCTTCAGATGTCTTCTAAAAGTCAGATAGTTGTTTATTTCCTTGACATCTGGTGGGATGGTGTTCCACAGGGCGGGTGCCCCTACCGAGAAAGCCCTCTGCCTGTTTTCCTTCAACATCACTTCTCTCAATGAGGGAATTGCCAGAAGGCCATCGGAGCTGGACCTCAATGTCTGGGCTGAATGATAGGGGTGGAGATGCTCCTTCAAATATACTGGCCCGAGGCCATTTAATATACAGGAACTGGAAAAGCCTTTTGCTCTTCCACGGCGGATCCCCTCCCAGTCTGTCAATTGTTCAGCAGCCATACCGCATCTTCCAGAATGGGGGCCCACTCCTTCAGGGATTTGGGTGACCCAGGCAGAATTCGGAATTGCTGTTCCAATAATACGCTCATGTATTCTGTGGCTCTAAAGCATGATACACAGTACACAGCTGCTCTCCGAGAAGTGGGTACCGGGTTTCAGTTCCTTCGAGGAGCTGTTGCTGAAATGCACCCAGCCCACTGCTCATTTTGCCCTCAGCGAGAGCCTGCAAATGAGTAGCTTGTAAAACAAGGGCTTTTGCTTCCAGCAAGTTTCACAAGCTGCTACAATTCTTTCACTTTGTTTCCAGAAAAATGCCCATTGCAACCCATCCTTTCTTTTCTCTATACATCTGTTGGGTGCCACCCTGTGCCCTACTATATGTCCCCCAGGACACACATAGAATAAGTGTACCCTTATTTCACCTCAATGGTCCTTGACCTTTGCCCAACTGCTTGGCACTGCAGGCGGTCTTGCATATCGTTAACACACCAATCCAGAAAAGTTAAATCATCAGAGACAAGCATGGCATACGATAAGGAAACATAACTGACCTTGGGGCAGGGCTTGGAACATCCCTAGAAAAAGCGAATAGGTTTTGGGACTCATGAGCAAGGTGAATATACTAAAAAAGAAAGCACTACCTAATTCATCTACAATCTGGGAAATTTTAATGTGCCCCCTGCTCCAATGTAGTTGCTTGGCTGCCGCAATTTTAAAAGCAAAACTTGAAATGTTTGTAATTTTTTTCTGTATTTCTGTAATTGTGTATTCACGTGTTAAGAGTTCTTGGCTTTTAATTACTGTTTTACTGAAAGGTTAGAAGTATGATTTGGGTCAAAATAATGAGAATAAATTTGAACCAAAATAAAAAATAAAATAAAAATGAGTGGAGACAGACCGCTCCATAGGAGCACGCTTCACAGTTCCTGGTCCGACTGCTTTTACTGCATTTGCTTAGAGGCAGGATACAGAATCTTAACTGACAGCTGTCACTCAGCGGAAAGAGCTGAGACACCCCCTCCCCACTTGTCCCTCTTCAGCAGGGAGGGGAGCAGAAGGCTCAGGTCTTCTTCATTTCCTGTTTCTCCCTGGCTAGGTTTTCCCACAATTTTAAAAACACTACATCAGGCTGCTTAGCATTGCCTCTCTACTGAGTGCCAGCATGAAGCAAGTCAAACCACATTCACTTTCCGGGAAAGCTCCTGGGGGACATGACTCCACCTTCTCTTTACTTGACGCTGCCCAGACCTTCTCCTCCTTGCAGACAGGGCTAAACTGACGTCATAAAGACACTCCCCCCCCCCCCAGCAGCAGTCCCAAAACAGACAGAGGACCCTCCCACTGGGGTGTGGCTGCTCATAGAAGATTAGTATGCATCCCAGCAGAAAAACAGATTTCAGCACAGACAGGAACAGCCAGCCCACCATGACCACTGTGTCCCTTCTCCCACAAACTTCAGTTGTCAAACTTAGTCCCTTGAAGGCAGTGGTTATGGCTGCTGGATCTGGCACGACAACGAACCAGTCCAATGCTTTCAGCTTAGTCAACCGCTGACTCCCAGTCCAGCCAGATATTCGCCACCCAGCTGTTGCATCCCCTAGCCCACCCCATCCTCATTTTGGCATCCTGCCAACTACGTCAATTGTCCTGAACCGCAGGCTCAGAGGAAGGCCTGAGCAATTGGTGTGACGCAGGGATACCAAAGAAGGATGCGCCAAACAATAGAATGACCAGTCCTAGAGCTTTATTAAAGAAACTGATAATACAACATGCAGAGTCTCACTGCCTTTACAGATGTGGGACGGATAGTGCAACTGTGAGAGGTCGTCATGACACCCAAGCGTTCAGCCCGGACACTGAGATCCAGCGCTGAGGGCCTTCTGGCGATTCCGTCATTGCGATAATGAAGGTACAGGGAACCAGACAGAGGGCCTTCTCGGTAGTGGCGTCCGCCCTGTGGAACACCCTCCCATCAGATGTCAAGGAAATATGCAGCTATCCTATTTTTAAAAGACATCTGAAGGAAGCCCTGTAGTTTTTAATATTTAAAGCTGTATTGTTTTTAACACTCGATTGGGAGCCGCCAGAGTGGCTGAGGAAACTCATCCAGATGGGCGGGGTATGTATAAACAAACAAACAAACAAACAAACAAACAAACAAACAAACAAACAAACAATAAAACATTCACACAGCCTATATGCGCAAAGCAACATGGGCTAGTTTGCCTAGCACCTCCCATCAAACCTGGCTGGCAAGGCCATAGGGGGCAGCTATTTAAAGCTTCCTCTCTCTCTGGACCAGCATCCCACAGCCCACAGATGAGCACAGCATCAAAGCAAGCGAATTGCCATATATCAGAGCAAGTGAATATGAGCATATAGGAGCTCATTCTCTCAAGAATTGCCAATTATTTGGGGGGCCGACTACCAATACAGCATTTGCAGGCCTTCTGGAACACTTCTCCTTTGGTGGTTCAGCATAATGCCACACCCATTAACATGGATGTGCGGCACAATCACAGAGTACACACAAAGTCATCTGCTTTCTCAATTAATGATCAGTTACAGCTCTTTCCTTCTTTAAAGAGCTGAGCATCAAAACATAGTGTCGTGGCACTTCCAGATGGGCTAGTTGTCTCAGTGTCCGGCTGTTAACCTGAACTTCCTAGTGCATTAATCCTGTCATTTTTCTAACCATGCAAAACGTCTCCTTAGTGCTCCATAAACTGATTTTATTTTGCATTAAGAGTCTCATGCTCTACCAGCTAAGCTGTCCAAGCTCTTGAGAAGAACAAGAGAAGTCAAGCTGAAAGGCAGGTGGGTGGACATCCCTGTCTCCTGTAGTTTAACTTTGAACTGTGTGAAGAAGGTCTTTTATCTGTCCGGAATCTGCCAACTTTCAGTCTCGCTGGGTGTCCACGATTTTTAGTGCTTTGAGACACACACACACACACACAGAGAGAGAGAGAGAGAGAGAGAGAGAGAGATGGTTCTCTACCCACTTTCTCCATGCCACACACAATTCTTGAGCTTCTATCCTTTGAACTCTTTCTCATATTTTCTCTAAACTAAAAAGTCCCTAGTGCTGCAAATTTTCCTCATAGGAGCGTCATTCCACCCCCATGAACATTTTTGGTCATCCCTTTCTGAACCTTTTCCATTTACCTTGGAATTCCTTCTTGTTTCTCCGTGCAAATCTAGTTGGCGCCCACCCAACCACCCAGATCTGCAACTGGAGGACATCCCAATAGCAATAAGTGGTACCTGAAAGAAGAAAGGTCATCACCAGCAGTCCTTGCAGTACAACTGTTGCAGCTCTCCATCTCAATGCAACACCCTTCATGGTCAGAAGTTGAGAGGTCCTCTGAGCCAAAGAACCAATTTCCTGATGAGTCGTGGAGGAAAGGAAAAGCAGTCTATGATCTGAGAGAGTTGGGTTGTTTGGCTTTATCGTGCACAAATGTGCTGGGTAGAGATTGACAGGAGAAACTTCCCAAGGAGACAGGAGCCGTTCTGGTGAGGACAGGATTACGCAAAAAGTAAGAAGGTTGTGCAACAGGGGCGGACCCATATTTTCATATTTATATGGAGTCCCATGTGAGCCCCTGAGTGATAGCCAACCAGTTGCGATGGTGCAAAAGGAGACTAGCCTCTCTTGCTCTCCTCGCCCTCTTCTCCCATCCTATCTTCATCTCCTTTTTCTTCATCTCATGTTCTCTCCATGGCAGAAAGAAATCAAGAATCAGAAAAACAGTTGGGCAGACCTCTAGGGATTCCCACCCTCCTTTCCCTCCCTCCTTTCCCCTTTCCATCTATTTTTCTCAAGCAGAAAGACAAATTTGAAGTGGGGGGAGGGGACTGCCCAAAACAGCTTGCTGCTACCACTTCTGTCTCATCTCCCTGGCTCAGTGTCCTGTGCTGGGGAACTGCCCACCCTGGTCTAAATCCAGCTTTGACAACGGACTTCAGCCAACAGACCAGGAAAACAAGAGTTGTTAGAGGCGAAACATTTCTGCCCAGAAAAGTCAAGTAAATGAGCATGCACACAAGTGGTGTTTAGCCATAACGTTGTGTTGGTTGAGGATCAATAAACTTTGTTGGAATCCTTGGGATTCTTTGGGTGCATAGCTTCTGGATAGCTCAGCTGGTTAGAGCGTGGTGCTGTCAATGCCCAGGTTGCAGGTTTGATCCCCATTTGGGATAGCTGCATATTCCTGGACTAGATGATCCTCAGGGTCCCTTCCATAGCTTCTGGATAGCTCAGCTGGTTAGAGCGTGGTGCTGTCAATGCCCAGGTTGCAGGTTTGATCCCCATTTGGGATAGCTGCATATTCCTGGACTAGATGATCCCCAGGGTCCCTTCCAACTGTACCATTCCACAATTCTATGAGAAAGGTAAGTGGCTTGTTCTGGGTGGGGGCCGCCCTGTCTCTGAAGGAGTAGGTACAATGAGCAATGAATACTCTGCAGTTGGAACCGTTTTTACATGCCTGCTACATGAACATAGGCCTGTAGTGCTTCAGTTAAAGCATCCAGAACTCCATTGCCAAATTTAATCCAGAAATACATGCTGGACTGTGGTGATTCAGCAAGGGAGGCAGAGGTAAGTATAAAGCAATTGTGGCAACAGAGACTGTGGGATGCCTATCCTGGCTGCTTTATTTACCACCATAAATAGCACGAGCCAAATGCCCTCTGGATAGAAAATGTGTATGATAACCAACTCTGGAAAGCAGCTTGTCAATATGTTTTAGGTTCTTCTTATTTTCCAGAACTGAGTTCTGCTTTGACTTTGAATAAGTGTCAACTAAGGGATTGGCTCTTCTGGATAGAATCCAGAATGGACCTACAACTTGTAGGAAACACCAATTTCCCCCTTGGTATCAAGGGCATTTTAGACCAAACTCTCACTAGTTTCCTTAAGAAATGCCTTTATTGAGCTGCATTTCTAAGTGATACCCACCACACAAACAAGCAATATTATTAGTAGTATTATTATTTATTGAATTTATACACCGCCCTATACCCAGAGGTCTCATGGCGGTTCACAGAAAAGATCAACATAAAAACCGCACATATATAATCAAAATAAAAACAACAACCCAATAACACCTTCCCCCCCCCCCAAAGAGCCACATTTTAAAAGGGCATAAGATGTCAATCAGAACAACCAAAGGCCTGGTTAAAAAGGAACGTTTTTGCCAGGCGCCCTAAAGGTGTATAGTAAAGGCACCAGGCAAATTTCCCTGGGGAGAGCATTCCACGGTTGGGGAGCCACTGCAGAGAAGGCCCGTTCTCATGTTGCCACCCTCTGGACCTCTTGAGGAGCAGGCACATGAAGGAGGGCCTTGGAAGATGATCTCAGGGTCCTGGTGGGTTCATATGGAAAGAGGCGGTCCTTGAGGTGTTGGCACAGGTGTTGCAGGTCACTGAAGCAGATCTCCCACCCTCCATGTCTCTTGGTCCTATGAACACCGTGAGACAGTACTCCAGTCCCTGCTCAAACGATCCTGCTAAACAACCTTGAAATGCCTTCATTTGCGAGGCCTGTTTGTGAATACTTGAAATAAATAAATAAATAAATAAATAAATAAATAAATAAATAAAGCTTTTGAGAACTCCCAATAGCAGCAATGAGCATAGATACACAGAAAATAGTAGCTCTAGATTAGGGTCTGCCATATTTCAAAAACTGAAATTCCAGAAATAAAAGCTTTATTTATTTTTGAAAAATATAAAAATAAAATTTTGATTTTCAGCTATTTTTAATGCAATTGGCCGAAATCTAATCTCATACATGCAGATTTTCCCAGATATTCCAACACTTTCTGCCCGGACACTGTTTACGAGGGCCAAATACCGGCTGTGTCTGGGAAATTAGACGGGTGTGTGGCTATGAGGATCCATAGCTGTGTAACTATCACTACTGAGTGAAAACAAGAGCATTGCTATGCACAGCTGTCCCTATTTAATCATGCTGCAAATAGGGATGTTCTGTCACTTTCAGTTTTCTCCATTGCCCATTTATCTATGATTAAATTCAGCTCTCCACTTTACAGCTAGCCTTTTATTTCAGGGGCGAGCGATCCTAGGCCAGAGACCTCTCTATCTATTCCTTATGACTCTCCCCAGACTACACACATCACCAGCCCTGCTTCAAATCCTCCTTGGTGGAATCTACACACATATTAAAAAATGCTGTGAAAATGCTTGTTTTAAAAAAGGTTTTGAAAAAAAATACATCAAATTTTCCATAGCTCACCATCACCATCTAGTGTGAAATTTCTTTACTGCACTTTACAACACACATTTTCTTTTGTAGCTATATAGCTGAGCCCCTTGTCTGTTTTCGCCTGGCTGGAATGTGTCCCTGGACTGTGTTGGGTAAGTAGGAACAGCTGGGACATATGCTTCCCTCTTGGAAGCACACCCAACCTGAGAAATAAACAGCAAACTTGAGAAATAAACTTGCATTATAAAACATCCATTGTGTAACTTGTGCAACCTGACATCTCAGCCAGCTGGCCCTGTCTTAATCAAATTATGGCTTCTGATTGATGACTTCTGGTTTGGAGCGGAAGATTCTGCAGACGTCACTGGCAAAGCAACACTGATCTTGCACCATGACCTAGCTGAGCGGGACAGAGTTGGGGGACCCCTCCTGCTGCCCAGAACTGTATTCCTTAGAAGGCAACCTGGGGAGGTATTTATACCAGTGGTGGGCGGAGCCAGAGGCAAACAAGTTGGTGGAGCCAGGAGTGTGAACTACATTCCAGTTGTGCAAAAGTCATTCAATCTCCACATCCCTGTATTCACTCCACCCTTCCTCCAGAAAAACAAGAGGCATTTCATAGTTCAAGTGTACATGTCATTCCTGCAAAATCACTTGAGGAGGGTGCGAGTCAAGAACAGCAAGGGCTGCAACCTGAGGATAAGGAGTACAGCCTTTGGAAAGTCCTGGGGGCCACATAGAGACATTGGGTGGGCTGCGTTCAGCCACCAGGCCTGAGGTGCCTCATGTCTGTAGTGGAGCAATACTTGTCTTGCCTAAAATCACTGCTGAACAGAGTCTCCAAAGGCTGCTTCTATCATTGTAAACCCCAATTGTTCAGCCAAACCTTTTGTCCCTCTTGTGGAGTTTTATTTGCCAGGCATTTGCAATTGTTTCATCACATTTGTTCTACTTAACAACAACATATTATTCTTGTCTCTCAGTCTTACTCCTGTTTGAAGAATATGATGTAATTTTTATTGCATTGTGTTGAGTGAAGAGTGGATTTTTCAAGGAAGGAAGGAAATGTGTTACCTTTGCTCTCTAGTTGTAGGAACATGGAATCACAGAACTGTAGAATAGATTACCATTGTTGGAAAGGATTACCATTCTTGATATTGTCACAAAAGTTCTCCCCCTCTATCTGCCAAGCAGTGGCAAGAGCCCATGGGGTTCCAGGCACTGACTCAGAGTCTGTGTTCCTTTGGAGAATTGAGACATGGTGGAGACTGTCACAGCTTTAAGAAATATGCTTAATTCACCTTTTTACACCTTAAGTCTGCATGGAGGGAGCCCAGATCTTACAGAAGAGTCCTTTCAAGAGGAAGACCAAGGCATCTCTTTTCACCAGCCTTTAGCCAGCCTGCCCAATATAGATGCCAGTCCTTCTTCCTTCTTCTTATTCCCAGCAGCATTTGCTCAAAACTCTCTTTTCCTGTCACCTCACACCCTGTTACCCTGGCAACCTTCCAAACCCCCAGTCTCCATTCACATGTCAGGGCAGGGGGGAAGGGTGGTTCTCTTGCATTGCCACTGGCCCTCTAGAGCCCCCTATTGTTCCTTAATGGCCCTAGCTTGGCCAGGTCATTTTGCATAGGCTAGTCCAGGAATTCCTCTACAGCTTCTATTCTTCCTTCATATCCCAAATAATAATCATCCTAGCATTTATTAATTTCTAGGGTTTAGGGGTCCCCCCAATCAATAACATTATATGGAATATGTAGTTTATGAGTTGTCTCCAATGCCAGTCCTATGGAGAGTGAGACCCATTGAAGTCAATGGGCATGGCTAACTTGGGTGCATTGATTTCAGTGGGTCTGCTCTGAGTAGCGCTTAGTTGGGTATCATTAGGGTTGCCATACATCCGGCAACAGTCGGCAGCAGTGTCTTGTCGGAAATAGGCAAAATGTTTGGGAAAATCCGGGTGTATGGCAGCCCATGTTGGCAGTGCTGTTTTTGCAAATTATCCATAAGATTAGCTCAAAAAGTCTGGATTTTCAACATTTGAAATATGACAGCCCTAGCTATAGCCCTTAGTATTTTGCCATCACAGCCCTAACTCCCTTCCTTCCTTCTCCACAACACAGCCCTTCCAAACCCAAATGCAGGTTTCAGCAGTTCAGGTGCTCCCAAAGCCCCTTTCTCAGCCCCATATCCCAAGAACAGTGGCTCCTAATGCTGCCAGGAGAGGGCAAAGTTGAGGGCTGAGCCCTTGGAAACCTGACTCCAGGGTGACAGGCTCTGTTGCATGTCCAAGGTTAACATCCTCATCCTGATCAGAAAAGAGGTTTGGCTTGGCAGTGCTTCTCATATTGAAATAAAAGCCATCATCCTTCCAATTGCATTTGCTGCCGGAGCAGCAAGGCCCCGACTCGCTGGTGATATTTATAGGGCCGAAGGACTGGCTCTTTATAACATCGCAGGCTGAGCGCTGGCAGGTCCTGAGAATCATCCGCACGGAGCTGGATCCTGTTGTGGAAGAGAAGGGAGGACAAGGAAGACACAACATGTTAGGCATGGAGGGCATTGGCCCACTTCTCCCAGCATGAATTGAGATGCCACAGGGAATTGTGAAGTACATGGAGCCTGAGCGGGTAACCCACATCCATGAGTTATTAGGGGGCAGGGCCCCCACACCTCTGGAAAAAGAGGCCTGTTTTGCCTCAGCGTGGCATTTTTGAGGTGAAAAGTTTGTGTGAGTAAGTTAAATTACTCCGGGAGGCAGATTCTGACATTGCAGCTGGTTGAACTAGATGACCCTCGGTGTCCCTTCCAATTCTACAATTCTATGTTCTATGATTCTGTAATGTTTGGCTTTAAGAAGTATCTTAATTGTTTATTTTAACTGCGCAATATATTTTATTCTGTTTTCATTCTGCTTTGTGTTTTTTATCTGTCACATTTGAATCTGAGTAAGATCCATTTATTTCATTTAGAAAAAGCTTGTCACATCCCATTTTTCAGTGTGCCCAAATCCTCAAAGCAGCTTGCTGCAGATTAATAATAATAATAATAATAATAATAATAATAATAATAATAATAGATGGTATAATTAAGACATCATCTCACCAAAAGGCCCCTTGCAATCGACCGATCACGCTAAAAAGGGAATAAATCAGAACACCATTGCTAAACTTGAGAGGGAGCCACAGTGAAGCTGTAATTCAGGTTTCACCAACTTGCGGCTGTCCATATGTCATGGACTCCAACTCCCATCAGCCCCAGCCAACTTCTAGAGGACATCAGGGCTGGCAAAGGCTGCTGTAAAGAAAGCAGTCTTCAAGTAAGACGTGGGCAGCAGGGTTTGAAATTAGCCAGGCACGTTTTGCACCTGCTATTGGCTACCTGCGACCAAGTGCCAGGATGACACCTAACATCTGCACCATCTGGAGGTACCAGGCTGGGGATCACTGGATCTTGACTGTTTTCACACACTAATACCACATCCTGTAGAATTCTATCTGTTATATTTTGATCTGCACAATCAGAATGAATTTCAGGAACCAAAATGCTTTTTCAGAAGCAGGAGCAGCGAACAACATTCTAACTAATTGTTTTCGCTTGTCTTCACTTACCTCACCCCACTGCCCTGCTCACAGTTGTTAAGAATATTCTTACGTTATGAATAGTTCATGTCATCATTAAGAAAAAGAGGTAGGAATAGGCCAATATATATGTGGACTTTCACTGGATGAAGAGATTTTTCTTCTTTGAGAACTTAAAGTTCTTAACCTAGCTCAAGGTGGTCATCTGAACTAGCCAGGGGTTTAACTGAGAATCAATCACAGTCAGTCCGTCATTTGGAAAATAAGACTTTAGAGCAAGTAGACATTTTGTTTTGGCAACTGTCACCTTGGTTTAAGGAGCCATTTGGCACCTTGATTATATATCTGAGTTTCTAACACGTGAAATTGTTTTGACTTTGTGCCTCAAACTTAGATGCATTCCATAGCCAATTTACCATCATGGAGAAGGAAGGCCTTGTTTCTGCCCACCAACCATCACTTCTTGAATTAAAGCACAAACACAGCTTTTAAATAATATTTTTAGAAGGGAAGCAGGGCATGGTATGGTAAAATTAGAGGAGGTCAAGAGTGAAGCAACTTTATCCCATAATCTGAGCATTGCACCCACCTAATCTCCAAGGGAAGAGGGGTG
This sequence comes from Podarcis raffonei, assembly GCF_027172205.1. Classification (NCBI taxonomy): domain Eukaryota; kingdom Metazoa; phylum Chordata; class Lepidosauria; order Squamata; family Lacertidae; genus Podarcis; species Podarcis raffonei. The sequence goes on from NC_070609.1 coordinate 14,999,989, forward strand.
TTGAACAGTTGATGCCAAAGTATGCCTCCTAACAAGTCCTAGCCTTCCGCAACCACCAGGTTCTGATGGTGGAAGTGAGCCCAGCTGGTGGAGACGGGGAGTATTTTGGAGGGCAGGAGCTGTGGAAGAAATTCCCTAGGGCGAACTCACCTCCTTCATCTAGTGCAATAGTAATGTTCATGCTGCCTTGGTAACACCGGTTGTAGTCTTTGCTGCATTTCATAGTCTCCTTGATGCTTCCACTGGAGCCCCAACCAAAGATAAAGTAACACTGGTTGGAGCCTGTTACTGGAGTAAGAAATCAAAATGAAGAGCAAGGGGTCTGTAGTGGGTCTGTAGTGGGTCTGGATCAAAAAAGGCCACTCCCCTTTGTAGGAGTCTCTCCCTGCCAAACCCTTTGCCAAACCCCACACCTGAACAAGTACCTCCCCTTTACCCTCACTCACCCCTCGCCTATCCCCCCCCAGCTCACACAACCCCTGCAGTGCACCCTATATTCCCACTCCCCTCATAGGTCCCTTCAAATCTTTCCTCATGTTCTCGCTGCTAAATTACACCCTAAAGCACACAGTCTTGTACATTTCTTGGGAAGCAGGGTTACCTTTTTTATAGCACGTAAGCCCAAGAGCTGGGGAACAGGGCCGCTTGCCTTAGTAAAGATAAAGGGACCCCTGACCATTAGGTCCAGTCGTGACCGACTCTGGAGTTGCGCGCTCATCTCGCTCTATAGGCCAAGGGAGCCGGCGTTTGTTTGCAGACAGTTCTGGGTCATGTGGCCAGCATGACTAAGCCGCTTCTGGAGAACCAGAGCAGCACATGGAAACGCCATTTACCTTCCCGCCGGAGCGGTACCTGTTTATCTACTTGCACTTTGACGTGCTTTCGAACTGCTAGGTTGGCAGAAGCAGGGACTGAGCAACAGGAGCTCACCCCGTCGCAGGGATTCGAACCGCCTACCTTCTGATCGGCAAGTCCTAGGCTCCGTGGTTTAACCCACAGCGCCACCTGAGTCCCTAGCCACTTGCCTTAGAAATCTCCAAAATTGAAGACAGTGGTACCTCTGGTTAAGAACTTAATTTGTTCTGGAGGTCCGTTATTAAGCTGAAACTTTAGCTAATGGGGCCTCCTGCTGCCGCCGCGCTGCCGCCGTGCTGCTGCTGCGCGATTTCTGTTCTCATCATGAGGTAAAGTTCGTAACACGAGGTACTACGTTCGGGTTAGCGGAGTCTGTAACCTGAAGTGTCTGTAACCCAAGGTACCACTGTACTTCAAGGCAGCCTCCCTATTGACCACCTCCTGCCGAACAAGTGAAAATGTGAGTTCTCATTTAACGGTCAGGTGGCCTATTAAAAAAATACCTCTGTCTTCTATAGGGGTCTTGAGAACTTCCCTCATTTCCGTTTTCGCATTGCAAAGGTCATCAAAACAGTAGCTCTCGTCGAACTGGATGGTAAAGTGTCATCTTCAAGCTTCCCTATTGACAACCACCCACCCAACAAGTGAAACTGTGAGTTCACACTTTCCTCTCTGGTGGCCCTCAACACCCCCCCCCCAGAAATACCTTTGTCCTTGATAGGGGTCTTGGAAACTACCCTCGTTTTCGCATTGCAAAGGTCACCGAAACAGTAGCTCTGGTCGAACTGGATGGCAAAGTGTCGGTCACCAGAGGTGATTGATTTTGTTTCATCCATAAGGTCTTTGCTGGCGCAGCCTTTGTAGCTTATTATCAAAACCTCTTTATCTAAAAGGCGGGGGAGGGGGAGAGATGGATAAATACAAACAATAGATTGATGCTTTGGCAGGGTGTTCCAAAGACCTTACTTTCACAATTTTTGCTCTGCGGCTGATTTATTTTGGTGGGGTTAGGGTTGCCATATTTCAAAAACTGAAAATCTGGACACAAAAGTTTCTGTTTGTTTTTGGCCAAAGTTGTTAAGCCTTTTTGTTTTGCCCAAAGTTGTTGATGCCCGGATACAGTCGTACCTTGTTTTGTGGCTGGGATCCGTTCTGGAGCCCCGGCTGGTAGTCGAAAAGGATGCAGGGCAAAGCGCCGTGTCTGCACACACACGTGGAGTGGTTTGCACTTTTGTGCATGCACGAAGCGCGATTTAGTGTGTCTGTGCATGCGCGAGAAGCAAACTCAGAAGTAACCCATTCTGGTACTTCCGGGTTTGCCTCGGACATTCGCCAGAATGGATGCTAGACAAGGCGGACGTTCATGGAGGTATTGCTGTATTCCAGTGATTTCTACCCAGACACTGTTTGCGACGGCCGAATTCCAGGAATGCCTGGGAAATTCCAGATGTATGGGCAACTCAATGCAGGGTGGGGTGGCTGTCAATCCCCCCTTCCCCTCCCGCTGGTTCATGTCTAGCTTGGTGCCATGGGTGGGGGTAATTTTGGTCATGTGAGTGCCCCTAGAACATGCTGATAGTTCTTCCCACTTCCTACTTCTTCCTATTTCCTCATGACACACTTCCTGGCAGCTGTTTACCTCAAAAGCCTTATACAGCTGTGTTGGAAACCAGCCCAAGACTGTGACCAAGCATCTGTGGGCCACCTGCCTGTCCTGTGACGCAAGGGGCAGAAGGAATACTGGATGGTGCAATGTGTGTGGCTCTTCCCATAGAACGGCAGTCTGCATTCTACCCATGCAAAATCCAGAGCTTTTCTACACTCTCACATCTCCAAATCCTCCTCTGAGGCAAGTAAGATGCATATTCATTTCAAGCATGCAGAACACAAGGAAGGGCTGGAGCCAGAATGGCGCTTTCCCAGAGGAGTAAAGAAAATGCTGAACCAACTTAGGAAGAGTGGCTGATTAAATTGATGGATTATACTGAAATGGCAAAAATGATGGGTGTAATAAGAAACTGGGGGGGGGGGTAAAGAAAGGGGAAAATTTGTAGAATATCTGAAAAGTTCTGGCATGCTAATAAGTTCATTAGTAGGATTAACGTAAATATTACTAAGATAAATGAAAGAATAACTTTAAAATGGAGTAAAGTGGAACATGCAGTGTTAAAGCTAAAGTAGAAAAGGAACCACAAAAGGGGTTGGGGAAAATAATATATGTGTTTGTAAGGTGTGTATTTGTAATCTTGTGAAAACTGAAAATAAAGTTTATATATAAAAAAAGAACACAATGGAAGTCTACACCAGCTTCCCTTATCCTTTTCTTTTCTTTTCTTTTCTTTGTGCCCAGGAACTGTGGTTTATTCTAATAAACGAGGACAGTGGCCTCTGTCCTTCTTTCTTTCCTTCCCTCCCTCCTCTGATGTGCCCTCTCTCGTCTCTGCCTCCCAAAGGCTTGCACAGCTGTTTGTTGCAGCAGCCCTGGCTATAAGCTCCCCAGATGGATGGTGCCTCAGGGGCTGGCCAGGTAGTGCTTGTTGCCAGGAGCTGAGACGGCCATGGAGTAAGCAAGCAAGTAGGTGAGGGAGCCCAGCCAGTCTACCAGCCCTTGCTGCTGAGAGTGGACAGACTAGTGGGAGGCCAGGCAGCCAGGCGCCACGCTGGCCTTTCTTGTGCTTCCTGTGTACAAAGCTTGCCTGGGAGCTAAGTGCCTGTTGCTGTCACTGCAGCCTCCCAAGGTAAGGTGCTGTCCTCACGTTCACCTTTGGTCAGTCTCCATTGGGCCACTAAGGCTGGAGGTATCCTCTTCCCAGGCCCCTGTGGGGCAGTGTGAGAAGGCAACTCTCTTTGGAGTGGGAGGGAGTGACTCAGACATCAGTGGCTACCAGAAGCAGGGGCGAAGGAAGGCATCCTGACACCTGAGGCAGGGCGTTGCTACATAGGGCGCATGTGCGACATAGCTATGTATGACTCGGTAGCGACGCTGCACATGCGTTGTAGATAGCGGTTTGCCGGCGACGGTGCTCCAGCGCCGTATGGACAGTGCTGGGGTGCTCTGCTCATGGCTGCAGCTGCAAGCGGAGGATTGTTTGCATGTGGCTGTAGCAGCGAGGGAGGGATCCCACCGCTGTCCGTAAGGTGATGGAGCAGCGCCAGCAGCAAACCACTTTGTACAGCGCATGCGCGGCATCGCTACGTACAGCACATGCGGTGTATGTAGCGATGCTGCACATGCGCTGTGCAAAGTAAAAACAAAAACAAAAAAACCCCAACATGTGCAAATAGAAAATAAAATGAATCAAAACACATTTTAAATACCTCAATTCTGAATGCATGCAAAGCATCATTTCAGGCCCCAGGTAATCCTGCTGGGAATTTTAGGGATTGCAAGTAATTTCATGCTTTTCCTCTCTCAAAAATCTTGCAGCCACACAGGATTCATCTGACAGAGCAGCACTTACCAATAGTCAATGTAAGTTGTGCATCTGTGCAAACATTTTCAGCATGGGAGCAGTTTCTAATGCCACCTCCTGTGTAAGTATTTGACGTGGTGTTGCCCTTGCGTGGAGTGAAATGATTCATGGTGCTGGAGCTATGACACTTCAAGGCAGAAATTCCTGAAAAGAAGTGTGGGGAGAAAGGGTATGAGATGCTGGAGAAGCTATTAGCAGTGTCTTTCTGCCTTGAAATCATCAGGGACTAGAAATTGGTTCCCCCCTTTCAAAACGAAAGCAGAAGTTCTTAGGAGGCAAAGATTTGTGCCAAATCCATGTTCTGACCCGCAGGCCCAAAGGAAGGGCCTGAGTGAGTGGTTTAATGTGTGGATACGAAAGACGGATGTCAAAAACGCCAGTCCTAGAGCTTTATTAAATGATAGAGTTGGATGGGACCACGAGGAGAATCTAGTCCAATGCCAGATATTGGATTCCAACTCGCACCAACAACAGTCAGATGTAAACTTACAAAAGAGAACAATGACAACCAAATTATAGGTATTAGCCCCAACCCCAGCAAGGTATTGTAGTTAAACAAAACTTAACCTAATACTTTATTTATAAAAATGAAAAAAAAAGTTTTCTACCTGGGTATTCTTTCTTCTCTTCTCTTCTTCTGTTTTGTGTCTTATCTTACTCTGTGCACTTGTAATTATGCACTTTTTATCTTTTAATGAAGAATATAGAGAATAATAATGGGAAAAACCTACAGCACAGTGTAGGTTTGAAAGTAAAGTTTGAACCAAAAAAATTTATGGGTGGAGGCAGACAGCTCCATGGGAGCACACTTCACAGTTTCTGGTCTGACGGCTTTTACTGCCTTTGCTTAGAGGCAGGATACAGATTCTTGGCTGACAGCTGTCACTCAGAAGAAAGAGCTGAAACACCCCCTCCCCACTTCTCCCTCTTCAGCGGGAGGGGAGCAGATGGCTCAGGTCTTCTTCATTTCCTGCTTCTCCCTGGCTAGGTTTTCCCACAACTTTATAAACACTACATTAGGGTGCTTAGCCATTGCCTCTCTACTGAGTGCCAGCATGAAGCAAGTCAAACCACATTCACTTTCCGGGAAAGCTCCTGGGGGACATGACTCCACCTTCTCTTTACTTGATGCAGCCCAGACCTTCTCCTTTTCGCAGACAGGGCTAAACTGACGTCACAGAGAAACTCCTCCCCACCAGCACTCAGAAAACAGACGGAGGACCCTCTCACTGGGGTGGGGCTGCTCGTAAAAGCTTAGTACGCATCGCAAAAGAAAAGCAGATTTCAGCAAAGACACGAACAGCCAGTCCACCTCGGCCGCAGGGTCCCTTCTCCCACAGATAGAGAACCCACATCATAGAGACACTCCTCCCAACCAGCAGCCCCAAAAATGTGACTTAAGCAAGTCATACGACGTTCACTATCTGGGAAACATCCGAAGTAGGGTATGTAGTAGTAGTATGTCCTCTTTTTCCTTGAAATTTCTGTCTGGGAGGATTTTTAAATGTCCAGGTTTCTCTTTGTTACTTTGTTTACATTAATCTAAGAAAAAATTCTAGTGTATTGGACTCAGATCTAAGGCACCCGGCTAAGAGAATCACAACAGAGCAGCAGCTTAAACTGGCTACATACTATATCATTCATTTTTCTTGTTGCTGAACTAAAAGGATGCTGGGTCAGCTTCAAGATCTTGAAGAAGGAGTCTGGAAGGGCAAGAGTTAACATCCCCCTGCCCTTAAGGAGAGTCCTTATGTACATGTTAAATGCAGGAATCCTTTGCCCAACATGGGGCTCAAACCCATGACCCTGAGATTAAGCTTCTCATGCTCTACCAGATGAGTCATTCCACCCCCTTGAACCCTTTTGGTTGCCCCTTTCTGAACCTTTTCCATACACCTTAGGATTCTTTCTTGTTTCTCCGTGCAAATGTAGTTGGCACCCACCCAACCACCCAGGTCTGCAACTAGAGGACAACCCAATAACAATAACTGGTACCTGAAATAAGAAAGGTCATCGCCAGAAGTCTTTGCAGCACAACTGTTGCAGCTCTCCATCTCAATGCGATACCCTTCATGGTCTGAAGGTGACAGTTTCCTGATGAGTCGTGGAGGAAAAGGAAAAGCAGTCTATTATCTGAGTGAGTTGGGCTGTTTGGTTATATATATATATCGTGCACAAACATGCTAGCTAGAGAATAACAGGAGGGACTATCTGAAATACGAGAGCAGTTCTGGTAAGGACAGGATTACATAAAGAAGCAGGCAGCTGTCCAACAGGGGCGGACCCATATTTTAATATTTTAATAATGAATGATAGCCAACCAGCTGCGCTGGTGCAAACGAAGGCTGGCCTCTCTTGCTCTCCTCGCCCACTTCTCCCATCCTATCTTCCGCTCCTTTTTCTTTGTCTGATGTGCACTCCATGGCTGAATCACAAAGACAGTCGGGCGGATGTCTAGGGGTTCCCACCCTCCTTTCCCCTTTCTATTTTTCTCAAGCAGAAAGACAAATTCATAGCTTCATAAATCCTCCCCTCTCTTTCTTTTTTCCTTTCCTTCTCCTCCTGCGATGAGGCTACATTTTAATATTTTAATGTTTTAATATTTTAATGTTGTATTTTAATTTTGTTTTAAAGTTGTAATCATTCAACTTGTTTTTATTTTTTTAAAAGCTTTTTATTAAGTTTCAAAAGTTATATAAAGACATAACAGAACAAAAAATACAATAGTACAAAAATAGAAACAGACAAAAACAGAGAGAAAAACAAGAAACAAAAAAGAACAAAAAAAACCACAAGTATACTTTCTAACCCTTGTTTTCTTATAACTTACTTCCCCGACTTCCTCATACCTCCCCTTTCTGTATTCCAGATTTTAATTTGTTAATTCAGCAAATCCTTTCCCTAAATTTCATTTAAATTTTTAGCTTTCTTTTCTTTTTACTTATCCGTTACAGCTGAAAACCACATATATTCTAAACCAGCGTCATACTAACATTCATTGATTTTGCAATGTTTCTTAAGATAGTCCTTAAATTTCTTCCAATCTTCTTCCGCTGTCTCTCTCCCCTGGTCTCGAATTCTGCCAGTCATTTCTGCCAGTGCCATGTAGTCAATCACCTTCATCTGCCATTCTTCATTCAACTTGTTTTTATTATTGATTGTAAGCCGCTCTGAGCCCGGCCTTAGCTGGGGAGGGCGGGGTATAAATAAAAATTATTATTATTATTATTATTATTATTATTATTATTATTAAATAAAAAATCTAATGCAAAGCAATTTCCTTCAGCTTCCAGTCTCCAAACCTGCCTGGAGGAGATGCTTTTAGGATTTCCAGTTCCTTCTGCCCATTTTGTCCGTTTTCAGACAAATCTCACTGTGAACTGTAAGGTGGAGGATGGGGGGAACTGTCAAAACAGCTTGCTGCTCAAAACCTCCCTTACCTCTCCCTGGCTCAGTGCCCTGTGCCTAAATCCAGCTTTGACAACGGACTTCAGCCAACAGACTATGAAAACAAGACTTGTTAGAGGCGAAACGTTTCTGCCCAGAAAAGTGAAGAAAATGTGCATGCACACAGCTGGTATTTAGATATAACTGTGTTGGCTGAGGATCAATAAACTTTGTTGGAATCCTTAGAAGAAGCGGCTCTTTGGGTGCATAGCTTCTGGATAGCTCAGCTAGAGTTTGCTGCTGTCAGGGACGGTGGGGTGAGCCCCCCGCGGGGTGCCTTTTTGTCACCCCCTCAGAAATGGCACCCAGGGCAGCCCGTCCTCTTCCTCTGCTACTGTCCTCAGCCTCTCTGGTGGACGATCACAGCATCAGAGAAAGGCAGCACTGCTGTCTCTCCCAGGCTTCCTCCCCCTGGGTCTGCTGCTGTCGCCCATGCGCCAAAGCCCAGCCCCAAAGTCCAGCCCAGACGCAGCTTCCCTCGATGGGAACTATAGGTGGGGGCACAAAAAAATGTGCCTGGGGCAAAGGCCCCAACAGCCACCCTTCTGTTACGCCACTGTGTCCAAAGTCTGCAAACAGCAGATCATAGGCACCAACTCCTAGAGGCCGAGGTATATTTGTTGCCCTCCATATTATATTTGAGGGGGCTGTTGGCTCCCAAAGTTGATGGGCTTAAAAGAGAAGACTTATTTACCACCATAAATAGCACGAGCCAAATGCCCTCTGGATAGAAAATGAGTATGATAACCATCTCTGGAAAGCAGCTTGTCAATATGTTTTAGGTACTTCTTATTTTCCAGAATTGAGTTCTGCTGTGACTTTGAATAAGTGTCAACTAAGGGATTGGCTCTTCTGGATAGAATCCAGAATGGACCTACAACTAATAGGAAACACCCCCTTGGTATCCGGACTTGAGAACAGAGCATTTTAGACCAAACTCTCACTAGTTTCCTTAAGAAATGCCTTTACAGCAGTACCTCAGGTTAAGTACTTAATACATTCCGGAGGTCTGTTCTTAACCTGAAACTGTTCTTAACCTGAAGCACCACTTTAGCTAATGGGGCCTCCTGCTGCTGCTGTGCCGCCGGAGCACGATTTCTGTTCTCATCCTGAAGCAAAGTTCTTAATCTGAGGTACTATTTCTGGGTTAGCGGAGTCTGTAACCTGAAGTGTATGTAACCTGAAGCGTATGTAACCCAAGGTACCATTGTATTGAGCTGCATTTCCAAGTGATATCCACCACACAAACAAACAATATTATTAGTAGTATTATTTATTGATTTTATATACCGCCCTATACCTGGAGGTCTCATGGTGGTTCACAGAAAAGATCAACATAAAAACTGCAACATATATAATCAAAATAAAAACAACAACCCAATAACACCTCCCCCCCAAAGAGCCACATTTTAAAATGGCATAGGATGTCAATCAGAACAACTAAAGGCCTGGTTAAAAAGGAACGTTTTTGCCTGGTGTAGAATGAAGACGCCAGGCAAATTTCCCTGGGGAGAGCATTCCACAGTCAGGGAACCACTGCAGAGAAGGCCCGTTCTCGTGTTGCCACCCTCTCGACCTCTCGAGGAGCAGACACACGAAGGAGGGCCTCAGAAGATGGTCTCAGGATCCAGGTAGGTTCATATGGAAAAAGGCAGTCTTTGAGGTGTTGGCACAGGTGTTGCAGGTCACTGAAGCAGCTCGCTCACCCTCCATGTCTCTTGGTCCTATGAACACCGTGAGACAGTACTCCAGTCCCTGCTCAAATGATTCTGCTAAACACCGTTGAAAAACCTTCATTTGCAAGGCCTTTTTGTGAACACTTGGTTGAGAACTCCCAGTAGCAGCAATGAGCATAGATACACAGAAAATAGTAGCTCTAGCTTAGGGTTTGCCATATTTCAAAAACTGAAATTCCAGACACAAAAGCTTTATTTATTTATTTATTTATTTATTTATTTATTTATTTATTTGATTTTCAGCTATTTTTAATGAAATTTTCCCAGACATTTCAATGCTTTCTGCCCGGACACTGTTTACGAGGGCCAAATACCGGCTGTGTCTGGGGAATTAGAAGGGTGTGTGGCTATGAGGATCCATAGCTGTGTAACTATCACTACTGAGTGAAAACAAAAGCATTGCTGTGCACAGCTGTCCCTATTTAATCATGCTGCAAATAGGGATGTTCTGTCACTTTCAGTTTTCTCCGTTCCCCATTTATCTATGATTAAATTCAGCTCTCCTTTTATTTTTAAATTCAGCCAGCCTTTTATTTCAGGGGCGAGCGATCCTAGGCCAGAGGCCTCTCTATCTATTCCTTATGACTCTCCCCAGACTACACACATCACCAGCCCTGCTTCAAATCCTCCTTTGTGGAATCTACACACATATTAAAAAATGCTGTGAAAATGCTTGTTTTAAAAAAGGTTTTGGAAAAAAAATACATCAAATTTTCCATAGCTCACCACCACCATCTAGTGTCAAATTTCTTTACTGCACTTTACAACACACATTTTCTTTTGTAGCTATATAGCTGAGCCCCTTGTCTGTTTTCGCCTGGCTGGAATGTGTCCTTGGACTGTGTTGGGTAAGTAGGAACAGCTGGGACATATGCTTCCCTCTTGGAAGCACACCCAACCTGAGAAATAAACAGCAAACTTGATAAATAAACTTGCATTACAAAACATCCATTGTGTAACTTGTGCAACCTGACATCTCAGCCAGCTGGCCCTGTCTTAATCAAATTATGGCTTGTGATTGATGGCTTCTGGTTTGGAGCGAAAGATTCTGCAGACGTCGCTGGCAAAGCAACACTGATCTTGCACCATGACCTAGCTTAGCGGGACAGAGTTGGGGGACCCCTCCTGCTGCCCAGAACTGTATTCCTTAGAAGGCAACCTGGGGAGGTATTTATACCAGTGGTGGGCGGAGCCAGAGGCAAACAAGTAGGTGGAGCCAGGAGTGTGAACTACATTCCAGTTGTGCAAAAGTCATTCAATCTCCACATCCCTGTATTCACACATCTCCACCCTTCCTCCAGAAAAACAAGAGGCATTTCATAGTTCAAGTGTACATGTCATTCCTGCAAAATCACTTGAGGAGGGTGCGAGTCAAGAACAGCAAGGGCTGCAACCTGAGGATAAGGAGTACAGCCTTTGGAAAGTCCTGGGGGCCACATAGAGACATTTGGTGGGCTGCATTCAGCCACCAGGCCTGAGGTGCCTCATGTCTGTAATGGAGCAATACTTGTCTTGCCTAAAATCACTGCTGAACAGAGTCTCCAAAGGCTGCTTCTATCATTGTAAACCCCAATTGTTCAGCCAAATCTTTTGTCCCTCTTGTGGAGTTTTATTTGCCAGGCATTTGCAATTGTTTCATCACATTTGTTCTACTTAACAACAACATATTATTCTTGTCTCTCAGTCTTACTCCTGTTTGAAGAATATGATGTAGTTTTTATTGCATTGTGTTGAGTGAAAAGTGGATTTTTCAAGGAAGGAAGGAAGGAAGGAAGAATTCAAAGGTCATCTTCCATGTGTTACCTTTGCTTTCTAGTTGTAGGAAAGCCATTTCCGAACTAGAGAGGAGAGGGGGTTGCGGGCTAACCCCTCCCACACTCCACTTGCGGGGGCTGGCCTTTTGCCCCCGCGAGAACAGGGGAATCCCCGGGCGTGCCTGCAACCCTGCCCGCCAATCGGCGGGCCGGGGAGGCATGGCCTAGCCCATTTAAGGCCAGGCACGACCGGGGACCGCCCTCTTTGCCCCATTCCAGCTGACCGGTTTTCCCATCCCACCCACCCTTTAGGCTTAGCTAGGTATGACCTTGCTATGGACTCCGGTTGGTTGCCACAAGGGGCCTGGTAGGAATTTTTCCAACTTGGCGCACTTCCAGCCTTTTGGTTTTTTCGCCTACCTCGTAGCAAACGTCACAACTTCCTCGGTATTGGCGGTTAGGCATTGGCAGGGGTAATTGTTATGCAAATGAGGGGGGAAGGAAGCGCCATCACCTTCCCCAATGAAAAGGGGAAGGGTAGAGGACTCCGGGGGGCGTTGCCTTGTCCGAAACCTAGGGAGGTAAGGGCCTCCGGCACGCCCCTGAGCGGTGACACCCGTGGGATCCTAGTTGGCGTACTTCAACAGGACCCCCACGGCTTGTGGATAACCCTTCCCGGTCTCCATGCCGGGTAGTCGATAGGAGCCAATGCCTAAGGCCAATACCTTTCAATTCTGTAATCAATAAAGTTGTGGCCTTTTTAAGCCCATTAACCTTAAATAATGTGTCCCGTGTCTTTATTTCACATGGGGGAGGGGACTTGCCACGCAACATGGAATCACAGAACTGTAGAATAGATTACCATTGTTGGAAATGCTATAAGATATGTGGTGGATTTTTTGTTTATGTTTTTCCTGTATATATGTGCAAATATGAATAAAAATTTATTAAAAAAAGAAAAAAAGAAATGCCTTTATTGAGCTGCATTTCCAAGTGATATCCACCACACAAACATTATTATTATTATTATTATTATTATTATTATTATTATTATTATTATTCATTGAATTTATATACCGCCGTATACCCGGAGGTCTCAGGGAGTTTCACAGAAAAGATCAACATAAAAACCACAATATATATAATCAAAATAAAAACAACAACCCAATAACACCCCCCCCCCCAGAAAAGAGCCACATTTTAAAAGGGCATAGGATGTCAATCAGAACAACCAAAGTCCTGGTTAAAAAGGTATGAGTTTGCCTGGCGCCTAAGGGTGGTTTAAGGAAGGCACCAGGAGAGAGCATTCCATAGTCGGGGAGTCACTGCAGAGAAGGCCCGTTCTTGTGTTGCCACCCTCTGGACCTCGCGAGGAGGAGGCACACAAAGAAGGGCCTTAGAAGATGATCTCAGGATCCCGGTAGGTTCACATGGAAAGAGGCGGTCCTTGAGGTATTGGCACAGGTGTTGCAAGTCACTGAAGCAGCTCCCTCACCCTGCATGTCTCTTGGTCCTATGAACACTGTGAGACAGGACCCCACCCCCCAACTTCCCTCTAGGGCCCCTATTGTTCCTTAATGGCCCTAGCTTGGCCAGGTCATTTTGCATAGGCTAGTCAGGAATTCCTCTGCAGCTTCAATTCTCCCTTCATATCCCAAATAATCAGCATCCTAGCATTTATTAATTTCTAGGGTTTAGGGGTCCCCCCAATCAATAACATTATTATATGGAATATGTAGTTTATGAGTTGTATCCAATCCCAGTCCTATGGAGAGTAGTCCCATTGAAGTTAATGGGCATGGCTATTAACTTCAGCTATACCAGAAGTAGTGTCTCCACCCCCATTGTTCAGCTTGGACACTGAGGTCCAGCATTGAGGGCCTTCTGGCGGTTCCCTCACTACGAGAAGTGAGGTTACAGGGAACCAGACAGAGGGCCTTCTCGGTAGTGGCGCCTGCCCTGTGGAACACCCTCCCTTCAGATGTAAAGGAAATAAGCAGCTATCTTATCTTTAAAATACATCTGAAGGCAGCCCTGTTTAGGGAAGTTTTTAATGTTTAAGTTTTATTCTGTTCTGCTGAAAGCCACCCTTAGTGGCTAGGGAAACCCAGTCAGATGGGCAGGATAGAAATAATATATTATTATTATTATTATTATTATTATTATTATTATTATTACTGATTTGAGTGATATTATTATTACTGATCTGCTCTGAGTAGAACCTGGTTGGGTATAGCCCGTCGTATTTTGCCATCATAGCCGAAATCTGTGGGGTCTTGGGAAGCAAACAAATTGCTTGGTTTTGGGAGGGAGAATCAGACCCCAAGGCGGTGGTTATCCAAATAAAATTTTTATTTTATAGATATGAGCCATACATGCTATTGGTTGGGACAGGTCACTGTCTTGGAACCCCAATTCCCCAGCTTCCTTCCTTCCTTCCTTCACCACAACACAGCCCTTCTAAACCAAAATGCAGGTTCCAGCAGTTCAGGTGCTCCCAAACCCCCTTCCTCACCCCCATATCCTGAGGATGGTGGTTCCCAGGACTGCCAGGAAAGGGCAAAGTTGAAGGCTGAGCCCTTGGAAACCTGACCCATAACGATCATAAGACAGGTATGGGTTGGTGGTGCTCCTCGCACCATAATTGGTTGGGTTCATTATCATGCCATTGCAATTTCTGCTGGAGCAACAAGACTCCGACTTGCTGGTGATATTTATGGGTCCAAAGATTTGGCTCTTTATAGCATCGCAGGCTGGGCGCTGGCAGGTCCTGAAGATCATAGACATTGAGAGGGTTGCTGTTGTGGGAAGGGAAGGGAAGGGAAGAAAGGCACAAAACGTTAGGCATGAGGGCTGTTGCCCCTCTTTTCCCAGCATGCAGTGGGACGCCACAAGGAATTGTGAAGAACATGGAGCCTGAGGAGTAATCCAAACCCATGAGTACTTAGGGGGTAGACCCCCCTACACTTCTGAAAAAGCTGCCTGTTTTGTTTTAGAGTGGCAATTTTGAGGGGGGAAATCTGTTAAATTCTTCCGGGGAGCAAACTCTTAACTGACATAGCGTTTGGTCTTAAGAACTATTTTAATTATTTATTTTAATTGTGTCATGTATCTTATTCTCTTTTATGTCTTTTATCTTCTGTAATGACTCTGGCCACACACACATAAATCATATTTGAATAGGTTGGGATGTTGAACTGTTAATGGCAAAGCATGTTTCCCAACAAATCCTGTCTACCCACAACCACCAATAAAGACCAGCAGGGGGCAAAATGTTTTGTAGGCCAGGAGCAGCTGTGGAATAAATTTGCTAGGGAAGAACTCACCTCCTGAAATGTTGTAGGTGCCACTGTAACACCGGTTGTAGCCCCTGCTGCATGTCACAATCCGATGGACGGTATCATCAAGGCCCCAATCAAAGCCTGAGTAACACTGGTTGGAGCTGCTTCCTTCAGCTGCTGCAATAAGAAATCAAAATGAAGAGCAAGGGGCCTGTTGAGCATCACTCACCCCATTAAGCTGCTAAAGTGGGGCTGGGTTGAAAAGGGTGGCTCCCCTTTATAGGAGGCTCCCCCATTATTCTGTGTCTTCAGTAATGATTGGGGGGGGTGATCTTTCGGTTTGCTTTGCATATGAACGTGAACCTACTTAATTTGCCCTTTTCAAAGCAGTCAGTACTTTAATTGTACTCAGGGTAACCCACTGAAATGAATGTGTATGAGTATAGGTCTATGTGTGAAGAAAGAAGGAACTTCCGCATTTTTCGCTCCATAAGATGCACTTTTTTCCTCCTAAAAAGTAAGGGGGAATGTCTGTGCATCTTACGGAGTGAATTCTTACGGATGGCGGGGGATCCCGCTGCAGTCGCCAGCCGAGGATCCTTCCTTCCCTCCTCCGTGGCTTGCTTTGAAGCAGCAAAGCAGGAGAGGAGCCGTATACACGGGTGTAAGCGGCTCCTGTCTGGTTGGCTGCTTTAAAGTGAGCGGGCTCTTTCTCTCTCTCCTCCCCAGCTCAGCTCGCTGAAAAGCAGCAAAGCGGGAGAAAGGAGAGGAGCCTCTTACACCTGTGTAAGCAGCTCCTGTCCAGTTTGGCTGCTTTAAAGCGAGCGGGCTCTCTTTCCCTCCCTCCTCCCTGGCTCAGTTCGCTTTAAAGCAGCAAAGCGGGAGAGGAGAAGAGCCACTTACGGAGGGGAAAGCATCATGTCCTTCCTGCTAATTCCTTCCTAGTCACACTGTGCGCAGGCTCCAGCCCACCTGGCTCAGCTTCTGGCGGCTAGGATTGCAACCGACAGCTGCCTCCATCGCCTCTTTGTGCTCCGGTGCTGCTGCTGCTGCGTCCAGGGAAGCGTGCTAGGGATGCGCAGGGAGCCGGAAAACAAGCAGGTGGGGGAGAGCAACAGGGGGCTGGCTTGGGGGGGGGAGAACTTTTGCCTTCCTTTCCTCCATCCCCTTAAACCCCTCTCCTGCATTGTTAGCCGCCTCCTTCTCCACACACCCCATGGGTGCTCCTTGACCCTTCAGTGTTTTTCCTTCCCTCCCCACTTAAAACGTGGTTACAAAGCATGGATCCGCATGGATCCTCAGGATTTTTGCATTGGGTCACCCCAGATTCACCATCAGATCACATAGCATGTCCATGTCTACAGCCTGCACCAAAAAAATCACGTACCTACTGTTGCCTGGGGCCACAGTGGCGCAAAAACATGGTTACAAAGCACAGATCCACATGGATTCTCAGGACTTTTGCATTGGGCTACACCAAACTCACCGTCCAATCACATGTCTGTGGCCACAACATGAACCACAAAAACCATACATCCACTGTTTCGTTTGGAATGTTTTTTTTATTGTGTTCCTCCTCTAAAAACTAGGTGCATCTTATGGCCAGGTGTGTCTTATGGCGTGAAACCCACACTTTCCCGAATTTTGCAATGCAGTTCTCCAACTTATTGTGTGTGTGAATGTTTGCACATATTAGGAGCTGCCACCGTTGCCTTTCTCCACTTGCCAGACTCTTCACTCACCCCCAACTCACCTCTTCCCTACAGTGCACCCCATGTTCCCACTCCCCTCATGGCTCCCTCCTAACCTTTCCTCATGCTCTCACGGTTAAATTACACCCTAAAGCACACCATCTTGTACATTTCTTGCGAAGTGGGGTTACCTTTTCTTTGGCAAATGAGCCCAAGAGTTGGAGAACAGGGCCTCTTGCTTTAGAAATCTCCCAAACTGAATTCTTCAAGCCTCCCTATTGACAACCACCCGCCCAAAAAGTGAAACTGTGAGTTCTCACTTAACGGTCAGGTGGCCTATTTAAAAAATACCTGTGTCCTTGAGAGGGGTCTTGGGAGCTCTCTATGTTTCCGAATTTGCATTGCAAAGGTCACCAAAACAGTAGATCTGGTTGAACAGGATGGCAAAGTGTTGGTCACCAGAGTTGATTGGTTTTGTTCCATCCACAAGGTCCTTGCTGGCACAGCCTTTGTGACTCATTATCAAAACTTCTTTATCTAAAATGAGGGGGGTGGGAAAAGATGTATATATACAAACAATAGAACAATGCAGTGGCAGGGTGTTCCAAAGACCTTACCTTGACAATTTTTTCTCTGGGTGTCATTTATACATGATCTGGCGGGGTTAGGGTTGCCATATTTCAAAAACTTAAACAAAAACCATTTGTGTCCGGGTTTTGTTTCTAGGTTTTTGGCCAAAGTTCTTGATGCCTGAAGATTTCAGCAATTTTGACCCAGACACTGTTTCTGATGGCCGAATCCTGGAAATGTCTGGAAAATTCCGGATGTACGGCAACTCTGTACAGGAGGGGGCTGCTAAAGCCTCCTGCTTTCCCCCCTCTGGTTCATGTCTACATTAGTGCCAAGGGTGGGGGTGATTTTCTTCATGTTAGTGGCCCTAGAAAGTGCTGACAGTTCTTCCCACTTCCCACTTCTTCCTGTTTCTTCATCACACATTTCCAGGCAGCTGGGTTGGAAATCAGCCCACTTCCGGAGTCGGCGCCATCGGCAATGGCGGATTCCCTCTAATTTGGAGGGAGTTAGCTCTGCGGAAATCGGGTCTTGCCGCTGCGGCGAAGCGGGGACCCTTCAAAAAACCACAGGCGGGTGAAGCCTGTGACCGTGGGACTCGGCGGGCACCTTCAGCGCCCCCCCAATTTGCAAAGAAACCCAGCTACGGGCTCCGGAGCGAAACGGGGTGAGCGGTGCGGTGCTGAGAGTCAATTGCTTCTTCCGTGGAGTGAAGCCGCACAGCTGTTGTCGGAGAGCGCTGACTTTTTTCCTGTGACAATTCGGTCATCAAAACAACTACCGTGAGTAGGTTGAATTTAAAGATTTGAAAATAAGGGAAGAAAAAGTACTAATTTGGCACCGAAACGGGAAGGTGTAAACAGGAAGTCCGCCTTCCGTTTCTTGTAAACAGATCAAAGCACAGACTATTTAAACTAAGACCTGGAAAATCGCCTTAAAAGGACTTAAATCCTAACATCAAGACAAGAGATCTCCCTCCCTGAATTGCAGGAGAGGGGAGGGAAGAGGGAGAAGTATTTTTGCCTGCAAAAAGAGAGGAAAAGAAACAAAGACCACCACTTAATGCCTGGGAACGGGCTGTCAAGTGTTAATAAGATTGCCGTACTGTGAATCGCGCTGTTTATGGAAATTGTAACCTTTTGACAGTTAACTCTGCAAGGGAGATACTTTTGATTCTGACTGGCTTCTCCGGACTTTAAGGAACTGTAAAGTAACTGAAATTGAAATTGAAATGGTTGTTTACTTTGTTAAATGGGGGACTTGGAAAAGCTACTTTAATGCAACAAGAATTGACTGTTACTGTGTCCCCCTAGAGGAACTTTGAAATTGTTACAACTGGCCAGGGAATTTTCCACTTTAAACTGGCCAGGGGAATTTTCCACAGCAAAACAAACTCCGGCCGTGGGATTGACCTTGAGCTTCAGATAAAGTGTTATAGCAGACCTGTCTCAGGAAAAAAACAACAAGATCTGGTAAAATTCGGCAGCAGCGAAGAGCATCAGCATCTGGCCCTTCTGCACCATCAGGGGCAGCATCTGTTCAAGTTGGGCCAAAAGGAATGGCATCTGAAGATGTTTTAGCTGTGGCATTAGGCAAAATTAATGAATCTTTGGAAAAACTGAGTAAACAAGTAGCTGAAGCATCAACTATAATTGACCAGAATACTACAAGCATCAATAATTTGGGACAGAAGGTGAATTCTAACACAGAATCTATTGAGAAATTGCTGCAGGAATCTACTTTGACCCCGAAAGACAGCTGAAGAAGCAAAGGAAAAAGCACTGGCCGTAGAGGAAAAGATACCACCGATGTGTAGGCAACTTGAGGACCACAGGTCGATGTTATCCATGATTGAACTGAAGGAAAGACAGACAAATTTAAGGATCAGGGCGGTACCTGAACTTGAGAAAGATAACCTAAGTGACTTTCTTATGCATGAATTTGCAGACTTTTGGAACCTAGACTCAGAGAAGCAAGATATCAAGATAGTAAGTGCTTTCAGGCTCGGAAGAGGGGGGAGAAAGAACAGGGTGAGAGACTGTTTGATTACCCTCCAAACAAAAGAGAGAGACAAAATATTGAGTCTGCATTTTCAGAAGACCTTGGAAATACATCAATCAAGAGCGGAGATATTCAAAGACATTCTGAAATACCTTCTGGATCTTAGGTCTAACTACGGAGACCTGGTGACCCTGTTGAGAAGTAATAGAATTGTTTTCAGGTGGGAATTCCCTCAAGGCCTATCTTTTACTTTCAAAGGAAGAAAGTTAAAAATAAGATCAGTGGAGGATAAAGAAAGATTTTTGAAAGATCACGAAGAATATTTGCAGAAAGAATCTGAAGAAGAGCTAAGAGCACTAAAACCAGGAATACTAGACATAGCATCACAATCCTTTGGATTGGACAACTCAGAGAAAGTGATACCACCGACAGAACAAGAACAATTGCTGGGTGCAGTTGGAGGAAAAGCAAAGTAACCACGCCATGGCTCTGCAACTATTAAGTTGGAATATTAATGGTTTTAACTCCCTGGAAAAGAGGAAAAAAGTCTTTCATTTATTGAAAAAGGAACAATTGGACTTGATTTGTCTACAGGAAACACATGTGATAAGGCTACACAGGAAAGTATTGATCAATAAAAGATTGGGCCAAGAGTTTATTTCATCGGATAAGGTAAAAAAAAGAGGGGTAGTGATTTATGCAAAAGAGAGCCTATCACCGAAATTTATGTTTAAAGATGACCAAGGAAGATTTGTGGCAATTGAAATTCAAGCACAAGGAGAGAAATTTCTGATAGTAGGAGTTTATGCACCAAATGAGGGGAAATCGGAATTTTTTAAAAAGTTGCATGAGACATTGCTGGACTATATGGATTATAAGATTATCATGATGGGAGATATGAATGGAGTGGTATCCACAAATATGGATAAGGCACAGAGACAGGTAGTTACTAAGGATGGCAGACTACCAAAAACCTTTTTTGAGATGACTGACAATATGGACTTAATTGATATTTGGAGAACAAAGAATCCCCTGGGTAGAGAGGGAACTTTCTTCTCTGAAGCCAAAATGACATGGACAAGAATTGACCAAATCTGGATAACTAAAGGACTGGCTCCTAAGACTTGAAAAGTGGAAATTTGCCCTAAAATTTGCTCCGACCATAATGTTGTGAAAATGGAGATGAAACTAACACCAACTGGTTCCTTCAGATGGAGGATGAATGACACCCTGTTTAGAGATGAAGAGGTTACCAAGAAGGCCAAAAAAACCTTGAGAGACTATTTCGAGATAAATATGAACACTACTATTGAAAAAAGAGTAATCTGGGATGCAAGCAAAGCGGTTATGAGGGGGTTTCTAATTCAACAGAATGTATTAAAGAAGAGAACTCAAAATGAGAAAAAAGACAAAATTTTGGAAAAAATAAAAGAGGGTGAGAAGAAACTGAGAGCGAAACCAAAGTCACAAGAGATTCTGAGAGAAATAAAGTTATATCAAGTTCAATATATGAAAATGATGAACCAGGAAATAGAATGGAAAATTAAACAGATGAGACAAAGGACATTTGAATCGGCTAATAAATGTGGAAAACTGTTAGCTTGGCAAATGAAAAAAAGACAAAAACTTAACACTATTACTAACTTGGAAGTGGAAGGAAAGAATATTCAGAATCCAGTGGAAATTAGAAAATGTTTCCAGAGGTATTTTAAACAGTTATATACACAAGGGCCACAGAAAGAGTTTGATATAGACCAATTTTTAAAAACAAATGGACTACAAAAAATCTCTCAAGAAAACAAGCTAATGTTGAACCATAAAATTACAGAACAGGAGGTAGAAGGTGCCATCCAGAATATGCAGTTGGGCAAATCTCCAGGGCCGGATGGCTTAACCTCAAAATACTATAGATCTTTGAAAGATTGGATAATTCAACCACTAAAGGAGGTTTGTAATGAAATTTTGGAGGGGAAAAAAGTGCCAGAGTCGTGGAAGGAAGCTTATATTACACTTATACCGAAAACTGAGTCTGAAAAGACACAACTTAAGAACTACCGCCCCATATCCCTGCTTAACGTGGATTACAAAATTTTTGCAGACATTTTGGCTAAAAGATTTAAAAAAGTATTAGTGGAGGAGATACATAAAGACCAAGCTGGCTTTCTCCCGGGCAGACACTTGTCTGACAACACGAGAAATATAATTAATATTTTGGAAAAACTGCAAGTGAACATTAATACTAAAGCAGTCTTAATATTTGTAGATGCGGAGAAAGCCTTCGACAATATTTCTTGGAGTTTTATGAAGAAAAATCTTCAGGGGATGGGGGTTGGTCAAGGTTTTGAAAACGGTATAGGTGCAATTTACTCAGAACAAAAGGCCAAACTGATTGTTAACAATGTGGTGACAGAGGAATTTAAGATAGAGAAAGGGACACGACAAGGCTGCCCAATTTCCCCATTGCTCTTTATTTCGGTACTGGAGGTTTTGCTAAATATGATCAGAAGGGACCAACTGATTAAAGGTATACAGGTCGGAGCCAAACAGTACAAATTGAAAGCTTTTGCAGATGACTTAGTACTGACGTTACAGGAGCCAGAATCTAGTACTAAAAGAGTATTAGAACTGATTCAAGAATTTGGTCATGTGGCAGGATTTAAGTTGAATAAGTTAAAAACTAAGGTTCTAGAGAAAAACTTAACACCGATTGAGAAAGAGAGGTTTCAGAAGGAGACAGGTTTAACATTGGTTAAGAAAGTAAAATACCTGGGGGTTAATATGACTGCTAAGAACTTAAATTTATTTAAAGACAATTATGAGAAATGTTGGTCAGAAGTGAAAAAGGATCTAGAAATATGGTCAAATTTGAAGCTTTCCTTGTTAGGTCGAATTGCTGTTATAAAGATGAATGTATTGCCAATAATGTTATTATTGTTTCAATCATTGCAAATTTTGGACAAAATGGATTGTTTCAAGAAGTGGCAGAGAGACATTTCTAGATTTGTTTGGCAGGGCAAGAAGCCCAGAATAAAATTTAAAATACTAACTGATGTAAAGGAAAGAGGTGGCTTTGCCCTGCCAGACCTTAAACTCTATTATGAATCAGCAGCATTCTGCTGGTTGAAAGAATGGCTGCTTCTTGAGAACACAGACATTTTGGATTTAGAAGGTTTTAATAATGTTTTTGGGTGGCATGCATATTTGTGGTATGACAAGGTTAAAGCACACAAAGCATTTAAAAACCATATTGTCAGGAAAGCATTGTTTAATGTCTGGATAAGATAGAAGGACCTACTTGAAAATAAAACCCCAAGGTGGTTGTCACCGATGGAAGCGAAGGCCCAGAAAAAGCTCAATATGGAGGCCAAATGGCCGAAATATTGGGAAATTCTGGAACAAGAAGGAGATAAATTGAAATTGCAGAGTTTTGAGAAATTAAAAGATAAAGTGCGAGACTGGCTTCATTATTATCAAATAAGGGAGGCCTACAATTTGGACAAAAAAATTGGCTTCCAGGTGGAAAAATCAAAATTGGAAACAGAACTGTTAGACCCCAAAACTAAGATACTATAAAGAATGTATAACTTGCTGTTGAAATGGAATACTCAGGATGAAACGGTGAAATCTACATTTTCAGAATTGGTTACATTACAGGCAATTACATGAGATATGTAAAGAAGACAAAAAAAAACCCGGATTTAGTTATGCCACTTCTAAATTTCAAAAGGAAGTCATAGAAGAGAAAGTGAAGTTGCTGAAGGGTGCATATAGTATTCTGCTAGAATGGGAAACAAAAGATGAGAAGGTGAAATTGGTCATGATCAAATGGGCACAAGATATAGGACATAATATACAATTTGAGGATTGGGAAAAATTGTGGAAAACAGATTTCAAATCTCCATTATAAAGACTTAATAGAACAAAAGACACCTTGGTGGCTCTCACCAATTGAAGCTTGGTTGCTCAAGCCATTGGGCTCACATATAGTGATTTATTAAAAGACCAAGAAGGAAAATTTACAGACTGTTCTCTTTTGAAAGAAATTACATGAAAATGATGTATAGATGGTATATAACACCAGTACAGATTGCAAGAATGTACAAAACCGGGTCAAACGTATGCTGGAAGTGTAAAGAAAAAGAAGGGACTTTTTACCATATGTGGTGGAAATGTAGAGAAATTTTAAAAAATTGGGAAATGATAAATAATGAGTTGAAGAAAATGTTTAAATTCACATTTGTAAAAAAACCAGAAGCATTTTTGTTAGGGATGGTAGGAAAAGACCTGCCAAGGAAAATAAAGAATTTATTTATGTATGCTACAACGGCGGCAAGAGTCTTGATAGCACAAGGATGGATGAATGAGGAAACCCCGACAAAAGAACAGTGGCAAGAGAAATTGATGAATTATGCAGAACTGGCGAAACTGACATACAAATTGCGAGACAAGGACAACTGTGACTTTCAAAGAAGGATGGGAACTTTTTACAAACTACTTAAAAAGACAACAAAATGAAATGGACTCCTTGGCAGGTTTTGAATAAACATACACAAATTTATTGATTGTTAACATAATAGACAGATAATGTTAGGATTTATATAATTTTACAATATGCAAAGAATAACATGTATTGAGAAATCAGAGAGAGGAACTGAGGGAAGTCTCGGGGGAGGGCTCTTTGGGGAGGGGGGAGGGGGAGAAAAAAGGGGGAAATAATGAAGATGATATGTTTTGATAATTTGTTATGTTGAAATAGTTAATAAAAATTATTTTTTTAAAAAAGAGACTGGTCACTGCCATGGAGCCCTAACTCCCCTCCTTCCTTCCTGCTCCACAACACAGCCCTTCCAAACCCAAGTGCAGGTTCCAGCAATTCAGGTGCTCCCAAAGCCCCTTTCTCAGCCCCATATCCCAAGAACAGTGGCTCCTAATGCTGCCAGGAGAGGGCGGGCCCTTGGAAACCTGACCCATACTGATCTTAAGACAGGTTTGGTGTGCTCCTCACACCATCATTGGTTGGGTGGATTATCTTGAATGAAAAGCCATCATCCTTCCAATTGCATTTGCTGCCGGAGCAGCATGGCCCTGACTCACTGGTGATATTTATAGGGCCAAAGGATTGGCTCTTTATAACATCGCAGGATGAGCGCTGGCAGGTCCTGAGAATCATGGGCACGGAGCTGTATCCTGTTGTGGAAGAGAAGGGAGGACAAGAAAGACACAACATGTTAGGTATGGGGGGACGTTGGCCCACTTCTCCCAGCATGCATTGAGACGCCACAGGGAATCATGAAGAACTTGGAGCCTGAAGGGCAACCCATACTTAGGGGTGAAAAAGTAGCCTGTTTTGCCTTAGAGTGGTGATTTGGAGGTGAAAGGTTTGTGTGCGTAGGTTTATTTAATTATTCGGGGGGGGGATTCTTACATCGCAGGTGGTTGGACTAGATGACCCTTGGTGTCCCTTCCAACTCAAAAATTTTATGTTCTCTGATTCTATAATGTTTGGCTTCAAGATGTATTTTAATTATTTATTTTAGCTGTGTAATATATTTTATTCTGTTTTTTTTATCTGCTTTATGTCTTTTATCTTGTGCAATGGCTTTGGCCATACACATAAATTATATTCATATTGGTACATGTAAAGGAATACACTTGTGTCAAGGGGCCCCAGTCACCTCTGAACCTGGTCAGATGCATTTATTTCATTTAGAAACAGCTTGTCACATCCCATTTTTCAATGTGCCCAAATTCCCAAACAGCTTGCTACTGATATTATTATTATTATTATTATTATTATTATTATTATTATTATTATTATTATCATCATCATCATTATTATTATTATTAACAGATGGCATTATTAAGATGTCACATAACCAAAAGGCCCCCTGCAATCAATCGATCACCCTAAAGAGGGAATAAATCAGCAGACAATTGCTAAAATAGGGAGAGAGTCACAGTGAAGCTGTAAAACAGGCTTCACCAACTTGGGCTGTCCATACGTCATGGACTCCAACTCCCATCAGCCCCAGCCAACTTCTAGAGGGCAAAGGCTGCTGTAAAGAAAGCAGTCTTCAAGTAAGACATGGGCAGCAGTGTTTAAAATTAGCCAGGCACATTTTTCACCTGCTATCGCCACCTGCGACCAAGTGCCAGGATGACACCTAACATCTCCAACATCTGGAGGTACCAGCCTGGGGATCACTGGATCTTGACTGTTTTCATGCACTAATACCACATCCTGTAGAATTCTATCTATTATATTTTGATCTGCACAATCAGAATGAACTTCAGGAACCAAGATGCTTTTTCAGTGCAGCCTGAGCAGGAGCAGTGAACAACATTACAGCTAATTGTTGACACTTGTCTTCATTTCCCCCACCCCACTGCCCTGCTCACGGTTGTGAAAAATATTCTTATGTTGTGTATAACGTAATATATATGTGGACTTTCCCTGGATCAAGAGACTTTTCTTCCCTGAGAACTTAAAGTTCTTAACCTTCGTCTAGATGGTCATCTGAACTAGCCAGATGTTTAACCAAAAATCAATCACAGTCAGTCCATCATTTGGAAAACAAGACTTTAGAGCTGTCTTTAGGGCTGACGGATAGACATTCTGTTTTGGCAACTGTAACCTTGGTTTAAGAAGCCATTTGGCACCTAGATTATATATCTGAGTTTCTAACACTGGTGGGCAGATGAAATCGTTTTGACCTTGTTCCATAGCCAAGTCACTATCTTCACCAACCAGCACTTCCTTGAATTAAATCACAAACACACCCTTTAAATAATGTATTTAGAAGGGAAGCAGGGCACAATATGGTAAAATTAGAGAAGGTCAGAAGTGGAGCAATTTAAGGCTGTGGAAGAAATTCCCTAGGGCGAACTCACCTCCTCCATCTAGTGCAATAGTAATGTTCATGCTGCCTTGGTAACACCGGTCGTAGTCTTTGCCGCATTCCATAGTCTCCTTGATGCTTCCATTGGTGCCCCAACCAAAGCCCGAGTAGCACTGGTTGGAGCCTGTTACTGGAGTAAGACATCAAAATGAAGAGCAAGGGGTCTGTAGTGGGTATGGATCAAAAAAGGTCACTCCCCTTTGCAGGAGTCTCCCCCTTTTTTCTGTCTCTTAAACAATGATAGGGGGGAATATTTCGGTTTACTTTGCATATCAAAGTGAAGCTAATTAAATTGCCCTTTTCAAAGCAATGAGGATCTTAATCGTACCCAGGGTAAACCCACTGAAATGAATCAGCGTGTGTTTATGTGGATGCATTAAGCGAGGTATTATCCTTCAAAATTTTGTGAGGCAGTTCTCCAATTTATAGGTGTGTGCGATTTTTGCACATATTAGGAGCTGATGCCTCTGTTTTCTCTGCTTGCCAAACCCGCCAGACCCTTTGCCAAACCCCACACCTGATCAGGTCCTTTACCCCCCACTCACCCCTCGCCTATCCCTCCAGCTCATACAACCTCTGCAGTGCACCCTATATTCCCACTCCCCGCACAGCTCCCTCCAAATCTTTCCCCATTCTCTCACCGCTAAATTACACCCTAAAGCACACAGTCTTTTCTCATTTCTTGAGAAGCGGGGTTACCTTTTCTATAGCACGTGAGCCCAAGAGTTGAGGAACAGGGCCGCTTGCCTTAGAAATATTCAAAATTGAATTCTTCAAGCCTCCCTATTGACAACCACCCTGCTAACAAGTGAAACTGTGAGTTCTCACTTTCCTCTCAGGTGGCATTCAACACCCCCCCCTAAAAAAAATACCTCCGTCCTCGATAGGGGTGTTGGGAACTTCCCTCGTTTTCACATTGCAAAGGTCACCAAAACAGTAGCTCTGGTTGAACTGGATGGCAAAGTGTCGATCACCAGAGTTGATTGGTTTTGTTCCATCCACAAGGTCTTTGCTGGCACAGCCTTTGTGACTCATTATCAAAACTTCTTTTTCTAAAATGAGGGGGATAGGAAGAGATGTATATATACAAACAATAGATTGATGCAGTGGCAGGGTGTTCCAAAGAACTTACCTTGACAATTTTTGCTCTGGGAGTCATTTATACATGATTTGGCGGGGTTAGGGTTGCCATATTTCAAAAACTTAAAACCTGGACAAAAAAGGTTTTTGTTTGTTTCTAGGCCAAAGTTGTTGATACCTGAACATTTCAGCAATTTCGGCCCAAACACTGTTTCCGATGGCCGAATCCTGGGAATGTCTGAAAAATTCTGGACATACGGCAACTGTGTACAGGGGGATGGGGCTGCTAAAGCCTCCTGCTTTCCCCCCCTCTGGTTCATGTCTACCTTAGTGCCATGGGTGGGGGTGATTTTGTTCATGTGAGCGGCCCTAGAAAGTGCTTACAGTTCTTCCCACTTCCCACTTCTTCCTGTTTCTTCGTCACACATTTCCTGGCAGCTGTTTTACCTCAAAAGCCTTATATAGCTGGGTACTCATAGGATGGTAGCCTGAATTCTAGCTATGCAAAATCCAGAGCTTTTCTACACCCTCATATCTCCAAATCCTCCACTGAGGCAAGTAAGATGCATATTGTATTTTTAGCATGCAGTCCAGCTTAACAAAAGATCACAAGGAAGGACTGGAGCCAGAATGGCATTTGCCCAGTGGTGGAAAGAAGATGCTGTACCAACTTAGGAAGAGTGGCTGCAAGTACCGTATTTTTCGCCCTATAGGATGCACTTTTCCCCCTCCAAAAATGAAGGGGAAATGTGTGTGCGTCCTATGGGGCGAATGCAGGCT
The DNA here is from genome assembly GCF_027172205.1 of Podarcis raffonei. NCBI lineage: Eukaryota > Metazoa > Chordata > Lepidosauria > Squamata > Lacertidae > Podarcis > Podarcis raffonei. Next base: position 15,027,556 of record NC_070609.1, read on the forward strand.
TACGCTGAAGCCTGGAGAGCGAGCGCACCGACACCTCTCGCTCTCCAGGCTCCAGGAAGCTATCTGCAAGCCTTGCACGCCCGGGGGGAGTTCCCCCAGGCGCGCAAGGCTTGCGGGTGGCAGCCTGCAGCGCGGGGCACGGGGCGCCCTCCGGAGGACGCCCCGTGCTTCGCGCAGGTGTCGACAAGCCTTGCGCGCCCGGGGGAGATCCCCCCGGGTGCGCACGGCTTGCGGGCGGCAGCCTGCAGCGCGGAGCATGGGGCGCCCTCCGGAGGACGCCCCGTGCTTCGCGCAGGTGTCCGCAAGCCTTGCGCACCTGGGGGGAGATCCCCCAGGACGCGCACAGCTTGCGGGCGGCAGCCTGCAGCGCGGAGCACGGGGTGCCCTTTGGAGGACGCCCCGTGCTTCGCGCAGGTGTCGGCAGCCTGCCACCCGGCACGTAGGGCGCCCTGAAGCAGAGCGCCCTTCGCGCCGGGCAGACATCGGCCAGCCCCACAAGCTCGGGGGACAGCGGGGAGGCGCAGCGCCGCCATCCCACTGTTCCCCGACCTGGTTTTGGGGGGGAAATAAAGGAATTTTTTTTCCTTTATTTCCCCCCCAAAAAAGTAGGTGCGTCCTATGGGACGGAGCGTCCTATAGGGCGAAAAATACAGTAAGTTCATTAGTAGGTTTAACTTAAATCAGCACTTAAAAATATTACTAAGATAAATGGAAGAATAACTTTAAAGTGGAGTAAAGTGGAACACGCAGTGTTAAAGCTAAAGTAGAAAAGTAACCACAAAAGAGGGTGGGGGAAATAATATATGTGTTTGTAAGGTGTGTATTTGTAATCTTGCGAAAAATGTTTAGTTTATAATATAAAAGTTTATATATAAAGTTTATATATGTTCAACTTTGACCGGTCTCTGTTGAGCCACTAAGGCTGGGGATATCCTTTTCCCAGGCCCCTGTGGGGCAGTGTGAGGAGGAACCTCTCTTTGGAGCGAGAGGGAGCAACTCAGAGACCAGTGGCTGCCAGGAGGTCTCCCAAGGAGAGGGGAGAGGGGAGGAGGCTGAGGGAATACTCTGCATGGAGGGTGTTCACTAAAAGGGTGAGAAATTGCTACCTCTGCAGACAAAGGATGACATAACTGGCTCCTGAGTCCTACAGTTAATTGGCTCAGCACAGGCAAGTTGCAGAAAGAATGTGCAGTGGTACCTCTAGATACAAACTTAATTCGTTCCGGAGGTCCGTTCTTAACCTGAAACTGTTCTTAATTAGAGGCGTGCTTTTGCTCATGGGGCCTCTTGCTGCTGCTGAGCCGCGGGCACATGATTTCCGTTCTCATCCTGGGGCAAAGTTCTCAACTTGAGGTAACTCTTCCAAGGTAATGGAGTTTGTAACCTGAAGTGTTTGTAACCGGAGGCATTTGTAACTTGAGGTACCACTGTACTTGTTCAACAGGGAGCCGTGGACTCAAAAAGGTTTAAAACCTCTGAACTAGGATATCAAACTGAAAGAACAAGACAAGATTTATAAACTATGCTCTTGTAACACTTTACTGGTAGCAGGAATCTATGCTCCTCCAGATTTCATAGAAATGTAGATATGGATGGGACCACAAGTGTCATCTAGTCCAATGCCAGATGTTGGATTTCACTCACATCAGCCCCAGCCAGCGTGACCAATGGTTAGGGGTGGTAGGAGTTGAGATCCAACCAAATCTGGAGGGATGGGAGGTCCCCTGTCTCTGCACTAACCTCTGGCTTAGTGTTACATCTGAACTGGGTCCGTGTCAACTCTCAGAAACAGCTAGGTATTCTTTTTATTAAAAATTAAAGAAATGGAGGGCAGAGGTTCGGAAAAAAATCTCCAAATATAAAATAAAATGAATCAAAACATATTTTAAATACCTCAATTCTGAATGCATGCAGAACATCATTTCAGGCCCCAGGTAATCCCCCAGGTAAGTAATTTCATGCTTTTCCTCTCTCAAAAATCTAGCAGCCACACAGGATCCACCTGGTGGAGCAGCACTTACCTATAGTGAATGTAAGTTGTGCATCTGTGCAAACGTTCTCAGCACCGGAGCAGTTGGTAATACCGTTTACTGGGGAGGCATTTGATGTTTTGTTGCCATTGTTTGGAGTCATAAGATGGACGGTGTTGGAGCTATGGCACTTCAAGGCAGAAATTCCTGAAAGGAAATGTGGGGAGAAAGGGTATGAGATCCTGGTGAAATTATTAGCAATGTCTTTCTGCCTTGAAATCATCAGGGACTAGACATTGGTTTCCCCCTTTTGAAGTGAAAACAGAAATTCTTAGGAGGCAGAAATTTGTGTCAAATGCCTGTTCTGAACCGCAGGCCCAAAGGAGGGACCTGAGTGAGTGGTTTGATGCATAGATACCAAAGAAGGATGTCAAAAATGCTATAATGGCCAGTCCTAGGGCTTTATTAAATCATAGAGGAGGATGGGACGACGAGGGGCATCTAGTCCAATGCCACTTGTTGGATTTCAACTCACACCAACACCAGTCAGATGTAAACTTACAAAACAGAACAATGACAACCAAATCATAGTCATTACCCGCCCCCCAGGCAGCCTATTCCTCTTTTAAAGCCATCCAGGTGGGTGGCCATCCCTGTCTCCTGTGGGAGGGAGTTCCATAGTTTAACTTCGCACTGTGTGAAGAAGATCTTTCTTTTAGCTGCCCTGAATCTGCCAACTTTCAGTCCACAATATCTAGTGTTTTGAGAGGGAGAGAGAGAAATGTTTCTCTAACCACTTTCTTCAGGCCACACATAATTCTTGAGCATCTATCATGTGAACTCTTTCCCCTACTTTCTTGTTTCTCTGTGCAAATCTAGTTGGCGCCCACCCAGCCACCCAGGTCTGCAACTAGAGGACACCCCAATAGCAATAACTGGTACCTGAAATAAGACAGGTCATCGCCAGCAGTCCTTGCAGCACAACTGTTGCAGCTCTCCATCTCAACGCGACACCCTCCATGGTCTGAAGCCGAGAGGCCCTCTGAGCCAAAGAACCAATTTCCTGATGAGTCGTGGAGGGAAAGCAGCCTATGATCTGAGAGAGTTGGGCTGTTTGGTTGTGTATATATATATATATATATATATATATATATATATATATATATAATGCACAAATGTGCTCAGTAGAGATTGGCTGGAGGGACTTCCTGAAAGACAAGAGGAGTTCTGGTGATGGCAGGATTACGCAAAGAAGAAAGAAGCCTATGCAAACAGTAAACAGCAACAGATGTGGAATCTGGCAATAAGGTAAAGGTAAACGGTTAAATCCAGTCAAAGGTGACTATGGGGTGCGGTGCTATTTGAGGTATGGGAGAGAATGAAGGAGAGAACTATAGAAAGAACACCATGGTGGACCTCTCCAATAGAGGCAACCTCGACATTAAAAAAATATTATACATAAAATATATATTATATATAAAATATTATATATAAAATATTATATATAAAAATTGCCTGGCCAACTTATAGAGATTTAGTAGAAGGAATGAATAAAAACATCAGATTAAAAGAATATGAAGAACTCAAAATATTGGGAATAAATTGGTTAGAATATTTCCAATTTAAGGCTACATATGAGAAAGATATAAAAATAGGGGATTTGGGAATAAAATATCAACATTAGAAAGAGAGGTTTTACAAAATAATCAAAAAGCACTCTCTAAAATGTATAGATTATTAGATAAAGTCCTCCCAGATCAAGAAGTCAAAGGAGAGAATATGCTAAAGTGGGAACAGGATTTAGGATATACAATTGATTCTGAAGATTGGAAAAAGTTTTTTTGGGGGGAAATATAAATTTTACGGCCTGCTATTCATTAAGAGAGATGCACCACAGATGGTATATGGCAAAAATTAGGCCACAGACTGGCAAAATTTGCCACAGACTGGCAAAAATTAATAGATCGAATAGTAATAAATGCTGGAGATGTAATAGAATGAAAGGCACTCTATACCACTCTATACAGTATTATGTATTGTTCTTTGTTTCTGTTTCTCTTTCTTTTCTTGTAAAAATAAATAAAAAGGTGACTATGGGGTGCGGCGCTCATCTCGCTTTCAGGCTGAGGGAGTTTGTCCACAGACAGCTTTCCGGGTCATGTGACCAAGACGACTAAACCACTTCGGTCGCAACAGGACACCGTGATGGAAGCCTGAGCGCATGCAGACGGCGCTTACCTCCCCACCTCAGCAGTGCCTATTTATCTACTTACACTGATGTGCTTTCGAACTCCTAGGTTCAATATTGCAGATTCTGGCAATATGGAGCCCCAAGCTAGTACAAAATTTGGCACCTCCTAGCAATGGCAAACCAGCTGTGCTGGTACAAAGCGAGACAGGCCCTTTCTTGCTCTCCCCATCCTCTTTCCCCATCCTATCTTCCTCTCCTCTTTCCTACCCAGATGGTCCCTCCCTGGCAAAAAGAAATTAAAAATCACCATGACAGTTACAGCCCTTAAGATATTCAAAGATGGCTCCTCTCAATATATATATATATAATAAGCAAATTGTCCAGTAGCACCTTAGAGACCTTGGAAACCAACTAAGTTTGGTTCTTGGCATGCACACGAAAGCTTATACCAAGAACAAACTTAGTTGGTTTCTAAGGTGCTACTGGACAATTCATTATTAATTATTTAATATATTTTGATTGTGTCTCCTTTTTTCCTAGGCTAAACATACCCAGCTCCTTCAACTATTCCTCATAAGGCTTGTTTTCTAGAACCTCCTGTTCCCTTCCAACTTTATGAGTCTATGATTCTGTATATTACTGTATTTTTCGCCCCAGAGGGCGCACCAGCCCATAGGGCGCACCTAGTTTTTTTTGGGGGGGGAATAAAGAAAAAAAATATTTTCCCCCCAGGCGCAGGGATGGGGTGGGGGAAGCCCAAGCTTCCCCCGACCCCAGCCCCCAGAACAGGCTGCTATCCGCAAGCCTAGGGAGCCCGGCGGGAAGTCGCGCCGGTCTCCCACGGCTTGCAGAGAGCTGCCCGAAGCCCGGAGCGCGCTTCTCAGTGTGCCCCGGGCTTCGGGATGCAGGCAGCTCTCCGCAAGCCTTGGGAGACCGGTGGGAACTCCCACGGGCTCCCAAGGCTTGCGGATAGCTTCCTGAAGCCTGGAGAGTGAGAGGGGTCGGTGCGCACTGACCCCTCTCGCTCTCCAGGCTTCAGCAAAAGCCTGCATTTGCCCCATAGGACACACACACATTTCCCCTTCATTTTGGTAGGGGGGAAAGTGTGGCCTATAGGGCGAAAAATACGGTATTTATTTATTGCATATTATTTATTTGTTGCATTTATTTACTGCATTTTTCTCCAAGGAGCAGAAGGTGGCATACAGGTTTCCCCCTCCCCCATTTAATCCACACAACAGCCCTGTGAGGTAGGTTGCACTGAGAGACAGTGACTGGCACAAGGCCACCCAGTGAGTTTCATGGCTGAGTTGGGGCTTTGAACCCCAGTCTCCCAGGTCCGAGTCCTCCTCTCTAACCACTACACCACACTGCTTCTTCTCGAAGCCATTGGAAGTGGGATTGGGAGCATCAATAATGCCAGCTGCATTAGAAAAGGCTGCACAGGCTGTGGACTGGGAGATACAGTGGTGGTCTGGATGAGTGCCAATAAATCGAGACTGGCAAGACAGAGGCACTATGGGTAGGTGGTTCTCAAATTTGAGAACGTAGGAGCCTGCTCTGGAGAAGGCTGCCCTCCCCATGATGAAACAGGTGTGCTGTCTGGCAATGTTCCTGGAACCAAAGGCAAATGGAAAATTTCCAAGAAATCTTTAAAAGTTTCCTGTTTCTCTGGTGTTCCCTTAAGGCACGGCACCATTCATACAGCTCTCAGATGTGAGCAAAGTTCCATTGGGCATCCGAACCCAGCTTGCTTCACTTTATTTCTTCAAAACAATCAACCCAGGAACTTGCCCAACAGCTTAATGTTTCAAAAGCAAGACTGCAGCCCCCAAGGTATATTTCAACACCCCCTTCCTACCTTACATGGTGTCAAATTTCTGTGCAGTGATCGGTGAATATAATAAAATAATAGATACCTCTAAATAGAATATAAAGTGTTATCCTTTAGTGACTGTAGTACAGAGGGAGGAGTAGGAAAAGCAATTTTCCCAGGGGCACCCCATGTTCTTAAAACAGAAATGCAGCCATAAGGAGTATAAAGGCCATAAGTGCCTTGCCACCTGTATATATGTTGGTTTGAAAAGCAACCCTGTGAGGGGAAGAACAACTCTCAGCTCCCTTAAGAAACTATAGCAACCAGGATTATTTGGAGGAGAAGCCAGGGCTGTTTAAAAGCCAGGGCTATGAGGTAAAGGTAAAGGGTAAAGGGACCCCTAACCATTAGGTCCAGTCGTGGCCGACTCTGGGGTTGCAGCGCTCATCTCACTTTATTGGCCAAGGGAGCTGGCATACAGCTTCCAGGTCATGTGGCCAGCATGACTAAGCCGCTTCTGATGAATCAGAGCAGCGCACGGAAACACTGTTACCTTCCTGCCGGAGCGGTACCTATTTATCTACTTGCACTTTGGCATGCTTTCGAACTGCTAGGTTGGCAGGAGCTGGGACTGAGCAACGGGAGCTCACCCCATCGCGGGGATTCAAGCCGCTGACCTTCTGATCGGCAAGCCTTAGGCTCTGTGGTTTAACCCACAGTGACACCCGCATCCCAAAAGTGCTATGAACACTGCTTTAAATATACAGTGCAGATAGGCAAAGGAAAGGATGCCTGGTCAGTTAAGCCCAGTCAAAGGTGACTATGGGGTTGTGGTGCTTATCTCACTTTCAGGCCAAGGGAGCCGGTGTTTTTCCACAGACAGCTTTCTGTGTCATGTGGCCAGCATGACTAAGCCACTTCTGGTGCAATGGGACACCGTGTCGGAAACCAGAGTTCACGGAAATGCCATTTTCCTTCCCACCACAGCTGTACCTATTTATTTACTGGTGTGCTTTTGAACTGCTAGGTTGGCAGGAGCTGGGACAGAGCAACAGGAACTCATCCCATCGCGGGGATTGACCTTCTGATCGGAAAGCCCAAGAGGCTTAGTGGTTTAGACCACGGCTCCACCCGCTCCCCTAGTGCAGATCGGACCTGTGAGTGTGCATAGGTAATGCCTTTTGATCCAGCTGGGCTACAGGGCTACGGTGTCTCTGAGTGGTTTAACAACCAGTCCCTCTTCCCTGGGAACTCTGGGGACTGTAGCTCTCTGAGGGGAATAGCACTCTTAACAGACTTCACTGCCCAGGTTTTTTATAAAAAAAGCATCCTCAGAACTTTATTTTGTTAAGGTTGCTGATAATTGTTAGGGGACCCTTCACAGAGTTACAATTTTTTCATCATCGTTTTTAATTTGTATACTGTCTTTCTATCTTACAATACTGAAGGCGGTTTACAAGCTGAAGAAACAAAAAATGTACATCTTATAACAATATAATGCAGTACAAAAATGTGATAATAAAACATAACTTTAAAATAAGCAACCTACATCAAAAAGGTAGTATTCAACAATCATTAGAACAGTATAAAATTACAATATTAGCATATAAAAGTTAAACAGAAATTCACCCTTGTCAGTTATGATAAATAATTTCTAAACTATAATCAATAAAACAAGGGCAAAACACGGTACATAAAATAATACAATAGAAATTGAGAAGCAGAGACTAGAGGTTGGAGCAAGGCAGGTGGAAGAAAGCCTTGCCTGATTAAGTCTCTCCCCTCACAGTTCTTCCTCCAGGAACAGCTCCCTTCTGAGGACTCCTAGGGCCGGATGGTGGGGTAAGGCAGGTGGAAGGAGGCCTTGCCTGATGAAGTATCTTCCCTCACAATTCCTAGCACCCTCAACAAACTACGGTTCCTACTATTCTTCACAGGAAACTGCAACTGTTAAAGTACTATAAATGTATTCTTCCTTGGCGATCACTTGTAGCCAAGTAAGATTGTCTTCCATAAACACGGTTTTAACAATGAGTCCGTAAATGACTGTAGAGGCCAATTCTGGATCCACACGTCCTTCCACAGTGGGGACATTGGCGGGAGTTGATCACGGTGTGAATTTGCCAAGTGTGCCTTCCTCTTAGCACGTTTCTCCCTTGCATCCTGAGTTTGAGTGTCTTCAAAGCCCATGACACCTTTGGTAAAGGCTGTTCTCCAATTGGAGCGCTCACAGGCAAGTGTTTCCCAATTGTAGTTTATACTACATTTGTTTAGATTTGCCTTCAGACAGTCTTTAAACCTCTTTTGTTGACCACCAGCATTACGCTTTCCATTTTTAAGTTTGGAATAGAGTAGTTGCTTTGGAAGTTGATAATCAGGCATCTGCACAACATGACCATTCCAACGTAGTTGATGTTGAAGAATCATTCCTTCAACACTGGTGATCTTTGCTTTTTCCAGTACGCTGGTATTAGTTTGCCTGTCTTCCCAAGTGATGTGTAACATTTTTTGGAGAGACCATTGATGGAATTTTTGAGGAGTTGGAGATGGCATCTATAAGTGGTCCATGTTTCACAAGCATGCAGTAAGGCTGGTAGTACAAAAAGCATTTTGGTTTCCCTGAGAATGTCCCAGTCCTCAAACACTGTGCAAAAATCACTCTACCTCCACATCCCTGTATTCACACATCTCCACCCTTCCTCTACACAAACAAGAGGAATTTCATAGTTCAAGTGTACATGTTGTTCTTGCGAAATCACTTGAGGAGGGTGGCATGTCAAGGTCAGTGAGGGCTGCAACCTGAGGATAAGGAGTACAGCCTTTGGAAAGTCCTGGGGGCCACACAGAGACATTTGGAGGGCCACATTCAGCCACCGGGCCTGAGGTGCTTCATGTCTGTAGTAGAGCAATACTTGTCTTGCCTAGAATCACAGCTGAACAGAGGTCTTTAAAGCTGCTTCTGTCATTGTAAACCCCAGTTGGTCAGCCAAATGTTTTGTCCCTCTTGTGGGGTTTTATTTGCCAGGCATTTGCAATTGTTTCATCACATCTGTTCTGCTTAACAACATTGTATTATTCTTGTCTCTCAGTCTTACGCCTGTTTGAAGAATATGATGTAGTTTTTATTGCATTATGTTGAATGAAGAGTGGATTTTTCAAGGGAGGGAGGGAGGGGTAGGAACATAGAATCACAGAATTGTAGAATAGATTGCCATTGTTGGAATGGATTACCATCCTTGATATTGTCACAAAAGTTCTCCCCCTCTATCTGCCGAGCAGTGGCAAGAGCCCATGGGGTTGCAGGCACTGACTCAGAGTCTGTGTTCCTTTGGAGAATTGAGACATGGTGGAGACTGTCACAGCTTTAAGAAATATGCTTAATTCACCTTTTTACACCTTAAGTCTGCATGGAGGGACCCCTGATCTTACATAAGAGTCCTTTCAAGAGGAAGTCCAAGGCATCTCTCTTCCCCAGCCTTTAGCCAGTCTGCCCAAGATGGATGCCAGTCCTTCTTCCTTCTTCTTATTCCCAGCAGCATTTGCTCAAAACTCTCTTTTCCCGTCACCTCACACCCCATTACCCTGGCAACCTTCCAAACCCCCAGTCTCAATTCACACCTCAGGGCAGGGGGGAAGGGCGGTTCTCTTGCATTGCCACTGGCCCTCTAGAGCCCCCTATTGTTCCTTAATGGCCCTAGCTTGGCCAGGTCATTTTGCATAGGCTAGTCCAGGAATTCCTCTACAGCTTCTATTCTTCCTTCATATCCCAAATAATCAACATCCAACCAGTTATTAATTTCTAGGGTTTAGGGGTCCCCCAAAATCTATAACAATATTATTATATTGAATATGTAGTTTATGAGTTGTCTCCAATGCCAGTCCTATGGAGAGTAGTCCCATTGAAGTTAATGGGCATGGCTAACTTGGGTGCATTGATTTCAGTGGGTCTGTTCTGAGTAGCCCTTAGTTGAGTATAGCTAGTGTTGCCATACGTCCGTCAGCAGTTGGCAGCCATGTCCTGACACAAATCGGAAACAAGTTTGGGAAAATCCAGATATATGGCAGCCCATGTCGGCAGTGCTGTTTTTGCCAATCATCCATAAGAATATCTCAACAAGTTTAACAACTTTGGCCAAAATCAAAGCGCAACAACTTTTCTCTCTGGATTTTCACTGTTTGAAATATGACAACCCTAGCTATAGCCATTAGCATTTTGCCATCGCATCCGAAATCTGTAGGGTCCTGGGAAGCAAACAATTTGCTTGGTTTTGCAAGAGAGAATCAGACCCTAAGGTGGCGGTTATCCAAAATAAAATTTTATTTTATAGATGTGAGCCATACATCCAATTGGGACAGGTCACTGCCTTGGAGCCCTAACTCCCTTCCACCCTTCCTTCCTTCCTTCCTTCCTTCCTTCCTTCCTTCCTTCCTTCCTTCCTTCCTTCCCTCCTTCCTTCCTTCCTTCCTCCCTCCCTCCCTTTCTTTCTTCCTTACTCCCTCCCTCCCTCCCTCCCTTCTTCACAACACAGCCCTTCCAAACCCAAATGCAGCTTCCAGCAGTTCAGGTGCTCCCCAATCCCCTTCTCACCCCCATATCCTGAGGATGGTGGTTCCCAGGACTGCCAGGAAAGGGCAAAGTTGAAGGCTGAGCCCCTGGAAACCTGACCCATTATGATCATAAGAAAGGTATGGGTTGGTGGTGCTCCTCACACCATGATTGACTATCTTGAATGCAAAGTCACTCTTCTTCCAATTGCAATTGCTGCCGGAGCAGCAAGGCCCTGACTCGATGGTGATATTTATAGGGCCGAAGGATTGGCTCTTTATAACATCGCAGGATGAGCGCTGGCAGGTCCTGATGGTCATGGGAAAAGTGCTGGATCCTGTTGTGGGAAGGGAAGGAAGGACAAGAAAGACACAACATGTTAGGTATGAGGGGCATTGGCCCTCTTCTCTCAGCATGCATTGAGATGCCACGGGGAATCATGAAGAACATGGAGCCTGAGGGGTAACCCACACCCATGAGTTCTTAGGGGGCAGGGCCCCCTACACCTCTGAAAAAGCAGCCCATTTGGCCTGAGAGCGCAATTTTGAGGTGAAAAGTTTGTGGGTGTTAAGTTAATGGGGGACAAATTCTGACATCGCAGGTGGTTGGACTAGATGATCCTTGGATTCCCTTCCAACTCAACAATTCTATGTTCTATGATTCTATAATGTTTGGCTTTAAGAAGTATTTTAATTATTTATTTTAACTTTGTAAGATATTTTATTCTGTTTCTATTCTGCTATGTCGTTTACCTTTTGTAATGGCTTTGGCCATACACATGAATAATATTCATATTGGTACATGTAAAGGAATCTCCATCAAGGGGCCCCAGTCATATCTGAACCTAGTAAGATGCATTTATTTCACTTAGAAACAGCTTGTCACATCCTATTTTTCAGTGTTCCCAAATTCTCAGAGCTGCTTGCTGCTGATTTATGATCATTATTATAATAAAAAGATGGTATTATTAAGACGCCACATCACCAAAAGGCCCCCTGCAATCAACAGATCACCCTAAAGAGGGAATAAATCTGCAGAGAATTGCTAAATCAGCTTCACCAACTTCATGGACTCAAATTCCCATCAGTGACTGCCAAGTTCTAGAGGGCACCAGGGCTGGCAAAGAAAGGGGTTTTCAAGTAAGACATAGGCAGCAGTGTTTGAATTTAGCCAGGTGCCAAGTTCTGATACTGGAAGTGAGCTCAGCTTGAGGGGAGGGGGTGTTTTTTGGGGGGCAGGAGCTGTGGAAGAAATTTCCTAGGCAAACTCACCTCCTCTATCTGAAATAGTAATGTTCATGCTGCCTTCGTAACACAGGTCGTAGTCTTTGCCACATTTCGTAGTCTCCTGCATGAATCTAGTGGAGCTCCACCCAAAGCCTGTGTAACACTGGTTGGACCCAGTTACTGGAGTAAGAAATCAAAATGAAGAGCATGAGGTTGGGGGGGGGCTGGATTGAAAAAGGTCACTCCCCTTTGTAGGAGTCTCCCCCTTTTTCTGTCTCTTAAATAATGATAGGAGGAGAATATTTCGGTTTGCTTTGCATATCAAAGTGAGCCTACTTAATTTGCCCTTTTCAAAGGATTGGTTTTCTTAATCATACTCAGAGTAAACCCACCAAAATGAATTGGTATGTGTTTATGTGGATGCGTAAAGTGAGGAGTTATACTTCAAAATCTGAACTTTCCTGAATTTTGCAAGGCAATTTTCTAACTTAAAAATGGGTACAAATCTTTGCACATATTGGGGGTTGTTGCCCTTGCTTTCTCCACTTGTCAAACCTGCCAGACTCTTCACCAAACTACACCTGAGCACGTCCCTTTCCTTTACCCCTCACTCACCCCCCAGCTCACCCCTCCCCTACAGTGCCCCTCATGTTTCCAGTCCCCCCACAGCTCCCTCCAAACTTTTCTCCGTGCTCTCGCTGCTAAATTACACCCTAAATTACACCCTAAAGCACACCATCTTGTACCTTTCTTGAGAAGCGGGGTTACCTTTTCTTTGGCAAATGAGCCCAAGAGTTGGGGAACAGGGCCGCTTGCCTTAGAAATCTCCAAAATTGAATTCTTCAAGCCTTGCTATTGACAACCACCCGCCCAACAAGTGAAACTGTGAGTTCTCACTTTCCTCTCAGGGGATCCTTAAAAATAAATAAAAAAAATACCTGTGTCCTTGATAGGAGTCTTGGGAACTTCTCTCGTTTTCGCATTGCAAAGGTCACCAAAACAGTAGCTCTGGTCAAATTGGATGGCAAAGTGACGGTCACCAGAGGTGACTGATTTTGTTCCATCCACAAGGTCCTTGCTGGCGCAGCCTTTGTAGCTCATTATCAAAACATCTTTATCTAAAACGGCGGGGGGGGGGAGAGATGTATAAATACAAACAATAGATTGATGCTGTGGCAGGGTGTTCCAAAGACCTTATCTTGGCAATTATTGCTCTGGGGGTGACTTATACATGCTTTGGCGGGGTTATTGTCATTGTTTAGTTGTTTAGTCATGTATTTCAAAATCTGAAAGTCCAGATACAAAAGATTTTTGTTTGTTTCTTTGTTTGTTTTTGCCAAAGTTTTACACAAAGTTGTTGATGCCCAGACATTTCAGTGATTTCTGTTTCCAATGGCTGAATTCCAGGAATGTCTGGAAAATTTTGGATGTATGGGCAACTCTATACAGCGTGGGGTGGCTGCGAAAGCCCCCTGGCCTTTTTCCCCCTCTGGTTTTTTCCCCTCTGGTTCATGTCTAACTTGGTGCCATGGGTGGGTGGGTTTTTGTTCATCTGAGTGGCCCCAGAAAGTACTGAGAGTTCTTCCCACTTCCCACTTCTTCCTGTTTCCTTGTGACACACTTCCTGGCAGCTGTTTTACTTCAAAAGCTAGGTTGGAAACCAGCCCAAGTCTGTGGCCAAGCATCTGTGGGCCACCTGCCTGTGACAGAAGAGGCAGAAGGAATCGTGGGTGTGGCTCTTGCCCTAGGACGCAGCCTGCATTCTAGCCATGCAAAATCCAGAGCTTTTCCACACCCTCACATCTCCAAATCCTCCACTGAGGCAAGTAAGATGCAGATTGTATTTCAAGCATGCAGTCCAGAATATCTGAAAGGTTATGGCATGCAAATAGTTGAAACTATTTCAACATTAGTTGAAACCTTTCAACATTAGTTGAAACCTTTGAACTAGGAGATCAAAAAGAAATAACAAGCCAAGATTTATAAACCTGCGGAAGGTTGCTCTGTTAACACTACATTGGTGGCAGGAATCTATGCCCCTCCAGATTTCATAGAATTGTAGATCTGGATGGGACCACAAGTGTCATCTAGTCCAATGCCAGATGTTGGAGTCCACTCACATCAGCCCCAGCTGGTTAGGGGTGGTAGGAGTTGAGATCCACCCAAATCTGGAGGGGCCAGATGTCCCCTGTCTCTGCACTAACCTCTGGCTTAGTGTTACATCTGAACTGGGTCTGTGTCAACTCTCAGAAACAGCTAGGGATGCTTTTTATTAAAAAAAGAAATAAATGGAGGCCAGGGGCTTGTACAAAGATCTGCAAATATAAAATAAAATGAATCAAAACATATTTTAAATACTTCAATTCTGAATGCATGCCAAGTATCATTTCAGGCCTCAGGTAATCCCGCTGGGAAATTTAGGGGTTGTAAGTAATTTCATGCTTTTCCTCTCTCAAAAATCTAGCAGCCACACAGGATCCATCTGACAGACCAGCACTTACCTATAGTTAATATAAGTTGTGCATCTGTGCAAACGTTCTCAGCACTGGAGCAGTTGATAATACCGCTTTCTGGGGAGCTATGAGATGAGGAGTTGCCCTTGTGTGGAGTGGTAAGATTGACGGTGTTGGAACTATGACACTTCAAGGCAGAAATTCCTGAAAGGAAGTGTGGGAAGAAAGGGCATGAGATCCTGGAGAAGCTATTAGCAATGTCTTTCTGCCTTGAAATCATCAGGGACTAGAAATTGCCCCCCCCCCTTTTAACATGAAAGCAGAAGTTATTTGGAGGCAGAAATTTGCACCAAGTGCCTGTTCTGAACTGCAGGCCCAAAGGAGGGGCCTGAGTGAGTGCTTTGATGAGTGGATACCAGAGAAGGATTCAAAAATGTCAGAATGGCCAGTCCTAGAGATTTATTAAATCACAGGGTTGGATGAGACCAGTAGGGGCATCTAATCCAATGGCAGTTATTGGATTTCAACTCACATCAACACCAGTCAGATTTAACTTTCAAAACAGAACAATGACAACCAAATTATAGGCATTACACACACCCCAAAAGGCATTGTAGTTAACCTGAATTTATCCTAATGCGGTATTTTAAAAAATGAAAAAGAATTTTTAAAAAACCAACAGCACAATTCAGATTTGAAAGCAAAGTATGAACCTAAAAAAGAAAGAAAGAAAAACAGGTGGAGGCAGGCAGCTCCATGGGAGAGTACTTCACAGTTCCTTGTCCCAGTTATTTCTCCCAGTTTCCCACAGTTTTGAAAACACTACATTAGGCTGCTTAGCCATTGCCTCTCTACTGAGTTCCAGCATATTGCAAGTCAAACCACATTCACTTTCTGGGAAAGCTTTTGGGTGACATGACTCCACCTTCTCTTTCCCTGACACAGCCCAAACCTTCTCCTTCTTGCAGACAGGGCTAAACTCACCTCAAAGACACACTTCTCTCCACCAGCAGTACCCAAAAGGTGACTTAAGCAAGTCATAGCACATTCACTTTCCGGTAAACCTCCTGTGTAGGAGGATTGCAATATGTCCTCTTTTTCCAGGACATGTTCTCTTTTTTTCCTGGGCACATCCTCTTTTTCAGGACTGAAATTTCTGCGTGGGAGGATTTTTAAAATTTGACTAAATGTCCTGGTTTTCGTTTGTTTGCTTGCTTGTTTACAAAAATCTAAGAAAAAAATCCTAGTGCATTAGACTCAGATCTAAGGCACCCGGCTAAGCAAGTCTGCAGCAGAGAATCACAACAGAGCAGCAGCTTAAACTAGCCAAATACTCTATCAATCCTTTCTCTGATCTAAAAGGATGCTGGCTCAGCTACAAGATCTGGAAGGAGTCTGGGAGGGCAAGAGTTAATATACCCCTGTCCTTAATAAGAGTCCTTATGTACATGTTAAATGCAAAAATCTTTCACCCAACATGGGGCTCAAACCCATGATCCTGTGATTAAGCCTCTCATGTTCTACCAGCTGAGCTATCCCAGCTCTTGAGAAGAGCCAGAGAAATCAACCCGAGAGGCAACCTATTCCTCTTTTAAAGCCATCCAGGTGGGCCCATCCCTGTCTCCTGTGGGAGGGAGTTCCATAGTTTAACTTTGCCCAGTGTGAAGAAGGTCTTTCTTTTATCTTTCCTGAATCTGCCAACTTTCAGTCTCAGTGGGTGTCCACTATTTCTAGTGCTTTGAGAGGGAGAGAGACACATAATTCTGGAGTATCTATCATGTGAGCTCTCTCATATTATCTCTAAACTAAAACATCACAAATAATGCAAACTTTCCTCACAGGACAGTCGTTCCATCCCCTTGCACAGTTTTGGTTGCCCCTTTCTGAACCTTTTCCATTTACCTTGAAATTCCTTCTTGTTTCTCCGTGCAAATCTAGTTGCACCCACCCAACCACCCAGGTCTGCAACTCGAGGACATTCCAATAGCAATAACTGGTACCTGAAATAAGAAAGGTCATCACCAGCAGTCCTTGCAGCACAACTATTGCAGCTCTCCATCTCAACGCGACACCCTCCATGGTCTGAATCCGAGAGGCCCTCTGAGCCAAAGAACCAGTTTCCTGATGAGTCGTGGAGGAAAAGGAAAAGCAGTCCAAAATCTGAGAGAGTTGGGCTGTTTGGTTATATATATATATCACACACGAATGTGCTCGGTAGAGATTGGTGGGAGGGACTTCCTGAAAGACAACAGCAGTTCTGGTGATGGCAGGATTACGTAAAGAAGAAGGAAGCCTATGCAAACAGTAAACAGCAACAGATGTGGATTCAGGCAATAAGGTAAAGGTAAACGACCCCTGGATGGTTAAATCCAGTCAAAGGTAACTATAAGGTGCGGTGTTCATCTCGCTTTCAGGCTGAGGGGGCTGGCAATTGTCCACAGACAGCTTTCTGAGTCATGTGGCCAAGATGACTAAACCACTTCGGGTGCAACAGGACACCGTGATGGAAGCCTGAGCGCAGGCTGACGGCGTTTACCTCCCCACTATAGCAGTGCCTATCTATCTACTTAAACTGACGTGCTTTCAAACTGCTAGGTTCAATAGCGCAGATTCTGGCAACATGGAGCCCCAAGCTAGTACAAAATTTGGCACCTCCTAGCAATGGCAAACCTGCTGCACTGGTACAAAGCAAGACAGGCCCTTTCTTGCTCTCCACACCCTCTTTTCCCATCCAATCTTCCTCTCCTCTTTCCCAGCCTAATGTTCCCTCCCTGGCAAAAAGAAATTAAAAATCACCAAGACAGTTATATCCCTTAAGATATTTGAAGATGGCTCCTCTCAATATATATATATATAAAATATGCAAATTGTCCAGTAGCACCTTAGAGACCAACTAAGTTTGTTCTTGGTTCTTGGCATGCACATGAAAGCTTATACCAAGAACAAACTTAGTTGGTCTCTAAGGTGCTACTGGATAATTTTTTAAAAAATATATGTATTTCAACTACGTCAAACCAACGTGGCTATCTACCTGAATCATGTCTCCTTTTTTCCAGGCTAAACATATGCAGCTCCTTCAACTATTCCTCATAAGGCTCGTTTTCTAGAACCTCCTGGTCCCTTCCAACTTTATGATTCTGTGTATTATTTATTTATTATTATTTATTTATTCTACTGAGAAACTGCTGCAGGAATCTACTTCGAATCGAAAGACAGCTGAAGAAGCAAAGGAAAAAGCATTGGCTGTAGAGGAAAAGATACCACTGATATGTAGGCAACTCGAGGATCACAGGTCGTTGCTGTCTATGATTGAATTGAAAGAAAAACAGACAAATTTAAGGATCAGGGCTGTACCTGAACTTGAGAAAGATAGTTTGAGTGATTTTCTTACGCAGGAATTTGCAGACTTTTGGAACTTAGACTCAGATAAGCAAGATTTCAAGATAGTAAGCGCTTTTAGACTTGGAAGAGGGGGGAGAAAGAACAGGGTGAGAGACTGTTTGATTACCCTCCGAACAAAAGAGGAGAGAGACAAAATATTGAGTCTGCACTTCCAGAAGACTTTGGAAATACATGAATCAAGAGTGGAGATATTTAAGGACAACCCGAAATACCTTTTGGATCTTAGGTCTAATTACGGAGATCTGGTGGCCCTGTTGAGAGGAAATAGAACTGTTTTCAGGTGGGAATTCCCCCAAGGCCTATTTATTCCATATTATTTATTTGTTGCATTTATTTACTGCATTTTTCTCCAAGGAGCAGAAGGTGGCATACAGGGTTCCCCCTCCCCCATTTGATCCACCCAACAGCCCTGTGAGGTAGGTTGGACTGAGGGGCAGTGATTGGCACAAGGCCACCCAGTGAGTTTCATGGCTGAGTTGGGGGTTTGAACCCCAGTTTCCCAGGTCCGAGTCCTCTCTAACCACTACACCACACTGCTTCTACTCGAAGCTGTTGGAAGTGGGATTGGGAGCATCAATAATGCCAGCTACATTAGAAAAGGCTGCACAGGCTGTAGAATGGCAGATACAGTGGTGGTCTGGATGAGTGCCAATAAATTGAGACTGGCAAGACAGAGGCCCTGTGGGTAGGTGGTTCTCAAATTTGAGAACGTAGGAGCCTCCTCTGGAGAAGGTTGCCCTCCCCATGATGGAAGAGGTAAGCAGTGTTCCTAGAACAAAATGCAAATGCAAAATTCCCAGAAATCTTTAGAGGCTTCCTGTTTCTCTGATTTTCCCTAAAGGCACGGCATCATTCGTACAGCTCTCAGATGTGAGCAAAGTTC
Source organism: Podarcis raffonei (assembly GCF_027172205.1). Taxonomy (NCBI): domain Eukaryota; kingdom Metazoa; phylum Chordata; class Lepidosauria; order Squamata; family Lacertidae; genus Podarcis; species Podarcis raffonei. The sequence goes on from NC_070609.1 coordinate 15,046,043, forward strand.
CACTGGGCTTCCAAACCCAGCTTGCTTCACTTCATTTCTTCAAAACAATCAACCCAGGAACTTGCCCAACAGGCTGATGTTGCAAAAGCAAGAGTGCAGTCCCCAAGGGATATTTCGACTCCCCCTTCCCATCTTGTTGTTTAGTCGTTTAGTCGCGTCCGACTCTTTGTGACTCCATGGACCAGAGCACGCCAGGCACTCCTGTCTTCCATGGCCTCCCGCAGTTTGGTCAAACTCATGCTGGTAGCTTCGAGAATACTGTCCAACCATCTCGTCCTCTTCTCCGTGTGCCCTCCATCTTTCCCAACATCAGGGTCTTTTCCAGGGAGTCTTCCTTCTCATGAGGTGGCCAAAGTATTGGAGCCTCAGCTTCACGATCTGTCTTTCCAATGAGCACTCAGGGCTGATTTCTTTAAGAATGGATATGTTTGATCTTCTTGCAGTCCATGGGATTCTCAAGAGTCTCAAGAGTTCCCATCTTACATGGGGTCAAATTTCTGTGCTGTGATCTGGCAATGTAATACAGTGGTACCTCGGGTTAAGAACTTAATTCGTTCTGGAGGTCTGTTCTTAACCTGAAACTGTTCTTAACCTGAAGCACCACTTTAGCTAATGGGGCCTCCCGCTGCCCCCGCGCCACCGGAGCACGATTTCTGTTCTCATCCTGAAGCAAAGTTCTTAGCCCGAGGTACTATTTTTGGGTTAGCAGAGTCTGTTACCTGAAGCGTATGTAACCTGAAGCATATGTAACCCGAGGTACCACTGTAAAATAATAGATACCTCTAAATATGATGCAAAGTGTTATCCTTTAGTGGCTATAGCACAGAGGGAGGCCTTGGAAAATCAATTTTCCCAGGGGCACCCCATGTTCTTAAAACAGAAACCCAGCCATAGGCAGTATAAAAGCCATAAGTGCCTTGCCTCCTGTATCTATGGAAATACCATTTCTAGGAGAAATCATAAGAACACAGGAAGCTGCCTTATCCTGAGTCAGAGTGTTGGTCTATCTAGCTCAGTAGAGGCAACAGTGACTGGCAGTGGATCTCCAGATTTTCAGGCAGGACTCTTCCCTAGTCCCACTGGAGGGGTCCTTGGGTACAGTTTGGCCCCACACACCTACTGCAAAATTGGGAGCTGCCTTGATAACTTTATCGTAGAGTGGCCATTCTACAAAGAAGAAGAAGAAAGAATTCTTGGGAAATGGTTTGTTTGCTATGCATTTAGATACCTCTTAAGACACCATAGCCAAATTGGATGGTGAACAGAACCTTTCAAAACTGCACTGATTTTGACCAGTGATTTCCCGGGGTTCCTGATCAATGCCAGGTGCAAGCCTGCAATAAGAAATGAAGTTTAAGGGGCCATAAGGGGGCATTCATGCCATATATTTAAAGCACTAGCATAACACTGTAAACAGTCTTGGGTGCCCCCAGAAAAGCCTGGGAGCTGTAGTTTGCTAAGGATACTGAGTGTTTTTAGGAGACACCCTATTCCCATTACAGTGCTACAGTTTTCCAGAGTGGTTTAACAATAAATCCCTCTTTCCTGGGGACTATAAGAACAGCAACACTGTGAGGAGAAGAGGGGTCTCCTGACAACTCTCAGCACCCTTAAGAAACTACAACAACCAGGATTCTTTGGAAGAGAAGCCAGGACTGTTTAAAAGTGCTTTGATCACTGCTTTAAATATGCAGTGCAGATAGGTAAATGTAAAGGACCCCCGGTTGATTAAGTCCAGTCAAAGGCAACGATGGGCCGCGGCGCTCATCTCGCTTTCAGGCCGAGGGAGTTGGCATTTGTCTGCAGATAGTTTGGCCAGGATGTGGCCAGCATGACTAAACCACTTCTGGCGCAATAGGACACTGTGTTGGAAACCAGAGCACATGGAAATGCTGTGTACCTTCCCACTGCAGTGGTACCTATTTATCTACTTGCACTGGCATGCTTTCCAACTGCTAGGTTGGCAGAAGCTGGGTCACAGCAATGGGAGCTCACTGCATCGCAGGGATTCGAACCACCGACCTTCTGATCAGCAAGCCCAAGAGGCTCAGTGGCTTAGACTACAGTGCCACCAGCTCCCCTAGTGCAGATAGGACCTGTGAGTGTGCATAGGCAATGCATTTTGACTGATCCAGCTGGACTACAGGGCTACAGTGTCCCAGAGTGGTTTCACAATCAGTCCCTCTTCCCTGGGAACTCTGGGAATGTAGCTCTCTGAGGAGAATAGTGATCTCCTAACAACTCTCAGCACTCTTAACAGACTTCACTGCCCAGGTTTTTTGGGGGATGGCATAACTTTTTAAAGTGGTATCATAATGCTTTAAAGGTACATGTGGATGTGGACAAAAGGAGGGACACACATACACACAGAGGTCACACGTACACATTTTAAACACACTAATACTTCTTTAACATCATTTAAAACGGCTGAAACACGAGCTCTTACTTTAAATAATATAAAAATAGTTTATTAAGATAAATAATGTTCAAACGCACGCATATATAAGGATAATAAAATAAAGGGCAGTGACCACATCCTGTGGTTAACAAACTTCAGGAAGTCCAAACAGGAGTTGAGTCTAGATGGTGCCTTGCACAATTTCCCATGTCTGATGGAACTTCTGGTTCTGAACAGTCTTGTGTTGGAGGAGCAATTCCCAAAAGTGCCTTCCAGATCTTAAACAGCCAATGGGACAAATCCTTGTTTCTTGAAAGAGTCCAACAGTCCTCCACAGCAGTGCAAAAAGAATAAATAATAAGGCGGGACGTTTCTGTTTTGCATATATCTGTTTTCATAAATGAAAAAAAGTAATGGCCACCAGGATTTCTCCAGTCAGGAGAGGTGTCCAGCTCCTCTGCCTTAATTTGCAACACAGAGAGCAGAGAAGAGAACCAAGGAGTCCTGAGTCTTGCTCTTCCGGAGCCGCTATTCTCCACTCCACTCCTTTCTCAACAAGTAACTTACTGCCTGCTCCAGTACTCAGAAGCAAGCCTTACTTTTGTTCAGTGAGACTTATTACCCAGACATCAGAATGTAAGAAGATGGCCCCATCGAGGCCAGCATCCTGTTCTCACAGTGGCCAACCAGAGGCCTGTGGTAAACCCTCAAGCAGCAGCCAAATAAAAGATGACTCTCCCCTTCTCCCATTTGCAGCAACTTTCAAAAGAGAAGGTCATGGAGCTTGTGCTTGCTTAGAACTTCAACCTGGAAGGTCTGCATCTTAATCCCCAATGTGTTATAGGAGTGGGCTGTAGTTCCTCAGTGGTGTGGGGAAAGGCACTCTGTGTATGTGCAGAGGTGGTTCATTCTTATGTCACATGTTTTCTTCACAGCTGCATTCTAATATTGGAAGACGGGGAGAAAACCCTGGAACATCCTGGCCTGGAATATGCCCTGATCTTAGCCGTGGAGATCAGGAGCTCTCTGAGGAGAGGAGAAAGGTCAGAAGGATCAAAAGACCCATTGAAAGCAAAGTGTGTTGGGCTGAGACTCGGCGGCTGGCTTGGCTCCTAGGGGATGGTTTCAGCGTCCCGTCGACAATCCAGTTGTTGCAGAGGTCACCAGTGCAGCAGCGGCTGTAAATAGCACCCAGGTTCTTGTAGACGGACGTGTAAGGACTGTCACACCAGGATGGCGAAGCACAACCCTTGACGGCAGAGATTTGCCCAGTAGAACCTGAATGTGGAAATGAGCAGTGGTTAGTGACAGATGGGGAGAAATTGGTTTCAGTTCTCCTTCAAATGACACTTTCTGAAACAATCTGAGAACCAAAACGCAGCCATCTTCTGGAATGCACACTTCTCCAAATGTCGTGATGCAGTTCTCCAATGGGTACAAAAATGCATGTACATACAAATGCATATATTAGTGAAAAGAACATGCAAGCATGCATTATAAGGAATGGTTGAAGGAGTATGTTTAACCTGGAAAAGAGCAGACTGAGAGGAGATATGATAGCCCTCTTTAAATATCTCAAGGGCTGTCACATGGAAGAGGGAACAAGCTAGTTTTCTCCTGCTTCAGAGGGTGGAACTTGAAGCAATGGCTTCAAGCTACAAGAAAAGAGATTCCAACTAAAAACAGGGATATCCTTTTGATGGTAAGAGCTGTGTGACAGTGGAATGTTCTCCCTTGAAAGGCTGTGGACTCTCCTTCCTTTGGGTTTTTAAGCAGAAGTTAGATGGCCATCTGTCATGGATGTTTTAGTTGCAATTCCAGTATTGCAGAGTGTTGGACTAGTTGACCCTTGGAGTCCCTTCCAACTCCACAATTCTAGGATTTTATTAGGGGAAATATGCTTTGCCAAAATGTGTACTTCAGGCAAAAATGCATTAAAAGCATGTATATAAAGACAAATCCATGCTAAAATGCTGGTGGCTTCTCATGAGGACTTTACCAAAAACAAATAAACAACCCTCTCAAACTGGTGTGGAATGTGGGGACCTGAATTTAAGATTGGGGAAAAATGAAATAGATAGACTCTGACTAGAAGCCTTTTTGGAAGTCCTCTCCTGCCTGTTATCTCATCATCTGACTCTTGCTGACTACTTGGAATACTTTGCTGCTAAACCAAAAGGTAAGTTTATGTTGTGGAGGATTTCCACCTTGCGCATGTGTGCATGCCCCCCTGTTCCATGAACACCTGTCCAAAGAGAGACATTGAGCAGGTGAAACTTTTCTTAGACTTTCCTAGTGGAAGTCTGAAATCTGCTTGGCAGGCCTTAGATGTGAGCTACATAGGAACTCAGCAGGAATTTTGTTTCCTGGCATGTAGGACACCTGAATGAGTCCTTTCTGGATACACTCCCTTGCACGATGTAGCAAAGCCAAACAGGACCTGTTGCCTTGATAAACCTGTATAGGACATTTCACATTAACCCCGACGTCCTAAAACACTTGCAAGACTTTTTCAGGTGGTTCACAATTTAGCGGAACCACCTGTAACATCGGGGGCCCAGTACGGGCCACATGTTCTCCTGCAATGATTTTGCAAAGTTTTTTGCAGATAAAATCGCTCAGATTCGGGAAGAAGTAGACTCCACCGTGGGAGCAGGGCCGGGGCGGGAGAGTGCTAGAGTTCTGTCTAGTCAAGTTGAGTGGGATCAATTCCAATCTGTTACCTCCGAGGATGTGGACAGGCTGCTTGGACGAGTGAAACCAACCACCTGTCTCCTGGATCCTTGCCCATCCTGGCTTATAAAAGCTAGCCGGGAAGGACTGGGCGATGGGCTTCGTGGGGTGGTGAATGCTTCCCTCCGTGAGGGAGCCTTCCCAGACCCGCTGAAAGAGGCAGTTATTAAACCGCTTCTTAAAAAACCATCTTTAGATGCGGCCACGATGGCCAACTATCGCCCAGTCTCAAATCTTCCATTCTTGGGCAAGGTGATTGAGCGAGCGGTTGCCGAACAACTCCAGGCACGCCTGGAAGAAGCGGACCATTTGGATCCCTTCCAGTCGGGATTCAGGCCTCATCATGGGACTGAAACTGCCTTGGTCGCACTGGTTGATGATCTCCGCCGGGCTAGGGACAAAGGTGAGAGCTGTTTCCTAGTTCTGCTGGATCTCTCAGCGGCGTTTGATACCATCGACCATAACATCCTTCTGGACCGTCTTGAGGGGCTGGGAGCTGGGGGCACTGTCATACAGTGGTTCCGCTCCTTCCTCCTGGGCCGTGTTCAGAAAGTGGTGGTGGGGGATGAGTGTTCAGACCCCTGGGCTCTCACTTGTGGGGTGCCTCAGGGTTCTGTCCTCTCCCCCATGCTTTTCAACATTTACATGCAGCCGCTGGGAGAGATCATCAGGAGGTTTGGGCTGGGTGTTCATCAGTATGCGGATGATACCCAGCTCTACCTCTCTTTTAAATCAGAACCAGTGAGGGCGGTGAAGGTCCTGTGTGAGTGTCTGGAGGCGGTTGGAGGATGGATGGCGGCTAACAGATTGAGGTTGAATCCTGACAAGACAGAAGTACTGTTTTTGGGGGACAGGAGGCGGGCAGGTGTGGAGGATTCCCTGGTCCTGAATGGGGTAACTGTGCCCCTGAAGGACCAGGTGCGCAGCCTGGGAGTCATTTTGGACTCACAGCTGTCCATGGAGGCACAGGTCAAATCTGTGTCCAGGGCAGCTGTTTACCAGCTCCATCTGGTACGTAGGCTGAGACCCTATCTGCCTGCGGACTGTCTCGCCAGAGTGGTGCATGCTCTGGTTATCTCCCGCTTGGACTACTGCAATGCGCTCTACGTGGGGCTACCTTTGAAGGTGACTCGGAAACTACAACTAATCCAGAATGCAGCAGCTAGACTGGTGACTGGGGGCGGCCGCCGAGACCATATAACACCGGTCTTGAAAGACCTACATTGGCTCCCAGTACGTTTCCGAGCACAATTCAAAGTGTTGGTGCTGACCTTTAAAGCCCTAAACGGCCTCGGTCCAGTATACCTGAAGGAGCGTCTCCACCCCCATCATTCTGCCCGGACACTGAGGTCCAGCGCCGAGGGCCTTCTGGCGGTTCCCTCATTGCGAGAAGCAAAGCTACAGGGAACCAGGCAGAGGGCCTTCTCGGTAGTGGCGCCCGCCCTGTGGAACGCCCTTCCAGCAGATGTCAAAGAGATAAACAACTACCTGACATTCAGAAGACATCTTAAGGCAGCCCTGTTCAGGGAAGTTTTTAACGTGTGATATTTTACTGTATTTTTGGTTTTTATGGAAGCCGCCCAGAGTGGCTGGGGAGGCCCAGCCAGATGGGCGGGGTATAAATAATAAATTATTATTATTATTATTATTATTATTATTAACAACCATTCACAATCCATAAGTGAATATGACAGTGCATTGAGTTCAGCTTCACAAGAACTTAGGCTCACTGTTGTCTGCTTCTTGCACAGCCAGCCAGTCAAACAGACACTGGTTGTACATGTAGCACACCCCGGAAGTGCTTGTACCATCTGTGGTGTCACTTTCAAAACTTGCATTGGCAAAAATCTCAAGACCTCCAGACTTCTGACTAGTGAATCTCAGTCTGTAGTGCATAGTACCTTTCAGGTAATGTGCTATGCGCTTCATAGCCTTCTAATCCTGAACAGTAGGATTGTCCAAGAGGAGTGGGGAATGATTATGGCTCTACTATGTCTTGTTGGATCTGGCCCCGACTAAGCAGCATGACCTACCCCTTCCCTATCCTTCTGGCAGACTGTCTGCCTCCCCCTGCCAGTTTTGAAAGCAATGAAATGATGTGCATTCACCTAAATGGATGTTATTGTTCCCACCCCTTCAAAGAACACATAATTGTCCTGTGCCAGTGGTTTACAACTAGTGTTCTGTGCTACCCTGGGGTGTCTTGAATGATGGTCAGGGGTGCTGCAGTCAACACTGGTCTCTGTCCCTCTTTCTTTCCTTTCCTTTCCTTCCCTCCCTCCTCTGATACTCTCTTGTGTCTCTGCCTCCCAAAGGCTTGCATAGTTGTTTGTTGCAGCAGCCCTGGCTACAAGTTCCCCAGGCAAATAGTACCTCTGGGGCTGGTGAGGGGGTGCTTCCTAGGCCCCTGTGGGGCTCTGTGAGGAGAGAAGGGAGGGCAGCTCAGAGACGAGGAGTGGCAGCAGCAGCTGGCCAGAGGACTCGCAAGGAGAGGGGAGAAGAGATGGGGGAAGACTCCACAAGGGAGGGTGTTTTCAAAAAAGGGTGAGAGGCTGCCAGCTCTGCAGGCAAGGGGTGACATAACTTGGCTCCTGAGCCCCACAGGGGTGCCGCAGAAAGAAGGTACTTGGTCAAGGGAGCCGTGGACTCAAAGGGGTTGAAAACCTCTGCTCTATGCCTCTTTCTGTTGGGATTAACCTGGAACCTGGTCACATTAAACTCCAGGTGGAGGGAGTGAGAAGGAATGACTAGATGATACTCACCATGTATCCCTGAGGCCTCTAGGCATTGGTTCATCACACCCCGGCACTGCACCTTAGTGATGTCATCTGGGGAACAACCGTGGGTGGAATTCCCCTCACAACTGAAACACGTGACCCCATTTGGGTGGGGTGGGGTATCCTTGTAGTCTGTAGGCAGAATAAGTGAATACTCTCAGTACCATAAAGTTCATCCCAGGCTGTGTGCACCAAGGCCACATATTTATGGCTTTAAATTTGGGTCCTTTTAAAAATAAAAATAAAAATGGAAGGCATTATTAAAAGGATGGAATGGCACAGTGTAGCACTATCCTAGGGCATCATGTGTAATAAAAGAAAGAAATTGCAGGCGCCAGCCCAGCAGCCACCTGGAAAAACAGTGCATGACTGGCTTAAGCCATGGTTTGTTGAACAAATTTTGAGGTAACCATGGGTTATTTCCCCCAAACTTGTTTTCCCAAAGTTTGGTTTCTTTTCCAGCTGTTCCTACACCATGTCTTTGTAGCTGGGGTAGGGTGGTCAAAGAAACTATGCTTAGGGTTGGAAAAAGAAAATAGAAAACTATAAGGGTTTGGGGGAGTGAATTGACTTGCTACAATTTATAGTATCACATAGAACTATGGTGGAATCTGGACACATAAAAAAAAAGTTGTGAAAATGCTTTTTAAAAGATGTTTTGAAAAATATACTGAATTTGCCATAGCTCGCCATCACCATCTAGGGTCACATTTGTATAATGCACTTTGCAACACACTTAAAATGTTTTATTTGCAGCTGTATAGCTGGGTCCTCTGTCTTCCCCCCTGAGCAAGAACAATGCCATCAGGAGTTGGGAAAACACACAGAAACATTTTGTTGCAGACCCAGTTGGTGCTCCTGGAATCCCAAACCTTACCTTGCGTGTCATCATTGCACTGGCTGGAATTGCAGCATTTGATCAGATGGAAACTGTTCTGGTTGTGGAAGCCCAGAGGCTCCTGGCAGTGGGTAAGCGAGCCACAGCCCTTGATGCGCTGTTCGTCCCCTGGAAACTCTGCCAGTTGGGAGAAAACAGTGACTGTGATTGTGGCCTTTTGTCTCTAGGAGGCGCTGGTGCAAATGTCATTGCAACAACCTCTCTTAGGAGGTTAGGAGGAACCCCATCAAACCATAGGCTACAAGAGCTCACCTTCTGTCTCAGTGAAGGATGTGATGTCTATGCACTTCTCCTCTGGCCGCGCACAGCGCATCTGCATATGGCTGGAGTTGTAGCAGGTCTGGTCGGCTGAGCTGCAGGAATAGCAATGCAAGGGATTTCGTGGGCGACCGCGAGCAGTGAGCATATCCACGACTGCAGTTTGAGGAAAGCAGCAGCAGCAGGGAGAGAAGCAGAGAGAAAAATGAGGGCTGAACTTATTAGGTGAATCACAGTCACAAAGCATTCAGATATATTTTCAGGAATCTCCCATCTGGCTGGGATCAAACAATTTTATATAGGAACATGGATTTAAGGAGACCAAGCCTACACAGTCATGGAATCTTTTATTTTGTCAGGATGTAAATTTTATTTTTTTATGTGCGCTCACTTTTTCCATTAAACAAAATAATACGAGTAGAAGGGAAAGCCTATATAGATGTACAGTGGTACCTCGGGTTACATACGCTTCAGGTTACATACGCTTCAGGTTACACACTCCACTAACCCAGAAATAGTGCTTCAGGTTAAGAACTTTGCTTCAGGATGAGAACAGAAAGCACACGGCAGCAGCAGGAGGCCCCATTAGCTAAATTGGTGCTTCAGGTTAAGAACAGTTTCAGGTTAAGAACGGACCTCCAGAACGAATTAAGTACTTAACCCGAGGTACCACTGTATTCTACTTTCTATCCACCACCACCCCGCTTTATTTATGTTTTTTGTTACTTTAAACTTTAAAGTGTTTTCAATTTGTTCTGATGTAGGAACCTACCCTGGGACTTTCCGGTAAAGGGCAGGCAATAAGTAAATAAATAATGTGTATCCATAGCAGTGCCCAGAGGAGGAATGACCGCTGGGAGGAACTCAGAGATAAGAAATGCCAGAGTACATCTGCAGCAGCACAACTGGACGCCTCCCTCTGCCCCAGCTGCAACCAAACATTTCTCTCCTGTATCAGTCTCTGCAGCCACAGCAGGTGCTGTAACTCTCCAGCGGTTTGACTTCATTGTCCTCCGTTGTCTCTCGAGACAGACGGATACCAGCCGGGCAATGCCAACTTGACGTTTAATAAATAAAATTTAATGCGGAGAGGGAAACACCAAGACTGAAACTGTGACCCGGTTACAGAAATTAGCAGATCTAATTGCATGAGGTTTAGTGGTTCAAATGCATGCATGTGAACGGATAGAAGAAAAAGGCTTACTTTGGGTTTGGGACCAGCCTTTCACAGCCTGATACCCTTGGGAAGCTGTTGGACTCTGGAGCCCCAGCCAGCATGGGATGGTGGGGTTTGCAGCTTCCCCACCCCTGTGATAGAGGAGTCATTTGGCATGGTGGTGATTCAGCTCAGCTCCAGGGGTGAGGCTGCTTTCACACCAAAACAGATGTTGGGGCAAAGGCTTACTGTCCCTCCCCCTGTTCCAAACCCACCCTCGCAGCTGCTTTTGGGGAAACAAAATTATCCCGGGAGTTCTGTTCACGGGGTTCCAATTTAATGTGCAGCACAGCCTGCAGAGCGAACCCTCTCTGCTCACATGGACTGACCGTTTAGCACCCCCTGGTTGCAGAGGTCAGTCCCGCAGTGCTCCTCCGCCAAGAACACGACCTGGTTGCCAGAGAGGTGGGAGATGGAGCTGTTTGGCTTCCCACCCACGTCACAGCCCTTCAGGATGTAACTGGAGATCTTAGATCCTGCAAGGAAAGAGAGAGAGAGGAAGTAAAAATGAAGGCACCATTCTTTTTTCTTTTCTTTTTTAGAAGGCAACATTCCTAAGTGCAGACTTAGCGCTCACGGCATTAATCCTGTTTCACAACTTAAGTAAAGGTAAAGGGACCCCTGACCATTAGGTCCAGTCGTGGCTGACTCTGGGGTTGCGGTGCTCATCTCGCTTTACTGGCTGAGGGAGCCGGCATACAGCTTCCGAGTCATGTGGCTAGCATGACTAAGCCGCTTCTGGCGAACCAGAGCTGCACACAGAAACGCCGTTTACCTTCCCGCCGGAACGGTACCTATTTATCTACTTGCACTTTGATGTGCTTTCGAACTGCTAGGTTGGCAGGAGCAGGGACCAAGCAACGGGAGCTCACCCCGTCGTGGGGATTCGAACCACCGACCTTCTGATCGACAAGTCCTAGGCTCTGTGGTTTAACCCACAGTGCCACCCATGTCCCTGTTTCACAACTTACAGATATGCAAACCAGATTAGCTCTCACTTTAGGTCTTCCCCTTGTGGTTCTGTTTGGTTGTCACAGACTGTGGCACATATAAGTTTGTACATAGTCATCCTTCGTTGAAATAAAATTTATCAACATTTTAAAAGTTGGTGCAAAGCTTCTCCGGGGTCCAGAGTGCGGGTGGCGTCACAAGCACTTGCCAATAGGTGCTCGTCACCACCACTGTCCACACGCAACATGCTATAGACTAGCAAAAGAGTGTGTTGCTGCTTCCTTCCCAGGGCTCACTTGGGTGTGTTAAGACATGCCTATGTTTCCACACCTGCAATGTTCCACCGTCTTTCAAATATTGCATGTCTTTTTCTGTAGGTCTGTCTACGCCTCTGTTTGACAGATTCCAGCAAACCCCATTGGGGTTGACTGGAAACCTAAGGTGCTGTTGCTTTATTGCTTTCCACACAAAAATGTTTTAGTAAATGTATCCATAAAATTTGCAAAGCACACACACAGAAGATATAAATACTGAGGGCTACCAGAGCTTCTCGCTCTGATAGCCAACCCCCACCCACCCCTTTGCCCTTTGGCCACCAGCCCTTCCCCCACACCTGACCAAACCCCATTTTATTCACTTGCGACACAAAAATACAGAAACATTACAAGCAGACCCCCACCAATACAAAAAAGAACAATATATCTCGAAAAGGAAACAATAAAGTAAGTTTCTTCTCCTTTTATTGGGTGATCTCCCAGTTCTGGTATCATGAGGAGAAGAGAGTTCTCCTTTTTCACATCCTTCTAGAAACCTCTATCTCGGGGTTTGGGTGTCTTTTCCCTTCCGAGGCAAGAGTTTCCTTTCTGGGCAACTTTCCAGGCACCGCATGACACTGGTGGGCAGGGCCAGAGGCAAGAGCAACAAAAGTGGGTGGAGTTACCTTTGTTTGGCTGGCTAGTTTCTACACCAGGCATAAGCAAACTTGGCCCTCCAGATGTTTTGGGACTCCCATCATCCCTGACCACTGGAGCTGTAGTCTGAAAACATTTGGAGGGCTGAGTTTGCTTATGCCTGTTCTACACCCTGCTCCTCCATCCAGCCAAGCATGAAGCATTGTCAGAGTTCAAGCCAAGCAAAAACCTTTGAGGAGGGTGCAACGCTGGGCTGATGAAGGGCATGATTCAAGAGGTGGAACGAGGGAGTTTGTCCTCGAGGGCTGCCTTTGACACCCATTCTGCCTAAGCTGAGGTTCCTCACCTCTGCTCTCCAGCTCCTTCTCATCTGCCTTGTCCTCCCTTTCCAATCCCCACAGCCTCCTCCTTCAAAAATACTCACGGGCCAGTATAGTCATTATGGTGGTGCTGCATTGCTCTTGGTACTCTTCGCAGATCTCCGTTTCCTGGCAGTCGCTGTCACCATCACAAGCGTAGCATTCAAGGCCGGCGACTGAGAGAAGGGAAGGGAAGCCATTAGCAAACCAGGTTCAGCATAATGCAAATCGGGGTGTATGTGTGTGTCGACCTTTTCGAATCTGGGGGCCAGGGAACTGCCGTAGTGGCCACAAAAATGCCCATTTCGCAGGAGAAATGCTGACAATCTGCCCAGCACCTATAGATGTGTAAAGATGGTGCCAGGTGAGCCTCCCTGGGGAAAACATTCCACAAGTGGGGGGCCACCACTGAAAAGGCCAGTTCTCATGTTGCCACCCACCTGACCTCCATCACACAGAGAAGGCCCTCAGATGGCATGTGTGGGTTCCAAGCCATTTCGTATGGAGAGAGGTGGTCCTTGAAATGCATGGAGCCCCTTCCTATGCCAGGTGAACATGCAGGTGTTGGCCCATGGCTATGGTGCACAACAGCATGGCATATTGAGGGGCTCACACACAGAGCCCCACAACTTCTTCCTGCATTCTTTCACATGTGGTGGTAGGGGTTTCCTCAGAACATGTGGACCTTGGAATTGAGCGCTCTTCAGGGTGAAGTTGGCCTCGCTGGGATCTTGCCTGTGTGGCATAGCTGGCAGATGAGAGGATGAGGGACAGCGAGACGGGGAGAGAAGGGGTCAAATCTTTGGGGCTCCATCCTTCCAGGGTTGGAGGCTCTGCTGAGCCAGGATTTTGTCACAAGGGTTGTGTGAGGACACAAGTACTGCTGGGGATGGGGAAATCCTTAGCCCCCTGGCATCACTCATCACGCCTTTTAAGGTTATGTTCCTGCCTGGCTGGGCATTTCCTTTCTTCTGCTTGGAAATGTCCAGCTCAACAGGATGTGAATATATTACACATCTGTCAGGTGTGAAGAAATGAGGTCAGGCGGCCAGGCTTTGGCAGACAAAGGATTTCTCCGGTTTAAAATTATGACTGTTTTTACTTTCATGTGACAGCTCTAGAAGCAATTCGACAGTTGATTTACTGCAGGGCTAGGAAGCCCGTGGCCCTCCCCATATTGCTGGACTAAGGTTGTATTCACATGTTTAGGGAAGCTTTTAATGTTTGATGTATCACAGTATTTTAATATTCATTTGGAAGCCGCCCAGAGTGGCTGGGGAAGCCCAGCCAGATGGGCGGGGTATAAATAATAAATTATTATTATTATTATTATTATTATTATTATTATTATTATTATTATTATTATTATATTATGTGCTCTCAACAGCAAACACCCAGATCCTCATAGTTTCCCCCTAAGATGAGATTCTCTCTCTATCTCCTATTAAGAATAAAACACCTTGTTCTCCTTTTGGTTTGTTTGCTCCAACCATTGCACTTTACTCTCCACCCAGAATTAGGAGCACCAGATCTTTGTGTCAACTTAGTATTGTCTATGCTGCCTGGCAGTGGGTCTCCAAGATCCTCTTCCACTCTTCCAGCTCTACCTTGGAGAGGCCAAAGATCAAACCCTGGGACATGAGATGAGGTTGAGACCAATATTTAATCCATGCAAGAGAAATGATGGTTCGCCAGCTTTTAAAATAATTTTCAGTATGTATGCTACTAAGTGAATTTCAGGGGGATCTTAACAAGTAGTCAAAGATATCTGTGTTTGTAGTTAAACTGCAGGAAACCATAATTTCAATGTAAATATACTGTACCATGTTTGGGGGCGGGGAATGCTTACAACGAAACTTTGACAGTTGCATGCCAGGCAAATGCTCTAACCACTTCTCTCTCGCCTTTTTGCCGTGGGTGATCTGCCTGCCAGTCAGCACACCACTTCTCCTCTGCTTTACACCTCTGGTCTGCACACCAGACCCACATTTTCTTGTAATGATACCAAAAATAAAAATCTAGGAAGTTTGAGAACTGAACGCCCTCCCTTCCCCCAAAAGTTACACATTCTGATCACCACTGAACTTTGCTCCTCTCCACTACTGGAAAACAACAACCGAGAATTCTAAAAAAGACATAACCACCATTCTGGAGAAAAACACACTCATGTGATATAGCAGACAGCCATTAGGCAGAAGATAATCTACATGAGACACACACACACACACACACACACACACACATGATACTTACTGTGAGCTACCATCAAAGACAAGGAGAAGCTGAACCAAAATAATTCCATGGATGTGGTTTGGAAGAGAAGTTATTATTTCTTTCTAATTCACAGATCTAGCTTGCTGTCCCTGGCTGATTCCTCTGTTCTGTGCAGGAAGAATGTTCTGCCAACCTCTCTCCCTCTCCCTCTCTCTGCTTATTCCTTCAAAAAAAGAAAAAGAAAACTCTTTTTCCCCTCTGGCCCCACCCCTGAAATCAATTGGAAAGGAACTTTTATCATTTCTGCTATGCAGAACTTCAGAGGGTGACGCAGTCGATGATGTGACTGATGCAGGAAGAGGAGAAGGGGGGGAACGGGGGGGAAAGTGGTGACAGTTTTCTTTTGTGTGCTGGGTATGTCTTGAAGGTTTCAAGGCTCTTCCCTGAAATGCACTCTCATCGTCAGCACAGAGCCCCGGAGAATGTGAAACCAGAATGAAGAGGAAGCAAGCCTCATCTCCACTGACTCCTTGCAGTCCTTGGAGGGAGGGAGAGAGAGAGAGAGATTAAATAAAAAGCAGGAATGGGGCAGGGTGGGGGGCAGATTCCTGGTTGGCCCATGATCTCGCCTTTTATACGGTTGTAGAGCTGGGGAAGGTCATCTCAGAGACGCCAACCTTCTGCCCCCAAGGAGCCCCGGGTGGCAAACTGGTGTAGCATTTAAAACAAATTCCTGCCCCCCAGCTCCCCTGGATATTCCAAGGAGGCCCCAAGTGAAAATCGTGCAAACAGGGGGCCACAGCACAAGGCTAGGGGTCCACAGAGGGAGGTGAGAAGTGAAGGGGGAAATCCTGATTGATGGGGTATCCTCTTGGCCAGTCACAAGTAGTAGAGGGCAGCCCACCAGGGCTAATGCTTCCCCCCTTTTTTGCCACATGTGTTTTCTTAGAGTAGTGAAACTTAATTCTCTCCTCTTAGGCAAAGATCATAAGACGACCTGGCTGGTAGCCAGATTCTGCGCCCAGATTTGTAGGCGCAGATCATCCTCTAGTATAAAATAGCTTACTAGGGAAATGCTGAAGTTTCCCTTTGGGGCGCCTCAGGGTCAATTTTTTATGGTAGGCCAAATCTCAGTTGGACGGTTGTTGTTGTTTTTGTGTGTGTGTGTGTGTGTACATTTTAACTCATGAGCTATTGCTGCAATCTGCTCCAATTGTATATTTTATCTTTATGAACTCTGTTTTTATTGTGTTGTGTTGTGTTGTGTTGTGTTGTGTTATGTGAGCTGGTCTTTGACCGTATTAAATTATCTATCTCTCTTAGAGCACTGCTGGTTTGTTTCCGGAGGGAGAGGGCAATTGCTGAGCCTCCCATTTTGACCAGCAGAGCCCGTGATCCAGAACCCCCAGATCAGGTAAATGCAGTGATGGGGTGGTAATGGGTAGGGCTGGGTGAGCCAGAGCTGCTTGTTGCTGCCGCCAGTGCTGGGCCCAGAGGATCAGCGCCTTTGGATGTTGCCAAGGGGCGGAGGGCCCATCAGCAACGTTGGCTTGGCTCTGCAAGCCGAGCTGGGTCATCTGGAGCTGCTGACTTACATCTAGTAAATAACTGTTTACTCAGAAGAAAGCCGATGGGACGCAGGTGGCGCTGTGGGTTAAACCACAGAGCCTAGGACTTGCCAATCAGAAGGTTGGTGGTTTGAATCCCTGCGACAGGGTGAGCTCCTGCTGCTCGGTCCCTGCTCCTGCCAACCTAGCAGTTCGAAAGCATGTCTAAGTGCAAGTAGATAAATAGGTACTGCTCCGGCGGGAAGGTAAACGGCGTTTCCGTGCGCTGCTCTGGTTCGCCAGAAGCAGCTTAGTCATACTGGCCACATGACCCGCAAGCTGTACACCGGCTCCCTCGGCCAATAAAGCGAGATGAGCGCCGCAACACCAGAGTCAGTCACGACTGGACCTAATGGTCAGGGATCCCTTTACCTTTACAGAAGTAAGCCGCACTGAGTTCAGTGGGCCTTACTCCCAGGTAAGGGTGTGTGGAGCGATAGTGTTTTACTGAGGCAGCCTCAGAATGACAAGACCTTTTTGCACCAGGTCAGTGAGGACCACTTGCTTTTTAAAATACTCCCATATATACACAACTGCCTGTGCGCCTTTTGGACCATATCTGTCAAATAACTTACAATATATTACAATTTATTTAAAACTCAATAAGATAGACAGCAATGCAATAGCATTACATCGGGGAAGAGTGCGTGTAAGTCCCACTGACCCCATTTTCTGATGTTCCAGCACATGCCAATTTGCAGCTGAGGTTTTGTACACACAATACATTTAAAGAACATTCAAAGCATAACATTTCCCTCAAGGAATTCTGGGCACTGTTGTTTATATCCCACAGAGTTATGATTCCCATCAACCCATAACAAACCACGGTGCCCAGAATTCCTTGAGCACTGTGATACCCCTTTGGATTTTCAAGGCCTTCCCCCAAAGAATTCTGGGAGCTGTAGTTTGTTAAAGGTGCAGAGACTTGTTTAGGAGACACCTATTCCCTTACCAGAGCTACAATTCTCAGAGTGGTTTGACAATAAATCCCTCTTCCTAGGGCACTCTGGGAACTGTAGAGGAATGGGGGTGTCCTAAACAAGTCTCTGCACCTTTAACAAACAACAGAAATCTTTGGGGGAAGACTTGAATGTTCAAAGTACTTTAAAAGTATACTGATTGTGGTCTATGTTTTACTCAGCACAGACTCACTGAAATTAATGGACCTAATTTTGGTGGGTCTACTCTGCATAGGACTAGCCTTGGAGCCAGCCCATAGTTTTCGTGACTTTTTGAAAGGCACAGCCAAGTACAGTCGTTCCTTGGAAGTCAAATGAAATCCGTTCCGGAAGTCCATTCGACTTCCAAAAAGATTGAAAACCAAAGCACAGCCAATCGGAAGCCACAGAAGCCCTGCCAGACGTTCAGCTTCCAAAAATAGTTCACAAACAGAAACAGTCACTTCTGGGTTTGCGATGTTCGGGAGCCAAAATGTTTGGGAACTAAGCTGTTTGACTTCCAAGGTACGACTGTACTTTGCAGTGCCTACTCAGAAGTAAGCCCCAGGCCCACTGAGTTCAAGAGGACTTGCTCTCAATAAGTGAGTGTAGGATTTCAGGTGTACATGAACAAGCACACAAGTGGAATCTTGATGACATAGCATGAATCACCGTCTATTGTGAGCCACACACACTGAGCACAGCATCTGACTCAGCCTGGCGAAGTTCCCTCAGGCCTACAAATTGAAATGGAAGGCAGCTGTTAAGGAAATGAGTGCTGGCACTGAATTTGATGGGTCTACTTGAAAAAGTATGTCTGTTTTAGGCAGGCACTGAAAAGAATACAGGGAAGGTGGCTGCTTGATCTCAAGAGGCAGGGTGTTCCAAAGTAGATCTCAATGGATGACTGTGTTTTGGCTTAAGTGTTCTTTCAGAAAGTGCAAATTAGGTAATTTTTGCATTTACAGTGGACCTTCTAGTTATGTACCGCTCTGGATACGTAACTTTCGGTTTACGAACGTGGCAAGCTGGGAAGTGTATACTTCCGGGTTTTGCCACACGCACATGCGCAGAAGCACTCAATCACACCGCACATGTGCGCAGAAGCGGCACCCCTGTCTACGGATGTTTCGGGTTGCAGGCAGACCCCCAAAATGAATTTAATTTGTATCCAGAGTGTCCACTGTAAAGGCAAACCGAAATGAATTCCTCCATAGTCCCTTACTGTGGCTAACCTTCCATCATTTAATTGTCTCTTTATGGTTGCCGATGGTGGTTTTAAAATTTCAATGGTTGGCTTTAAATGGTTAGCAACTTTTGAAATGCTTTTAGTTTTGAAGAGCAAGGTTGTTGTTGTTTTTAAAATAAGCTTGTGAAGATTACTTGATGCTGGGAATGGAGGAGAATTTTGAATCAGTACACATATGAATCTGAATCTATCAAATTTTCACTTTCTGAAGCATTATGTGAACCAAAACACAACTATCCTCTGAAATGTGTGCATATCTGAATTTTGCAATGCAATTCGTCAGCCAACCAATGTTCCAATGTTTACCCCCAAAAAAGCACATTTAGGGGAAAGTGTGCATAAAAATGAATAAATGAGTGAAAAATGACATGCAAACATGCATTATGTATGGAGAAATTGTTTGCAAGGAAACCTACATTACTCACAACTGCATATTAAAAAGCATTGCTTTTAGATGAAATTTGCACGAACGTGATGAATGTTCATGGGGTTTGTAAAAATAACAATTGCAAAATGTGAAGAACTGAATTTAAGTTTGGAACAATGGGAAACTGAGGAAACTGAAATTGACAGATCCTTCCATACCTACTCGATGCAAACACATTTGAGGAAATGCTTTTTCAGAGGAAACTACACAAAGCACTAAACTGAATGTTGTGACGTTCTTCAGACTTGCTGCTTATGAGGCAACTGGGGAAAGAGGAAGGCCACGTGGCAAAAGCAGACAGACTTCTTCCCCTTTATCTTGGATTCTCCTGGGCACTCTTAATCCCATAATTGTTTGAATCACTGCTGACTAAGCCTTCCCTTATACTGACCACATAGAGCAGCATTGAAACCCAAACAATCTGAATTCAGTTTTAAACCAGAAACCCAACTTTTGGGATGAGTTGAAGGGACATTGCCACTCACAACTGCTACCTCACAGAGCACAATGTTACTTATTGTTTGGGTAAAACGCTGGCTGTTTGGACAGGCCAGTTGTGGGCTTGAGTAGAGGGGGTCCTCTGGAAGGGGTTCCTTCTGTGGGAACCTTCAATGCACCCCCAAAGGCTACCCAGTAGCATCCATGCTCTTCTGAATGGTGCCAGGTGGGTGCATTTTAATTTCCCACACTGTCTTAAATGTATAAATCCACACAACGAAATCAAAGCATATCTAGGTAAGGTAAAGGTAAACGACCCCTCGATGGTTAAGTTCAGTCAAAGGCGACTATGGGCTGTGGCACTCATCTCGCTTTCAGGCCGAGGGAGTTGGCGTTTGTCCACAGACATCTTTCCGGGTCATGTGGCCAGCATGACTAAGCCACTTCTGGCACAACAGAACACCATGATGGAAACCAGAACGCACAGAAACATTGTTTACCTTCCCGCAGCAGCGGTACCTATTTATCTACTTGCACTGGCGTGCTTTCGAACTGCTAGGTTGGCAGAAGATGGGAGAGAGCAACAGGAGCTCACTCCATCGCAGGGATTCAAACCGCCAACCTTCTGATTGGCAAGCCCAAGAGGCTCAGTGGTTTAGACCACAGCGCCAACCGCGTAGTGCACATTTAAACCACATGACTCCCTCCCTGAAGAATCATGGGAACTGTAGTTTGTTTAGGGTGCTGGAAACTGTAGCTCTGTGAGGGGCAAACATCAGTTCCCAGAATTCTCTGGGGGAAGTCACAGGCTTAAAATTGCTGTTGAATATGCTTAAACCTTCTTCATACTGCCATTCACCCAAATTGCATCCAGAGAGGTTTGCACAATTAAATCAAATTCTTTAAGAAGAAAACAGGAGGAAGCAAGCTCTTGACGGCCTATTTTATGAGCAAAGAGTTTGAAAACAAGGCAATTATGCCACCTTCCCAATAAGGAGATTCATGTGGTGCTCTGCTCTGCTTCTGGGTTCCAGTCATGCTGACTCACCTCAGCCTTAGCGGACCTTTCTTGGGTGGCTCAGAGTCAGACCTCTGAAAAGAACAAGGTTTGCAAGTGATGGTTAGAGGGAGCGGGGCAGTTTCACACTCCTGACTAGGAATGCATTACCACCAATTTTGGTTTCTTTCCTTTTTTCTTTTTTCAAATCTTAAATTCGCTTCACCACATTTCCATCTCAGTTTGTGATTTTTTCTTCTTCTAAAGACCTCACAAAAATTCACCAGCATTTCAGAGTGCATTTCTTATCTAGCACATCCATAGTGGTTTGCAGTTTTGTTTAATTATACAAATTTTGGGCTAATGGTTTCCCTAACATAATGCAGTCCAAATTGCAGGGTTTCAGCATCATATAATTCTATTATGTTTGAATCTAATTAGTGCATATGAAGGTGTTAAACCTTGGAATAAGCTGTTTTGCCAAACTTAGCCTATGCCATGACCCCTCACCTTGAGAGGCAATGAGTTACCAAGTCTTTGCTATTTCTCTTCCTCCATATGGATTTCAGTATGTAAGGAGCTCTGAGCCAGTCACTCCAAACTCAACCAGTCTTTTTTGTTTCAGATCAGAAAGCCACTCCCAACATAAGGAGGGGGTGGAGTTGCAGGCTCACGTCCCCAACATCCGCGCGGGGCTGGCTGCAGCCCCATGCGACCTGGGGAATCCTCGGGCCGTGTCAGCCCCAGGGCCAGCCAATCGGCTGGCTGCAAGGGCGGGGCCTGGGTCATTTAAGGTCGGCGCGGCCCGGGAACTCCCCTTTCCGTCCTCACCCCAGCTGTGGTTTGTTGTTCCTTGCTTTCCTGAGTGGTTTTTCTCTGCTGTTGTTGTTGCCGGTGATCGTTTGCTTTATTTTGCAGGTTTTTCCTTGTGCTACTCAGGACTCCGACCAGCTTTTCTTCACATTCATTACTGGGAGCTCCGAAGCCGCTTTCTGGGGCCTGGGTCATTTAAGGTTGGCGCGGCCCAGGAACTCCCCTTTCCGTCCTCGCCCCAGCTGCGGTTTCCCACCCACCCTCCCTCTAGGTTTGCCCTCTGACTTTGCTATGGTCCTCAGTTGGTCGCTGCAAGGGGCCTGGCAGGAATTTTTCCACTTGGCTAATTGGCATTGATTTAAAGCCATTTGGTTTTTTCGCCTACCTCGTAGCAAATCGTCACAACGCCTTTGGTTTGGCGGTTAGGCATTGGTAGGGGTACTATTATGCAGATGAGTTGGGGGGGAGCGCCATCACCTCCCCCAAATATTTAAGGGGTAGTCCGATAAAGGATTCTGGGGAGCGTTGCCTCATCCGAAACCTATGGAGGCTAGGGCCTAAAGCATGCCCCCAACCAGTGACCCCTCGGGGAGTGCCTAGGGATGTGCATCTCAGGGGCTCCCCCTGCTGGTGTTAACCCTTTCCGGTTCTCATGCCGGTTAGTCTGATAGGGCCAATGCCTAAAGCCAATACCGCTCTTCCCTGTAACCAATAAAGTTGTGGCCATTTTTCACCCATTAACCTAAAATTATGGTGTCCTGTGTCTTTATTTATTCCAACTGGTGGGAGGCGGGAATCGCCACGCAATGGAGTCTGAAACTAGTGGGTTCCCTGCCCCCTATCTCAATAGTTTAGAAACTTTTGCCTTTTGTTAACTAAGCAACATTTTAACTGTCTGTGCATGTTTCCTGGCTGCTGCATGAAAAAGCACATGAATCTGACCTTTGAACAGTTTTGTAAGTAAACCATTTTATGTTTTAGTAAACATGTGGTCTATCTCTGTACTAGGGAAGTGGGAAAGCTACAAGAATTTAAAAGGGGATATTTTGGGGACTTACTCGAAGGGCACACTTTAAAGGTTTTACAGGTATTTTCACGCTTTTCTTTGCTGCATGTTTTGTAATGCTAAATCTCTGCTGGAGTTCTCTCCTCAAAGAGTGTATGGCCCAAATCTTGGCTTCCAGGATCCAACACAAATATGTACCATCCTTGCATGTTATTTTCATCCATATATGCATTCATACACAAACTTTGACTGTATGTCTCTGTTCCCAGCAAGAGGACACTCAAATGCAGTCAAACTGAGCAGGATTGAACCCCCTGCTCACCAGCTGTGTTTGCCAGCTGGCGAAACTGCACTTAGCAGGATTGATGCTCCTGCGCTCTGAAGTGTGGGCAGTATTGGCGAAGGAGACCTGACCGTATGTTTTAATAGGGTTTAAATGAGAGGACTTTGAAACATACATATCTATTTTTATTGGATTTTAAGTTGTATAGAGAGTTAAATTAGAGTTGAATTTAGGATTTATTCAGGATGTACCAGCCTACCCTATGTGCACATCTGATTTTGTTTTGGGTTTGCCCTGCTTTATCTATGATTCTATCCACCCTTAATGGAAGTGTATGGGCCAGACCCTCCAGCATTCCACAGCCGTTTGTACAACTCCCATCACCATGTTGGCTGGGACTAATGGAAATTGTAGTCAAACTCAATACCATCTGGAGGACACCAGGATGCAGGAGGCTGTACAGCTGAATCTGGCAGGCTTCCCTCCAACCTTCTTTTCTCACCTGAGTTGCCTATGAACAACCCTCGGGGATTGCAAGTCACATTCCAGAGAGGAACGTCACTGGGGTGGGCCAAGGAATGAGGCTGGGATTAGAGCAGGTATCTGAACAGGAGCCATGACGTAATTCGGGGGCTGAACAGAGAGGTGTTTTCACCCATCTCATAAGCATTTAAGGAATTTGCTGTATCACAGTGCCGAACCCTTAAGCGCCTCCTTGGTGGTTTCCAAACTCGCAGCTAAGCTTCCTAGAGTGAAGGAGAAACTACTGAATCAGAAAATAATGGGACTTCTATTATTTTTTCTTTTATTGATTGATTCCATTATAGCCCACCTTTCTTCCAAGATGCTCAAGGTGGCATACATGGTCCTCTCCCTCCCAATTTCCTCCCCACAACAACCCTGTGAGGTAGGGTTGGGCTAAGAGACAATGACTGGCTTGGTCCTCTTATGTTCTTAGAGCCACAGCTTCCTCACCCTTGGACCATACAGTTTCATCTGAATCCCTTTTGCTGGAAAGCAAAACCCCATTTCTTCCACTGAAGTGGAGTAGCTGCAAAATCCAGGAAT
This sequence comes from Podarcis raffonei, assembly GCF_027172205.1. Classification (NCBI taxonomy): domain Eukaryota; kingdom Metazoa; phylum Chordata; class Lepidosauria; order Squamata; family Lacertidae; genus Podarcis; species Podarcis raffonei. Next base: position 15,069,584 of record NC_070609.1, read on the forward strand.
GGCATGGTGCCAATGGTAGTTGCCCCCAGATGCCCTTTGGGTTTGGTGCCGTTTGGCTGCCTCTGCTGGCATGAGGATGGGGGAGAAAATAGGCTGGTTACACCAAGCATTGTCCTATTTCTCAGTGTCTTCAGATACACATGATCTGAGGGGAAAACAACAACCAGCTTGAATTAATCATCCTTCAAACTTCACCCTTCCTGGGGAGACTGATGGCTATTCTGCAAATGTTTCAACATTATTACTGGAAAGAGATGGCTGAGGTCACAGTTTCACACACCCATATAAGGAGGGGATGTGAGCTTTAGCCATTTGTCAAGTGGCATTCATAGTGCACTCCTAAGCGTATTTGCGCTTTCCAAAGCACTTTAAACAGTTACAGCTTTCTGGAAATATTCCTTCAAGCTGTAGTTTGTTAAGAGGTTGAGAGCTGTTAAAGGTAAAGGTAAAGGTACCCCTGCCCGTACGGGCCAGTCTTGACAGACTCTGGGGTTGTGCGCCCATCTCACTTAAGAGGCCAGGGGCCAGCGCTGTCCGGAGACACTTCCGGGTCATGTGGCCAGCATGACAAAGCTGCATCTGGCGAGCCAGCGCAGCACACGGAAACGCCGTTTACCTTCCCGCCAGTAAGCGGTCCCTATTTATCTGCTTGCACCCGGGGGTGCTTTCGAACTGCTAGGTTGGCAGGTGCTGGGACCAAGCAACGGGAGCGCACCCCGCCGCGGGGATTCGAACCGTCGACCTTTCGATCGGCAAGCCCTAGGCACTGAGGCTTTTACCCACAGCGCCACCCATGTCCCCTGAGAGATGTTAGCAGACCTCTATTCCCCTCACAGAGGTACCATCCCCAAAGCGGTTTAACAATCAGTCCCTCTTCCTGGGAACTGTAGCTCTGTGATGAGAACAGCCGTCTCCTAACAACTCTCAGAATCCTGTAACAAACTATTGTTCCCAGGATTCTTTGAGGGAAGTTATGACTGCTTAAAGTGATGCGGTACTGCTTTAAGTGCAGAGGGGGCCTCAGTTGAGTGTGTTTTACTCCCTAGCTAGAACTGTATTTAGAAATTCAGCCTTACTTTAGAATCTCAATATTAAACATGGTGGAGACTCTTGTGCCTTTAGAAATAGAGTGGTGCCTCGAAAGTCAAACGGAATCCATTCCAAAAGTCCATTCGACTTCCAAAACATTCGGAAACCAAGGCTTCTGATTGGCTGTAGGAAGCTCCTGCAGCCAATTGGAGGCCATGGAAGCCCCATCAGACGTTCGGATTCCAAAGAATGTTCACAAACCGGAACACTCACTTCTGGGTTTGCGGCATTAGGGAGTCAAAACGTTTGACTTGCAAGGCGTTCGGGATCCAAGGTACAACTATATGGTTTAATTACACATATTTACACCTTTAGTCTACATAGAGTGAGTTACAGCATGGTCATCTCAACAGGGGCTTGTTCCCCCACAGTGGATAACATAATTTTGAGAAGGGAAAAAAAACCAAATTAATCTGGGAGGTGTGAATCAGATCAATGCAAATGGGAATTTGTAAATATTACATTCCTCAGCCATTCCCACTCTCCACTAATACAGCTGTCTTTTCAGCGGTTGTTGTTGTTGTTGTTGTTTAGATCTTACAGTAAATATGTGCAGATTGGAGATAGAGCTTGCTACCACAATAATACACCCACACACCTCAGCAACAAGTGCTCACACTACAAGCTAAGAATGCCTGTGAAGGACTTCAGTCACAAAGGTGCATATATGACTTTTGTCTAGACCTAGAGAAAACTCTGTTTGCTGCAGCACTTGCAAACTCATTGAAAGCAAGGGTTCTATAATTAGCAATCCGAGAATTTAGCAGGGTTTCCTCCTCCCTAATTTAAGTTCATTCCGTTATGGAAAAGCCTTGGAGTTATAAATAAACAGAGCCTAGTTTTGTCCCACAGCATGGGGACATCCTCCTAGTTTTGTCCCACAGCATGGAAACTGAACTCGTTATATCATGCACCAATTGTAAATTAATTAACAAAGACAGAAGTAGGGAAATGCGGTTGCGGTTCTTTTCCTTAGGGCAATGGGACATGAGGCCCCTATGCACACAACACATTTATTTATGCCAATTTGAGAGTCGGGGTTCCTCCAAAGGAGCTACTGTGAATTGTAGTTTGCTGATGGCACAGATAATCTCTGCCTGTTTAGATTGTTGGCATCTCCCCATGAAACACTCCTTTGCAGAGGTCCCTGGGGAAAGGGACTCATGATTAAACCAGCTTAACTGTAGCCTTGTTGCCATGTTTCACTGAACACGGGTTCAGATTGTGTCTATACATGGAGATGTGTTTGCTTGAAAGAGTGTACACTTATTGACTTGTACAGCTTAACTGTTATGTAAAGAGGTATACAGATTGTACATGGGTTGAATGCTGCATGTCAAAAACTGTATTAACAACAACAAGAAGAAGAAGAACCACTTAATTCACCATCTCAAGGCAATTTCCACATAAGGTAATTAAAACAGTTACAAACACTAAAACAAAAAATAAATTTTAAACAAGAGGACACTCATGGTAAAAACCCATTTATCCTGCTGGAAAAGCCCTAGCTGCATTTTAAACCAGTAATGTGTACGCAGCTTGAATGTAAAGCTCAACTATTTGTGTGAACAGGCACATAGACTGCACACTCTTTAAATGTAATTTAAACATCGCTATTCCCTCAGAGAGGTCAAAATCCCTGGTGTGTAATAAATGTGAGGTAAATGGAGTTTGGTTGAGTTCTTGTGCTGTCTTGTGTTTGTGGCCTTCCAGCTGTTGCTGAATGCTGTCTCCCACTGGTTCTTGACAAGGTGGCCAAGAATTATGGGAATTAGAGTCCAGTAACATCTGGAGGGCCACAAGCCCCCCATCTAGAAGATTGCTGAACCTCTTGGGCTTCTGGAAGTTTAAAGAACCAATAGGAAGCTACAGACTAGATTTAAGCTCCTGGATCCAAAGTGGTTCTGAAAGTGCTGCGGACCAGCTTACTTTAATTTGACATTTCACACACACACACCAAAAAAAACTCAACAATTTTTGTGTTCAGATTTTCACTTTTTGAAATATGGCTACCCTACAACAATATCCATACTGAGGTCCAGCACTAGCAACCTCAGACAGCACCATGGAAGTGTCACTGACACTTGTCCTGCCTTCTCTTTTAAAAAACAACAGCAGCAGCAACACTCTTGCCAGCTCCCAGTGGCCATCATCTTTGTTTCTGACAACATCCTGAAAGCCACCTGAACTGTGGAACTTCAAATTGTTACGCACAATTAATTGCATGTGACTGGAGCATGGGTCGGATCCAGTCTTCAGTTGGTTCTCATCCCACTTGCACAGTCAATTTCCATATGGCAGCCAACGGGGCAATGGACACTCTACATTGGAAAGCTGCCTTTTCACATGTCCAAATCTAGCATGCACCAAGGTACGTAAGGAAGACTGTTACATTCCCAAGGAAAGATGCCTGGACTGTGTGCAACAAATTGGTACATATTTACATGAATCTGCCCTAAGATGAGTCATCGGGGGAAGGCCCTCCCTGGGTTTCAGCCATTCAGTTGTGGCAAACCAACCAATAATTTTATCTAGCTGCTACTCTGGGCAACGCTTTGACAGATGGCAGCAATGTTGCAATAGCTGTTTTGATGACCTAGAAAACGAGCACGCAATCGTTTTAATTGCAGTGTTAGTGTGTTGTTTTTAAAATAACATTGTTTCTTAATTGCAAGGGAGCTTGAGTACCCTGCCCTTTACCAGGCACTGGGCAAAGTGTTCTGCAAGGTCAAAGCTAGAAATGGGACGCTCCAAAGGCATCTGTGTTTAGGTTAGATCCATAGCAGTGAGAAAGGTGAGGCCTGCAGGTAGTGCTTAGTTAGTCTATATCCACATCATATATTTAAAGCAGTGTTATACCCCTTTGAACAGTCATGGCTTCCCCCAGAGAGTTCTGCAAGCTGTGGTTAGTTAAGAGTTCTGTGAGTTATTAGGAGACCTCCTCTCCCAGCACTGCAGTTCCCAGAGTTCCCTGTGAAGAGGGATCAATTGTTAAACTACTGTAGGAACTGGAGCTCTGTGAAGGGGACAGATAGAGATGCCATATGTCTGGAATATCTGGAACTGCGAAATTAGCATCCAGGAAAAAAAACCCTCAACAAGTTTGTGATTGATTCCCACCCCCCAAAAAAGATCAGTTTTTTGTGTCTGGATTTTTACTTCTTGAAATATGGCAACCCTAGGAACATGGGCTGTCCCCACAGCTCTCAGCACCCTAAACAAACTTTGTTTCTGTTGGGGAGAAGGATTGAGGGGTAGTTTGTGCTCTGTCTGTATTTATCTCAAGGAAAATTCCAAGTGTTGTGACACCGAACATCCTTTTTCTCTGGCTTATGCACAAAGCGGGGGTGGGAGGTGGGTTCCTCAGGATATTTGTCACATTTTGGATTTGGGTGATTTTATACCTTGGTCCCACTGTGCAACCAGAGCTCCCCCCCCCTTGACCGGCATTTTATCACAGGTGTGCTTTGAAACATGCTTTTGACCCAAGAGGGACGCGGGTGGTGCTGTGGGTAAAACCTCAGCACCTAGGGCTTGCCGATCGCATGGTCGGCGGTTCGAATCCCCGCGGCGGGGTGAGCTCCCGTCTTTCGGTCCCAGCTCCTGCCCACCTAGCAGTTCGAAAGCACCCTTAAGTGCAAGTAGATAAATAGGTACCGCTTTATAGTGGGAAGGTAAACGGCGTTTCCGTGTGCTGCGCTGGTGCTGGCTTGCCAGAGCAGCTTCGTCACGCTAGCCACGTGACCCGGAAGTGTCTCCGGACAGCGCTGGCCCCCGGCCTCTTAAGTGAGATGGGCGCACAACCCTAGAGTCGGACACGACTGGCCCGTACGGGCAGGGGTACCTTTACCTTTTACCTTTGACCCAAGAAAAGTGCCTTAGTGGTAGGTTCATTCAACTTTATTAGATGTTTTGTAATGCCTCCCCAATTCTACTACATGATTGCTCCCCGGAGGGACCACAGTGCAACAAAAAGTGGTACAAAAATAAACCAGAACATTGGTGATATAAATAGTTAAGGGGTTTCACCAGGTAGTTACAGGATATGCACTGATTAGAAAGGAAGCTGTGTGATCGCCCTAGAACTTTTGCATGTACAAACGGTACTGAAAGCAAGATCATGTCAGACTGCCCTGATAGTATCCTGAGCACAAGCCATCATGAATGCAGAATAAAAAATCATTTTAAAGCCCCCCCCCAAGTGGAATATGGATGATCCTCTCCATTTGCTGTATTTTGCAATTAGCCTTCACAATGCCTAGATGGGACTGAATTGACCCTGGAGCTCAGAGTCGCCTTCCTGAGCTTGGAGGAGCCCTGAGTTTTGTTTGTGACCAACTGAGCTTTGCTGTGTATCTGGAATATATATATAATTGTAAAAAAAAAATAAACATCCCATTGTAGATTTCCTAATAAATACAGTGTGTGTCAATGTGTGCTTGCAGCTGCCCATAGCTGCACATTATTGGCACAGCTGAATGAACTGTACAAACCTCACTAGCAGCATATGAAAACAAACAGACCTACCGATATGTTATGGGTTAACTGCTATACTTGTGTATCCTGTTGGTTATGTGGAATATATACTTCTCTAACTACATGTTAATATGGCACCCCACCTCCCGAATCAGTCCAGGAGGGGTTCCCAGCTCAGCCTGAATATAAGCAAGACTCTTCTTTTGGCCAAGGGTCTTGTAGGGTATATGAAACACACGGAGCCTCATCCCATTTTTCCTACCAGGAGGGAGCAAGATGCCATTTGTTTTATTCATTTGTGCATATTCTCACATACATCCATGCATACTTTCATGCAAAACCCAAGCATTCCAAATTTTATTCTGGATTACACTTCTCCTTTAAACCCTGTGTGGGTTTGAATGTTCTTTTATGAAAGGAAATGGCACTAGATAAAGGGGTGGACGGCCATACTCCTTGGTTCTAAAACCAGTGCTTTTTTCTGGGGGGGACACAGGGGTCCCCTAAACATTTTGTGAATCTAATGGAAGAAGAAACTATTTTTTTAAAAAAAAAATTAGTTTCTTCACTAGCACATTGCTACCTCTGATGGTGGCCTCATTTCCTGTCACAGTGTTCCCTGAGTCTCAGACAGAAGCGAGTGTTTCATGTATGAAGCAGGAGTTGGAATCTGGCATGGTGATTGGTCAGTTTCGTTGTTACCACCTCCGATGGCAGCTTCATTTCTGTTCCCGGTGTTTCCTGAGTCTCAGACGGAACCTCATGCCAGTGTGGAAGTTACTGTGAGCTGACAGCTGTATAATATGAGGTAATCCACGTTCTTTGTACTTTTGTCCATTTACTGTATTTATTTCCCCCTATTTGAACTATAAAATGGTGGTTTTCTTGAGTCAAAATGAGAGTATCCCAAAAGATTTTTTTCAGAAAAAAAGCATTGTCTAAAACAAATCAACAGACCTAACCCCAATCCCAGCCTCTGTGGGTTCAATGCAACAGGGCAGCCAACAGGAGAGTGAAACAGAAGAGGCCCAAGTTGGAGACAAGGCCCAAAGCCCCATTGTCAAGGCTGCCTTTCCCCCCTGCATTGAGCTCTGGCTGCTTAGCATCACTGAACAACGAGGGTTCAGGGTTCTTGGTGGCAGTGTCTTCCACGCCTCGGCTCTCAGCTCCAGGTGCGGATGCCAGGTTCACTCCGGGTCGGCTTTGGGGCCCAGGCCGCTTGCATGGGATCTTCTTCTTGGGGCGCGGAGTGCCAGCTGCCGCTCCAGAAACGAGGACTGCTCCAGCAGGACTGCTGGTGGAGGCTGGTGCGTTGGCAGTGATCACAACAGGGGCACCTGCCTCCACCTTTCCTCCCGTGGTGGAGCCACTGGTGGCATGGCCTGGCTGGGGAGTGCTACCGTCAACGGTGACGTGCTTGCCACTGGCATCTCCGTGATTGCCACCGACAGCAAAGGTTTCACTGCTAGTAGTAGCGTGGCCAGTGTGGTCCACATTGGTGTTTCCTGTGGTACCGACAGCAGGAGAGTGAGTAGACCCATGTGGCCGGGTTTCACTTTCGTAGAACACACCTGAAGGGTGGGTGGCGGCCGAATCTTCACGGTTTGCCTCCTTACCAGCCATGAACTGCTGCCCGGTGCTGACGGCCTCTTCTTCTGCCTCACATTCTTCATACTCATCATCGTCATCGCTGGAAGCCGCCACGACCATGTTGCCGGCGCTTGTTTCTGAGGAGGAAGAGGAGGTGGTGGTAGCAGTGGCAGAAGTGGCATTCTTCTTGGGGACTACGACGGGCACCAGCACAACAACACTGCCATGATTGCCAGAAGAGGTGGCGTTGGTGCCGGCGTTGCTCTCGTCCAAGTTTGTGGCAGCTGAGGAACTGCCCGCTGCCATGTCCTCAGAGTCTGTGGTGCCCGCGGGGGAGACAGTGTGGCCCTCTGTGTGATCGCCAACGATATTCTCATTGACCACGTGTTCGCCTGCAGTTGTTGAGTGGTTACGGTCGCCTTCATTGACCAAAGACTCACTCCCTTCCTTCTCATTGACCATCTGGGCTGTCTCATTATTGACGTGGCTCCCGGGAGGCAGGTCTGCACCAGCGGGGACGTGGGCAACCGCGACGCTGTCTTCATCCTCATCATCGTAGACACAGTCAGGATTTGGTGCAGTGCCAGATGGCATGGGGGTGGCGCACTCTTCCACCGTCGTGGTGTCAGCGCTGTCCGCAGGGACTATGCGCTGCGTCACCACGCCGTCCACGATGTGGTCATTGCAGAGGTTGCCTTGGCAACACATGACGTCGGCGTTGTCCAGCTCTTGTACCAAAGCCAGGAGAGAGCTCTGGCACATGGCTGGGGAGGCGCAGCCTTTGAAGGTCACTAGGCCCAAATCCCTACCAGCTGCAGGTGAAGAAAAGAAAAGGGAACAGAGACAATTAGTCAAAAGGGTTTATTGCTCCCTACAAGGCTGTTGTGGTTACTCTCCCCAGGCGAGTGTGAACTGCACCCCTTATCGCACACCTTAAATCTCATATGCCATGTGGCTGGAAAATGATTTGGAGAGCTCCTACAATTTCTTTTAGAGTGACTTAACCTTTGGGGGTGGGTTTTGGTGCCCAGTGCATACAACAGAACTTGCACACTAATCTCCTGAAACTGAAGCACCTCATTCTTTTGGTGTACCTAAACATTCAGCTCTGCAGCACATGGAGCAACAACTCAGAGTTTTTCTTGTGCACCTTCTCCAGAGGGGCCCTAGGGGCCAATCCTCAGCGTCTGACTCACCCCCCTTGCACTTTTTTGGACTGTAGTCAATGCAAAGGGTTGAAAAGACTTCTTCCCAGTGACTAAAAAGTTCCCATTTTATGCTAGTTGCGCAGCTCTCAGATGCTGGAGACAGGGACCCTAACACAGAAAGAGTATCAAGCCTTCAACCCTCACCCAACCTCAGACTACTACACCTTTGGATACGAACGGGGGGGGGCAAGTGTCCTGCCCACTTTTGACTCTGGTTTTGCTGTTTCTGGAAGGAATATGGACTTTCAAAAAAATGCTTGCCTCCTCTGCCTAACCAGGATGGCACCGGAACTTAAGTGTTGGGAGTCTTGCAGATCAACACTCACCTTTACGGCTGTTGCCAATCCCCTCCAAGCACATGTTGTGGATGCCTGTGCATTGCACCTTCGAGATTGATTTTTTGGAGCACCCGGACCCAGAGCCATTGTCATCCACACAGCTATAGCATTCTAGCCCATTCGTTGCCTGGCTTTGGACATGAAGATCTGGAAGGAGAGAGAAAAGTGAAAGAAACAGCCATGAGGCATGCCTGCGTCGTAACAACCAGGAATCCTCCTGCCATTTGCACAAGCAGCAGGTTGTGGACTGGACCCTCTTCCAGCTACAAGGAGTGTGTGCTATTTCCTTGCTGCAAGAGTGGACCTGGCTGCCTATTTTTTACCAGACCAAGTTATTGCATCGATTCACAAAGCCCTAAGCAATGGGGACAGAGTACCCAAAAGACTGCCTGATTCCTTTGTCAGTTTGCATTTCTTAGTGCAGAAGAAATCTTTCCTATTCTGATTAATTCAAGAGGGTTCTGGAAGCTTCTCTGTGTGAAAGGAACAAGCAGAAGGTTCATGATGTTTAGGTTATTCCTTCAGAGAAGCTGAGTACAGCTGGCTGAAAATGGTTCTGTTACCTCTTCTTCAAGGTCATGCTGACTATAAAAGAAGGATCCTGGGTTTTACTTTCTCTTTCTATCTCTCTTCCTTCTGGTGTGGTGTTCTGTATATAGCAATACGATTTAAACCTATTATAAGTTATTGTAAGTTTAAGTTAAGTCTGCTGCAACTGGACTTCTTATGGACACTGCCAATCCAGGTAGCCTGGCAGGGAAAAAGGGAGCTAGAGGAAAGGTCTTGCTCGCTCTCTCCTAACACTGGAACTCATGGGCATCCAATGGAGCTGAACACTGGAAGATTCAGAACGGGGAAAAGAAGGTTACTTCTTCATGCAGCGCATAGTTAAACTATGGAACTCGGTCCCCCAAGAAGCAGTGATGGCCACCAAGTTGGATAGGTCTAAAAGAGGACTTTGTCCATGGAGTTTTCTTGGCAGGGATACTGGAGTGGCTTGCTGGTTCCTGCTCCAGGTGAGAGCTGGACCATAAAGAAGGCTGATCGCTGAAGAATTGATGCTTTTGAATTATGGTGCTGGAGGAGATTCTTGAGAATCCCATGGACTGCAAGAAGATCCAACCTATCCATTCTGAGGGAAATCAGCCCTGAGTGCTCACTGGAAGGACAGATCCTGAAGCTGAGGCTCCAATACTTTGGCCACCTCATGAGAAGAGAAGACTCGCTGGAAAAGACCCTGATGCTGGGAAAGATTGAGGGCACAAGGAGAAGGGGACAACAGAGGACGAGAAGGTTGGACAGTGTTCTTGAAGCTACCAACATGAGTTTGACCAAACTGCGGGAGGCAGTGGAAGACAGGAGTGCATGACATGCTCTGGTCTATGGGGTCATGAAGAGTCGGACATGACTAAACGACTAAACACAACAACACAACAAAAAGAGGACTGGAGAAATTCATGGAGGAAAAAGGCAATCAATGACGACTAGCTATGATGGCTGTGCTCTACCAAGAACATTGGGAGGACACAAGGCCACACCACCACTGTTGCAGATGTATGAGATAAGGACTGAGGGTGGCTTAGCATGCTGGGGAACCCTCTGTCATAAGAAAACAAATTGATCCTATACCGTACAATTCTATATCTGATGCCCAGCTATCAAGTTTAGTAGTTACCTGGGTTGAAGGTATTGCAGAGGGCTGTTGAGCAGCAGCTGGCATGGATGGTTCGGTCTGCAGAGTGGAAGCTCAAGGTCTCCTGGCACCGCGGGAGGTTGGTGCAGCCCTTCATCTTCATGTTGTCATACTGACCTGCAGGCGTAATTGACAGCGAAAGACATAAGACACTGCAGAACCCATCATGGAGGAGGGGAAGTCTATCAGTGGCTGATGGTCATGGTGGCTATGTTCTGCCTCCATGGTCTGGGGCAGTAATGCTTCTCTCCTCCCACATCTCCACACATTCCTCCCATCATCACCTCCCTCTTCCGAAAAATACCTCACCTCTCTCCCTCCCCCACACATCCTGCACTGCCTACCGCCCCCACCACCACCAACTCACCCAGTTTTCCGGTGACGGCAAGATCCAAACACTGGTCCTGATCCCCAGCACAGCTGATCTGAGTGCGAGAAGCTTCGGGGCACCAGGCTCCTTGGGTGGCACAGCTGTGGCAGCGCATGTGATTGACAGGGGTAGGATGGGAGACTGGGGGGAGACAGGAGGTGGGGGTTAGCATGTGCTTAGGGAGGGAGAGCACAGTGAGATGGCAAAGGAGGGCGGGGGGGGTAGCATCCTATGGACAATCAGCAAAGGAACCTGGGAGTGTTTTTTTATTTTAAAAAATGACTTTCTTTATTTCATTTAAATCCTACCTTTCCTCCAAGGAGCTCAAGGCAGTTAATGAACTGAACAGAGTGAAAGGTTATGAGTCATGGGGGCGCAGAGATTGTGTGAATGAATTTAAGTGCTTAGTTTATATTTTCAGTTGCTATTTTGTGAAAGTTTTTAATATTGTTTTATAGATTCTAAATGCTGCATTGATTTGTTAATCACATGACTTGCCGTAATTGTGAGGTTTAGCTTATTTTTCAATTGATGTTTTAAGGGGTTGTTATAGATTGCAACTGTTTTATTGATAATTTGTTAATTATTTTATATGATGTGTGCTGTATTTGCGATGTGCTATTATGTTTTATTATGTTACGGTTATTTATTGATTGTAAGCCACTTTGAGATTCATTTGAATGAAGAGCGGAATAGAAATACAATCCATCCATCAATCAATGAATCCCCATTCTATCCTCACAACAACCGTGAGAGGTAGGCCAGGCTGAGAGTGAGTTGACTGGCCCAAGGTGAGCTTCATAGCTGAGTGTGGAGTCGAATCCTGGCCAAGGTCCTGGTCCAACATGCTAACCACTTTGAAGGCAAGGCAAGGAATGCAAACTTCACCCTTGTCATATTTATTCATCGCATTCATACAGTAGAACAAGTTCCTACACACCTCAGGTGAAAATGGGTAACAATGCTAGACCTCTAGGTAACTCTCTCTTGGAAATTTCATGTATCATCTCAATACACTTTCAGCCTCCCTCAAAATCCACCCCCCCCAAAAAAAAAAATTCAACCTGGTTTCATTTTGGGTGCCGGCAGCCACACGACTCACCAAAGTAGGTCTCATTGTTACAGCCATCCTCAGCACAGTAGCGTGCCTGGTACGAAAGAGACATGAGGTGAGAGTTGAGGGAGATGGATTCGTGGGGAAACAGCTGGGGGGCACAGCCTTTCCTCACTGACTGGAATTCCAGGAAGCCTGGACAGGGAAAGAAACAATGTTGTCGTTAACGCAGCATTTCACAAACTGGAACCCGAGCCCAGTTTTCCTTTTGCTGTATGAAACCCAGAGGTACCTTTCATTTCATTCCCACACTACTATATATTAGGGCAAATCAAGCAGGGGAACTCTCAGAAGTGACTCTTTGTGAGTCAGGCTGGTCCAAGAAGGGCCCTGCCTTAAGCCTGCTATGGTCACGCTCTGAGGAAGGTCTCCTTGGCCTGACCATTGGGCATCACTACCACCTCCACCTCTGCTGACCCACTTCTGCTGCCCATTGACACTTCTGCAAACCATGGATTTCCCCCAAGCTTGCCGATAGCTTGCTTTTGTTTCTCATCGCCTCTTTTCACTACAATCCTGCTGGGGGCCCATGAACTACAAACCCCAAATTTGGGGTCCTCTGCAAACCTGTGCCAAAGTTTTGCAGGGTTTTTTCAGGGGGCAGCAAACCCCCCACATTTTGTAGCACCCCACAAACTGAGTAACTGATATGTCAAGCATGGGGTTCCTACTTAACATTAATTACGAACCTCAAAGTTTGGGATTCCTGTTGGCACTTACAACTTGAGTTGGCTATTGCAAGGAGAGAGATGCACACACATGCTCAGCTCCCAGAACAATTGGCAGGCTTCAGGATAGGTTAGTTAGTATTGTTTTCTCATGCCCCAACCTCAAATTTGCCCAGAAAGCATGGTGATGGCATGGTGATAAAGGCAAGACCTGAAACCTCAGATTTCCTTCACTACACCCTCTAACAGCAACATTCTGCCCAACCCAACCCCAGACTTTTTATTGTTGATCACCAAGCCCAATATGAGGAAGAGTTCTGTGAAGCTCGAAAGCTAGCTCACTGGTTTGTGACTTTTTTTAGCCCCGATCACAACATTAGAACACGGTTCTAATTTGTTTGTTTTTAGAACGAACATGTTTTTTGTTTATGGATGACCCACAGGATTACAAAACAAACAAGAAGTACGCATGACCACCTCTAAAAATAATACTTACCGACATAAGCCTTTCGGACAGATGTTGAGCAGCTGGCTGAAGGGTCTTCACACGTCACATTCTCTCCTAAGCAATCGTACTCACCATGACACGTGTTGCATTGCAAGGAAAAGGCTGGAAGAGGACGGAGAGAAATTGGTCAGGTCTAAGGCTGCTTCTTCCACTCCATCCTTTAGCATCTGTGCAACAGGCAGATATTCAACAGGTGTGCTATTCCCCAATATGGGGAGACTTTGGGCTCATCCATACTTTTGTTTGACTTTTACTTTGATGCATACTGATAAATTCCCCCAGATCCGGAATTGCAGAGTTGAAAGGGACCACGAGGGTCATCTAGTCCAACCCCCTGCAATGCAGGAATCTTTTGCCGAATGTGGGGCTCGAACCCACGACCTGGAGATTAAGAGTCTCATGTTTGTGGGTCGAACCCTTTGCGAGGGAAAACTGTGCCTGTTGGATGCCATCTGCTGGCTGCTCTGCTGTGGAACTGAGTTACGCAACGAGGAGCACGTTGGGAATATGTCATGCAGGCTCATCAGATTTTAATCTTTCTCATTACACACCACGAGTATCACTTCCACAGTTCTTTGCATAATGGATTTCACTTGCATCACGTGCAGTTTAAAATAAATAAGCAAGAGTCGGCAAGCGCAAAGTGCTTATCTCTCCAAGATTTTTATTCCGGGACTGATATTGCAGTTTGTGTGTCGGTCAACAGCAGGCATTGTAATCCTTAGTTGATGCCCAATGAACATCAAATGAATGCATTGAACCTCTGTGGAATGCCTTTGTGGAATGGTCTGAAAAGTGACAAGAAAATGCTATCCCAGAAAGCATGGGATAACCATCCCGCTTTATGTAACTTCCCCACGATTAAATCAGAATGAATGCTGAATAAATAGTTGGCCAGTGTCTAGGTTCTCCATAAAATGGCTTCTCCTCCATGGAATCCTGGGAGCTGCAGTTTCTTACAGGTGCTGAGAGCTCTTAGGAGACCCCAAGGTTAAGTCCCCTGGGATGAAGGGTTTATTGTTAAACTGTTCTGGGAATTGTAGTTCTGAGGGTGGAATAAAGGTCTCTAACAACTCTCAGCACCAGTGCTATTTTTCTAGAAAAAGAGGGGCTGGAGCTCACCATGAACCCTTGTTCCCATATAATAGCAATGGCAGTTCCAGTGAGTTCTGGCTGGGGGGGAGCCCTGCTTGGCACCCTTAACAAACTACAGTTCTCAGGACTATTTGGCGAAAGCCAGGACTCTTTAAAGTCATTGGTTGTGTGCATGAGTCCCCAGTTCAGTAGGACTTACTTCAGAATAAACACCCAGTGCAGGAAGATGTTAAAGAGAAATTAATCCCCACATAGTGAACTTTTAACATGCAGCTTTGGAAATTTTGGGAGCAGAAACATGGCAAAGGCAGGCTCCCCTTTCCTTCTCAATTAGAGAGGGCAGGCATGGAGAAAAGGGGGGGCACTCAAGATACTTGAAGCAACACACACACCCCATCCCTGACCATTAGCCATGCCAGCTGAGGCTGATGGGAGTTTTGGTCCAACAACATCTAGAAGACACCAGGTTCCTTGTTTCTGCTATAGTGGCTCCTCCCATGAGGACTAGAAACTTCGTCTCCTTTTTTGTTGTTGTTGTTGTTTCAAAGATTAGGCTCCAATTTTTAAAGACAACAAGAACAAAAGAGAATAAGTTTCTGGGACACATGTTTATGGGATGCATGGAACCGCACCCCACATTATTAGCCCTTCTGGTCTCCAGAATTCCTGGACCAGAGAACCCGGGAAGCCAGAGAATCACGTTGTTTGCTAATTGTCCTCTTTCCGTCATAAGGTGTTTTGTAAAATCCCTGTCCATGGAGGAGGAGGAGGAGGAGGCACCTTCTGGGTGTTTATGTCAAATTTGGGACAAGTCATTCTCAGGGTGGGGCTTCCCCACGCTGCCTCCCAGTCCTCTTTCTCTCTCCCTCTCCTTGCTACAGAAGCTACAGAAACAGTAAGGTGGCAGGTGGATTTGGGGAAGGAACTGTGGGGAATGAAAGGGAAGGAAGTGAAGATTGCCCAAACTGAAAGATAGGGAAAGAAAAGGAAAGCTCCCAGGCAAGAACTAGGAAGGTCTGCCATTTTCTGTACAGTGGCTAGGATTAAGCACTGTCATTGGCTACAGAAAATATAAGGTATTTGTGCATTGGGCTTTTTTGCATTTTAGTTACCTGGTTGCTGATTTTTGCCTCCCTTGTTTTTGATGCTGTTGCTGTTACAATCATCTGTATTTTTTTACGTATTTATTATAACACTTTAATAATAGTCCTGCATAGGACTAGATGCCCCCTTGGGATCTTTCCAATTCTACAGATCATAGAATCACAGCATTATAGAGTTGGAACTATCCTGACGATTGTCTAGTCCAACCTGAATATGCAGCTGTCCCATACGGGCATCGAACCTGCAACCTTGGCGTTCTCAGTACCATGTTCTAACCAACTGAGCTACCCCATGATTCTAACTCTTTCAGTATTTATGAGGTATAGGTATTACGTTGCGTGTTGACATTTGGGTTCTATGTTGCAAACTGCCCTGTGGTCTTCAGACAAAGGGGGTCTAAAATTTAGTTAATTAATAAGCTGCCTTAGACTGAGATGGACCTTAGAACACATGCTCTGCCACTGTTTTTCTCCAGCAAACACTGGTCCTCAATAGCACAATTAAAGAACTTTGAACTTTGCTGGAGAAGCAGGTCAGGTCTCAATGCAAGAAGCCTTATTTCATGATTTAGCTTGTCCACCTCATTGCTGCAGTAGCCTGGAGTGAACTGCATCTCTTTAGCCTTGGTTCACTTAGTTAGGGTTGCCAGCAGACTGGAAAAGCAACAAAGCAGTGAGGTCATAGCTCCTTAAGGGAGATTTGAATTGCAGGAATCCACGTCTGCACTAGCTACATTTCAAGCACTATTATACCACTTAAAACAGTCCTGTCTTCCCCTGCAGATCCCTGGGAGCTGTAGTTTGTGTCCAAAGTGCTGAGAGCTGTTAGGTGGCCCATATTCCCTTCATGGAGCTACTGTTCCCAGAGTGATTTAACCATCCATCCCACTTCCCAGGTACCTCTAGGAATTTAAATGCATTTAAGTGTGGATGATGCCAAACTCTGCTTGGCTAGAACTAAACAATATCACTGGGCAACTGCTGTAGATTCAACTGCTGTTACAGGAGCAGCTACCGAGGAGAGAATATTTTGGGCATCTCTGCATTACAGACTTACAGGGCAATCCCATGCATCACTGAAATATCTTATAGCAGGAAAAGCATGCCGAATGTAAGATTTAAGATGCCGTCAAAAGGATAAAAAAAGCAGGACTGATGAAAAACCGCTCATGATCCTGCAATATCAAACCTGCCCCCAGAGATGGATGAACTATTAAACAAAATGAGCATGTGCTAGGGTATCAAGGGGCACCACAGACATTTTCCACTGCCAGTTTTTCCATGGACCTGCAACTCTGCTTTTCAGTTTACAAATTCTGAGACAAAATTCATCTCTATTAATTAAAGCACAAAATTTGGCTGTAAACTAGTAAATAAATTGTTCGTATCATGGAATAAAGTGGAAGTATACAAAAACAAACATTATTTTTCATCTTACCATAGGTTTCCTTTCGAGAAATAAAAATATATTTTACGTTTTATTATTGTTTATGTTTTAAATCAGATATATATGGGGGCAACCAAAACCTTTTAAGTGCTTGGGGCCTCTAAAGGTCTTAATCTGGCCTTGCCTGCAGCACTGAAAGCTGAACTAAAAGTGTGCATTCTGCAACATAAAAATTAATAATAATAACAGCAATAGTAATTCCTATCAATCCATCTTTAGTTTACCTTGGTAGAAGAGAGCAGGTAGCAGCAAAATTGCCCAAGTCTTGGCCATCTTGAAACAGCTCTAAGCTCCTTGCTGTGTCCTGGGCCCCTGTCTCTGACCTGCTGCCTGGCACTGCCTTTAATAACCTCCTAAATTCTCCCACCCAATCCTGCCCTTCCGTAAGGACCGGCCCCAAACAAAGGTGCCACTTTGAACTCCCAATTGGTCTCCGGCTGGGCTCTTCTGCTTTCACAATGGCTGGGAGGGGACAGTGAACATGAGGGTTGCCAGCCACGTGAGCAAAAAGCGTGGCACCAGAGGACACGTTGGACCGGACCCACCTGGTATCAAGGTGAGTCACAGGCCAGGATTTCAGGAGGAGATGTTTGGAGCATCCCAGAGGATGGATGGGAAGGCGGAGATGTGTCAGGCTTGAGGAATCCAGCCAGTCTGGTTGGGATGGGAGGGAAAGCTGGAGGAAAGGATACAAAAAGCAAGAGAGAGGGAGAAGCTGAAGCAGGGAGAAAGAGAAAGGCAATCAGAACATAAGAAGAGACTGTTGGATCAGACCAGTGACCCACCTGGTTCAGTATCCTGTTCTCACATCGGCCAACTAGATACCTGGGGGGAAACCCACAAAACAAGACTCTAGTACTCTTCCCTCCTGTGGTCTCCAGCAGCTGGTATTCAAAAGCATTCCTGCCTCCGACTGCGGCTAGCAGCCATTAACAGCCCTCTCCTCCATGAATGTGTCCAGTCCTCTTTGAAAGCCATCCAAATATTTTTTTAATATGATTTTTATTAATTTTCCAATAAAGACAAATTTATAACATCATTAAACATCAAAAACTCATCACATATCTTTTTTTCTTTTAGACTTCCATCAACATGTCTGATAATTTTCCGTAATTATCACAAATCTTCACATTTCTTAATTTATATTGCACTATATATATCTTATCTTACCATGTTGTTTAAACAATATTTCTACCAAATCTTCTTACAGAGCTTCTTGAAAACTTACAAACATTATATCATTATCACAAATATTTTTAATATATTCTGTAAATTTACTCCAGTCCTCAGTGAATCTTTGGTCTCGTTGGTTGTGGATCCTCCCTGTCAATCTGTCCAGTTCCACGTAATCCATTAATTTCGATCTCCATTCTTCAATTGTAGGCATTTCTTCTTGTTTCCATTTCTGGGCCAAAAGAGTTCTGGCTGCTGTTACTGCATACAGGAATACTTTCTGATCGTTCCTTTTTATTTCACCACCTAATATTCCTAATAGAAATGCTTCTGGTTTGTTAACAAATGTATATTTCAGTATTTTCTTTATCTCATTATATATCATTTCCCAGAAGCACTTCGTTTTCTTACATTCCCACCACATATGATAAAATGTCCCTTCTTTCTCCTTACATTTCCAACATTTATTACTCACCTTATACATCTTACTTAATTTAACTGGTGTTATATACCATCGATATCTCATTTTCATAACATTTTCTTTAATTGTGGTACATGCCGTAAATCTCATCTCTTCCTTCCACAATTTTATCCAATCATCAAATTGAATGTTATATCCAAAGTCTTTGGCCCATTGAATCATAACAAAAGCCATCCAAATTCATGGCCATCACCACTTCCCATGGGAGCAAGTTCTATAGCTGAACTATGCACTGTGTGCTTCCTTTTATCTGTCCTGAATCTATGAAGAGAAGCAATGAGAAGCAAGGCCCAGATTCTCCAGCATCATTCACCACTAGACAACAGTTTTCTTTTGAGGAAGAGCTGTAGCTCAGTAGCCTTGCAAGCAGGAGAGCCCAAATTAAATTCCTGGCATCTCCAAGTAGGGTGGGAAGAAGCTCCCTGTCTGACACCCTGGAGAGGTGCTGTTGGTGAGTGTAGATGTTAATGAGCTGCATGGAGCAAAATCTGACTCAGTATAAGGCAGATTTCTATGTCCCACGAGGGAGTCTGACCAGAATGCTGTGTCTTGAAACACAATCAAGTGCATTGTGCAGTGGCTTCCCTCTGAATCTGCAGAACCTGCTGCCATTCAAGAAGTGTAGCTCAGCATCCCAAGGCATCTGAGTTCCAGAGATAAAAACTGAACCGCTCAAACACTGAGGTTGAACAGTTAGAATTATTACAGCTGTTGAGAAGATGAATGTCAAAATCTTGGGGCGTTGATTTACCTCTGGTGGGAATGTCCGAAAGAGGTTTTTGTAATCCTTTCCAATCTCTTCCACAGAGTTATGGAAATAGAACTGGGATTAGTTTTGCTGATTTACAGCGTGCAATAAAAATGTCCCTTGTAAGAGTCTGATAAACCACCTTCTCGTGGCAGTGTCCACAAAGCTCTATTTACATTGGAAAGATCCATACAGATGTACTATCCACAAGTGGTATGATACTTTGGCATCCAACCAAGTCATCTCATTTGCGTAAGGACTTTCTGCTCCATAGCGGAACTTGCCCTCCTTATTTTCTCCTTATGCCCCCCTCAAATCTGCTCCAGAAGGTTGGGGTGAGCCCAGAATAGATGGGGGTGCACAGAGGGAAGAGAGGGTGGGGAATCTTCCATTGCACAAGCAGAAGCCCTTGCAGGAATGAGATTACGTTTCTGGACACAACCCAGATTTCACCACTGCAATGAGATGTACTGGATTTCTATTTAAACTGTAGTAAGCATTTCTAAATGTGTAGCAGTCCATAGATAAATTAGCCAATAGTGCAAATTTTAGACCAAGGTTTGGTTCTGTTTTCTTCCCTTTTTTGGTGATTCCTCTCTCACTCGGGAATTTTGTATGGGCCACTCTTGGGGGGAGGGGAGATACTTTTGTAGCACTCCGGTCCTTGTTTTTATCTGCCTGACAAAGCACTCCCAAAGAGAAGAGGGAGAAACACTGGTCTAAGCCAGCAAATTTGGATCCTTTCCAGACAACCTCTTTGTTGAATATTCGCCCTAATTTGTTTCCACAGAGTTTGTGGGGAGCTTAGATGATGTGGGCTATCCATTGAACATCTATCCCAATTTATTTGTAAGTAAGATGGCATGGCCTCAAGCACACTTTAAATTGTATTCTCCCATCACCCTACTTACTACAAAAAAACCCCCACACGTTTTTGAGTGGGGAACAGCAGGTTTGCTGCCCAAGGACTCCAAATTAGCTTTAAATGTGCAACCAAAGTTTGCTGGGATGTCATTGAATCTCATCTGGATATAGTGACCTCATAGCAAAGGCCTTAGAGGTCTGCTTGGATCCTGGTGTGGAGGTGGGAATTGGTCTCATCCCAGGCTCTCTTCCAAGTTCCTGGAAGGCTGTGTGGTCGAGTGGTTGGAAGTCGCAGTCACATAGACTCCTTCTCCCACTTCTGAGATTGGCCAGATCCTGACTCATTAATACAAGGAGGGTTGAGATGACTGAGCCTTCTCAGCCTCCTCTTGCAAGAGAGACATCTCTGGACCCAACACGAGTCTGTTCTCTGCTTGGATTGGGTGTGCCTGACTTTCCCAAGTTCTCTTCAATAAATAAGCCTGTCTTAGGATCCAAGGGAACACACAGATTGACTGTGGGGCAGTCCAGGGCACATGGCAAGGAAGGTGAGCATCAAGCGAGGAGGAGGGAGGGGCAGCGAATGCTTTAGCAATGCAGATTGATAGGGCGGTGATGACTAAAGGATTGCAAGAAGAATAGCTTTGCCACTTTCCTTCCCCCAGCAGAAAGGAGTCCTGAACTTTGAACACTGGCAGGAATTCAACAGGGGAAGCTGTACTCCGTTTCTGCCCTTACCATGCTGGGAAATGCTTAACCTGTTGGATTTATTGTTGTTGTTTTTCATCTGCTTGCAATAAATGCACAGCAACCTGCTAGGGGAAAGGAAAGGAAAAGAGAAAGGAGGTTGCGTGTAATAGGGATTAGAAGCATGCTCTCTGCCTGGCTTTTGAAGACCCCCTCAGGCAAGGGAATTGCTTTCTGCCATGGGCTTAGGAAAGCAAGCTGTGCCAGTTAGTGAATTATAGAGCTGGACGGGCATGCATGGCCCATCGCTTGCTGAAAAGGCAAGGCCGTTTATGCACTACCAGGTCTCCTACAAATCCACCTATTCACTCCTCTAGTTCAGGGATGGGCGGAAGGGAGAGCAGGTTTTCCTGGTAGATCTCTGGGTGATTTGCATGGGTTTCTGACTCTCAGTTGGTTGTAACAGGGGAAACAAGAAAATGGTACCTTTCCCCCCAAAGACTACAAATCCAGACAGGAGTCCCTAAGACGATTGGATGGTGCCTTGTACACCTCCTTCTGGCAACTGCTGCAGCTGCCAGATCCACACACACACACCCCACTCCTCTGCACCTCTCCCTCTGTCTCAGGCACCCATCCTTTTATTCGTAGGGGCAGCAGCCGTCCAGCCCCTCCTAGCTTGCTTCTGAGGTGGGCAGGGGGAGCAATGACCACTCTTTAGTAGCAACAGCAGAGTCAACAAGGCTCTCTGTTTTAACTTCCTCCCTTCTGCCTTCTAGGAAGGACCAGGTGGGGTCCTCAAAGAGAGGCAGTCTAGGCAGCAGAGCTATAGCTAGGTGATCTTGCGCCCCTGGAAGACCTGTCCAGATTACGCCCCCTAGCCATGGACAAATTAGTTCTTCTTTTTGCCTCTCCTCCAACCCCCAATTCAATTTGGCTTCGGCTGGAGGCCTTTCTCCTGGGTATGGTCGGCCAATTGGTGTCAAAGAAGGACAGAACATTTTTTATGTATGCTACAACAGCAGCAAGAATACTCATCGCAAAGTATTGGAAGACAGAAGATCTACCCACCGTGGAAGAATGGCAGATGAAGGTAATAGATTATATGGGACTGGCAGAAATGACCGGCAGAATCCGAGACCAGGGGAAAGAGACGGCGGAAGAAGATTGGAAGAAATTTAAGGACTATCTTAAGAAACATTGTAAAATTATTGAATGTTAGAACGATGTTGATTTTGAAATTAAGGGGTTTTTAGCTGTAATGATTATGTAATTAAGAAAAGAAAGGTCAAAAATTATATAGAAATTAGGGGAAGGATTTGCTGAGTTGAACTAATTAGAGATTGGAATACAGAAAGGGGAGGTATGAGGAGGTCGGGAAAGTAAGTTTTATGAATATAGGGGATTGAAATTATACTTGTTGTTGTATGTGTTTTGTATGTATTTTTGTTGTTTCTGTTTGTTCTTCTGTTTTTTCTATTTTATATAAATCTTTAAAACTTTAATAAATATCTTATAAAAAAAAACAATTTGGCTTCGGCTGTCCCCTGGAAAGTTGCGTTGTGATTGGCTGAAACGTTGTGAGTCTAAGTACGCAACGTGAAATAGTGTGTATTTTGAGTTTGTGAAATTTAAAGAAAAACGGAATGTGGCAAGGAAAGAAAATAGGGGGAAACAGGGCCCACTCATATCATATAAAGACCCTCTATTTAAAACCTTTTCTTATGAGGCAATAATTGGTATTTTTATTTATTATTAGGGCAACCCTGCCTGGAAGGCCTTGCTCTGAGGACCCCCTTAGTTCTTCCCAGAATGTGCAAATAATTCCATGCCACTCAAGTGAATGAGTCGTTTGCCTGCTCAAGAGCTGAAAACCCAAATAAAAAATTTCCAAATGCAGATTCAGAATGTGTGGCTTTCAATATGGAGTTTTGCCCAACAGCTGTATCAGAACTGCAGTGTTTGGTCGACAACTGAAAGAGGAGTCAGGCACAGGAGTTTAAGCTCAATCCTGAAGCATAAGAGTTGCGGCCGTCTCCATGATTTAAGAACAATCACACATGGTGCAAACCGCTTGAGTGCTGTGTGGTAAAGGCAGAAGCACTTATAATCTTCAGGTTGCAAAGAGACGCACAGCCTGGCATCGCCTATCGCTAATTGGGATTAAAATGCTCCTAAGTGGGGCTCAGGCATAGAATGAAGTGATCAAAGCAGCTAATAGGCATGCCACCTCCCTTGGAAAAGTATTGCATGGTTTCTGTAAAAGCTTATTCCAAATTCTCCAGCGCTGTTTATCACTTGCTGACTCACTTTGCCCCTGAGCTGCTTGCATTCCAGGGGCGCCATCCACCAAGCACATTAGATCATCCTTGCTCCAAAGCACAGGAGCTGCAGTTGTCCTGAAATGCCGCCCGTATGTTCCAAGATCGTTCCCTCTCTGGATATATTGCCCAAGATAGTTCTGCAAATAGATGGCCCACCTTTTCGCCTCACAACCATCCAGAGGATGATCTGCCCCTTTTAGACACTTAGACCCATGCTTGCTTCGTCTCAAGCCTAGGAACAGATGAAAAATTTCTTTCTCTTTTCTTTCGGGCCAGAAAAATGAAAGCCCTTCTTCATGTAGAGCGTAGTTAAACTATGGAACTCATTGCTACAGGAAGCAGTGGTGGCCACCAACTTGGATGACTAAGAAAGAGGATCAGCCAAATTCATGGAGGTCAATGACTACTAGCCACAGTGGCTGTGTTCTACCTCTACTGGGGAAGAGGAGACTGAGAAGAGATATGGTAAAGGTAAAGAGACCCCTGACCATTAGGTCCAGTCGTGAATGACTCTGGGGTTGTGGCGCTCATCTCACTTTACTGGCTGAGGGAGCCGACGTACAGCTTCTGGGTCATGTGGCCAGCATGACTAAGCCGCTTCTGGTGAACCAGAGCAGCACACGGAAATGCCGTTTACTTTCCCACTGGAGCGATACCTATTTATCTACTTACACTTTGACATGCTTTCAAACTGCTAGGTGGGCAGGAGCAGGGACCAAGCAACAGGAGCTCACCCCGTCATGGGGATTTGAACCGTCGACCTTCCGATCGGCAAGCCCAAGAGGCTCAGTGGTTTAGACCACAGCGCCATCTTTAAATGTCTTAAAGGATGGACGATGGAGCAAACTTGTTTTCTCCTGCTCTGGAGGGTAGGACTCGAACCAACGGCTTCAAGTTACAAGAAAGGACATTCCGACTAAACTTCAGGAAGCACTTTCTGACGTTAAGAGCTGTCCAACAGTGAAATGGACTCCTTCGGGAGGTTGTGGACTGTCCTTCATTGGAGGTTTTTAAGCAGAGGTTGGATGGCCACCTGTCATGGCTCATAGAATCAAAGCATTGTGGCGTTGGAAGGTACTCAGGGGTCTGTCTTGTCCAACCCCCTGAAATGCAGAAATCTTTTGCTCAACGGAGGTCTCAAACCTGTGACCTCGGGATTAAGAGTCTCGTGCTCTATCAACTGAGCCATCTCGTTGAGATTCCTGCAGTGCAGGAGCTTGGACTAGAACAGGGATGTCAAACTCAAATTCATCGGGGGCCGCATCAGCAGTTTGGTCACCCTCAAAAGGCCGGTTGTATCTGTAGGACTATGTGTCCACTCTTTATTATCATAAATTATGGTAACTGCATTCAATTATTACTGTTTTTTGTAATAATGTAAGTAATAACTAGCTCTGAAAGCAGAAACATAGGCAGAATAATGGCAAGTAGATATTCAAATGTACACGGCTGGCTATTGTGGATTCCCACAGGTTCCTCTCCTTCTCCCTGGGAGCTAAACTCCAGAAACAATAAGTGAACTAGGCAAGAATTTGCTTCCTCTTCTTGCCCTCCCCCCACCCCCAAACCAGTCGCCTCAAGATCTCTCCTCTTCACTCTGCCTAACAGTAGGTTCGGCCCCAAACGCATCCTCGCCAGGCCCCTTTTCGCTCTTGTTTTTATTGCAAGGCTTCTGCACCTCGGGGCTTCCGAGGGAAGCAGCAGACACACAGCCTGCCCTTCTTCCTGCCTGCTGCGGAACAGCTCGGCCTCTCGGACCAAAGCAGGAACACGGAAGCCGCCTAAGCCGTGAGCAGCACCGAACCAAAGCAGGAACACGGAAGCCGCCTAAGCCGTGAGCAGCACCTGCTGCAACCCCTGGCAGGCGCTCCGAAGCCAATGCGCCGGCTGCTGCTGCTGCTGCCCGCCGTTTCCTTGGAGGGAGATGGAGCACGCGCCCAACGACCCCTCTCCTCCTCCTCCTCCTCGCCGGGCTGGCAGCTGGGAGGGAGTGGGGGAGGGGCCGGGGCGCGTGTGGGGAGGGGAGGGGAGGGGAGGGGAGGGGGCAGGGCTGCCTGCTGCAGTCACTCTGCTGCCACATGCCCCAGTCCCGGGAGGGAGAGGGAAAAAGAAGGCGCTGCTCCGGCGGAGGGATACAGTGTGCCGTATAAAAAGCACGCCGCGCAGCCTCACACCTACAGCATTTTTAGTGAAGCCTAACCGGAGCCCGGCTTCTTCTTCCCCTGCCGCTCCCGTGCATTTGCTAGCTTCGGCGGCTGCGCCGGGGACGCGGTCAGGCCCGCGTCCCGGAGCTCAGCTGGCGAGCTTGTGTGGCTGATCTTCGCGTTGGAGGGGGGCGGGCGGGCTGCAGCTGGATCGCCGACCCTCTTTGGGCGCAGCTGGCCTGGATCGGTGGTCTCTCTCACCTGCCTTCTCCCACCCCATTCACGGCTGCCTGCGCTGCGGGGTCTGGTCGGATGTCCTAAGAGGGGGGTGGGGGTGGCGAGGGAGCCCTGACTTGCACTTTCGCTCCCGACCCTTGATCCTTCTTGCCCAACCCAAATCTTCACCCTCCAACTCAGTCACCCACGCACCCTCTTCCCAGCTCTGGGGTTCTCGCTTCCTATCCACAGCAAAAGGAAGGGAGGGGAATAAAAACCCGGGGCTGCCTGTCTTTCAGAGAAGCCGCTTGTCCGGAACTAGAATATAAGTAGATATTCAAATGTACACCGGCCACATGACGAGGTCTGACGGGCCGGATTCGGCCCACGGACCTTGTGTTTGACACCCGTGGACTAGAATGACCCTTGGAGTCCCTTCCAACTCTACAATGCTATGATTCTGTGATTCTATACTCCCAGTGGCATTATGCCTCTGAGTACCAATTTCTGGGAATCACCAATGCGTGCTATTGTGCCCAGGTCCTGCTTAGAGTCTGATTGGCCCTTGAGAGCAAAGGATGCTAGACTAGATGGGTCATTGCCCTGGTCCAGCAGCCTTGTCTTACGTTCTTATGCAGCTGTCATCTTCTGTTTCTCATTTCCCCCCAGTCTTCAGTTATCTGCAATTCTGCATCAATTCGTTATTTATTTATTTTTTAAACTACTCAGGACAATTGGTCGGCATTTTAGTGCAAATTCCTCTCAACATTCACATTTTTTTGTATACGATTTGCCAGATTTAACGCATCTTTGCAAGTAATCTTCTCCACACAGAATGCATTTTACATGCTTATTTTTGTGAATATGTGCCTTTTTACACACATTTCTTGCTTTGAGAACAAAATTCAGAGAATTGTGCATTTTGAAGGACAACTGCCTTTCAGATCACATATTGCAAATTTGTCAAGTTCGGCTTCGAATGTGAACTGAATTAAATTTCTCCTCCATTCCCAGCAACAAGTGATATTTACAAGTATTTCCAAGAATTTCAACAGTTACCAACCATTTCAATTTTACAAACGCAATCAGCTGCTTTCCTCCTTGGGCTTTCGATGGCCCTTTCAGTGATGGGCAGCCAGGAGCCAAGTTCAGTTCCCATCCGTGGTAGCGGTCTGCCATTTTAATTTACCCAAAATGCAATGCCCTGGCCCATTAGATCTATGAAATCTATTCTTGGGTTAAGACCTGGTTTGTCCTGGCATGTTTTAAGCAACATAGCACTGGCATAGCACTGCAGATCGAAACGTGTTTCCTCATGCGCTAAGACGAGAACGTTCTCACACATTTTCTCACAGGCATCCCTGATACCAAATTTAGACCTCGTGTCCCATCAAAACTCCCATTAAATCCTCCCCCGCAGCAGACCAAAACCACACAGTAGGCAGGGCGTGTGAGAGAGCTTTAAATAGCCGGTTCCATTGCCAAGGTGGGGCTGGAGGATCCCTAAACAGCTGTACCTGCAGCCGTGGTGGAATGTGGAAGGAATTTCAAATCAAAAGCAGAGACTATGCACTATGGTGCTTTGAAGGAGGGGAAATGCAAAACGTATTGGGGAAAATTCTCCCTCGGCAGAAACAAAACAACTTCTAAAAAACCCACCATGTACTTGGGGGGGGTGATTCTTCACTCATATCCACACCATATATTTAAAACACATGGCTTCCTCCCCAAAATTCCAGAAGTTGTCGTTTATTCCTTGCCAAACTACATTTCCAAGCAACCCTAGGAAACTACAGTTCTCCAGATTCTTTGGGAGAAGGCATGCACTTTAAATGGATGTTTATAAAAGGGCACCCTCGTTATAATGTTTTAGATGCTTGTTAAAAACATTTCTGCTGCAGGAAGCCTATCCGGTCATATAATTTTGGTGTGTATGTTTTTAAAAAGTTGCTGCTTTTTATTTGTACATTACAGATCATTGCAATGCATTGTTCTATGTACACCACTTAGGGATTTATTTATTTTTTTAATTAAGCATTGTGCAGATTTTTCTAAACAAATAAATGCAATGAACTCAGAGGTACTTAACAGGATTTCGTCAGCAGAATTTCTTGCCAGTTCATCTGAGGAGGGAACAGTGCAGAGTATTAATCTCAGTGCTTTTTTTCTAGAAAATAAGGTGCCAGAATGTTCTTCCCTCAGAAGACTCAAACCCAAAATTCCCATCCTCTTTGCGGTTTGTGGGGGGGGGCGGTGTCCTCACAAGCCAGAGGCTTGTAGAGGCTGCTCAGCTGAGGGGAGGGGAGCCTTCCATGCCTCAACTGAGCAATTTAATGAGGCCCCCCCCCGCCTTTCCAGCTCACATGTACCGGAGCAGAAGGGGGGCTTGCTCAGCTGAGGCATGGCTTTCCCGCATGTCAGCTGTTAGTCGGGAGGCTGAAGAGCCTCAACAAAGCCCTGCTGCACCACCAGCTCTTGTGAGGAGACCCTCTCCAAAGCCTGTAGACGCAGTGGTGGCCACACTTGGCCCTCCAGCTGTTTTGGGACTACAGTTCCCATCATCCCTGACCACTGGTCCTGTTAGCTAGGGATGATGGGAATTGTAGTCCAAAAACAGCTGGAGGGCAAGTTTGGTCACCACTTCTAGAGGATGCCCCCCCCCCGGCTCTGAGGAGGGTCTCCTCATGACCTGGAGGCACAGCAGGGCTTTGCTGAGGCTGGTCAGGTCTCTCTCCCTACTTCCAGGGCCCACCTGAGAGGTGCTGGAACGCCATTCTGGCACGTTCTTGCTGGGAAAAAGCCCTGATTAAGCCCTGATTAAGTGAATGATCTTCCTTCTGCTGAGGGATGCATTCCCTTGGGATTAATATTTGGGGGCAGGTACATTCCATACCATCCAAGATGTCGCAGCTGAAAACCGGGACATACATTTTCTGGGCCGCACTCATTTTTGGGAGCTGTGCTCTTTCCCAGCTCTACCTAGAGATGCTGGGGTTGAACCTGAGGCCTTCTGCATGCACTGATCTAAGAGAAGGGCCATAACTCAGCAGCAGAGGACCTGATTTCTGCAAATAACTGGCCAGAAGGCTGCAGCTTTATATGTGAGGTTTCCAGATGCCCTTCACTTTACAGGATCTTTCCCATTATCTAATAATAATAATAATAATAATAATAATTATTATTATTATTATTATTATTATTATTATTATTTATTATTATTTATACCCCACCCAACTGGCTGGGTTTCCCCAGCCACTCTGGGCAGCTCCTAACAGAACATTAAAAACTTCCCTACACAGGGCTGCCTTCAGATGTCTTCTAAAAGTAAAATAGTTGTTTATTTCCTTGACATCTGATGGGAGGGCGTTCCACAGGGCGGGCGCCACTACTGAGAAGACCCTCTGTCTGGTTTCCTCTAAGCTCACATCTCACAGGGAGGGAACCACCAGAAGACCCTCGGTGCTGGACCTCAGTGTCCGGGCTGAATGATGGGGGTGGAGACGCTCCTTCAGGTATACTGGATCGAGGCCGCTTAGAGCTTTAAAAGTCAGCATCAACACTATGAATTGTGCTTGGAAACATACTGGAAGCCAATGTAGGACTTTCAGGATACCGTAACACCATAAATCCTCCAAGGGGAAGATAAACACCTTGCTCACTTGCTACGATGAACCCTTTAATTTGGCACCTGTGATGTTACTGATAGGAAGATACCGGACTGGGAGCAGATAGTCATAGATGAGGAAGCCAGAGATGGGAAAGGCTGTGTTTGCCTTCTTCCCACTCTAGCAGGGCAGGAAGTGGGCAAAGAGGCGAGGTAGACCCATGCAAAATCCACTGGAAGAATTTTGCTTGGCCGTTCTGTTTCCTGATCATCCATTGACAATGCAGCTGCTGATTTGTGTTTCCAAGTTGTTGCCCTCCAATTAATTTCAGGGTCATCAGTACCTTGCTTTAGGAATGTAAGAAGCTGCCTATAGAGAGTCAAGTTACAGTCCATCCAGCTCAGTATTCTTTACACTTTGTTGTTGTTGTTGTTTAGTCGTTTAGTCATGTCCGACTCTTCGTGACCCCATGGACCAGAGCACACCAGGCACTCCTGTCTTCCACTGCCTCCCGCAGTTTGGTCAGACTCATGCTGGTAGCTTCGAGAACACTATCCAACCATCCCATCCTCTGTCGTCCCCTTCTTGTGCCCTCCATCTTTCCCAACATCAGAGTCTTTTCCAGGGAGTCTTCTCTTCTCATGAGGTGGCCAGAGTATTGGAGCCTCAGCTTCAGGATCTGTCCTTCCAGTGAGCACTCAGGGCTGATTACCTTAAGAATGGATAGGTGTGATCTTCTCGCAGTCCATGGCACTCCCAAGTGTCCTCTCCAGCACCATAATTCAAAAGCATCAATTCTTCAGCGATCTGCCTTCTTTATGGTCCAGCACTCACTTCCATACATCACTACTGGGATGTATACACTAGGGCTTCCCAAACTTGAGTCTCTAGCTGCTTGTGGACTACATCTCCCATCACCCTGAGCTAGCAGGACCAGTGGTCAAGGATGATGGGAAATGTAGTTCAAAAAACAGCTGGAGACCCAAGTTTGGGAAACCCTGGTCTACACTTTCTAGATTTCAGGCACGAATCCTTCTCAGCCTTGCCCAGAGATGCCAAGGACCTGGAAACAGAGTTCCCCATAAGAGGGGTAGATTGTTAAGTCATTCTGGGAACTATAGCTCTGGGAGTGGAATAGGGGCCTCCAAACAACTCTCAGCCCCCTTAACAGACTGCAGCTCCCAGAATTCTTTGCGAGGGGGGGAGTCGTGACTGCTTAAAGTGGTACACAGTGTTTTAAATGTATGACGTTCATGTAATCTGGGGGAGCAGCTGTGGCATCTGGGAGGGAGATGCCTGAGCTAGATTAAAAACCCAACTCCTTGCCTCATATCCTGCAGGGAGGAGGCCAAAGGAGCTGGCTTGTGTGGTTATTGTGGTTGTAGCAATAGCAGTTTGTGTAGGTGTCCTGACTCCAACAGAGTCTGGCTGTTGCTGGTCCTTATTACAACCTTATTACACATTTGTGAGCCTGGTTGCATTTCTTCGATACATCCGGTTTGCGGACGCCAAAAGAAAACAGCACATCCCCCTCCCACTTAAAACTCCCACTGGCATACCTGAGAGAGGTGTGGTGCGTATCCAGCCAATAGACAGGCGCGGGGCCCTCTATCTGAGATCTCCCTGGATCTGTGTGCCATTCAGTCAACATTAGCCTGTGGGTAGGGATGCAGGGTTTAAGGGTTGGCACAACCAGTCTGCCATCCCAGCCTAGACTGAGCTCATTACCTATCAGGGAATCTTTAAATTGTCTTGTTGTTTGTCCTGTGAGTGTGTAGCTGAATTCCACCCCACCTTCCTGATGATAGCATCCTTAAACAGTGCACAGTGACTTCTAAGCTTCGGTTTATTGTGGGTAAATCACAGTTTTATTTGTTCATTTCTAAAATCAGGAAGTGCAGGCATCCTGGAGTCTGACAAGGGCAGACCACCAGAGATATGCTTTGCAGAATGAAGCAAATGACGCAAGCCCCCACTCTGCTGCCCTCAAAGTAAGGTAAGCACAATAAAGATGCTGGTTAATTCTGTGTCCAGAGCAGCTGTTTACCAGCTCCACCTGGTACACAGGCTGAGACCTACCTGCCCACGGACTGTCTCACCAGAGTGGTGCATGCTCTAGTTCTCTCCCACTTGGACTACTGCAATGTACTCTACGTGGGGCTACCTTTGAAGGTGACCTGGAAACTACAACTAATCCAGAACGCTGCAGCTAGACTGGTGACTGGAAGTGGCCACCGAGACCATATCACACCAGTCCTGAAAGACCTACATTGGCTTCCAGGATGTTTCCGAGCACAATTCAAAGTGTTGGCGCTGACCTTTGAAACCCTAAACGGCCTCTGTCCTGTATTCCTGAAGGAGCGTCTCCACCCCCATCATCCAGCCCGGACACACTGAGGTCCAGTGACGAGGGCCTTCTGGCGGTTCCCTCGCTGCGAGAAGTGAGGTTGCAGGGAACCAAGCAGAGGGACTTCTCGGTAGCGGTGCCCGCCCTGTGGAATGCCCTCCCAGCAGATATCAGGGCAATAAACAACTATTTTACTTTTAAAAAACAACTGAAGTCAGCCCTGTTTAGGGAAGTTTTTAATGTCTGATGTTGTATTGTTTTTAATATTTTGTTGGATGCCGCCCAGAGTGGCTGGGGAAACCCAGCCAGATGAGCGGGGTATAAATAATAAATTATTACTACTACTACTACTACTACTATTATTATTAGAATTTTACTAAACTGTTCTCTTCCCTTTTATCAAAGGGAAACGGGTTGTTGTTGTGAAGGTAAAATTGAGAGTGGGAAGATCATCTTCTGCATGACACTTTAACCGATGGAGAATTTTTTAAAAGAAAAGTAAAGAAAGAAGGGTTTTTTTAGGGGGGGGACATTAGAAGAGGCCCCAGCTCTTCAGTTTTACACAAGGAAGCGGAAATGGTGAACCGACCTGGGTTGATGGTAGTGATAGAGAAGTTTCTTCATCAGTCACTTTACCCTACTGCATAAAGTAGAAACAAGCAATATTACGCACCTTAACAGATTCCAAAAAGTTAACTTATTTTGCACGATTTATCCTGAGCACAGAATTTCAGTTTCCTCATTGCTGAACACGGACACATTAACTTCTGAGGACTGCATAGAATTTACATAAACGAGCTCTAAAAACTTTTTTTTAAAAAAATCAGGGTGTGATTTCCGCAGTTAAAACTCCCCCACTCTGCTTTTCGGCTCCTGCAAAATCCCCAGCCTCTACTGCACCCTGTAGCAGCGGTGAGTTCCACAGGTTAATTATACAGAGGTATAATAGGAGTCTTTACCTGGCATTACACATTGACTCATGGAGATGCCCTCCTCCACTACAACTATTATCCATCTCTATTATCTTGCGGTAGCTTGGCGACCGGATTGGAACACACCACAGTGCTGTAGAAAGGAAACAACATGCATGTTTGCTGCCCCAAATATCTCACACTGTGTGTCACGGTTGTCCTGGAAAACACCTGTGGCAAATTGTGGGCGATCCCCATGCTGTGTAAAATGAATGCACCCTCATGTAGGCTGTTAAAGTGTTTGGGACAGGAATCCTGCCTATTTGTTTTCATCACAAAAAAATTGGAGGCCTGAAGAGGACTGGAAATGCCACGACAATCTGGATCCAGCTGCCTGAGCAAGAATTTTGACACACTAATAAATTAACTGTATATATATATGTTAATGTATTGTTGTTGTTATTCTTATTGGATTTCTTATCCACCCTTCACCATAAGGTCCCAGGGTTGCAAAAATAAGAGGATCAGCTTTGACTGTTTCACTGCATTCACTTAACTTCTCCACCCACCATATATCCAAAGTGCTATGATACCACTATGAACAGTCCTGGCTTCCCCCAAGGAATTATGATAGTTTCTCAAGGGTGCTGAGAGTTGGTAGGAGTCCCCTATTTCCTTCCCAGAGTTACAGTTTCCAGAGTTCACCAGGAAGAGGGATTGATTGTTAAATCATTCTGGGAATTGTAGCTCTGGGAGGGGAATAGGGGTCTCCTAACAACTTGTCGCACCCTTAACAAAAGACAGCTCCATAGCTATTTAAAGTAGAATCTTAGTGCTTTAAATATGTAGTGTGAATGTGGTCCAAGACTGTGTACACACTACATTTAAAGCACATTCTTCCCCTCAAAGAATTCCGTGGCTTATCCCCCCATAGAGTTACAATTCCCAGCATCCCCTAACAAATTAGAGTTCCCAGAATTCTTTAAGGGAAGATGTGTATTTTGAATGTGTGTTAAAGGTATAGTGAGTCACTGGCCACAGGCAAAAGTGTTCCAGGTTGTTTCTGATGTAGACAGAATCAAAATAGGAAAACACTGATCAGTTAGGTGCTTTCACCTGTTGTCAGGAGGGGCACCGACTTGGGCCTCAGGTTATGGGTGCACAGCATGTGCGTCGTGACATGATGTCATATTGAAACGTGTTGTGATGTCACACGCCCTGTGGCTTCAGGACCTAACTTCCAGTGGCACCAGGTTCTGAGACCTTGCAAAGCCTCAGACAGTATCTCTGAGGCCTCAGACGTGATTTCCGGCGCTTCATGAGGCATGGGAAGTTGAGTCAGGGGCCCTGTG
This sequence comes from Podarcis raffonei, assembly GCF_027172205.1. Classification (NCBI taxonomy): domain Eukaryota; kingdom Metazoa; phylum Chordata; class Lepidosauria; order Squamata; family Lacertidae; genus Podarcis; species Podarcis raffonei. Next base: position 15,103,135 of record NC_070609.1, read on the forward strand.
GTGTGGGTGCTGAACATTTTGTGGGTGCTTGGGCCCACAGGGCCCTCTAGAGATGGCTCCCCTAGTTGTCAGTCAGCTGACACTCTGGGGAAAGTATTTAATTTTGAACCTACCACTGCGGGGAAAGTTCTTGTGGATTCTCAAGAGCCAGTGTGATGTAGTGGTTAAGAGCAGTAGACTCGTAATCTGGTGAACTGGGTTCGCTTCCCCGCTCCTCCACATGCAGCTGCTGGGTGACCTTGGGCTAGTCACACTTCTCTGAAGTCTCTCAGCCCCACTCACCTCACAGAGTGTTTGTTGTGGGGGAGGAAGGGAAAGGAGAATGTTAGCTGCTTTGAGACTCCTTTGGGTAGTGATAAAGCAGGATACCAAATCCAAGCTCTTCTTCTCACAAGGAGGGAATTGAAGCATCCTTTTTGGTGCACATGGATGGGCAAGGATGGCAGGTGATGCAAGCGGTCAAATGACCACTGAGTCTAAAGGAGTCTCGGCCAACTTTGGTGGGCATGGATGTAGAGAGAGAGTTTTATAGAGAGTTTTATTTCAACAACTGAGCCTGAAATTCATCACTCCACATTTAAGGGCAGGTCACAGTTGCCAACCATGCTTCAGGAGAGCTCGGTGATGACCCTGCAGGATTCTTCAAAGTGCTGTTTACAAAGCAGACAGAACATTGCAGCAGGTTTTGCAATACTCGTTCTGCCATTTCCCCATACCAGCACACGTTGCGGTTAAAGCAAACTCTTGCCCCAGCCTGGGAACTTTCACTCACCTCTCCGGACCCCCCACCTGTTCCTTTCTCTCCTGTTAATTCCCTCCCCCTTCCTTGATCCTCCAGCAAAAGCAAAATCGGCATCACCTTTGCAGAGCCCACACGCAAACAATATTAGGCAAGTGTGTGGATTTATCCATGTGAGAGCAGAAAACCTGTAGCGGACTCAGAACCGAATGTCCCTGATTGCTCAGCATTACGAAAGGAGGAACTCGTGCATTTCAAACCGTTAAGATTGCAAAGGCTGAATTCAAAGTTGCAGGCATGGCTGGGAATGGTGAAATCCCAACTGTTGACAAGCTCCACCTACCAAAACCCCAGATCTACTCAGTCCTGGTGCATCAAGAAGGAGGGGATAGGAAGCTGCACTAGAGCATGCAGGAGAACCTTGGGACCATTTTCAAACAGGAGTCTCTAAAACCCCACCTGGAGATGGTGGGGGTTGAAGCTGAGATCTTCTGCATGCAGAACAGATGCTCTGCCACTGTTTCTCTCCAGCAAATGCTGGTCCTCAATAGCACAATTAAAGAACTTTGCACTTTGCTAGAGAAGCAGGTCAGGCCTTGACGCATGAAGCCTCATTTTGTGATTTAGCTTGTCCACCTCATTGCTGCAGTAGCCTGGAGCGAACCACGTCTCTTAGCCTTGGTTCCCTTTGTTAGGGTTGCCAGCAGACTGGAAAAGCGACAAAGCAGCCAGGTCATCTTTGCAAAAAATACAACCTGCAGGAGCCCCTGGGTGTTGGACCACATCCGCACTATCCACTTATAGCAGTATTATACCTCTTTAAACAGCCATGGCTTCCCCCTCTGAGCTATAACACTTATTCATCAAGTCCTGCTTCCCACAATGACCTATTAAATGCTTCCAGGAAGCTCATGAGCAGGGTACAAAGGCAACCGCTCTCTCCCACAGCTCCTCTAGGAAACCACTGTCATTCAGTGGTATATTGTCTCGTCTGTGGAGGCTCCATGGAGGTCTGTTTATGGCAAACAGCCATTAGGCCTATTCGCCTTAAGGAGTGTGTCACCTCCTTAAAGTCATCAGCACACCTTGTGTCAGCAAACATGTTGGGTAAAGAAACCAGGTTAGGCTACATCAACGGTCAAGAAACATCAATGGTCAGGAATTAAGACAGGGTCACAGGTCTTCCATCCTTGGCCTACAGGACTATGTTCCTGAAAGATTGTCTCACCTCTTTAAATCTGTCATGTTGTGAGGATGCCCGATTATCGTCTTCCAAAGCAACTACTCTATTCTGAACTTAAAAATGGAAAGCACAATGCTGGTGGTCAACAAAAGAAGTTTAAAGACACTCTCAAGGCAAATAAAATAAAAAAGTAGTATAAACACCGACAACTGGGGAACACAGGGGGGCAAGCGCTCCAATTGGAGAACAGCCTTTACCAAAGGTGTCATGGACTTTGAAGACACTCAAATTCAGGACGAAAGGGAGAAGCGTGCTAAGAGGAAGACACGTTTGGCAAACCCTCACCATGATCAACTCCCACCCGCAAACCTATGTCCCCACTGTGGAAGGACATGTGGATCCAGAATTGGCCTCCACAGTCACTTATGGACTCACTGTTAAAACTGTGTTTATGGAAGACAATCTTACTCAGCTATGAGTGATCATCAAAGAAAGAAGACCCAGCCGTCTCTGCCCTCTGCAGTTGAGGACCTCCTGCAGAGGACCTCCTCCTATCAGGAGTTCCATTCTGAACAATAAAGGAACTGGGCCTTTAGTCATAGCGACTCCTATCCTCTGGGTTCCCCCAACCCCAAATATTAGAAAGGCATGATCTCTGTTCTTTCTGGTACCTACGGAAGGCCTTCCTCTTCCAACAGGCATTTCAGTTAGCTGCTGCACCGGAATGGCTTTTAAAAATATTTGCATTGTTTTATCTGTTGTTTGCCATGCTAGGCAGCTAGGGAGGAAGGGCAGGAAGTAGATTTACTAATTATCACCCAGTGGGCTCCCATAGTATGTTGGGAATGTACAAATATGATGTCCGATGTTTGCGGAGGCTTCCTACAGAAGCCTCGTCTCACCCCGTGAGTCAGAGATGCAAGAGCAGGCTTGCAGCAGTGACAATGATGCTCCAAAGGTAGTGCAAATATTTGACAGCTGCAACGAGATTCTGATCTGAGTGACAGGAAGGAGCCAGCAGTAAATCACTGTTGGAGTTAACTCTTTGTTAGCAAGAACACAAACTGCACCGCCTTGGCAGAGTATCAGGCCGAATGAGCACAATAAGCTCATCCCTCCTAAGTTTTGCCCCTGTGGATCAGTTGCTGAGACTGAAAGTACCAGCCTCTCCAGTTTCTCCCATGCAACCTGAGACTGTGCCTTGTGTGAAGCCAATCTCTCCTCCACCCTCTTCATGCCTCTTCTGGTTGTGGGAGACAAGCAGGGAGGGGAGCCTGTCGCAGGAGGGGGAGACACCCATGACTCTTCAGCAGCCAGACTTATTTCTGCCCCCTGCTTCAGCTTTCGGACTGACTCTTCCAGACTCCCCCCACCCCACCCCAGCACTGTTACCACTTCAGCTTCTGACAATACCTCCTCTTTCCAGTCTTCTCCCTCTTACATAGCTGTCCCACCACCAATCCCCGGGTTCTGGGTCTTCTTCCCTCAGGGATTCCCCAGTTGGCTCCTGCCACCGCTCCTCTGTGTCCAACCAGTCCATGACACGGATTGTTCAGACATCCAGATAGCGTAAGCACAACTAACTGCAACTCTTAACCTTGCAAGCTCAGTGGCACAGGACAGGGCTATAGGGATGTGGGTGGCACTGTGGTCTAAAATACTGAACCTCTTGGGCTTGCCAATAAGGTTGGTGGTTTGAATCCCCGCAACAGGGTGAGCTCCCGTTGCTCTATCCTAGCTCCTGCCAACCTAGCAGTTTGACAGCATACCAGTGCAAGCAGATAAATAGGTACCGCTGCAACAGATACCTATTTCTGTGCCCTCTGGCACGGGTCACGGTGTCCTGTTGCCCAGAAGTGGTTTAGTCATGCTGGCCACATGACCCAGAAGTCTGTGGACAAATGCCGGCTCCCTCGGCCTGAAAGTGAGATGACTGCCACAACCCCATAGCCGCCTCCGACTGGACTTAACCACCCAGGGGTCCTTTACCTTTTTACAGGCAGGGCTTCCATGTAAAGCCCCCCAGGTTCAGTTGCTGTTATCTGTAGGATGGATTGGGAGACTCCCATAGATCTGTCAGTGTCATAGCTAGATGGGACTTATGGTCCCATCATTCAGCTTTGTTGAGAGGTCCGCACAATGGCGCAATCATTTTAACTACCCATGATGTGAATTCCAGAGCCAATGTAATCACCAAATGCCGCTTCTCCTAAGATTTGTTCTTCCGGGGGGGCGGGGGCTCCCTTCTGCATGATCTTAAGTCCTCAATTCAGGCACAGCCCTTGTGGCAAAAAGGTAGGGCAAAAGGTTAACTAAAGGGCAAAACAGATTCTTTTGTTTTAGCAACAGAAAAAGGCCTGTGTTTGGGGTGTGCCAGATACTGGCTTTACACATAGCTATTAGGATCAGAGGGGATCGCATGCACAGGTCAAGGAAGCTACATGGCCCCACCCTTTTTTTGTTGTAGGCAAAAGTGGCTCAGTGGAATTCCCACCGTATTGGCTGACCCGGATTCTTCCAGGAGAGGGAAGAGATTTTCTCCCTCTCGCATTAATACTAGAACACGTGGACATCCAAGGAAGGTAAATTAACTTTTTCATGCAGTACATAAACTATGGAACACGCTCCCAAAGGAGGCAATGGTGGCCACAAACTCGAATGGCTTTAAAAGAGGGCATGAGAAATTTATGGAGAAAGCAATCAATGGTTACTAGCTGGGCCATCAGCCCAGTGCCTTCCAACGCCAGCTTTTCTTATTAAAAGACAGGAACAAAAGCAGTATGAATGCATGCCGCTGCTGCCAGGCATGCACACCTGTGTGCACTGCATCATGGGTTATATGGTCTCTGTCCACAGGGGCTGCAACTATTAACTACATGGGGCCCCAGAACCAGCTGTTGGGCCTGCAAGGCTGCTTTGCCCCCAAGCCATGCCCCTGTGCCATACACCTGATGCCAGTTAAGTCTGGCTTGGCCCATATGGAATTTTCAAGCATTGATCAGCAGATGGTTGGCTCCCAACAAAGCCCTGTGGTTTTGCAATTGTAGTTCTTGGGCAAAAAAAACAGGTCACCCAACAACACCTGCACGTCAACTATCTTAACAGGCAACATATTGTGGACTAGAACCTTGTGAATTTGTACACAACAAAACACAAATACACAAAACACACGGGCACCAAAGCAGCAGGGTGATGAAAGTGCAATAATTTATTCATGTGAACACCATCTGTGAAGTCTCGGATTTGGCGGTAAGTAAGGAGACATGCCCCACTCCGTTACAGAAAACAGATGGGGAGGAGTGGGGGGGGGAGAGAACAGAGCAAGCAAACTCCATTTAAGTGCAGAGGCTCATGGGCAGAAGTTGGCAAAGTGAAGCAGAATCCAGGCCAGCTTGCATTTCTCCCTATTACCATGCAGGGCGGAGGAAGAGGAGGAAGGCTCTTAATCCACCTCTTCGATGGTGGGGCCTGAAGAGCCACCGCCAGCTCCTCCGGCTCCTGGGAAGCCCCCGGGCATCCCACCCGGCATGCCCCCGGGCATGCCCCCTGCCCCTTGGTACAGCTTGGTAATGATGGGGTTGCAGACGTTCTGCAGCTCCTTCTGCTGGTGCTCATATTCATCCTTTTCCGCCATCTGGGTGAGACAAGGAAAGAAGAGGTGCGATACCGTTAAGGATATTCTGAACTTTAACAAGCTCATCTTTCGTTTCCCATTCTAACAACAGATTGTAGATTTTAGATAGTAAGTTTTTCTTTGTTTTGTAAAAGTCCTTTTCAAATTGTGAGCTTTGGTCCGGGGAAAACCATTTTTCCTGTTTGTTTTAAACGTTTCATACAATAGATGATATTGTAACCTGTCTGTAACATGGCTCCTTACATTTTCTATTGATTTCAATTAAGCCCCCCCCCCCCTTCTGTAAAGTGTAGCAATTCCCTGTAAGTTGCCCATTGTCTTTCCATATTAACTCTCTTTATTGCAATAACCTCAATGGGAGAGAGCCACAGAGGTGTTTTCCTTTCCAGCAAATTTTGATATTCTTCCCAAACGCTATACAAATGCTTCCTTAGAATATGGTTCATAAAGCCTTTATAGATTTTCGCCTTCCCATACCCCAAGGCATGCATGCCAGCCTTATTATTCAATGGATTATTGGATTATTGAATGGTTTAGTTCATGTAAAATATGCAGGGATGTATGGCATGCAAAATGAACCACCGAAAGAGAAGGGAAGTTATTGATTTAAGGTTGTTTAAATGAATATTTTGAAATGTAATTTAGAAAATTTAACAAAAATTGTGTGTGTATACACACACACACAAAATCCTCAGCCAGTTCCCCCCTCTACGACAGATCAAAAGGATGTATGCTTTGGTGTTTTGCTCCTTCAGGAAGAGACACTGATTTCTCTGTCCTTCCTTAGCAGCTAGCACTCTCCCCAGGAAACCATGTTTCAGCAAAGTTAGATTTGGCTTTTCAGCCAATCTGCAAAGGGGAAGATCTATATTACGCCAAACTTATGCTCCATCACTCGGATGCTTTGGCTGCCCTCTAGTGGAAAACAGCTGAACAACAACAACAACCCGCGATTCAAAGGCGAACTCAAAATGCCGCAATAAGGTTCCAACAGAAGTGGAACTGACACGTCACACTTCCACTTGTGCTGTGCCTAGAAAGCATGGGTCTGAGAAATTCTTCCACTGGCCCTGCTCCTTTTCCAAGGAAAGATCAGCGATATAGCAGAACAAACGGGAATCTGGGGGAAACCCGAATTGCATTTGCTCCGATTGAGCGCTCAACAGCGCTTTTCCCTTGTGGGGGAGCAGTGGAACAAGAGAAAACATAAGCCCTAGGTTACAATTCCCAGGAAAACCTGCAGAGAAGCCATGTTGCATCTATAGCAGTAAACAAAGCCTCGCTCGCCTGTAGTTTGCTGTGCTATACCAAGGCAACTAAGGTTGTTTATCACTGGAGATCTGAAATCCTGTAAAAAAAACCCCTCCTCTGCCATCACACATTGCTTTACTGCAGGCAAGGGGGAGCACTGTGGCCCTGCAGAAGTAGCTCCCACTACCTCTAACTGTTACCCATCTGGCAAGGGTATCTGATGGGAGCTGGAGTCATAGAAGCATAGTGTCAGTTAGAAGGGACCCCAAAGTTCATTTAGCCCAACTCCCTGCAATGCAGGAATCTCTCAACTACAGCATTCACGACAGATAAACATCCAACCTCTGCTAAAAAAAAACCTCCAAGGGAGAAGAGCCCACAACACACAAAGTGCTGCAGGTTCCTCAACCTCGCATTAGCATTTTGATTATTATTTATTAAATCTGTATACCGCCCTTCACCCGCAGATCTCAGTGCGGTTCACAATGTAAAACTGCAATATAAAAACCGCAAAATACGTAGTAGAAATAAGAACCGAACCTCCTTGATTACTTGCAGTATGTGCCTCATTAAGTCCTATTTACCTTAACTTCCCCCTCCTGCCTCATTGTGGCTTCTTTTCCAAACAGGAAGTACATTTCAAGACAAGTACCGCCGCTGCTCACGCCCTTTGCAAGCTCACCTGGTTCCTGTCCAGCCAAGAAATGACCTCGTTGCACTTGTCCAGGATCTTCTGCTTGTCCTCCGGGGACAGCTTGTCCTTGAGCTTCTCGTCTTCCGCCGTGCTCTTCATGTTGAAGGCCAGGGACTCCAGGGAGTTCTTGGCCGTGATCTTCTCCCTCTGGATCTCGTCCTCAGCCTTGTACTGCTCTGCCTCTTGGACCATGCGCTCAATCTCCTCCTTGCTCAGGCGGCCTGCGGCACAAGAGAGAAGCCACACAGGTCAGTGGCAAACTACTAAGCCGGTGGGGGGGCTGTCTGCAGGTTATCTAGATGTTGTCTGGATTCCTACCCTCCCCAGCCAACATGGCCAATGCTCAAGGATGGTAGGAGCTGGGACACAGCAATTGTGCCACAGGTGTCCCCATGCCTGCTCCAAATATACTGATGCTGACTGGATGACAAGAGACACATCACTGTACTGCATGCCAAAATCCAGCCATTACACTAACATTCACTGGATCCCAATCAATAAAACTTATGGGTCATCCACACCTCTGTTTCTCCCATGATTTCTTTTTAAAAAGTTTTTATTTATACTTTTCAAGTTTATACATTTCATTAGTTTTACAATCAATTTAACATTTCAATGTTTGACTTTCTTCCCCCTCTTTCTGCAGTTCCTTAAATTTATTTTTTAACATCTGCATATCCAAACTCATTTAATTTGCTCCTTTAATTATCGCCTTTAAATATATACTCTTATGAAACTGCAGATTGTTACAATAATCCTGGCAATGTTTCTACCTGTTTGCAATTTATCTGTAAATACTCAATAAACCATTTCCATTCTTTTATAAATTCCCCCCTGATTTCTAGTCCTGGGTTTGAGTTGGTTCTTTTTCCTTTAATCTGCAGAAAACCCAGTGGACATTTGTTCCAAATCAGCAGTAAACAGGGGGGTTTCCCAGGGAAAGTGGCAGGACAAAAAAAAAAGAAAGACAGAAAAAGAACCTCAGACCCGTGACTAGAAATCTTGTGGGAAAGAGAAGTGCGGATGAGCACATTTAACCCTCCAGACTATAACTGAAACAAATCTGGCTGCATTCAGGCAGCACTTCATTCTGTCTTCCCCCATGCTTCCTAATTCCCACATGTATTTAGGCGCCAGGCAAAAACATTCCCTCTTCTCCCAGCCCTTTGGCTAATAAAACCCTCTATGGCCTTCTAAATTTTGTGTGTGTGTGTGTGTGTGTGTGTGTTACTACGCTACGCATTTTTGTGCTTTGATATGGTAAGACGCGCTGTGACCCTCGGACAAAGAAATTTCATTAATAATAATAATATCGCTTGGTTTATTCATTTGCAGATCTTCACTCCCTATTCCACTGGGCTACTAGAGAACAAAAAAATTCAAACCTTCAATGGAATCCAAGCAGAGTTGGCACATTGGCCTGTTTGGGGCATATGTGCTGGTGTTGATTGGGTGCCCAGATTAGCAACCACAGGGATGTGTTGTGACGGGCAAGAGCCTATAGCTGCTGTGCCCGCCCCCCTTCGGCCAGCGTACTCACCCTTATCGTTGGTGATGGTGATCTTATTCTCCTTGCCAGTGCTCTTGTCCACGGCCGAGACGTTGAGGATGCCGTTGGCATCTATGTCGAAGGTCACTTCGATCTGGGGGACGCCGCGAGGAGCAGGGGGGATGCCCGTCAGCTCAAACTTGCCCAGCAAATTATTGTCTTTGGTCATGGCACGCTCTCCCTCGTATACCTATTTGCAGAAGGTGGGGTGGGGTTCAGAGGAAGGAAGGAGAACACCAGGAGGTTAGAAAGCAAAGGTTGGTTCTCCCAACGCAACCACACCATGCAAGAAACTATGTGTGCATCCTTCGAGCAACTACACAAAACCCCCCTTCGCTTCAGTCAACTGAGTCTGTGCCATTGTTTTGGCAATGCTCGGCCTGCTAAATGCAACGCTCAGCCAACATCCCATAATGCTCCCTTGCCATGGTCACAGTCACCCCCCTTTACCTGAATGAGCACCCCAGGCTGGTTGTCTGAGTATGTGGTGAAAGTCTGGGTCTGCTTGGTGGGGATGGTTGTGTTGCGCTTGATGAGGGCGGTCATCACCCCGCCAGCCGTCTCGATTCCCAGGGACAGAGGTGTGACGTCCAGCAGCAGCAGGTCCTGCACGTTTTCGGACTTGTCCCCACAGAGGATGGCAGCCTGGACAGCTGTGGGGGAGAAGAGCAACGCAGGTGGTGATGGAGCAGTCAAGCCAACAGACAGGAATTTAGGCCTGATCTAGCAGGCTCGTCTTATGCTCTTAAGAAGACAACCAGTTTCTCTCCAGTCGTGACCACTGGCCGTTCCAAAGCCCTCCTGAGTTTCCTCCAACCTTGGAGAAATTTTGTAAGACCACTTTGCAGAACTGTAGCTCTGTGAGGGAAGCAGCAATCTCCCAAAAACTCCTAGCACCCTTTGTTAGTTGGCATTTCTAGCGCAAAAAGTATGAATCTGATGTGTAGAGATCTTTCCTATTCTAATTAATTCAAGAGCGTTCTGGAAGCTTTGTGTGAAAGAAACAAGCAAAAGGTTTGTGATGTTTGAGTTATTCCTTCAGAGAAGCTGAGTACAACTGGCTTAAAATTGATTCTCTTATCTCTTCTGTCAAGGTCATGCCGACTATAAAAACAGGCCAGGAGGAGCCTGGGTTTCACCTTCTGTCTTTCTTTCCTTCTGGCGTGGTGTTCTGTACACAGTATGCTTAGTGTTAAGGCTTTAGTCTTATTATAAGTTATTGTAAGTTAAAGTTAAGTCTGCGGCAACTGGATTTCTTATGGACTGAACGTATTGGATTTGTGACCATTATGCTCGTTTCCCTCAGCAGCAGTAAAGCTCTGCTGAATGAAATATTAATTGCCTCTGGACTATTAATCCTGCAACATGTTTAAGCTTTTACTCTGCTAACTGTATGTTGGGATTCGACTCTGGATCAATACTGAGTAGAATTCCATGACACCCTTAACCAACTACAACCCCCAGGGTGCTTTGGGGGAGGCCATGGCTGCTTAAAGGGGTATTGTAGTGCTGGGTGTGGTAAAAAGATATAATGAGGACACCTCCTGGAAGATCAGAAGAATTACAACCTGCTTCTGTCCTGATGGGGCAGGTGGAAGCCAACGCGATTCTATCAGCATTCCCAAACGGTACTATCAACACTAGACTTTTAATGCTTTGTAGAATTACATTGAATACTGCATCCCTAGAAGCCAGGCGTGAAACGTGGCCCTCCAAGAATCTCTATCTGGTCCTTGGGACAGTGCCCAGGCCACAGCCTTTGCTGGCCCCATTTCTGCCTGGCTAGAAATGTATCCTTGGACCCTGCTGACGCTTCTTGCTTTCCTGGTGGGAGTGCGAAGAAACCTCTGGCTTCCACTTGACTGGAGTGTCACCCACTGATCACAGGTAGAGTCACGGCTCAGGACCATATGAACCAACCCAGACCCTGTGAGAGGTCTGGAGGTCAGCAACACAAGGGCCTTTTCTGCGGTGGCTCCCTGTTTATGGAATGCTCTCCCCTGGGAGGCCTGCCGGACACCTTCACAACATATATTTAGGTGGCGATGGAAAAAGTTTCTCTTCAGCCAGGCCTTGAACTAGTTAACATTATATATCCTGTTAACATGTTTGTGGAAAGGGGGTTATTAGTTTGGTCTTGTTTTTGTTATGTATTTTGCGTTTTTATTTTGTGAACCGCCTCAGGATCTTTGGATGAGGGGAAGTATACAGATTTAATACAGTGGTACCTCGTGTTACGGACGGAATCCATTCCAGAGGCCCGTCCGTAATGTGAAATGCCCACAACTCGAAGCGCTGCGTCTGCACTGGCGAGCTTTGGCACTTCTGAGCATAGCGCAATTCTGCGCATGCACGAGTGGCGAAACCGGGAAGTAACCCGTTCCGGTACTTCCGGGTTGCCGTGTGACGTAACACGAAAAGGCACAACATGAAGCACACACAACATAAGGTATGACTGTAAATGATAAAGGGGTTAAACGTCTTGCTTCACCCACTCAAGCCTCTGGCCCCACCCTTGACTGGCATGCAGCTCTTTGATTGACAAAGGTTCACCACCCTTTGCTCAATACTTCATTGCCCTTTCTTTGGTATGCAGCGCGGTCGGTTGAGTAGCAAATCCAGATTGACTGCTTCACCCTTCCAACACCAGCGTGAACGTTAAGAAGAGCTTGGCTGCTGAATCAGCCCAGTGGCCCATCTAATCTAGAATCCTGTTCTCACAGTGTCCAACCAGAAGCTTATGGGAAACCCAGTGCTGTTTTTCTAGAAAAAGTGGTGCCAGAACTCACCCTGCACCCCTCCCTCATTGTCTTAGAATGGCAGTAGTGCTCACGAGAGATGCCGGGACTGAGTTCCTGCGAGTTCCGGCTGAAAAAAAGCCCTGTGGGGAAACCCCAAGCAGGAAGCTGAGGATACCAGACCTCGCACCATCTGAGGTTTCCAGCAGCTGGGAGAGGCAAGCATGCTACTGAATACCAACAACTGAGGCAGAATGCATCCATCAGGGTTAGCGGGCAAAGCCAGGCATCTGCTCAGGCCCCAATAACTGGCAGAGGGCCCTCTTCTTATTTTTCAGGAGGCAACTTAAGATGGTTAGATGATGGAAACCAGCTGCCTCAGAAAAGCTGCAGCAGTTATGGGAGAGGAGAGACTATGGGTCCCCTGCAGAGACCTGGGTTCCTGGAATGTACCTAAGAACACCAACCCCTGATATCAACAGCACTGCCTGCAGGAGTGGGCAAAAGGTTTTATCTACTAGTCCAGCATCATGTTCTCAGAGGGGCCAGCCAGATGGGAAGCCCAAAAGCAGCACCCGCACTCTCTCCTGCCGTTTTCAGCAATTATTATTCTGTCTCTGACAGAGGAAGGCAAAACTTAGCCATCGGGCTTCTCCCCACTTGTGTTTCCTAGAAGGCTGTCATTTCTGTTCTGGCAAAATACAGGACAGGGCGGCTGGGGGCGATTCCCCACCCCCATCTGGTGCTGCAGTGGCTTCAAAGCAATCCATTAAAATCTACTGCAGCCTAACCAGGTGGCCCCCTCTGGAATTTGTCACACACACACACACCTGTCCATCTTTCTGGGCTACATGAACCTTTCACACACCCTTTCCAACGCGTGCATTTGGAAAGGATCCCTAACTTGGCACTGAGAGAGAAGAACCTGAAATACGGGACAGAACCGTATCAATACAGGACGTAGCATTTTATATCAAAGTATGAGAAAATCCTGCATTATAACAGGACAGGTGGCAACCCTCGTTTCCTAGCAACCGGCATTCTGAGGCCTACCACCTCTGGCAAGACTCTCTTACCTGCGCCATAGGCCACTGCTTCATCAGGGTTGATGCTCTTATTGAGTTCCCTGCCATTGAAGAAGTCCTGCAGGAGCTTCTGGATCTTGGGGATGCGGGTGGAGCCACCAACCAGCACAATGTCGTGCACCTGAGACTTATCTAGCTTGGCGTCCCGCAGGGCCTTCTCCACGGGCTCCAGGGTGCCCCGGAAGAGGTCGGCGTTCAGCTCCTCAAAGCGGGCCCGGGTGATGGAGGTGTAGAAGTCTATGCCCTCGTAGAGGGAGTCGATCTCAATGGAGGCCTGGGTGGAGGAGCTGAGGGTGCGCTTGGCCCGCTCGCAGGCGGTGCGCAACCTCCGGACCGCCCGCTTGTTGTCCGTGATGTCCTTCTTGTGCTTGCGCTTGAACTCTGACACAAAGTGGTTCACCATGCGGTTGTCAAAGTCCTCGCCGCCCAGGTGGGTGTCGCCAGCCGTTGATTTCACCTCAAAGATGCCGTCCTCAATGGTCAGGATGGAGACGTCGAAAGTGCCGCCGCCCAGGTCAAAGATGAGGACGTTGCGCTCGCCGCCAACCTGCAGGAAGGATGGACCAGCAACATGTAAGAAGAACCGTGGCCTGTTTTGGGTGGAATTCCAGTACCTTCAACCAAAACTAAACACACAAACACAAATTCCACCACTTAACCATGAACCAAAGAACAGGACTCAATTGCAGACCTGAGCTTGGATTATTGTCAGGATTCTCTCAGAAGATTGCTGGGAACTGTAGTTTTTGTGATAGCCCTTAGGACCACGTTCGTATCAAACATGTAAAGCACTCTGATACCCCGTTAAATTATTCCCCCAAATAATTCTGGCACCTGCAGTTTGCCAAGGGTGCTGCGAGTTTTTCAGAGACCCCACTCTCTCTCAGAGAGTTAGAGCTCCCAGAGTTCCTTGGGAAGAGGGATTAAAAGTGCACCGGGAATTGTAGTTCTGGGAGGGGTATAGGTTGGTCTCCTGTCAGCACCCTTAAACTGCAATTCCCAGAATTCTTTGGGAATTGAAAGTGCTTTAAAAGTACGAATTCGACCCAAGAACTTTCTGGGATCTTCTTGCCTAGAAGCGAGGGAAACCTGTGGTCCTCCAAGCTGTTGCTGGGACTCTCACTCTCATCAGCCCCGGCCAGCATGGCCAAGGGTCAAGAACAGTGTGAGTTGTAGTCCAGCAACACCAAGGGGTCACAGGCAACCCTGCTCACGGAACCTAAGTGTTGTGTCCTCTTCCCTGCATTTCACTGTCCCAGGCTTAGTCCAAACCTAGCAACATGGGGGAGGGTGGCAGTGAAACCCCTCCTGACCTTTTTGTCCAGGCCATACGCTATGGCAGCTGCTGTGGGCTCGTTGATGATGCGGAGGACGTTGAGGCCCGAGATGGTGCCGGCGTCCTTAGTGGCTTGTCGCTGGGAGTCATTGAAGTAGGCCGGGACTGTAATGACGGCATTGGCAATAGTCTGTGGTGGAAAGAGGGAGAAAGAATGGGAATTAGATGACTGCTCTTGCACCCATTTTGTTGGTGGTGGTGGTGGGTATTTTGTTGAAGGTAGAGAAAAGAAAGGGGGAATTCAAATTCGCCTCATAGTCCTTTGCCTCTCCCACTCAACATTCCAAGCTTTTCTTTTGTAAAAGGCCCAGAATCAATCCCGAGCACTGCCAAAAAGACCCAGAACCAGTGTACTGGAATTCTGGAGAGCAGCTGCAGGTCTAATATATAGACCAGAGCTTCCTGTCACCATTGCTCCCCAGTCATAACTAAACCAAAGTACAGTCTTACCTCGGTTTTCAAACAGCTTAGTTCTCGAACGTTTTGGCTCCCGAATGCCACAAACCCGGAAGTGACTGTTCTGGTTTGCGAACTATTTTTGGAAGCCGAACATCCGACGGGGCTTGCGATTGGCTGCAGGAGCTTCCTGCAGCCAATCAGAAGCCGCGCTTTGGTTTCCGAACATTTTGGAAGTTGAACGGACCTCCGGAACGTATTCCGTTCGACTTCCAAGGTACGACTGTACTTGAAAAGGCAACTGCTCACTTTCACTCCTTTCCACTTACAATTCATTCCCTTCCAGCTAGAATTTAAGACTGTATGCTCCTTGTGGCAGAGATCTATCCTTTTGTTTACAAGTCTCCACAAAGTGTGGTTGGCACCGATAGCACAGCGGGCCAAATCTTTTCATTTCTCCCACCCTAGGACCAACTTTAACAGTCGGCGGGTTAACACACCTGATGCCAGAGGAAGATTCTGAACATTTCAATGCCGTTTTGGTGATTTATCACATTTCAAATTCGGATACACAAAACACTCTTCTCCCACTACATTGTGGAATTTGGCTTTCATGATGTGTTTTGCTCTCGTTTTTCTATATTACCCATTCTACATCTATTTGGAAAACACCGCCTCTGTACTGATCTGGTGTTTCATAACTTTGATTACGGAGTTTACTTTTCCGAACTTTTCATCTTACATTATTTTTTTAAAAAAATAAAAGCTTTATAAAAATAATCTGGCATTAAGAAGATTGAACCCTCCACTGACCAAGCTGGTGAGAGGAGTTTTCAGTCCTGTTGGCTGCAGGGGTTTCCTCCATTAGCACATTCCCAGCAGGATTGAACCCTACTCCTTGCCCATCCGGGTGAACTTGTTGACACTTGCAAGCTTCTTTTCTCCAGCTCTGGAGGGTAGGACTCGAACCAATGGCTTTGAGTTACAAAAAAGGAGATTCCGACTAAACATCAGAAAGAACTTTCCGACAGTAAGAACTGTTTGACAGGGGAACAGACCCCCACAAGAGGTGGTGGGACTCTCCTTCCTTTTAAGCAGAGGTTGGATGGCCATCTGTCATGGATGCTTTAGCCAAGATTTCTGCATTGCAGGGGGTTGGGCCAGAGGACTCTCATTATCCCTTCCCAAAGCTACAGTTCTGTGATTCTATGAACTGGAACCCCCTGGCAAGCCCAAATTTGCCCACAAGCCAAAGGTTCAACCACCCCACTGGCATAAGCAATAATCCTTCACTGCAGCTGGAGCCAACATCCCTCACGCTACCCACCTTGCCCAGGTAGGCCTCTGCAATTTCCTTCATCTTGGTGAGGACCATCGACGAGATCTCCTCGGCGTAGAAGGACTTTGTCTCCCCTTTGTACTCCACCTGCACCTTGGGACGACCCCCGTCGTTGATGACCTGGAAGGGCCAGTGTTTCATGTCCGAATGGACCACGGGATCGTCGAAACGGCGGCCGATAAGGCGCTTGGCATCTGGGAAAAGGAGAGGCAGGGAAACAGTAATGAGATCTTCCAAGGAATAACAGCTTCCCTCAGGGAGCTAAGAGATGAGTAAGTCAAGAGCTCCATTATTCACATGCACTTAATCCACGTTCCCCTTCCAGGCGCTCCATGCCAGCAGGGAAAAAAGTGGGCAAAGCAAGAAATGTAAATTTTACCTACGCAAACGAGGCTAATTTCTACATACCCCTCTCTATCCTCCCTCCAGGGGTTGCTTCAGAAAAGCCTGTGACTCCTGAGGGAAGGGGACCCCAAACCAAGAAGTCTGTGCCATCAGCTGCTTCAATCTCTGTTGCCTCTGGCCCCATCCACCCCTGGAAAGCGACCCCCTGGGAGGTTGCATAAGGAATTTGTGCTTTCAAGCTAACACACCTGGTCAGCTGTTATCTAAATCAGCCAGCACTAGAATAAAGCCATCCATGAGATTGAGGTTGAATCCTGACAAGTAGTACTGTTTTTGGGGGACAGGGGGTGAGCTGGTGTGGAGGACTCCCTGGTCCTTAATGGGGTAACTGATGCGCAAAAGGACCGGGTGCACAGCCTGGGAGTCATTTTGGACTCACAGCTGTCCATGACGGCACAGGTCAAATTTGTGTCCAGGGCTCCATCTGATACGCAGGCTGAGACCCTACCTGCCCGCAGACTGTCTCGCCAGAGTGGTGCATGCTCTGGTTATCTCCCACTTGGACTAATGCAATGCGCTCTACGTGGGGCTACCTTTGAAGGTGACCCGGAAACTACAACTAATCCACAATGCGGCAGCTAGACTGGTGACTGGGAGTGGCCGTTGAGATCATATAACATTAGTCCTGAAATGTACACTGGCTCCCAGTACATTTCCGAGCACAATTCAAAGTGTTGGTGCTGACCTTTAAAGCCCTAAATGACCTTGGCCTAGTATACCTGAAAGAGCATCTCCACCCCCATTGTCCAGCCCAGAAACTGAGGTCCAGGTCTGAGGGCCTTCTGCAGTTCCTTCCCTGCGAAAAGTGAAGTTACAGGGAACCAGGCAGAGGACCTATTCAGTAGTGGCGCCCACCCTGTGGAACACCCTCCCATCAGATGTCAAGGAAATAAACAACTATTTGACTTTTAGAAGGCATCTGAAGTCAGACCCATTTAGGGAAGTTTTTAATGTTTCATGTTTCATTGTGTTTTTAATATTCTGTTGGGAGCCACCCAGAGTGGCTGGGGAGGCCCGGCCAGATGGGCGGGATATAAGTAATAAATTTATTATCCTCCTCCTCTTCCTCCCAAAGGATCTCCCTGGGAGGATGCAGCGGGGTCCCTCAGCCCTCAGATGGAACTTATCACCCCTCCAGATGGCGTGGCAAGGCCGGGTGGCCAGTTCTTACCAAAGACGGTGTTGGTGGGATTCATGGCCACTTGGTTCTTGGCGGCATCGCCGATAAGGCGCTCTGTGTCCGTGAAGGCCACGTAGCTGGGGGTGGTGCGGTTGCCCTGGTCGTTGGCGATGATCTCCACCTTGCCATGCTGGAAGACGCCCACACATGAGTAGGTGGTCCCCAAATCAATGCCGACAGCTGGACCCTTGGACATTTTGGCTGCAAGGGGGAAGGCGACACACCGGTGACGTCAATGCAAGAAGAGACAACAGCCCATTTATTGCTTAAACATGCAGAAAAGTGTACTGGAGTTCAGCAGCATCTGTCAGAGATCCCGCCATGTGTGCAAAACATCTGCATTGGCTGCGGCCCCCTGCTAGAAGCTTTGGGGAACGCACTAGACAAGGCTCTGGGGAAAATTTAACCCAGACATAATCCAACAAAATCTTTCCAGGGGACCACAATGCAAACCGGCTACCGCTGCTCACGTGCAAGAATCTTGGACATGCTTGCAGGAGTCATTATGCCAAAATTTCCTCCTCTCCCCCTGCCCCCCCCAAAAGCATTAGGATCCTTCAGCTCCCAAGTAGGGAGACTAGGATGACGCAGGGAGATCGGCATTAATGGGCTGGCTTAAAACCCCAGCAATAGTCTGATGCGAGATCGCTTTTTGCAGAATGCAGACCAGAGAAATCACACTGCATTGGATCCATTGCTACAGCTTGGAAGACTGAGGAACCTCCGAGTATCCTGGTGGATCTTTAGGATCAAATACCAAAAAGCGTCCCTATTGGTAAAGAACAAGGTAACAGGCAACTTTCCATGCCCAAAAGAATGAGACCATCACCAACATTACTTTATGTACTGCCATGCTCATGAAACTGAAATTGCTTCACTGTGTGGCAAGCGTCTTATGAGAGCTTAAGGGGAAGTCGCCACACCAAAAACTCAGAGGTTACAGTTCGTTATAGCACTGGCTCTTCCTGTACCGCTCCTAGCACAGCACATGCTGGAAGCAGTATTGGAAGAACCCCAGAGCCACGTGAGCTGGAAATCAGAAAGCTGGCAGCAGATCTATTTCAGAGAATCAGAGCTGGAAGGGACCACGAGGGTCATCTAGTCTAACCCCCTGCAATGCTGGAACCTTTTGCCCAACATGGGGCTCGAACCCACAACCCTGAGATAAAGAGTCTCATGCTCAACCGACTGATAAAGCTATTTAGAGCTAAAGGAAAAAAAGATGATAAAGCTATTTAGAGCTAAAGGGGAAAAAGAAAAAAAAAGTCTGCTTCCAAGATGCAGACTAGACCTTGTAGGGTGCTCTGCACATGCTCAGGGGCACTCTGTAGCCGGCTTGCCAATGCACAGCGCAGCCCCAGTGGTAGAAGAGCACCAACTTCCAGACAAGCTGGCTTCTAAACAGAGAGAGCAAAGATGGCACGTGGTTACAAAGAGCAGTAGGGAGAAGCAATCTCAGCTGCAAATGAAAAACATAGCAGGAGATCTGAGGTGCTCCCCCCCCCCCAAGCACCACTCCTAGCAGCTCCTACTGGAGGGTTAGGTAAGAAACATTGGGACTTGGCTGCAGCCAAGAAGGATCTGCTTTCAGATTAAGCCCTGCAGTTCAGAAGTCATGGTGTGGGGGTCCAAGAACGGGCAGTAGTTAAGCCAAACAGTACTGGGTCCTATTCTCGGCTTCAGGGCATGCTTGGCAGGGCTGCTGGCAGTCTGAAGGGCACAGCTGTTGCTCAAGATCAGATTATATTAAAAAAACTACACACACCAGTGGCCAACTCTGCCCCAGGTCGTAAAGGCGGGGTGGGGTGGGGGTGGAGACAGCCGTTTGGGGCTGGGCGGCTGGACTTTGCAAGAGTCTCGCGCCATGCTGCACGCTCTCCCTCCTTAGCCTGTAAAGATTTTTCGAGAACTCTGCTACAGGGAGGGCTCCTAGACTGCGGAGGAGCAGAAGACGGCTGCAGTGAGCCAAGCCAAGAAACCGCAACAGGCGAAGGAGCTCAGAAACCCTCCGTCCTTCTCGCTCCCCAAGAAAGCCTCTGCTCCAGGACCACCCTCTGAGGAAAAAAACACCCCCATTAGACTCCCCTTCCTTTCCTGGAGCTTTTTTTTAAAAAACCAAAACCAACCCCCGGAGTGCTAACCATAGCTGTCAACTTTTCCCTTTTCTTGTGAGGAATCCTATTTGGAATACGGGAATTTCCCTTTAATAAAGGGAAACGTTGACAGCTATGCTGCTAACTTTTCCACACACACACCCCCCCAGATCCTAAATACCTAGAGAGGCAAAGTGTCAGGGTTTCAGCAGAGTCCTCCAATCTATTTTGAAGCAATTCCCAGTTTAGGGAACAACGTGGAGTGCCTCTGGGCATAGTTAAGAGTGTGTTCCTCTCATTTAAGTCTCATCCGCCTCCAGACATCTGGGTTTTCTTTTAGGGTGGGTGTGTGTGTGTCCTTTTATGCCAGTAGATTTGAGCCTCAGAACCACAGGTGGCAGGCAGCGTTTAGGGAAAGGATGGGGAACCTGTGGCCCCACGGATGCAGCAGAACTACAACTCCCATCTTCCTCGGAGCTGATGGGAGTTGTAGTCCCATGATTCTTGTGGCTTGGAGTGAAGCTAGGCCTGAGGAAATCCAGGTTCAAATCTCCAATCAGCTACAAGGTGACCCGGTAATCTCAAGCAAATCACTCTCCAGAGGAACACAAGGTGCTGCCTTTCTCCTGACCATCGAGTGCCAATCTGTCTACACTGGCTGGCAGCACCTCTCCAGGGTTTCAAAATGGGAGTCTTTCCAAGTCCTACTGGAGGTGCCAGAAATTGAACCCAGGGCCTTCTGCACAAGAAGCAGATGCTCTGTCCCCTGACCTACAGCTCTTAAAAATCAGTACTGAATGGGACACGCACACTGGACAACAACCTCTTGCAGTATATGCTAAGCTCCTGAAACAAGGCCCTATGTTATTTTACATAAAATATTTCTGCCAGGTCGAAGGAGGCACACACCTACGTCCCACCATTTGACGCTTCTTTTGAACACCAGAAACCTATGCTTTTATGCTCTTGAGGCACAAAAATGTGTCCCCTTGCTTTATTCCAAGTGCAGATCGTTCCAAAGCAGTAGTTAGGACACATGAACAGCCAATGTTTGCAGATGCAGTCTTCTGGGCAGCCAGCCAAGCCTAGGAATATCCCCAGAAGAGTAGAGGAAAAACTACTCTAAACACATTTAATTGGAAACTCCCATTTCCCTTCCAGAAAAAAAGGCGCGTGTTCACACCTCCTGGGCAGCCAGTTTCCATTGGCTCCATTATTATTTTTTGTGGGGAGGGGGGAGCTATCCTACCAGGCTCTACGCCCCACCCACCCGTGGCAACCCCAAAGAAGGCAAAGTCAGACAGGCACCTGAGGAAACCAAACACTCCACCCCTTTCAAGTCCCTTCCAAGAGGTTTTAAGTGCGCTTGTCATGCACTCTGAATTCACCCAAATTAAGCTACGATCTAAGCAATAGCCAGCTTTAATCATACACTGAAATCAATGGGCTTAAGCAACCTGGTAGCAAACCTTAAACCCTGTTTACCTGGGAGTAAACTCCATTGAAATCAATAGGACTTACTGCTGAATAGGCATTGTTCGCACTACGCAGTAAGTTGGATATTGCCCTTTGCAAATGAAGCTGTCATATGCAAGTATTCAAAATACTGATTGCACTTGTTGCAGGAAACTTCACCTAACTGAATCCTGTTGCCTTTAAATGAACAGGAACAGCTCTCCTGGCCATCAGTTGGCAACTATTTTTTTTTAAAAAAAATCCGCTTCAGTTCTAACGTGAATTGTAAGAATGTACTTCCAGTGCAATCTAAGATGTACAGCTGTCTGCAGGCAGATGTTATTCAGAAGTACACATCTATTTTAAACTCCTAATTACTCTTTGGGGGGAAAACAACAGTCCAGTGCTCTTTTGAAGAATTGCTACCAGCCAGAACCAATTAGACAGAAAAAGATATGAATCAATCCATACTTTATTTATTTTAAAGATTCCAAACCACGCTAATGGATTCTGGGATGGTGGGTTGTTAGTTATTGTTATTAGTAGCAATACCACCAGAAGGCGCAAGGAGTTAAACCTTGCAAAATAGTCACCAGCCAGTTCAATGGAAGCTGCCCAGAGAACTGCGAGTAACGGGTGTTGTCTGCCTGTAATTTTCCACGGTAAAGCTATAGTGGGCGCTTATATTTAGAGATGGCAAATATCCACCTATTTAAGTTGCTCCAAACTGAATGCCTCAACATCCAACGATGGCGTTCTGGTACTCGCCAACGAAAGCAGAACCCAGGCGTCCGGGCTCAGCGCTACTTTGCACTGAATTAGCTATAAATCCTAAATTCCAGGCACGCCTGCTTGCATTAAGTCCCAGAAAACGTAACTGCGCGATCCTAAGAGGATTTGCAGTCGCACAAGCCGGTCCTACGCATCTGAAGCAAGCCTTCAACAGCGGCCACTCCTAAATTAAAACTGCATATACGGTATAGGATTGCGTTTAGGAACATGCTAGAAATAAAACCCGAGCTGCGTTTGCAAGGGAGCAAGCTTTGCAGAATGATCAATGAGAGCAAGTTCTGAGTTGGAACACGGTAAGGATCCTGTAAATAAAGCGTCTGCAAAGGCCATAAGAAAAAGGATCAGGATCGTAACTTCCGCAGCCCATTCCAAATTAGCGCACACAAAAAAGTGGCGAAAGATGCGTTCGTCGCCCCTCCCCAATTTGGGGTGCTGGCTGGACCCCAAATTCCAGCGACTCGTTTCCAAACGCAACCAACGGCGAAGCTCAGGTCAAGCTCTAGATCCGAACCCGTGTTTTACGCCGCGGTGCAGCAAAGCCACTCTGCACTATGCTCAGGGGCACTCTTGCACTGAAAATGAACCCATCCGCTCCACAACGGAGCTGCAGCAGCCCGAATGCACGCAGCCTCTTCGCTTTCGCGCGGTGCAATCCACAGGAACGACCCGCGCCTGGGGATCCCTCCTGCGAGGATCCCCCGCGATCCTTACTGGAATCCGAGGGAGCCCGCCCCAGACGCCTGGCTGCAAACGCGGGAAAAGTGCGCAGTTGTTGAGAGACGCCAAACTTCTGCTCCCACCCATGCATGCACATAAACAAGCTGCAATACAGCCATATATACCTTATGCAAGATGCAGCCCCTTTTCTTCTGACAGCAACTGGAAATAACAAATGGAAAAATTGCTATCTATATTGAAAGTGCACCGCAGCTGCAAACAACTGGAGAGCGTCGGCACGCGCGCGCCTGCCTGCTACTCCCAGGCTTTATATGCAGATCGCCCTCCCCGCCCCTCTTATCGCGCGCGCTAGTGCATTTTTCTCTTCCCCACCCCGTTTAAGGGCGCTGACACTTTGCAGAAGCTTCTCGACTTGGCTTCGAATCCGTCCAATCCGGGCCTGGCTCGGCTTGTCTGTCAAAGAGGGAAGGGGCGGCGCCGGGCTCCAGCTGTCTCGGCGCGGGAGTGGAACTTTCAAGAAGCCGAGGGAGGGGAGGATCCGGTTTCGCGCGCCCCCCGCCCCGTTTACACGGAAACCCGGAGTGACACCCGGAGCTCCATAAATAAAAAGTTTCCCGTTGGAGCTATGAGTTCAGTTTCTAATTTTGCAGTTGGGGTGCGTGGTTATTTTTAGGGAGAAGGGCAGGTGTGGGACAGAAGAAAGAGAATAAGGATCTATATAGAAGACCACCTGGAAAGTTTATGGCCAAAGTTAGGGTTGGTTTTGTGTGTGTTAGGGGGCTGCAATGTTTGCTTCTCAACTCTCTGAAGGGTGTTGCAGAAGCAAGAATCTGCATCACCAGGACATAATTTGAACAGGTGTGAAAAAGCACCTCTGAGCATATGCAGAGTGCTTGTCCAAAATAGCATACCTAAGCATATGAAGCATTAGGGGAAGATGGCCTCTTCCTTCCTCTCTGCTCCACCCCTTTGCTAATATTTATTAATTTGACTTATATCCCACCTTTCCTTCAAGACGGCATCCTTGGATTTTTCACCTCCACGTTTTATCCTCGCAAACAATGCTGTGACATAGGTTAAGCTAAGAGACAGTGACTGACCCAAAGCCACCCAGCCAAATTGCAGGGTGGGAAGGGACCACGAGGGTCATCTAGTCCAATCCCCTGCGATGCAGGAATCTCAGAAATCTCCTGCTCAGTGTGCCAGCCAAGTCAAGTGATATGTGACTATTGTAACGGATGAACATTATCTGGGCACTTCATTATTGAGTTCTCCATGCCCCTGAGGTTTGGCTGGCCTTCAAGTCAGGACAGAGGCTTAAGAGTGGCAGACCCTGCCCTGTGGAACTCCCTGCCAGTAGATACTCAGCAGGAAACATCCCTCCCTTCCTTCGGAAAACTTTTGTTGTTGAGACAGGCCTTTACAATATGATTTCTGCTGCCCTCCCTCTTACAACCAGAGAGTATTTATTTGTGTTTTAAATGACTGGATCACAGAATTGTAGAGTTGGAAATGACCCCAAAGGTCATCTAGTCCAACCCCCTACAATGCCAGAATCACAGCTAATGTTTTTTTCTGGCTCTTTTGTTGATCTTATCCCCTATGTGCTGTACTCTACCTTCTTCTTCTTTTTTAGGAAAGTGCAGGTTTTGTGTGGCAGCAGTAGACACTTGGAGGAAAATGGGATGGATGGTTTCATGGGAAACAAAGTGTTTCTCTTTAACGCCCTCTGTATCTGTTTTCATGTTAAATGCACATCACAGGCTCCTTCAGCTCTAACATTTTTCTTTAGACTGCAGTGTCTATTAAGACTAGATACATGACTCTCAAGCGGAAAAACACAGCCACCCTCAAGGACCATAATTTGAACTTTGATTACCATCGTGTATCTCAGTCTGTACTTTCCCACTCTTAGGTTAAAAACAACATCTTTCCTAGACTCGGTTGTATTAAGAAGCAGTTTGTTCAGATTCCAGGGCTGCACCATTTTTATTTTTGCCTCTTATCTCAGGGGTGTTTCACTTAAAAGAAAGGACCCTCAGTAAATTTTGACATTTTGCTTCCAGGCTGATCATATTTAAGAGAAAAACTACAGCTAACCTTTTTCATGGGCTTTATAAACAAACGTGCTTAACCTGCCTGTTTTTATTTTGAAGGGCTGGGAGAAACCCATTCACAGGCCCCAATCCAGAATGCACTCCTGATCCAGACTGGGGGCCTGCACTAGTCATCTGCTGAAAACTACAGTGGTACTTCAAGTTAAAAACGCCTCAGGTTGCAAACGCCTCAGGTTACAAACTCCGCTAACCTGGAAGAGTTACCTCGAGTTGAGAACTTTGCCCCAGGATGAGAATGGAAATAATGTGCCGGTAGCCCGGCGGCAGCAAGAGGCCCCATTAGCAAAAGCATGCCTCTAATTAAGAACAATTTCCGGTTAAGAACGGACCTCTGGAACGAATTAAGTTTGTAACTAGAGGTACCACTGTTCAGTGGTACCTCGGGTTACAGACGCTTCAGGTTACAGACTCCACTAACCCAGAAATAGTACCTTGGGTTAAGAACTTTGCTTCAGGATGAGAACAGAAATCGCACAGCAGCGGCAGCGGGAGACCCCATTAGCTAAAGTGGTGCTTCAGGTTAAGAACAGTTTCAGGTTAAGAACGGACCTCCAGAACGAATTAAGTTCTTAACCCGAGGTACCACTGTACCCCCTTACCTGGCTGCCATTCCTCACCATCCCACTAGGAAGCAGCCAGGAGTGAGCAGATAGCAGTTGCAGCCAGTGTCAGACTAAAGGTCTGGAAGGCCAAGGTTCAAATTTCCCATTCAGCCATAAAGCCCACTGAGTGCAAGTTGAAATCTCTCAGCCTAACCAACCTTGCAATGTTGTTGTGACACCATGCTTGGCTGCAGGAGTTGCCGGAAGAGCAGAAGGTGCCACCCAACTGCCTTAGAGACTCCACTCTGGATTTGTGTACGGTTTACTGCTTAGCTTTTTATTCTTCCGAAAATATGCCACAAAGCAGTGGAGGTTTAGGAGCAGAGTTTTCCTTCCTCTAGGTGGGCTCCCTTCCCACGTTGATGAGCCTCGTCTAGGGGAAGTCTAATGCTTATGGCTTCTAGGAGCTACAGCTGAGAGCTGAGTGCTGGGTAGAAGAAGAGGAGTTTGGATTTGATATCCCGCTTTATCACTACCCGAAGGAGTCTCAAAGCGGCTAACATTCTCCTTTCCCTTCCTCCCCCACAACAAACACTCTGTGAGGTGAGTGGGGCTGAGAGACTTCAGAGAAGTGTCACCCAAGGTCACCCAACAGCTGCTTGTGGAAGAGCGGAGACGCGAACCCGGTTCACCAGATTACAAGACTACCGCTCTTAACCACTACACCATACTGGCTTTTGGGTAGAGACCAAAAGTGGCCAAACTACCCCAGAAGAAGCATGACGTCTCCCCCTAGCCCTCCCCCTCCTCTAGCACCCCATAACTGTAATTATAAATAAATAAAGCAGCAGAACTGGGAGCACACATTTTTGAGCAGGGCCTTGCAAGCGTGTTGTTGTTTTTCCAAAATAACAGCAGATGTCAGATGAAGCATGCTTGAATAATGTCACACGTAGGTTGGCGCTCAGGCTGGTAATCTTTCCTAAATGGCCGAATGATGACGCCTGGACCAGGAAATGCCCAGTAAAGCCAAGTGGCCTTGTTTCACCTCTCCCTGACCTTCTCTGCCGGCGTAAACCAACACCATTCGCCTTCTGAAGTCCAAGGGGGCTGCCCTCTCAGTATACGAAACTGGCAGCCAAGAGGGGTGACACCACAGAGAACATCATGGATCCCGTATCTTGCCTTTTAACAGCAGAGACAAAGTGTGTTCATTTGTCGAGTTGCAGCCAGACACCTGTTATCAGTGGATTCATGGGGGCGGGAAGAGAAATAAAGGTGCCAACATTTTTGACTGGCCATGCCGTTGTGTACTTAGAAATAGCAATGCAGCAAACAGAATTACAGTAAACCGGTGAAGCTTTTCTCATTGCTGCTTCTGCAGGTCAGGAAAAAACTCCACAATTTCTTTGGTGTGCGCCAGGGGAGAAGAGCCAGTTTAAAAGGTTGTCAACTGTTTGGGGGAATTTTCCTTTTTCAATGAATTTCTATCATTTGCAGCCTGCAGGCTACTGGAAATACAGTAAGATGCTAGCAGTGCAGACACAAAGGAAGAATAAGTAAGCTCCCTGTTTAAAATGCAATAAAAAAATGCATTAAAACCTCCTGAGATTATTCATGGATCTAATTTGCTCAGATAAATGCCTTTGCCTTTACAAACCGCTGATATTCGGTTCACGAGCCTCGCTCGGATTTTCTACGCTGCAATTGCAATCTGTGCAACTTGAGAGGATATAGGAATGTGTTCTCTGTACATACACAAGGTTTACAATACACACAGCAGTAGAAGCCACGTGTACGTGGTTATACCACTGAGTTGCCCACAGCTGACATCTGGGGGAAGCCACTGCATCAAGCAACTCCTTCCGCTGAACTGTGCCAGCTGGTCAATATAAGAGGAACTGTGCCTGAGTTTTGATTTTCCTCTTCCCTCCCTGTGTCTTTTTCCTTGTGTGTCATGTTTTTGTAATTGTAAGCCTATGGGGAGGGTTTGTCTTGTCTTGCTTGTATGCAAGTCACTCTGGGAGCCTTTTTGGTTGATGAGTGGGGTAAAAAAAACAAAAAACGTTCCAGGTTTGTTTCCTGGAGAAGTTCAAGGTACTTTGCCTAAAACTGTTTACATTATGGGCTTGGGAAACTTAAGGGGACATCTTTTCCCAGTACAGTGGTACCTCGGGTTAAGTACTTAATTTGTTCTGGAGGTCTGTTCTTAACCTGAAACTGTTCTTAACCTGAAGCACCACTTTAGCTAATGGGGCCTCCTGCTGCCGCTGTGCCGTCGGAGCATGATTTCTGTTCTCATCCTGAAGCAAAGTTCTTAACCCAAGGTACTATTTCTGGGTTAGCAGAGTCTGTAACCTGAAGCGTATGTAACCCGAGGTACCACTGTAAGCACCTTTGCACACGCTGAGATCTAGAAGCAACTATTAATTCTGAGTGCTATATAATGGGTTTTGGAGTGTGTGTGTTTTTTTGTTTTGTTTGTTTTTTGCTGCTACAGAGCCCTGAGATTGTGGAACATTACCTACAAGAAATCCACCAAAAGAAGATCCAAAGAGGAAGAATGATTTCATTTCTGAACCGTGTCCTACAAAGCATTTTGAAGCAATCTCACAATAAAATAAAAACACATACAAAACACTTGCATACACATTTAGAAAATGAAAACAAGCGTATCTGGGGTTTTTTTTAAAAAAAAACAATTAAAATGACTGGAATACATAAAATCAATTTCAAATCCAATGGATACCAACTGCTGGAATGAAAAGCTCCACTTTAGAAACACTTGTTGAAAGACCAAAGTCTTCAACGCAAAATTTGCAGTGCCTTTCGGATATGCAAAGCCCAACATTGAATTACCAACAGCTTCGCTGAACTTCGAGATGCCCGTCAGCGCGCAACAACCAATAGGGAAACAAAGAGGCGGCGCTTCATCCTCCAATCGAAACCAAGTTCCAGACTTTTCCCGGGCCACGCCCAGCGGGAGATATGAGACGCTCGTCACGTAGCTTTCCTTCCCCCCGCTGTTTTACCCGCTGCTCCCCCCTCCCCTCCGCGAGGCCCGGTAACCATGGAGACGTCAGAACTAGGAAAAAGACGGGCTTTGGGGCCTAGTATAGGCCTCTCTCGCGGGTGGCGAGGGCTGCGCTGAAGCAACGCGCGGATCTAACTGGGGGGGCAAGACCCCCTGCAGCTCAAAGAGGGGCATTCCCGGAAGTGAGCGAGCTTTATTATTGGCGCGTAAATAGTGTTGCACAAAAACCTTTCCTACCTTACAGAAGTCGGAGCTAATCGGATCCCTGCTCTCACAGGGGCGAACCAGACGCCTGTGGGAAACGTGCAAGCAGGATCTGAGCACAAGAGCACCTTCCCCCTCCTGTGGTTTCCAACTTAATAAAATATAATAATAATAAATAATAATAATAATAATAATAATAATAATAATAATAATAATAATAATACTTTTCTATTATTTATTAAATTTGTATACTGCCCTATACCCATAAGTCTCAGCACAAAGTTACAATGCAAAAACGCAACATACATGATGACAATCATTTAAACGACAAGCAATGGTCATGTATGCAAACTAAAAAAAAATGCACTTTTCAACAAAAGCCCTGAGCAACAAATGCAAATGCAAAAATACAAATCAACATCCAGCATTTAAAAACCAATTTAAAGCAACCCCACCTCCCAAATGAAAGAACACCCACCCAGCTATTTTCCCTCGCAGGGTCTCAGGGGGCTTGCGGATGAAATAAGAACAGTTAAAAGCATAGAAAGAAACTCCAAACAATCATGCACATGCAATCTGTTAAACACACACACATATAATACTGCCTCCACTGTGGAGGCAGGAGCTTAGCCATCATTGTTAGCAGCCATTGATAGATCCCCTTCTTCATTGGTTTGCCTAATCCTCATTTAAAGCTGTTGTAATTTCTGGCTTACAACAAAACCACCTGAGTCGGTGGCCATCCCTGCCTCTCCAGTGGGAGTGAGTTCCATAGTTTTATGTACCGTGTGAAGAAGCACGTTTCCACGTTTCATTACACACATTTGCGCAAATGCATATTGAATTCTGTGGGTGTTGATCTTCATGTGTGCTCACTGTTCTCTTTAAGATCCCTTATCAATACTTGGCATTCCCTTAAAAGTAATTATTAACCTGGCCATTAATCCTCAATGCTCACGTAATCCCAGCTGAAACTAATCCTGAATCCATGTAGCTGCATTTATACCCATGTGCATTTTGGTTGCCTCGTCCTCTGTTATTCCATGCTGCCGAAAGTCTGACTTTAAACTCATTTAAAGACAGTAAATGGCTCTCTTTTTTGGTGGTTGTTTGCTATACGCTTTGTACTGCATACAGAGAGGATGGTGCTATAACAGCAAGAACTCCTTCTAATAGTGAGCTCTGGTGGTTAAACAGAAAATGCAGACTATGAAGAATCCGAAAATAAAGACAAATCTTGTGTGCTGGAATGGTGTGGTGGAAGTGGACATGTGGTGCAGTAATAAAACATTTAGCACATTTATGAAGCTAAGTAGGGCCTCGTATACTCTTGCTTTGGTAATTGTATTAGAAGGCGGAAATTCACTGCAACATTATTATTTTTTTGCAGGTCCCACATGGATGATGATGTAGGGTTGCTATCTCGAAGATCTTGCTTCAGCAGTGCCTGCTCTCAGAGTCAGCAGTTTGGACAAAAGAATGATGTCCAGGATGTTCAGTGGATGTTTCTGAATGGGAGCTAATGGTTGGGAGATCACTGGAGAGCTTTCGGGAATATTCTGAATCAGAGAGTTATCAGGGCTGGGAGGGAACACATCACCCCCACCCCCTGCCCAGTTTATGTGAAGTGTGTGGGAATGAATGACAGAGGAATTCGGGGGAGGGGGGAGAGAGAGAAAGAAAGAAAGAAAGAAAGAAAGAGAGAGACTGGGCAGGAGAGAACTGAGTTGAGATTAAATTAAGGAATCATCCTCTGGGGAGATGACATAAGACAGTAGATCTGTTGCTCTGTAGAAGTGCAAGTGGTGTTGTGTATTTGTACCTATATCAAATACTGGAAAAATCTGGTTTTCACTACTCATCAAAGGAACCAAATCCAGACAGCAGGACCCAAGGAACTTGCCAGTGCTACTAGACAGTAAATACAATTGTTAATAACTCCCCTTTTTCTGTTCTGAATGGGAAGTGGAGATAAAAACAATGTAGTGACCAGCAGACATCTATCGAGGTAAAGCACCCCAGTGCTCCGAAGGGTCCCTCACTGGTCTGTCCCTGCCTGCCACTCACTGTGCAGGCATTGCTTGAGAACCACTCTCAGCTCCCATCTTATCTGCACCTGTCCCCTCCTTGTTGCCTCACCTGGCAGGTGCAAATGGGCCAATGGCCAAAGCCAAGCATTCTCGGTCAGGTAGGTGGTGAGGGAAATGCCAGAGCCACTGTTGTGCATTGTCACAGGGACCTGAAAGGCTTTTAAAGTGCAGAATTCTTTAAAAAAAAAAATCCCAAGCTGAAAAAAATGTTTCTAGCCACTGTGAAATTGCAAACATCCCTTCCCCCTGAGCACCTTGGAGACTGCATAATTGTGGAAGAGTTATCGTCAAGTAGGTTCAGGGAATTGGTATGACATATAGAGCGTGGAAAATGGCATTACTGTACTATAGAGTCAGGATGCGTGAAATGGGCAGAGGGAAATTGCATGACGACCGCTTCCCTTTTAATTCCCCAGAGGAACCCCGAACACCTACATTTCATTTCACTTTTTGGAGGGGTCTGTGATGCCTTTAATTCTAGTCATTTTGCCATCAGTATGCATTAGTTAATATAATAACTTTTCCAATGTGGATCGTTTTTGTAAATCAGCTTCACCTTCCCCCTTTTCCATCCCTCTCCCCCTTCTCGACAGCTTGCAAAAATTCACAGAAGGCGACCCAACAATCCCCGATAGCGCGTGCTCCTCCTCCCTCTCCGGTGCGCCGGCCGTTCCTGGGATCACCTTTTCTGCGCGCAACGCTTCCCGGATCCCCGGGCAGTGGCTGCTTTGCGATGTGACTCAGGCTGGTGCATCTGGGTCACCAGGGCGCGAATTAATTGCAGCAGCCACTCAGGACGAGTCCGGCTTTTCTTCTTATTTAAAGAGCCTGCTGTTTTGTCAGTCCCAACCAGCGCGTTTCTTTCACCGGCAGCTCCGCCTCTTCCCATGTGATGGTTTCTGTTTTGCTTTCCACCTACAGACGATCGGCAGGATCCCCTCCGGTTCGCCACGTCTGCTGCTCGCTTGCTTGCTGCTTCGCCTTAGGGAATTGGTTTGGAAAATTAATTCTGTGAGTATAGAGGAGGGCTCAAAGCTGGCGCGAAGGAGCGCACACATCCATCCGCCCGGGTGCCAAAAAAGCGCTGCGCTTTGGTGAAAACTCAAAGGAGCGAAGAGTCTGGTGACACCTTGAAGGCCTGCAGATTGATTGCAGTAGGAACTTTCCCGAGCATCCGACCAGCTGGCCTCGAATCCTCAAGCTTTTCCCACAACGAACCGTGGCCGACTTCCGGGTGTCACAAGGCTCTTGTTTTTTTGCTGGGTTGGCTACCCTTCTGAATATGGGAAGGGTGGGCTCTAGTGGTTAGAGAAGGGAAAGCCGGCAGCTGGGAGTCTTGTTTCTCTTTTGGTTTGCTAACAACTTGTTGGATTGGGTGAGGTGAGACATGGGGCTGCGTTCCACATTTGTGGGTGCAGAAGGAATCTTTCATGTTAAGTCAAAGCTACATTTGCTTGCTTAGTCATCTGCTGTTGGGAATCACTAGTGGAGAGATTGCTGTTGCATGCAGGTCCTGCTTTGGAACTGGCTTCCTTGGAAGGCAGTGATGTCCATTAACTTGGATGGCTTTAAAAAAGGATTAGTGAAATTCATGGAGGAGGAGGAGGAGGCTATTAGTGGCTACTAACCATAATAGCTAGGCTCTGCCTTAACTGCCAGAGGCAGCTATGCCTCTGAATATTATTATTATTATTATTATTTAAATCTGTGTACTGCCCTGTACCTGCAAGTCTCAGGGCGGTTCGCAAGATAAAATCACAATATAAAAATAACCTGGCTGGCCACTGTGAGAACAGGGTGCTGGACTAGATGGGACTTTGGCCTGATCCAGCAGACTGTTCTTATTACTGGCGGCTATTTTGTAGCTTCTTGTAGCTTGCTCATTTACTTTTGTAGCATTTTTCTAATTTAATTGATTTCCTCGTAATTATTCTGTAGTTTTAAGCACGTGCTGTGCTTGGAATGCTCTCTTTGAATGGAAGAGCTTAGTAGTAATAATAATAATAACAGCAGCAACAACAACAACAATAAGAAAACAAAAAGGTCTGATTCTGATTCTTTTCCTGATTTGGAGGGATGCACGTGTTTATATTAAGTGGTATGTTGAAAATGGCTAGAGTAAAATACTCATTTAGATAGTTGTCAGGAAGGAAAAGTGGGATAGAATCAATGGCAAGGAAAAGAAAGAGGGAAGTCAGGGGCGGGCCGAGGGCCACATTGCCTTCTGCGCAAGCTTCTGAGGGCCCCATGATAGTGGTGGGTGTGGCCAGAGTAAAAAATTAGCAGAACAATTACAGTGGTACCTCGGGTTACAGACGCTTCAGGTTACAGACTCCGCTAACCCAGAAATATAACCTCGGGTTAAGAACTTTGCTTCAGGATGAGAACAGAAATCGTGCTCCCGTGGCGCGGCAGCAGCAGGAGGCCCCATTAGCTAAAGTGGTGCTTCAGGTTAAGAACAGTTTCAGATTAAGAACGGACCTCCAGAACGAATTAAGTACAAACCCAAGGTACCACTGTAATGTAAATCTTACTATTGTGGAGAAGGCTAATGTCTACATCCACTCAAGAACCCTGCTGTGTTCGCCATCCAAGGAAGACGCCTGATCAGAGTTCAAGAACACATTCCAGCCAGGCATAAACACTCAAGGAAGAGTGCAAAGGAGAGTTTAGGAGGAGATGTAGCCGGGGGTGTTTCGTTTTGCTTTAAATCAAGCCCAACACTTTTCAAACAGCTTTTCTTCTGCTTCTGAACAAGTAACTTCATCCCGCAAACTACAGTCATACCTCGGGTTATGAATGCTGCGGGTTGCGCGTTTTCAGGTTGTGGACCGCACCGAACCTGGAAGTACCGGAACAGGTTACTTCCAGATTTCGGCACATGCACAGAAGCGCAAAATGACATCACGCGCATGTCATCACACGCAGATGCAGCGCTTCAGGTTGTGAACACTGCGGGTTGCGAACGTGCCTCCCGCACGGATCACGTTCGCAACCCGAGGTATGACTGTATTGCGACAGTTTTGAAAAAGAACAACTGTTTGAAATGTATTGGGCATAATTAAACAAAAAATAGCTGGCATCCCCAGTGGCGGAGGAACCCTCTCCAGCACCTGGGGCAGCGCAGCCCGTACGAACTGCTCATGTGCGGCGACCGTATGGCCGGCGTGCGAGAGCGGCAGCCCGTATGGACTGTGGGAGCCCTCAGCTGCTCTACAGCAGGGGGGGAGGCAGGGGCCATTTTGTCACCCCTCCCAGAGTGGCACCCAGGGTGGACCGCCCCCCCTTCCTATGCCACTGGGCATCCCTCCCCGTGACAGCATAACTGGTCATGCTTTGCAGCCTTACCTGAAAAAAGTGTTCACCATTTGCACATTGGGTGGCCATGGAAGATGTAAGGAAAGCCCTGGTGGATCAGGCCTAAGATTTGTCCCGTCTAGCATTCTGATCACAATAAGCTTGAAAAGGGTGCACCAGCTGTATGAGCCGAGTTGAGTTGTGTGGAGGGAATTTTGCCAAGTGCAGTTTTTCTTACTCTGGGCTGACAAATGCCCCCAACCAACATTCCCTCTTCTGCACAACTAATTGAAGGAACAGGAGCTCAGTCCTCTTTGGAAGCCGAAACCCCTGATTTCCTTCCCTTACTCATTTTGGAAGGGCGCCAAGGATTAGCGGTTTAGACAGTGGCATTCAGGAGAAGTAGAAACAAAGAACCTAGCAGACTTGGAACAGCAAAAACCGTGATTCTCTTCTTTTCCCCCTTGTGCTCCAACCAGAGCCTCTGCCACAAAGACACCATGGAAATCCAGGAGATGGACCTCAGAGAGATGGGTTCTGTGATCCAATCCCGTGTGGTCTTGGAGGTGTCCAGCCAGGTCCAGTCGCTCCTGGATTCCCTGGAGACCACCAAGCTAGAGATCGCTGTGACAGGTGAATCCGGAGCCGGCAAATCCACCTTCATCAACGCCCTGCTGGGGCTTAGTGACGGAGACCCCCGTGCTGCCGCTACCGGTGTCATCGAAACCACAGCCGTACCCACATCGTACTCTCACCCTCGTCTGCCCAGTGTCGTCCTGTGGGACCTGCCGGGCATCGGCACCCCGTGCTTCCAAGCGGAGCGCTACCTGGAGCAGGTGGGTCTCGAGAGGTATGATTTCTTCATCATCATCGCCTCGGAGCGGTTCCGGGAGAACCACGTCAGGCTGGCCCGCGCCGTGGGCTCCATGGGCAAACGTTTCTACTTTGTTCGCTCCAAGGTGGACCAGGACCTGAAGGCTTCACAGCGACGAAGGCCAGCCCGTTTTGAGGAGGCTCAGGTGCTGCGGGAGATAGAGGCGGATTGTCTCCGCCAGCTGCGGAATGAAGGCCTGGATTCCCCCAAGGTCTTCCTGGTCTCCAGCTTCGAGCTGCACCGGTTTGACTTCCAGCGCTTGCAAGACACTCTGGCCGAGGAGCTCGAAGGCCACAAGAGACACGCCTTGCTGCTCTCCTTCCCTTGCGTCACGGCAGCAGCTGTGGAGAAGAAGAAGGCATCGCTGCGCAAGCACATCTGGAAGAAGGCATTGCTGGCCTGCGCCGTCTCGGCCTTGCCTGGCCAGAACCTCCACCTCAACATCCCCATGCTCATGAAAACCCTACACTCCTACCGCAAGAGTTTCGGCCTGGACGACGAGTCCCTGGGGGTCTTGGCCCTCGTGGCCTCCAAGCCCCGCCATGAGCTGACCAGTCAGGTGAGCTCAGCATTGGGGAAGGATCTTTCGGAGAACGCTGTGCACGCCGTCCTGAGCCAAGCCGCCTTGTACGGCCAAGTGGCTGCCCGGGTGGTGAAGAACAAAGTGCCTCTTTTTGACAACATGGTAGCTGGGGCCATCTCATTCGTGGGTGCCTATTACCTGCTGCACACTGCCCTTGATAGCTTTGCACAAGATGCCCAGAGGGTCCTAGGACGGGCCTTTGGTTTGGAGGATGAGGCTCACGGCTACCCTCCAGAACCAGGATTTATTTTTGATTGAAGGTGGAGCAAGAGAGCTTCTTAAAACTGCTTGGGGATCATAGGTGCCTTTCCCCGCACTCTTTTATCCACCAGTCCTGCTTCTTAGTCACTTAGGTCCAGCTAACCCAGGAAAACGCAGTCAAAAGTCTTTGTGGGATGAACTTCACGTTGGCAGTTCCATCCAAAAACCCTGATGCACCCGCTGATATAACTGCCTTCCATGAATGGTGCTATGCTAACTGGAAAGATCTTGTGCAGTTCTACTAGTTATGGTGGGTTACTGTTATCAGAATCCTACATACAACGTCCAGTGATAGAACTTTTTGTGGAAAATAATAAATTGCCAAAAGATTATAAAAATTCCCAATGCAAATTAATTCAGTTGGCATTGTAAAATTTCCTGAGCCCCTTGAGTCATTGAATTCAGCATGCTCGCTTTTATTTGTGTTTCATAAACATAGCTAAAAACATTGATTAGAAGTCAGGCTTCCCTAATGCCATATTTGCAGTTGGCATCCACTGTTGCTAATGAACTGATGAAGTGGAAACATTTTTTACCCAAATCACTGATGGTGAGTGCAATCACTTTGTTATCCTCCTGTAGCCAGGACAGTAGAACCCTGCAGATTTCGAAGCATTATAGAGCATCCACAGAAGGTCAGACTGGGCTTGGTACCAATGGGGTCATTCCTTCCTTTGCAAATCACAAGCATGGTACACATGGGTGCAATTCGGATCAGGTCTGTGGATGAAAGTTGTTTTCCACCCATGCCATGGCTTTGATATGGCTTACCAGCTACTTGGAACAGGAAACAGCAATCTGAAGGGCACGTCATATGACAGTGACAAATCCTAGTTCAGCCATAACTGTGGACAGGGTACCAAACTGGCTAGACAGTTTTCCAGTTGACTGTGATTGCAGGATGGGATGCAGAGAAGTACCATCGCTGTCTCCCTTTCTTTGCAGGATCTCTCCTCAAGTAGCTACATCTGGGAGGGCTGGGAGAGATCATAACTCACAGAGACTGTGTTTGCTTCTGACTTGGCTTTAAATGCATTTAACAGAAAGGAATCTAGTGGGAGGCAGACCACAACACGATGGATTGGAGCCAGGAATGTGAAGATTTTGCGGCGACTCCGCCAAAGCACAGGGTTTTGATTGTGTGAAGCTGGAAGGAGAAGCAGCCCTTTAAAGGGCGCAAACTGCCTCTCCTGTGGGAATCACTTTGCAAATGCAAACTTGAGGTGCACTTTCTGTAACTCCACTCGGCTTGTTACTCAGAAGTGACCAGTTCTAACATTGCAGACCCGGGACTGCATCGTCTGTGAGCAGATTTATTCTTTATAAGAGTCATCTTGTATTAAATAAAATTATGTGTGAGTGCAAGTTCTGGTGCATCTTGATCACAGGTGCAGGCAGTAGCAGTCTTCCTCTGATGTTACACTGTTCAGTAGACTGTGAGCCATTATCGTAGCGTGCCAGCTATCCAATTGTATTGACCATCTCATGAACTTTTTGAAAGTAATAATTGATTTTCAAGTTAGCAGTCTCCGTATCTGAGTCGTAACCCAGGGCAATCGCTTATTAGTTTGACCAGCAAGGAAAATATATTTCTATACCATTTATGTTTTTACAATGTAAAGGGCATGTCTAACCAATAAATTTTTCTATTTTTCTGCATATGCTGCCTTTGTGACTTGTTCATTGTATCCTTGGGGTCAAGGGGACTCTTGTGAAGCAAACAAAGAGGCAGTGTGCAACACACAGGGAACATCTGAGAGATCACGTCCTTCTCCACAGACCCCCTTGGGTGGTGAGATTCACAGAGGAGGCCCTTCTGGTAGCTTGACTGCTTTGAAAGCTTGGGGGTGGGGGTGCCGCCCAGCAAAGAGCCTTCTCTGTGGCATCCCCTAAATTGTAGAACTCCCTCCCCACAGACGTTCATCTGGCTCCTTCACCATATGATTTCCATCAAATTCTGAAGACGCACCTCCTTACACTGCTGTTTGACATTTGAGATGTATAGTTTTAGTGCTTACCGATGGCCTGATCCAGTGGGCTTGT
Organism: Podarcis raffonei; assembly: GCF_027172205.1. Classification (NCBI taxonomy): domain Eukaryota; kingdom Metazoa; phylum Chordata; class Lepidosauria; order Squamata; family Lacertidae; genus Podarcis; species Podarcis raffonei. Next base: position 15,140,727 of record NC_070609.1, read on the forward strand.
GTTCTTAGTAACCAAAATGTAAAGCAGAAAGTTCCACGTTACAGGGCTTTCCCGCTGCTGGGTAGCTTAGCTGGGACACCCCAGCAAATTCTCCTGGTGAAAAACATAACTCCCATTTTCATCAATTCCACAGCAAGTTGTGATTCTGCTTCAAGCTTAGGTCACCACTAGTATCCAATGCTTTAAATGCAGGTGTACAAGAGGACTTCTCTCCCTTGTCCTATAGCACTGCCATTTCTCCTCCTCCTGATGTTGAGCCTGTGTGTGGTGTTGCTTATGAAGTGCACAGGGCGTCAAACCCCTTGGTTTGCAGAACAAATCTTTGTGGGGGTAGCCACAAAGGGGAGGAGAAACCCTTAAAATAGCACAATGAGTACTGAGAAGTCTTGGTAGCCATGTTTTGATAAATGAGTGGGTTAAGGAATGGGAAATTCAGCATGGGGAGGGAATGGAGTTCTTGTAATCCTAAATAGCAGAGCTTCATACTGCAACATTTCATTGCATACCCTGTTTTAGCTACAAGGAAAACAACTTCTTTATATATACCAGCCATAGCAGCCTCAGTACAGAAAAGGGTAGCTACCCAACTTTTGCAAAAGTTTGTTTTGCAATGTGCAACTGTTTCTGGAGCTCGCTAGATGGCAATATTTCCTTTGTTTACTGCTGATGCTATATTATACATATAATCACCAGGGGATGCTGTGCCACTTTATTTAAGTGACTGTCAGTATCAGGGTTCCCCCCTCCCCCTTTGTCTCGTTTTTTCCAATCCTAAATTCAGTACTCCACATTAGTTGTTGTTTTTTAATCCTCATAAAAATTCACCAGCAGTTTAATGCAAATTTCTAATATATCAGTTTTGGTATGCAATTCTTCCTAGTTAATATGGAAAAAAATGTTTTGTAAAGCACTGTTCCCTAATACAATGCATTTCCTTGTTGTCATCCGTCGTCTCCCCCCTCCCCCTTAACATTTATATGCACACAGACCAAAGAACAGGAAAGAGATCTTGTTCCTTGGTGGCATAGGATTTTGAGGGGGAGAACTTAAGTCTTGTAGAAGGCACAGATCTCAAACGCCTGACTTCACGCTCTGCTTGATCCTAGATCAGGTATACCCCTCCCTCCCCTTATTTTTCTTTCTCTTAGCCTGAGTCCATGAAAAGTTGCTGTGATCACTCTCCAGGTTTTCTTTACTCCGTAGAATGAAGGGGTGGGTGGGTGCTTAACAACTATTTGCTGCCTGCATATCTGTAACCTTGCCATGAAAAGCAAGGTATATACCTTGCCCCTTCCTTGTAATAAACCATTTACTTCCTACTTTCTGGTGTGGCATAGCCTTAATTGGGCCTAAGAGTTGAAGGTGTACTCACATTTTAAATGGATGCACAGTCTGACTTGGTGCGAAAGGTTCCATTCCACTCAGATTTGCACATTGAGTGCACACGTGTGGTCAACAGACAGGCCATAAGTTCATGTGTACACACCTTGTAACCTTCCCCATTCCATGGCCAGAAGCCAATCACCCTGACAGCTGAATCTTGCTTTGGATAGCTGGCTAGCTGAAAGTGCTCGCTTAACAGACACTGATGCTTTGTTTGATGTAAGGAACATGGGAAGATGCTTTCAGGGCCGGTCCTACTATTAGGCATAATGAGACCCCTGCCTCAAGTGGTGAATGTTGCTGAGGCAGCAAGTGTTAGAAAGGTGTTGAAGATAAAACTGAGCTTGCTACATGGCCTTCTTTGCCCCGCCCCCAAGCTAGGTTGCCCACCCTCAGGGAACGGCATTGTCCCATTGCGGTCTGGTGGGCTTTGAATACAGGAGCATCATATTGTCTTTTGCCTCGGGCAGCAAAATGCCTTGAGCTGGTCCTAGCTGCCTTATACCAAGCCAGATCATTGGGCCCATCTAGCTCACTGTTGTTTTCCACTCTGATAGGCAATAGCTTTCAGGTGAGGATCTTTCCCAGCCCAATTAGGGGTTGGGGAACATTTTAAGCCCGAGGGCCATATTCCCTTACAGACAATCTTTTGGGGGCCATGTGTTGGTGGTGGGCAGGGCCAGAGGGAAAAGTGGGCGGAGTAATTGAACTTTACCCATGCCCAGTTGGCTTGTTTCACATGCACTCCCATGCCTCTCTCTGTTCTGCACCCTGGGAAGCAAGAGACGTTAGCAGAGTTCGAGACTGCATTTGAGCCAGGCAAAAATGATCAAGAGGTGTGTGCAAAGCAGAACCAGACCAGGGGATGTCATTCTGGGCCTAGAGAGAGTCCCAAGGGCCATATGGCAAGGGCTGGTGGTCTGCATCTGCTTGTTGGGTCTGAGGCCCTTCGTCTCTGGTGTATGTGATAGTAGTAGACTGGATTCGTGGATTGGCTCGAGGCAGAGGAGTGGGAGGCAACAGTTAAGAAACCCCCAGGGGGAGAGGGCTCAGAGCCCAGGGAATGGTAGCGGGACAACGATGCCTGGTCACAGGGAGAAGATGGAGCAGACTGGGAGGAGGAAGTGTCAGAAGCTGAAAAGGCAACAGGGTTTAGTGAGCAGGAAGAGACTCTGGCAGAGAGCAGTCCAGTATCAGAGGCAGGAGAGGAGGGGGGCAGGAGACAGAGATGAGGCAAGCTGCTGAAGAATCCAGGGAGTCTCCCCCTCCTGCTGCGACCATCTCCTCTCCCCCCTGGTGTTCCAGCACATGAAAAGGAATGAAGAGGGTGGAGCAAAGAGAGACAAGACACAAGAGCTTCAGGTTGTTGGAACCAGGGGAGGAGTTTTAGAAAGCTATGAAAGTTTAGGGACCTTCAGTCCCCACAAGACCTACTGGGTAGAGTTGCTGCCATCACTAGGCCTGAGCTGTTTTGGGTTTTTTTTTTAATACAGAGTTAACTTCACTGACACTGGTGTGTTTCTTGCTCACCGACTCTTGACTCTGGCTCCTGACAACTAGATGGGCAAATAGTCTGACTGAGCATATAAATCTCACACCCTTCATTCCTAGCCAGTGGTCTGCTAGTGGGCCATTTGGCTGTACTTTGGGGAGGGGGGAGGAGAATGGATCATCCATCCAATTGACAAACTGGCCTTGCTTGTGATCTCTTGCTGATCATGTATCATGATGACTTTTCCTTTTCAAATAATGCGGTGTGTAGGTAGGAATTAGGAGATCCCCAGTTCTTAAAAAGGGTGTGCACACTTTCTGTTGCCTGTGAACTCTGGTTATCCCCGGTTAGCTGTGTTTTCCTAATTTTTACAGCTTGTCCTTCTGTCAGAATGGTGCTCTTTATGAGAGGTGCCAGTGTTTGCCGTGAACAAATGTTTGCAGAAAGCTGCCAAATGAGTCCAAAGTCTCCTTTGCTATTTTGGTCTTCTTTCAGCTATCCTATGACCATTACGCTGCCATTAGAGTGCATGTGCCTTTGCTTCAAGAACAATGGGTCAAGAGATGCCAAAAGTCCTGGTATTTCCACCCCACCGTTCCTTATTCAGAGATAGGATTTGGAAGGTGGGAGACAGAGCGTGGGAATTGCAGATTCACACCCTGAGCTGACCTGTGAAGTCTGATCATCCCATTGAAAACCTGGTAATAAGGAGTGAGAAAGATGGCTAAGTCTGCAATCTAACATCCCTTTCTCAGGGGGCAAGTCCCATGGAACTGAATGGGATTTACTTCTAACTCAGAGGTGGGGGACCTTTGGCCCTCCAAATGTTGCTGGACTACAATTCCCATCATCCTTGGCCATGCTGACTGGGGTTGATGGGAGCCGCAATCCTCCAACAACTGCAGACACTCCAAATGTCCCTATTTTCCAGGGACAGTCCTGGATTTCCAACCCAAAAATAGCTACGGTCAGGAAGCAGCCTCAATGGCGCCTCTAACCATAAAAATGTCCAGGCCAGAGCATCAGCTCTCTGCAAAGTTAAAACATAGAAGGATGCTTCTATGTTTGCAGGACTGCGGCAGAGTGGATTCGGGGTTAGGGAACACGCCCCACCTCTTTGCAGCCAGAGCAGAATGCTTCTCTGCCCCATGTCTGTAGGTAAATGGGTGTTCATCCTCTTACACATACACCCCCAGATAAAATCCTGCCATTCTTCCTTGTTTTCAATGCCTTGTATTAGTGTGTGTGTTGGTGTGTGTGTTTTAAAGTGTATGTAATGTATATACAACCTGCTTGTAAAAACAAAACGTGTTAGTCATAAACTAACTGGGAAAGTCAGGTGTTTTTCAAGCACGCAATGGGTCGCAAGGTTATGCTTGCTGCTGTAAATTACTTCTCCAGCTGACCGCAGTGACTTTCCCCTGAAGACGCGAGGGAAGTACAGTGATACCTTGGGTACAGACGCTTCAGGTTACAGACTCCACTAACTCAGAAATAGTGCCTCGGGTTAAGAACTTTGCTTCAGGATGAGAACAGAAATCGTGTGGCGGCGGCGGGAAGCCCCATTAGCTAAAGTGTTACCTCAGGTTAAGAACAGTTTCAGGTTAAGAATTCCTCCAGAAGGAATTAAGTTATTAACCCGAGGTGCCACTGTAATCCAGAATGCGGCAGCTAGACTGGCGACTGGGAGTGGTCGCCGAGACCACATAACACCGGTCCTGAAAGACAGAAGGACAGTCAGAAACAGTCTCCCTCTGGAGGTTGTGGATTCTCCTTCTTGGAGGTTTTTAAGCAGAGGTTGGATGGACATCTGTCATGCTCGGGCCCCCTTCCAACTTTATAATTCTATGATTCTGTAACCCTTGTCAGAAAAAATACCCAAGCCTTGTGTAAAATGGCAGTTTTTTCCCTGTGGGTACAGCCAACCTGCTCCCTTTTTCCTAGACAGGGAAGCTGAAACCATAAACCTTTGTCCTTCTGGGAGCTCCCTCTTTGTCCACAGGCAGAGAATCTCTCTCCCTGATGAGGATGAGTTTTCCTTGACTTGCTTCCAGCACCTTTTGTCATTCTTAGCTACTTCTACTCCACGTGAGAGGCCTGGCCCGGCATCTTCCCTTCTCTACTCCAAATATTACCCATATCTGACCATTAATTATTTCTAACGTTCTCTAGTGGTTATGAGTGTCCGTGCACCTCCCCAAACTCTGTTAACCCCAGATCTGTAACAATATATATCAATAATTGCATATCCGAAACCTGTTTTGAATCTGGTATGGATCCAAATAGCAGTTATAAAAAATGCGCTACTGTAAATTGAAAGAGGAAACCGCCCCCAACAGGTATTGAAGAGGCAAGAGAAGAGGAGCCTGTGTTATGTGCTGCATTCAGATGTTGCCGTTTTAAGCCAATCAGAGACATGCATTTTGGTATAGCTTTTCTTGTAGGCCTTGCCAGCCTGGTGGTAGGAGCTTGTGAATTTCCAGAGGCCTAGTTTCTAGAGAGAGACAGAAGGTCCTTTGGTAGTCAATGTGAGTCTTTGTATTCTTTTTATCAATCTCATTTATATATTTGCGGAAGGATTTTTTTCCAAGTTCCTTTCTCCGGCCTCTGTTAATATGGTGGGGGTGACTTTTCCAATTAGCTGCTGCCTCCTAATCTCTCCCACGCAACACAATTTCTGTATAATTTTAAATCTGCTGGTGTATTGCAACACAGGGAAGCGCTGGCTTTGTTGGCAGTCTGCAAACCAATTAAAAACCCTTAGAGGGGAAAACAAATCCCAACACCCCAGACATATGAAGCACGACCCAGGAATCCTGGGAGCTGTAGTTTCTTAAAGGGTGCTAGGAATCGCAGCTCTGGGAGGAGTAAACTGCAGTTCCCAGTTGTTGTTTTTGGCGGGGGGATAGGATGTGCTTTAATGTATGGTGATTAGACAAATTCATGGAGCCTAGAGCTGCCAATGGCTGCTCACCACAATGGCTGTGTTTTACCCCCAGTCTTGGAGGCAGTATGAATGAGTACCAGTTGCTGTGAATGACAAAAGCGGAGGGCTGCTGTTGTGCTCAGTTTCTGTTTGTGGGCTTCCCATAGACATCTGATTGGCCATTGTGAGGAAGAGGTTGTTGGATTAGGTGCAGTGCTAAAAACTCAGGTGTATAACCTAGGCGCCAAACGGCCCCTTAAACCTGGCACCTGGGATTCTTCACTTGATCACAAAGGGACCAATAGCTAGCTGCAAAATGCATTTCGAATGCTGATTAGATGGTTTTGGGGGGCCTAATCCAGCAGCCAGGCTCATCTTGTGGGTCTAATGCCAACCAGGTTATCAGTTTGCTTTTGTTTTGTTACGTATGCTGTGTTCACATTTTGCCTTTCTGCGTTGTGAACCGCCCTGTGATCTTCGGATGAAGGGCAGGAAACAAATTTAACAATAAGTAAATCCATGCTGCCAAGAAACGATGACAAATCAAGAGTTTCGGATGGGTGGAGGTATCTCACCCTCCTTTGTATCAAACTACAGGTGAGTGATTATTACTCAAGAACAAGTGATGTGTTTGACTACAGCTGCTTTCATCCCTGACCACAGGCCCTGTTGGCTGGGGCTGATGGAAGTCAGAAACGAAAGCTGCTCTCCTGCTCTTCTTCCCCCTGATTCCTTCTTTGTTGTTGGGGTGGGGGCTTCTCCCAAACACTGCTGGGAAACACACACAAGGAAAACCACTTACTCTTGAAGCCCTGCTTCTTGGAGGGGGGCAAGCGACAAAGCCGGGCCTGAATTGTGATTGATTGGGGCGGGGTTAAGGAAATGTGTGGTTTCAGCCAGGCTGCACAGAGAAGCAGAACCTCGGAACAGCCCAGGTGGATCAGGCTAAACAGCCATCTAGGACAGCTTCCACTTCTCACAGTGACCAGCCAGGTGCCCATGGGAAGTTGGCAATCAGGGCCTGAGTGCAACAGCCCTCTCATGACTTGTGGTTCCGAGCAGCTAGCTGACCATGTATGCCAGAGGCAGCCAAGAAGAAGAAGAAGAAGAGTTTGGATTTGATATCCCGCCTTTCACTCCCCTTCAGGAGTCTCAAAGCGGCTAACAATCTCCTTTCCCTTCCTCCCCCACAACAAACACTCTGTGAGGTGAGTGGGGCTGAGAGACTTCAGAGAAGCATGACTGGCCCAAGGTCACCCAGCAGCTGCATGTGGAGGAGCGGAGACGCGAACCCGGTTCCCCAGATTACATGACTACCGCTCTTAACCACTACACCACACTGGCACCCTCCATATTTTTGCCATACCCTCATTCCCACCAGCCCCGGTCAATCCAGGAATGATGCAAGCTGTATTCCGACAATATCCAGAGGGCACTACGTTGGCTAACCTTGATGTTATACACACACACATATAATATCTAAGTTTACCTTTGCAGTACAGGCGTTAAACCTTGCAGTTTTTGAGGCCTCTCAGTTTCTCTGTGCCGGACTTGCCCGTTCTTTCTCTAAGGAACAATGAAAACAATCCTTTTCCACTGCCTTACTTGTTGCATTCTTCTGCTGCCTATTAATGGTGAGTGGTCTTCATTAAACCTTCTTTACATGGGCAGATCCAGGCTTCGGGATGGGGAGCTTCTTGGGCAAAAAGACCATAAACGGGGCCCCAGCTGTACCCCTCCTTTTGCTATCAGGCTTTCCTCTGCAGTTGACCCGTCTCAGCTACAGAGGCGTAATGTGCATATGGGTCTCTGTTTCCACCCCCCTTCTTGCCACCAAAGTGGGTCCTCCTGACTTCTGTGGACCCAGGGCCACCACCCAGCTGACCCAAGACAAAGCCCCCAGGTTGGAGCCCTACAGTTCCTGTTGCGATCTTCTGTCCTTTCTTTCTGCTTCCAGAAGCTAGGAATTTATCGTGTGCAAAGTGCGACCTTGGAGAAGCCACATGCAAGATGATTCATTGCCCGCATAAAGAGCTAGTGTGTGTTACCCTATCGACATTCAACACGTTAGGTGGGTGCAATTGTTGGCAAGTGCCGTAGGCTTCTGCTCCTTCTCCACTAGGGAGGAATGAGTTGAAATCCCTGCTCAGCCACAGCATTGGTTGGGTGACTTAGAGCCGTAAGAAGAGCCTGCTGGATCAGGCCAATGGCCCATCAAGTCCAGAAACCAGAAAAAAGCACAAGAGCACTCTCCCGCTCCTTTGGTTTCCTGCAACTGGTATTCAGAAGCATTGCACCCTACTAGGAAAGCTAACCGACACGAGCACGGGGACAAGCGAAGGAGGGCCCCTTCACCCTGGTGTGACTCCCCTGTATCACATATACAACACAACAAGGCAATGACCTGTGCCCCACAACAGCATATGCATCAATATGACCCAACAACCCCCCTGCCCAGCACACATACATACAAAGAAACCACACACTGCAACCAACCAGACACAACCATCCAAGCTCTGGACCCCATAATCTCTTGCAATGACAATAAAAATGAACAAATTTATAAATAAAGGACCTACCCGTGTGATGCTGACACAAAAACCCTGCACAGACACTATGCAATAGAACAAAGATCATTGTTATCCCCCCATCTCCCTCCCCCCACTCCCCTCTCTTTTCCTCCAACGGCACAGTGTCTGTGACAATAGTGTCTGATGCCACTCTCTGAGTGGAAAGTGGAGGTGCTATATGTGTTTGTTTATTGGTTTTGTGGCACAAAAAAACTGCAGTAAAAACCAATGAAAAGATGATGATGATGAAGAAGCACAATCTGCTTCCCGATTGTGGAGCCAGAGCATAGCCATTATGGCTAGTGGCCATGAATTTGCCTAATCCTCTTTTAAAGCCACCTCATTTTGTGGCCATCATTGCCTTCTGCGGGAGCGAGTTCCATAGTTTTAACCACGTGCTGCGTGAAGGTGTACTTTCTTTTATCCGCCCTGAATCTTCCAAACAAATTTGTGAAGGAGAAGCCTTTCAGGGGTTGCTGACTCTGATGGGTATGTTCTACATCCTCTGTCGGAGGCGGCGTGCTCCTGAATTCTAGTTGCTGGAAACCTCAGGAAGGGAGGGTGCTCTTATGCTCAGAGCCTGCTTTTAGGCTTCCCATAGGTTTTGCCCCGTGAGAGCAGGACACTGGGCTACACGTGCCATTGGTCCGATCAGAGAAGGCAGTCCCTGCTGATAGGCTTTTGATCCAATCGACACGACATTTCTCCCATGCTCAGGAGGAAAAGTCACATCCTCTTTTTCTCCAGGCGGAGGTATCAGCCCCACTGGGATGTACAAAAGCTGCATTAACCGCAGTGCCTGCAAACCAGGAGCCTTCACGTTGAGCACATCCACGGAAAGGCAAATCCGGAGCAACATAGCCTGTTGTGGAACTGCTGGATGCAACGAAGAGCTAGTTCTAAGTAGTGAGTATTGATTGAGCTTGCAGAGTGTTTCAAAGCGGTGTGTGTGTGTGTGTGTGTGTGTGTGTGTGTGTGTGTGTGTGCCTTTGGTAGCTTCCCTCCTGAGGACAGTGGTGGGCCATGAGGTTCGAGTTGGCAGGTTCATAAAGCAACCCTAATGGGGATGCAAATCTGCAATGAGTGACCTTGAACCTCCTAAGGGAGTTCTCAGAAGACGTCCCCCCCCCCATGTGCCACCATCCAGATCTGGACAAAGAAGGGAATTTATTATATTATAAATGCAGAATTTATTATATTATAACTGCAAGGAAATATTATTATTTAAATGCGAAAATTGATCTGTGAATTTAAGATTAAATAAATATATCTAAATAGTTGCACAAAGAAAGATGCACAGTTTCCTGTTTGTACTCAATATGCCATTGATCAGGCTTCCTCAACCTCGGCCCTTCAGATGTTTTTGGCCTACAACTCCCATGATCCCTAGCTAGTAGGACAGGTGGTCAGGGATGATGGGAATTGTAGTCTCAAAACATCTGGAGGGCCGAGGTTGAAGAAGCCTGCCATTTATGAAGCTACAATGCATTCTGTTCTCCTAGTTAAACTTCCTGATCTGCACTCCCAAATAATACCTTATTTTATTATACTTCTCCTATCAATAAATATGGGTTTGCTGACTCCTGCCCTTTATTATTCCAATACAAGGCAAAGCTCACATCACAGGAAAGAAAGGAGTCATGTACCACCTTCCATCCTTTTTTTGGATTTCAGGGCTGTGTAACAACAAAAATTAATGCCACAGTTCAAGAAACACAGCAGCACCCCTCTAAAATCAAGCAGTGAGTAGACCCCTTGAAAGCAGGCTAGGATTTGCAACTGGTTAAAATGCCTGGGTAAATAAAAAAACCTGTATTTGCCTGATGCTAAAAAGATAGCAAGGAAAGTGGCATGCAAATCTCGTTGGGGTGGGTGTTCTGCAATTGGTGCCTCTGTTGACAAGACCATCTCCCATGCTACTGAAGAGCATTTGTCTGGTGAAGGAGGCTTTTGGAGAAGGGTCTCAGCAGAAGACCTCAGTGCATGGTAGAGCACTTTCCTTGCAGAAGGTCCCTGGTTCAACTCCTGGCATTTCCAGGAAGGACTTGGGAATGTCCCCTGCATGGAATTAGGACTGTGCGATATCTGGTCTTCAACATCACGATATATCACCAGCTAAACTTAGCAACATACTGATATATCCTGACGTCTAAAATAAAGATGGAGCTATGTAGAGGCATTACCTGGCTTCTCGGTTTTCCCCACATTGAGATTTTTGCATAACGCACACGAATCATGATTTGTGATACATCATGAAACCAATATCATAATGCGGACTTCAAACCAGTTTGGGACAACCTATCATCCAGCCCAAGCTGGAACCCTGGAGCACCTCTGGCAGTCAGTGCAGTCAGTGCTAAGCTAGATGGTGCAATGGTCTGACTCTGTGAGGCAGCTTCCTACATCTGCTGACAATACTGGTCTGTTGCAGTTTGAGCCCCCTTTTCATGCCCCCTGGCAGTGTGTCCTTCTCAGGCATCTCCAGGCACTCCTAAAACCCCAGAGAGCTTCTGCCAATCAGTAGACAATCCTGAACTAGATAGACTAGTGGATCTGGCTCATTCTTGGGGGCAACCTGGCCCATGGAGTGTCATGTGTTGACGGTGATCTGTTCTCATCGCCGCTCCACCCACAACATTCTTCTCTAGCTGAAACTTCCAGGCCAGATCCAAGGGCAGCCCCATATAGAGTATGCTGCGGTAATCTAGCCTCGAGACTACGAAAGCACAGACAACAATTTATGTGGGTTGCACCGCAACCCCAGAGTCAGTCACGACTGGACCTAATGGTCAGGGGTCCCTTTACCTTTACCTTATTGTTATTATTATTAGGCTCGTAAAGCTGAAATTGCACAAGTTAAATGTGCATACGTTTGGGGCTTACTGTGTTTGCTTAGCTCCATGGGCTGAGTCCGTTTCATCAGAGCTACCTCTCGCTGCCCTCGCTCATGTGAGATCTTCCTCTGATTGTTTTCCAGTGACTCCTGCGAGTTCTACCAAAAACGGGTTGACTTGCCCAGGGTGTGAGAGTTTTAACCGGGGCCCTTGCCAGGCCCATGAGCGCGTCGAATGCACCGGAATCGAAGAAAAGTGCATTTCCCTTGTTGGGCTATACGCTGGTATTTCTTCACACACACACACACACACACACACACCCTGCTGTTACTGGGACCTTTCCAAGGAGCTTTGTTGAAAACCCTTAAAGATGGCTTCTGTCTTACCCTTAATTTCCCCTTTTTCCACCTGGGTTGTGGGTGGAAAGTAGGATGAATCTGGGAGGGGGGGGCAGGGAGGAATCTTTTATCCACAGCCCTTAGCTTGTGAAAAAGGCAACAGGACTCTGTGAGACTTAGGTCAAAGCCACACCCTGCATTTCAAGAACTCTTGTACCAATTTGACAGTCGCAATGAGTCCTTGCAACTGTAGTTTGTTAAGAGTGCTGGGCACTGTAGCTCTATGGGGTCAATATGCTTAACAAACTACCATCCCCAGGATTCTTTGGGGGAAGGTACAACTCTTAAAGTGGAATATGCATGAGTTAAAAGTAAAGTAAGGAGTGGATGTGACCTCACTACACACCCTCAAATTGTCTTTATGATCACTGGGCACACTTTTGACCACCACTCTGCGTGCGTGTGTTTAAAAAAACAATCTCCTCATGTCCCTCTTTTCCTCCTACTACCAAACGGTAAGGCTGGGATGAAACTTCTCCAGAAAGAATGCCCAAATCAAAATTAAGGCTGGGAGGCAAGTGTAGACAGGGAATAGGCTTCCCAAAACTTTGCCCAACCTAGTACTTTTCACCACAGACAACGCTCCCAGGGGCTGGTGCCTGCCATTTCCCCCACAGAAATCCCCTCAGAGTGACTATTATTCTTCTCTTTTAAGTTTTAGATCCCACCTTCCTTTTATTTTCGTTCCTTTATTATTATTTTTGCTTCCTGTCCCATCTTCCTTTTCTTCCTATATACATATAAATGTAAGGCTGTCGTCATGCTGTAATTTGCACGACCGCCCATAGGCAGCATGATGACAGAATGACAGGCAGGAAGTGACGAAGGAAGCAACACGGGTGGTAGTGGCCCAGGTGAGCTGTTTAAAGGGGCTTCAGAGAGAAGTTGGACAAACTGCTGTCTTCCCATCGTTGCAGCCGCACGACCCCAGTAAGCGAGATTTTGGAGGGGAGGCAGGGGCAACATTTTCCCGTTTCGCCTCAGGCGGTGAAATGAGAGGGGCCATCCCTGCTGAGTGGTGACCCAGAAAGAGCTCCAGGTCCATTCCTGCTCTTTCTCCCACACTTGGCTTTCTAAGTCGATCTGCTTTCCAAACCTATTCTTCACCTCTGGCTGCTGCCTTCTCCCTGACTTCTTCTTCCCTCCTTTATAGTATGCTGTTGGGAGAACCTGTGAGCTGTGAGGCTCTGCGGACACCAGATTCAGCTGGGTCAAGCCCCCGCTGCAATTAGACTCTGACACAAACCATCATATGCAGGGGAAAACAAGCTAGGTACGAAAGGGGACCTGCTCTTCCTCTCATTTTGAGTCTTTGTTCCTCTCTCTCTGCAGGTTTACCGGAACAAAACTTCTCCGTCAAAGGCTGTGCAACTGATTCAGCTTGTTCCTTGGATGTCAATGACCTTGTGCCCTATGCAGGAAAACTCTACATTGTGACTGAGTATGCAGTTTGCACTGATGGGCAAACTGAGGATTATGGCCCTTCTGCAGCCATCCAGCTAACTGGGTCCCCCTTTGTAAACGTTATTGCTTTCTTGAGTTTCTCTGTGTTTGCATCCTCACCTGTGTAACAATCCTTATGTTCCGAGGTATCGAGAATTATAACGTTACGGTTTTTCTTACTCATGATCAGTGTCTTCATCTTTTTTCTTCAAGGAGGAATGCACTAATTTTCAGCATGAACTTCCATTCCTCCATATTTCTCTAAAATCTCTAAAACCTTACACTTGCTTGCCAAGGCCCCGTGACCTTGCTGCTCCCTAGATAATAAATTACCAGACAAGAAAGCAGCATATAGTTTGGGTTCAAATAGGCCACAACTTTTCTCAATTACAGATGTGAAATGTTTGGCATTGGGTGAAGCCATTTATTTTCCCCTCAGCCCATCTGCTGAGAGTGCATCTAAGGGTAAACCGCATTGGGGGAAGGGGCTATGACCTATATAAAATAGGGGTATTCCTGAGGGGGTCCCCATTAGACGAGTGCTATGGACCTAGCTGCCGCCTGGGCATCAGACAGAAGCAACTCCTTTCGGATCCCTTTATAACAGGATAGCTTTAACCAAAGTGGGGCAGGCAGAGTCTACAACCTCCCCTCCAGCCAAAACTAAGGCTTACCCAATGCCTAATGATTGATTTGAGTTAGGTGAAAGCCAGCTGGCCAGTGCCAATTTGCCAAGTGGAAAAATCCCTGCCTGGCCCTGAATACAGCGGCCCATGAGGTAAAGAGCAAGGTCATAGCTTGAAAGGAAAAACATAGGATAAAGGGAGGCAGGGTGGGAGAGATGATGAAAAAACGGGCAGTAGCAAACAGGAGGAAGAGGAGGACCAAGGGGACCCAGGGGTTAGCTATGGGGCCCTGGCTGGGCTGTGGACTTCAGCAGGAACCCAGTGATGCCAACCGCAGATGCTGACCCTTCCAGGGGCTACAACCCTGCCATCATTTGCAAGAAAGCCAGGGAGCTGTGATATGGGAAGCACCAGTGGTTTTTATTGCCAAGCAGTAAACAAAGCACTTCTGGTTTACGAGTTGGACTACGGACCTAGAGGAAAGGTCTTAATTCATACCAGCTGAACAGCAGCAGCAAGGACCAGGGAGCCACTGCAGCTCAGCTCTCTGCGAATGGAGGAGGAGTTGACTGGAGATGAGTTGAGCCATCGATAAATTCAATGTCAAAGGAGAGAGACGCTCCGACACAGGCCTTTGGTTCAGCCCTCTCTCGACTGCCAGTCCAAGACATCCCTGAAGCAAAGCCCCAAATGGAAGGTCCTCCACCTGTTGAGGGTGGAGTTGGGGAACTTCAGGCTCAGGGGATAAATGTGGCCCCTGAAGTCTCCCTCTCTGGCCCTCAGAACTCTCCCCAGGCCACGTCCCCCCCGGTACTTCTTTGCACCCCAAGAGCTTTTCCTAGGTGGGACGTGTCCTTGAGCTCTGACACCTCTTGCTCATCTAGGGGGGAAAAGGAAGGGGGGAAGGAACCAGCCTCCACTACAAAGCTAAAAAATCCTCTCTCGTGCCCCACCCACACCTGGCATGTGGCCCTTGGCAGGTTGCCCAGAAGATAATGCAGCCCTTGGGATAGAAAATCATCTCCATCCCACACTGGGGCCAGCTTTAAAATCTTGCTATCCTTTTCATGCACCAAATCCTGCATTTGCCCACTAAGTTGGGCAAATGTCCTACTTTAAAGAACACGGTCCTCAAGTGGAAGGGCTCTCAGACAACAGGACTTTTCTCTAACCCTTCATTGGAAGTTTTAAAGCAGAGGTTGGAGGGCTATCTGTCCTGGATCACAGAATTGTCGAGCTGGAATGGGTCCAACCCCCCGCAATGCAGGAATCTCAGCTAAAGCATCCATGACAGATAACCATCCAACCTGTACTTAAAAATCTACAAGGAAGGAGAGTCCACAATCACCCGAGGGGGACCATTCCACTGTCAAACAGTTCTTAGTGACATAAAGTTCTTCCTGATGTTTAGTCGGAATCTCCTTTCTTGTAACTCGAAGCCATTGGTGTGAGTCCTACACTCTGGCGCAGGAGAAAACAAGCTTGCGCCATCTTCCACGTGAAAGCCCATGAGATATCTGAAGATGTGAGATGTGTGTCAAATAATATGTAAGAGGTGTCTCAAACGGACCTAAAGGTTTGCATCGTGCATCATGTTTGCCATAAATTTTATTGTCAGAAACCACCATTCATTCCAGGAAGTGCTTGCACCCTAGGAATGCATCGCACAACACAATAAGACGGGCATCTCCACCCAGTTGCTTTACAGGTATTTATACTACACAATTACTGCATTTCATTGGAGCAACTGCTTCAGTTACGTTATTGCAGGCGTTATCTATAAAATGCCCTCTGCACATAAATTTGGGCACCAGAAGCACTCAAGCTCAGCCTTGTCCCTAGCCATACCTTTTGACATCATGGTGCCTCTCCTTGTTCTCTGCCTTCTTTCGCCACTCTTAGTTGCCTCTCAGGATCCACGTAAGTTATTTATCAAATCCATTCTCCTACTATGCTGTTAGGGACAAAATGGAAGGCCAGGACGTTGAAATGACATATCAACTGTGCCATCATCTGATGCTAATCTAGGAGGGTTAAAAACTGTCCTTCTTGGGCTTGCCCATAAAAAGCAATTCTAGAGTGAGAGACTAGGGTGATATCTGCTGTTCCCAGAAATTCTTTTAGTTGTGAGACTTTTATGGGTTTGTTGAGAGTTTGTTTGGACCCTGGGTGAGAACCTGGAGGGGAAGGGGTAGGGTGTGTCAGAAGGAAAATGAATGTGTGTGTGTAATTTTGGATTAATGTAACAAAATTAATGTGTGCTTTTGTAATATTTTGTTTGTCTGTTTTTGCCTCAGCTTTTTGCACACCACTTAGAGATATTTTTAATTGGTATAGAAATTCAATAATCAATCCACCAGTAATCAATCAAGGGCTAGTGTCTGTGTTTGGACTTCAAGACTAGCACTTCAGTGGGTGGATTTGGTAACAAGGAGACTGGTAGTAATCTGTCTGGAGATCAAGCCGCTGCTGTTAGAACAACTGTTAAGCCCGCTGTAAATTTTAAAAGCAGTGGCTCAAATATGCAGTGAGTTTTATTCAGCTAAGTCCTGCTCAGAGTATATCTATCACAACAAATGAACCTAAATTATGTCCACTAACTTCAATGGGTCTACTCTGAGTAGGACTACCACCCAAGATGCATATTTTGGATGGGTAGCTATGCTGCCTGACATCTAATCATAGCCTAATGCTATTGCCTCGATAGTTTCCTGCTCCCAGTTGTCCTTCTCTTGGCTTTCTCAACAAACTCAACATGCTGCAGGCAGAACTGGGACTGGCAGAAATTATGCCAGAGAAAATGGGTGCTTGCAGTACACCATCTCCATACTGCACGCAAATATCAGCTGTGCATCTTAAGTTCACAGTAGCAGCATGTGAAGATGCTTACCTGAACAGGTCTGGGCTGGAGTGACCATGAGATTGGAGCCATGCAGTTCCCCATTCCATGCTCCTGCTGAGGCATCTGTAGAATCCACACCTTTCCATCACCGTGTCTCAGTGCCATCCAAAGATAACTCCATGCTTCCAACCATGCTTCCATGCTGGCACCACAGCTACCAGTTTGATTGGCAGGCTTTCCTCCAAGGAATAGGCTAGTATTGTCTATATAGCTGCCCATTCACTGCAACCATCTATGGGGTGTCCCCCCCCCCCGTGATGCTGCATGTACTGGAGGCAATGCATGAAGAATAGTTAAGACACTTTCCGACATCGTACACATTTTGACGAGCTAAAACCTTTGTTTTATTCTATTCTAATTTTTGCTGACATTCCTGAAGGATGCATATCTGATTTCATTTCTGAGAACTGTTGAACTGTTTATTGTTAAAGTTTTATGGCTGTATGCTGCTATAATCTTTAGTAGTTTATAATCCAAGTGATATAAAGGAATAATCTTTAAAAAAAATAAAAATGGAACAATAGAAAATTCCCAACAGATCTTTTTCATGTTGGGAGGAAGAACAGGTAATTTGGAAGTCCAGATTCCAGGGAGAACATTGTATGAGTGGCAGAGATGATAGGAATTGTACTCCCAACAACATCTGGAGGGCCACACAGACTCATTTCTGACTTGAGCCACCCAATTAAGAAAATTAGCAATCAGTTTAGGCCTGACGAAAGAAGTGCTTCCTCTTGCACAACAATCCATAGCCACCTTCTAAAACTCACTGCCACAAGGTTGGGTGGTGTGTACTGCGTTAGATGGAACGAAAACAGGATTAGATAAATCCATGTAGGTTTCTGGCTACATCACGAACTCAATGCCAGTAGCTCCATGCTGCCATTCAGGCAGGGGAAAGCCAGGATTTATTGGCAATGTTCCCCAGTGGGATTGGGGGAGCTCACTGCACCCCACTGTGCTGCTCAAGCCCGTGTCTGCCAACTTGAAAGGCAGATCGGGTGCAACCTGGGAGTGTCCTTGCCATGGACAAGCCTCCATCTCTGGCATGATTTGCGGTTGGTTCCTCCATAATTCGGACAATTGGCATGAATCAAGAGGTGCTCCTGGACTGACATATGCTAATAGGCTACAATCAATCAGCTGCCAAAAGGCTTGGCTTTTTGAAGGTAGCTGAATGTTTTCTTAGAAGCTTGAGAATCCTTACAACAGCCAAGAAAGAAAGGGAGAGGACAAGGTGCTTTGTGCATTCTTATGCTTTCTTATGGTTTTAACTGTGTGCCAAGGAAGAACTCCAGACCGGAACTTTAATGGCAGAGTTTGGATATGTACTCTGTGAGTTATTTATGGCTGCGGCTCGTACACTAGTCTGTAAACAGTGGAAGAAATGGAATGTGACCTTGTACCATCCAGATCATGGGTAGCCAAACTAAGGCCTGGGCTGGAATCAGCCCAATTGCCTTGTAAATCTGGCCCACGGATAGTCCGGGAATCAGTGTGTTTTTACATGAGTAGAATGTGTCCTTTTATTTAAAAAGCATCTCTGGGTTATTTGTGGGGCCTGCCTGGTGTTTTTACATGAGTAGAATGTGTGCTTTCATTTAAAATGCATCTCTGGGTTATTTGTGGGGCATAGGAATTCATTCATTTCCATATGATGACAATATGCTTTTTCTTCTTTGCTTCCTAGTTCTTCCCCAAATTTCTAAATTCCTTTTTATTTCTTTTCCAAATTTTCTCATAATTGTCTTTAAATATGTTAATACTCTTGTCTATCAACTATATTCCCAAATATTTAATTTTGTATGTATATTTATCTCTGTCATCTGCCCCCTTATTTTTTCTGAGGTATTTAACCTCTCCCATTGTCCTACTTGTCCTCTAAAGGGGGGGGGGGGAGAGGTTCCTCGAATCATAGAGCCACAGCAGAACTTCTCCCATTATATTTGTTATGTCTTCACTCTGATATACGGTAATTTTGTTCAGCCTTTACTTTCTTCTTCCAGCCCTTAAGTGTCAGCAAGGAATTGAAGGTTCTGAGGTTTCAGACTGTGGCAGTGGTTTGGATGCCTGCGTGGTCATCAAGGACGAGAGCACAATGTTTGGTAAGAAAGATGTTGGCCTTACCTGGTGGCATGCTCCAGTGTTCTAGAGCAGAATTCCCTTTTAAGCTGAGGGCCACATTCTGTTTTGAGGGCCACACACCTGACTGGGCAGGGTCATAAGCAAAAGTGGGCAAAGCAATAAATATAAATTTTAGCTTGATAGGCTAGGTTCTGCCCACAAACACCCATCTCTCTCTCTATCTTCCATCCAGTCAAGGAAAACAAGAATCATTGTCAGATTTCAATGACAAATACTAGCCAGGCAAAGACACTCAAGGAGGATGTAAAACGAAGTTGGTAAGGGGTGTAGATTGGGCCGGTTCTGAAGGGTCAAATACAGAAAGAGGTTGCCTTTGGTCCACAGACCTGAGGTTCTTTACCATTGATCTGGAACTTCCAAAGCTTACTTCAGCAAGATGGAGGCGCTTGTACTCCAGCAAGCCATATTCCCTTGGGAGAACTTGGAACAGATGGAAGGGGAAGGCAGAGCAGAGACAATGGAGTTAGGCAGAGAGTGAAGGATTCTGGGGAATGGGCTCTCCTGACCATTTGTCTTTTTACTCTTTCGGTAAATAGGTGTCAGCTTCAATACAAAATTCTATGATTGTGGAAAAAGAAATTCTTGCGCCAATGCTTTTGCCATCACGGTAGGAGATGGGAGATATTTGCACCACAGCTCTGCTTGCTGTGCTGAAGATGGGTGCAACAAAGACTTAGAGTGGGGAGGTAAGCCATCACCTGCCCCTCTCTGATATCAGAAGTCCTTTTTATAGTGTGTTCAGGATGATTTGTGCCCATGAGGCTATTGGGCCAGTCACACACAATTCCACTCTCAATACTGTTTGCGTGTGCAGAGGTATTGGGGTGGTCATACTGCTTCATTTACAATCAGTGCACATCCCATTACTTCCTGCTGAAAGCCCATCACCTTTCATGCCACAAATGTCCTGGTTTATTTTCGTCCCACTTCTGTTGCTCCACAGCCCCTCCAGTCAGCAATAATGCAGTAGGAAACACCACAGGACACATGAAACCAGGAGAAATCCATCCTAATGCAGTGTTATAGTTTGAAGAACATGTTGCACAAATGAACCTGCGATAAAACACCAGTCTGGAGGGGCCCTTGGTTTCAGAATGATGAAAACATTCTCAATTAGCTTTTGAAACTTGGCAGGAACAGGGTGGAGTGGAGGAAGTTTTGGTACCGCCACACCTTTCATCCTAACACAAGGCAAGAAAGGTGTCAAACCTGTGTCTCTAAACCTCATTCCGACAAAGAATATGCTAACAAAGACCTGGGAGTGGGGAGGACTCAGTGGGTGGTTGTGTGAATGCATCAGGAAGGCTGCGGTTGCTGTGTCTGTGTGAAGCAGGCCTGTCAATGATCCAGCGGGGCTCTTCAGAGATTCTTACGTAAAAACTTTCCATATATGACAATTTGCTGCTTTCTTCTTTGTTTCCTAGCTCTTCCAACTACTTGGACTGAGAATGGGCTCACTTGTCCAATTGGATGTTATGCTCAGACGGTGAATGAATGCGCGAATAGACCAGTCTCATGCAGAGATGCTCAAAACAGTTGCATCAATGCAACAGGAAGCTCTGGTAACCCTGAAGGGACTAAACAAAGGAGGAGGGATTCCGTGGGGTGGGGGGAGCAGGTGGGAGGGGAATGCTGCCTCTGGATTATCCAGAGGTGGACCAACCGTCAGGCAAGATGAGATGACTCAGGTGGCAGAACAAGAGACTTGCAGCCCTGACTCTTGGGGAACCATCTTCCAGGATGTTCTCTGGTGCAAGCATCATTGAAATGAACAAGTGCTGTGCCAGAGCATGGTGGGATTGCACCCATGATAAGGTGCTAATGGCATGTGTGCATCATCCTTTGGAACACTAAAGTGTCGAGTGTGGGATTGAGTCTGGGCCCATTCACATAAGTCCTTCTCATCTGAGTAGAACTTGGGACCATTCAATCAAGCTAAATGTTGGAACATTCTTGATGACCAACAGAAAATATTTCTTTGCCCAGTGCATAGTTAAATGATGGGAATTGGTCCCATGAGATGTAATATAATAATAATAATAATAATAATAATAATAATAATAATAATACCCCACCCTCCCCAGCCAAGGCTGGGCTTAGGGCGGCTAACAACCAATAATAAAAACATGTTGATTAAAATACAATTTAAAAAACAAGATTAAAATACAACATTAAAACATTAGGATGCAGCCTCTTCACAGGAGGAGAAAGGAAAAAGAAAGAGGGGGAGGGAATCAAATTGGCTCCAAGCCAAAGGCCAGGTGGAACAACTCTGTCTTACAGGCCCTGCGGAAAGAAATCAGATCCCGCAGAGCCCTGGTCTCATGAGATAGAGCGTTCCACCAGGCCGGAGCCAGTGTTGAGAAGGCCCTGGCTCTGGTTGAGGCTAATCTAACTTCCTTAGGGCCCGGGACCTCTAGGGTGTTGCTGTTTATGGACCTTATGTTCCTCCGTGGGGCATACCAGGAGAGGCGGTCCCGTAGGTACATGATCATGTAGTGATCATGGCCACCACACTGGATGGCCTTCAAAAATGTATTAGAAATATTTATGAAGGATAAGGCTGCCAATGCCTATTAGCCAAGAGGGCTGTGTTTTACCAGATGATTCTGAATACTATTGACTGATATGCAGAGTTGGCACACAGCTTGGAGGCTTTCAGCTTCTGAATACTTGTTAGGAGAGAAGGCTTACCTTGATGCAGTCACACAGAGAAACACTTGGTATGGAAGAATAAGTAATCTGCTTATTATTGGAACTGCATACTGGGAATGGAGCTGTAGCTGAGGCCTGGTATAGGAAAGAGGCTCAGTTGGAGTCCATGCAAGCCACATTGTGAACATAAAATAGGGTAGTGATGGTTGTGAGAACCAAATATGCCGCCTTGAGTTACGAGGGGTAAAGGTGGGGTCCCTGTTTCAGACAGAAGGCGATTTTTTTAAAAAAACAAACTGCATCAATAAAAATAAAAATAAATTATGCCTATGTTCACTGCCCAGGCTCTTTTGATAGGGAGGGTAGGATATAAATTCAATAACTAAATAAATTCCCTTCTTAGAGGTTAGATGCCAGTGATGGGTGGAGCAGAAAAAAATTACCTATTTCGCATGCTCAACATAAAGACATCTTTATCCTCTGAGCGCCGAGCATGATGCAGCATCAGTGGCTCCTCCCAAGCATGAGAGAAGTAGAACTGCAGCCATTGAAGCTGCGTGGCACTCAACCACCTCCTGGTGTCGCACGTGTGATGCGCATTGCATGTATGATGTCATAGGCATGGGACACGTGCGAGGTGTCCTAGGCCCGTGACATCATCCGTGTGGTGCGACGCTGGTCCCACGCCATGTTAGGCCCAAGCCAGTGCCTTTGGTATTGGACCATTGCCAATAGGCATGGGAGGAGCCCCTGACAAGCAGAGTAAACTGACTCTGGTTTGGTCCCCATCCTCTTCCCTGCTCCATTCTACAAGGGGCAACACTGAGACTCAGGAGGAGGAAGCTGGAGGTCAGGACTGGTTGTGGGGCTGATGGCTGGCAGGTGAGGGGTGGCTGAGGGCAGACTGATGTTGAAGGGGCCATGCCCCATTTGTTCTACTAGAGCAGGCTTCACTAATTCACATGTTGATCAACATGTCTACCTGCAGGTGCCAGGAAGTTCATCCTGCTGGGTTGCGGAACAAGCAATATGTGCGGTGTAAAGGACTTTGAATTGAAAATTGCAGGAATCCCCTACAAAATGGATGAAATATCGTGTGATACTCCCCCAACTACTGCAAAACCTCCAACTCCTGCATCAGCTACAACTCAGAAATCAGGAGTAACTCAAAAACCAGCCACAAGTACCAAAACAACATCAGAGGCTTGCACTCACCATATCTTGGGGAAGAATTCCTTCCTTCTTCTTCTACCCAGTATCTCCAGCATTCTCTTCATGAAGTTCCTCTCCTAAACTCTCTCTCCACGCCATTCAGCTAGGCAAAGGAATGGACAAATCTGTCACATTCCAGTGCTCTTAGGTTTCTCATTCTTTAAAAGAACATTAAATTCAGTTCTCCACATTTCTACAGCAATCTGCTTTTAAAAAAAATAAAGCTATTGAAAATCTGTCCATGTTTTAGCATGAATGTCTCCTGGTTAACACAATTTGTACATGCAGTTTTACCAGCATTGCCTTTTTTATAATTTTTATGATTTTATAAATGTTATTATCATGAATATATGCACTCCCCTCACATAAATCTGCATTAAAAAAACAACTATTGAAAATCCATCCACATTTTAGCATGCATTTCTCCTAATAAACACAATTTGTACTTGCAGTTTGGCTAATATAGGGTTTTGCTAGCATTTCCCCCTAATATAATGCATTTGTATATATGCTAAAAGTAAAGGTAAAGGGACCCCTGGCCATTAGGTCCAGTCACGGATGACTCTGGGTTTGCGGCGCTCATCTCAGTTTATTGGCCGAGGGAGCCGGTGTACAGCTTCCGGGTCATGTGGCCAGCATCACTAAGCCGCTTTTGGTGAACAGAGCAGTGCACGGAAACACCGTTTACCTTCCTGCCAGAGCGGTACCTATTTATTTATTTGCACTTTGTGCTTTCAAACTGCTAGGTTGGCAGGAGCAGGGACCGAGCAACAGGAGCTCACCCCGTCGAGGGGATTCGAACCGCCGACCTTTTGAATGGCAAGCCATAGATATGTGTATATATGTTATTATCACCAAAATATGCACTTTAGGCACTTTCCCCACATAAATGCATTTTTGTATACACCGTTTGGTTGAAGAACTACACTGCAAAATTCTGAGAAATGTGAAATATGTGTAACTGAGTTTTACTTTGCGTATTGGTCTAGGAAGTGCAAATGAGTTAGTTTCTCATTAACAAGCAGACAAAACTGTATTTCCCCCTCATCCTCACTTGGGTACCACAATGCGTCTCCCTCCTCCTCCAAGTGTGTTTATGGGGTTCCGTACTGTTTTCTGGATGATTGCAGGCCCAATAAAGAATATTGAGTCCAACAATGGTTTTCTTTGTTTCTTCCAGATGGTTGTCAACAATAATTTAGTAAAGGGTAAGTCCCAACCAGAGGCTCCTTGCATGGCTGGGTGGGGTGCTGTGTGCTGGTGAGATTACAAGAGATCCTCGTGTTTCTTCATAATACACTTTTCTTTATATTGATTCAAAAAGTGATTTGGCCATTCTGGGACCAAAAGACAAAAAACAAAACAGAACCACCCCTTAGCTATGTCCAAAATTATTGTATATAAAAAAGAGAGGAATCTTATTCAAAATGAGTTAGATAACCAAAACTCAAAATCAGAAGTAGAAAATATTTAATATATGTTTTTGTTTTTTGATTTTTGTGTGGGTTTTTTTTTTGAAGAAGAGGGGTGGTTAGAGGGATGGGTAAAGATCTGTATGTTACATTTTCCAGTTTGTATTCTCTAAAGTATTTGCATAGCATAGAAACACACAAACACCTACATTATCCCCCCCCCTTTCCTACCCCCACACAATTACTAAGCTCCCACCCCCATTTCTTCATGCAATTCTTGGATTCTGATGAGGCACTGGAAAACTTGCAATGTGATCCTGAAACAATGACCACCTTACATTTTTTTTTTAAAAAAATGTTTTTATATTTTTATTTAAGAAAGGCTATACAAATCCATGAGATAAAAAAAGAAAGAAAGAAAGAAAGAAAGAAAGAAAGAAAGAAAGAAAGAAAGAACAGTGGAATTAAAATAAAAGTGTTCACAATCTCTAAAAATAATAATTATTATTGATATTGGGAGTGCGGGTACAAACTATTTTCCCCAAATTTTTCATTATTTTATTTCACTAGATATAACAATAAAAATGTTTGAGGGATACAAAAAAATTACAATACTTGCCTGTTTGACACCGTATGGTCCACAGCAAATGAAAATAATGTTGAATGGAGAAATGGTTATCAGAGAGAGAAATAGACGATGCTATGAATAATAACATCATGATTCCATGGAAGCAATTTTTAAAATGTATATAGAAAATGTATCTTTTCAATATTTCAAACCACATTGCATGCAATATTCAGAGAAATGCCAATTTTGAATTATGTTTCTTTCTTTTGGTTTGTGGGTTGTTTTGGAAACTACTGTTATGAAGGGGGAGGTGGGCAGACTCCCCATAGTCTCTTCATCCTGTGAAGTGTCAGAGTTTGAGCAAACTCATGGTTTCCTGGACTTAGCAAGGACTGGGAATAGCACCAGAGAGCTTGCTCATGAGGCCAGCCTGGTGATGGCAGGTCATTGAAGAAACAATGGTGCTGATGGACAGCCATTAGCCACTCAAAGGAAGTCACTGACCAAGCAGAAGCTATACACAGAGGAAGGTTGGCAGGGGAAAAGGGGTGTGTGATGTCTCTGTAGGAAAGGAGGGCATCCTTTGACACAGAGGGGTTTTGGCTAGGAGTTCTGGAAGCAAGAAGGAGGAAGTAAGCAGAACTCCATGTATGCTGGCTGGGAGACGCTGCACTGAGAGACTGGGGGACATAATTCCTTAGGAGACAAGCTTGCTATAGCTATGAGAGGAAAAATAAGAGATACTCTTGGGGTGTCATATTCTGCACTTCCTCCACTGAAGGTTTTAGGTGCAAATATGTATGAATAAACCATATTTCTGAGACATTGCAGACTCTACTGTGTCCTGATTTTCCAATGGAAAAACACAAATCTTGAGTGAGTGCCTGGAACCCCCTAGAAACTTATTACCACACGGCAGAAACTGAGGTACAAGTTGATTGGGATGTCTTCCCTGTCCCTATCCTCAAGCTTCTAAGCTGCTGCACCAGAGGGACCGCAACCCCATCCAGAACAACAATCATCTGACTATCATGCATAGAGCTAGTCAGGGGACTTCAAGTGGGGTGTGGGCTTCAGTAGGTGCCCAGTGAGGCCAACGTCAGAGGCTGACTGTGCCAAAGGCTACAACCCTGTTTGCATTTGCAACAAAGCCAGGGGACTGTGATATGGGCAACAATGGCAGTTTTATTGCCAGGCAGTAAATCCAGCATTTCTGTTTCAGGAGTCAATCTCTGAACCTAGAGGAATGGCCTGAATTCATGCCAGCTGAACAGCAGCAGCAAGATCCAGGGACATACTGCAGCTCACCTTTCTGTGACAGGAGAAAGGAGGTCTGCATCAGGGTTGGAGAAGGACCTTTGAGAATGATCACCCATGATTGGGGCAATCAACAAATCCTTTGTCATGGAGAGACTCTCTCAGGCACAGGCCACTGTCTTCATCCCTTTCTCTTTTTTTTCCAAATAATTTTTATTAACAGGCCAATCAAATCACATTAATTCCAAATCACATTAATTCCAAATTACACAGCCAAATTTTAAAATTTTTGTTGGGGGTACCCATGCTTCGAGCTCAGAACGGGATCCAAACATCTCTTTTGCTGCTAATTTAATGTACACAGTTCTGTCAAAATAGTGTTCACAGTTCTGTTCAATCTTCTCTTTGTTATTTTCCTCATCTTCTTGTTGTTATCATATATTACTTTCTTTGTGATCTCTGGTGGTCTCCACAAGCGGGTTGAAAACAAACGTTGTTATATCCTGTGTGGATTTTACACTCCTCCAAGAGCCATATCAAAATAGACAGACGCCATTTCCGCACCTCCGTACAAAGCATTCCCAAAGTCTGTCCGTTAATTTCCACAGGCCTGCCAGTCTCTCCTCAATTTTCTCAGGGGGCCCTGCTAGGTCAACCTCACAGTCCGGTATAATAACAAGCCATGGTCCTCCTCCCCCTCGATCATCCTGTGGCAGGCCTGCCGTAACAAATCTCTTTTTATTACTGCGTCACAAAGAGCTTTCATTCTTTTCCCGATGTTCCCACAGGCCATGTCTTTGATTAGTAATTTATTTCCACATAGTTCTCAATCATACTGCTTGTAATCAGTAATTGCAACGATTCTTTCTTGGGGGGGGGTTGTTAGGTACTCACATAAGATAATAAAAAAAGTCTCCCCCCCTTTTAGTCCCACTCCGACATACCGATCCTTTGAGGAATCTTCTTCTTGATTTATGATTGAGTCCAGCCCGTCACTCCACTTCACAGAGATCACTTTAATTAGCAGTATTATCTCCCGATCTTCACTCGAAATATGTGCATTTGCTTCTCTCTAATTGTTTATTTTGAGCTCTTGCAACCAGACGCACGATCAGAGACAGCTTCAGGGAGAGCCGTCTCGCACGAGGGCTGTGTGCCTAGTGCCCTCACCCCCTTCTTTCGAATCTGGGGGTGATTTATGGCAACCGCAGGCAAGGCAGTGTTCCCCATTCCCTTGGGGTAACAAAGGAGGCTGCATACTCCCATATCAGACTCTTAATTACTTCATGTGAGCCGGAGAGATGGAATTGTCGGCCATCTTCCAATGCGCCCCTAGCGGCCCCGTCTTCATCCCTTTCTCAACGGTGCCAGTCCAAGCCACTCCTGAACCACTATGATGCCAAACACCCATTGCCCCCCCCAAAAAATTTAGGGAGCTTTAGTTTGTTAAGGGGGCAGAGAATTGTTTGGAGATTGCCTTTTCCCATCACAGAGCTACAGTTCTCCACCCCTCTCCTCAGGTTGGAGAATGCATCTCCAGGCAGAGTAACTCCTATCTGAAGAGCAGTTGGAGGGGGAAGATCCGCGTGCCCCCCCCGTCTCCAGCAGTTTCAGAAGCAGGGACAGATACTGACACTGAGCAGCTTCAGCAAGAGTTACCTAGCTACAAGATAATGGATAGATAGACAGAAGGGAGGGAACAGCCAGCAGAGACATCATTAGAGAGTGTGAGGGACCCTCCCTCCCTAAGAACTAGAAGGTTCGTCTGTATTAGAGCACAAAGAATGCAGAGAGGAGTGGGAACTTCCTGTTGGCATCCAGGATGTTGCTGCTCTCCTTGTGGAGCGATGTGGATTTTTGCTTTCAACCATATCACTGAATAAAAAGGACTATAAATTATAAACTGTTCATTAATTCTTATCTGTGAAGTTACCAAAGGGAGGGGAGGACTCTCCACGTCTTAACATGGGGTCTCCTAACAACTCTCAGCACCTTTAACAAACTACCACTCCTGGAAATCTTTGGAGGAAGCTTACTGTGCAAACATGGCTTTAAGGCTCATCCACATTCCTGCTTGTTCCCTGCCTAGAAAGCCTGGGTCCACGTGGTCTGAGCGGTCGTCCCCTTACCCCACTCCTTTTGCATGGAAAACCTGCTCTTTAGTGCTCGTTCAGAACAAACATCCATCTGGAAAAAAGCCCAAATTGCCATTTGCTCCAATTGAGCGGGGAAAGCTGCTCCCCCAGTGGAAAGCAGTGGGACGAGGGGAAGTGAGAATAAGCCCTTAGTTTCATCTAGGGGTTGGTAACACATGTTACACTGAGGGGAAAACACAGCCAGAGACAGCAGCCCATGAAAGACCCAACGAACTTCCTGGTTTGGCTGCCAAACAGGAAGTGGGTAGATATGTCACGTACCTGACCAAATGATCCAAAAAATGGCTGGTGGAGATTTATTTGTTTGCTTATGGAATTTATACCTTGACCTTTAGCCAAAACAGTGGACTATAAAAATCATGACTAAGATGGTTCCTGCATTCCAGCTTCACTCCCTAAAAAGACACATGACATGCAGAAAAAGCAAGGGGAACAAGCACATGTTCTTGAAGTCACAGCCTGTCAGTCTTCAGGGAATCTGATCCCCCCACAGAAGGCTGCCAGGAATAGAGGAAACAAGGAAAGTTCTTACCAATGGCTTTTATTCAATATTCACAGAGAGAGGCTTAGAAATGCAGCCTCTTTTCTCAACTTCCTCACTCGTCATCAGCACCACCCACCTTACGGTGGCCACTTAGGGTCATTTGTCTCCGAGCCCTTTGGTCTCCTATTTTCAATGCCTGCCAGGTTCTGGGAGAAGGGGGGTCTGGAATGCTTTCTGGTGATAACATGTCATCCAGCTGCTCCAGCTCTGCCTCCTCCTCTTCTCCCATAATTTTCCAACTTTGCCTTTCATCCTCCTCTGAGCTATGACCCCCCCCCCCGCAATCCACTGTTGTAAATCTTTTCGGTCTTCTTCTTCTCTGGAAGGTTCAGGCTAGGGAGGTGGTGTCCACCACTATTCCTCTGTCCAGTCCCTGGCCCAGCCAATGCCACTCATGGTTCTGCCTGTCTTTTGCTTCAATAAAATGCAATCCCACCCCAAAACGACTCCACACACACACACACACACACACACACACACACCAGGGGTGCCAAATCCTAGGGCCCCTGCTCTTCTGGGTGCCCCATATTTTGGTGGGTGACCCCCTCAATGTTCCAAACAATTAGGGGGCAGAGGAGACTGAGCACAGAGCCACGTGTGGTTCAGCTTCAGTGGCTGGCTCCTCCTCCTGCTGCGGAGGGGAAGGAGGGGGAAGCAACACCCATCCAGTGGCAGCAGAGGGAGGAGGGGGAGAAGGCTGAACATGAGAGAGGAGGAACCGCTGGCCATTGAATCCGCACTGCCACTGCATTTGCCTCCACCTGTCAGGACTGGACAGAGGAGGAATGGTGGAGACCACCTCCCCCTCCTGAACCTTCCAGAGAAGAGGAAGACAGTATAGATTTACAACAGTTGTTTGAGGAAGGTTACGGCTCAGAGGCACACGAGGGGCAAATTTGGGAAATAATGGAAGAGGAGGAGGGGTAAGCAGAGCCGGAGCAGCTGGCTGACACGTTATCACTAGAAAGCATTCCAGGCCCGCCTTCTCCCAGAACCTGGCGAGCACTGAAAGTAGGAAAGCAAAAGGCTCGGAGGAAATGGACCTAAGCGGGCACCATAAGGTGGGTGGTGCTGTTGACGAATGAGGAGAGAAGTGGGGTGGAGATTACTCAGATCAACACCATTACTCCAAGAGGCTGCATTTCTAATCCTCTCCTCGTAATTATTGAATAATAGACATTGGTAAGAACTATCCTTGTCCTATCTATTCTTGGCAGCCTACAATGGGGGGTGGGAGTGGGGATCGGATTCCATGACACCACTCCCTGATTCCTCCCGGTATCCTGACATCATGCGTGTGTCATCACCCGTCCCCAATCTTCAGAGCAATTTGGCCCCTCTGACACACTCACACACACACCAACAACAATCTTCAGGAGCAGAGCTAAGAGCGCCTTCACTCTCAAGAGGATGAGACACCTTCTACCATATAGTCCTTCTATTGAAAACTATGTTGCTGCTGGATAGGATCCTCACCAGATGAGGATTGAGAGAGAAGTGTTCCTCAAACTTTTTGAACTTGAGCTAGGGTAGCGAATTTGTCACCCTCCAGGTGTTGTTGGACTGGAGTTCCTGTCAGTTCCAGCCAGCATGGCTATTGGTTAGGGGTGGTGGAAGCTGCATCCATATCAACATCCAGAGGGCCACAGGCTCACCATCCTTGAATTTTGAGGCTCCTCTCTGAACTTTCCCTGTTTTCTGGAGCTGGCTGCACTAATCTCAGAACACAGCAGGCAATAAATGATAATATGGCAGGATGAGGAAGACCTGGAGCCAGATCTCCACTCATCCATGAAACTCCTTGGGTGATGTATTTTGGGCTACACACTATCTCTCAGCCGAACCTACCTCACAGGGTTGTTGTTAGAATAAAAGAGTGTTCCTCCCTCCTGCCTGCTTGAGGGTCCATAGAGGAGGGGGGAATAAATGGAATAAGTAACAATATGTAAGGTACATGCCAAACATTCCTAAAGCTAGAAATGCATCAAGTTGGCATCAGTTTTGCCAAATTTGTCGTCAGAATCCACCGTTCATTCCAGGAAGTCCTGGCACAATAAGAGAAGCATCTCCACCCATTTTCTTTATGGGTATTTACACTACACAACACTCCTTTTACTGTGGTTCATTGGAGCAACTCCCTAAAAGATGTTACAGCAGACCCATCTATAAAATGTCCTTTGCACATACATCTGTGCGCAAGAAGCACTCAAACTCAGCAATGATCTTAGCCCTACCTTACGACACCATGGTGCCTCTCCTTGTGCTCTGCCTTCTTTCGCCACTCTTAGTTGCCTCTGCGGATACATGTAAGTTATTTATCATTGATCACATCCATTTTCCTACTATGCTGTTAGGGACAGAATGGAAGACCAGCACTATGTAATGACATATCAACTGGGCCATCATTTGATGCTAATCTAGGGGGGTTAAAAACTTTGCAGAGAACTTTCTTACCACAGGAGGATCTGCCAGCTTGAGAACGAGGAGGGGACAGAGGGTGAAGAGGGTGAAGAAAGAAAGGGAAACTTTCCCCATCCTTTGGACCCCCTGGGAGACTTAGCACATCTGCTGTACCTTGAAGTGGGTGTGGAAAGGGCAGCTGAATGGGACACAGCTGTGGGAAGCCTAAGGAAGTACCATTGACCTTGGGCTTGCCCATGAAAAGCAAGTCTATAGTGAGAGACTAGATCGATGGCCGCTGTTCTGATCGCGACTTTTGTGGGTGAACTGAGGGTGTGTTTGGACCCTGGGTGAGAACCGAGAGGCTGAGAATGAAATGAATTGTTGAATTATTTGAAGAGCAACTGTAAACAACAAATTAGGCTAGTAGGACTACAGGAAGTTTTGTAAGGAGAAATATACGAAGTGTTACAAAGTAGAAAAAGATAGAGATATTGGTTATGAGTTTGAAATGTAATAGGGAAAATAAGAAATGCATACTAAGAGATTAGATTGGAAAATTTTCAGACAGGAATGATGGAAGTCAAAAAAATTGAATAAGATGTAAAAGTGTGTTTAATTACTGTTGAAAGTGATATGTTAAAAAACTAATAAAATTTATATATAAAAATATATATAAAAAAAGAGATCGAAAGGAATTGCTATTGATTTATATATATATATTAGTAATGTTATATTAATGTAATGTTTTTATATGTAACTGTGTATTTTTGTAATGTTTTCTTTAAGTTGTCTGTTGTTGCTTCAGCTTTTTATACACCTCATAGCAAGGGGGGCTTGTGGGTTAAACCACAGAGCCTAGGGCTTGCCGATCAGAAGGTCAGCAGTTCGAATCCCCGTGACAGGGTGAGCTGCCGTTGCTCGGTCCCTGCTCCTGCCAACCTAGCAGTTCGAAAGCATGAAGTGCAAGTAGATAAATAGGTACCGCTCCAGCGGGAAGGTAAATGGTTCGCCAGAAGCAGCTTAGTCATGCTGACTACATGACCCAGAAGCTGTACGCCGGCTCCCTCGGCCAATGAAGCGAGATGAGCGCCGCAACCCCAGAGGCGTCCGTGACTGGAGCTAATGGTCAGGGGTCCCTTTACCTCTGTATTTGGTAGAAAAACACAGGAAGAGCCTGCAGGATCAGGCCAGTAGCCCATATTGTCCACAATCCTATTCTCGGCCAGATGCCTATGGGAATCCCACAACTAAGACCTACCACTGACCTTGGGCTTGCCCATGAAAAGCAAGTCTATAGTGAGAGACTAGATCGATGGCCGCTGTTCTGATTGTGAGACTTTTGTGGGTGAGCTGAGAGTGTGTTTGGACCCTGGGTGAGGGTCTATCATTTGTATATTGTGTGCCACATCTTTTGCCCATTTTATCATGACAGATTTGACCTGTTCCTCTTTGGTATTACATTCCAATAGCAGATTATACATTTTTGACAGTAATTTGGTATGGTCTTCTATTATCTCTCTCTGAAATCTTGACACTTCATAGCTTAATCCTTTCTTTTTATCATTTTTAAAGGTTTCATTTAACTGAAAATATTGTAACCAATCTGTAACCATTTCTCTGACTTTTACAAACTCCTTTAATTTTAACTGATTATATGTTGACCAATTCGTCCTCAGATTAATTTTTTTTGAGAGATATTGCATCTAGCGTGGAGAGCCACCATGGTGTTTTGTTTTGTTTTTTGTTCTGATAGATCTTTATATTTCTCCCAGACTTAAAAAACTGAATTTCTTATTATATGATTCCAAAATCTTTTATGTAATTTTGCCTTATGGTACCATATATACGCATCCCAGCCAAATCTATTGTCATGGCCTTCTAAATCTAGCAAATCTGTATCTTTTATTTTTATCCAATCCTGGATCCAGCAGATGCAAGATGCTTCATAATATAATCTTAAATCCGGTAGAGAGAAACCTCCTCTATCTTTGATGTCTGTTAGTAGTCTATATTTTATTCTTGGTTTCTTCCCTTTACAGATAAATTTTGAAATATCTTTTTACCATTCTTTGAAGCAGCTCGCATTGCTTCTCACCGGGATTGATTGGAATAAAAACAACATTTTTGGCAATACATTCATCTCAGACACTGAAATTCTTCCTAACAATGACAAATTCATTCTTCCCCAAATTTCTAAATTCCTTTTTATTTCTTTTCCAAATTTTCTCATAATTGTCTTTAAATATCTTAATATTCTTGTCTATCAACTATATTGCCAAATATTTAACTTTTGTATGTATATTTATCTCCGTCATCTGCCCCCTTATTTTTCCTGAGGTATTTCACCTCCCCCATTGTCCTAATTGTCCTCTCGGGGGGGGGGGAGGCTCCTCGAATCATAGAGCCACAGCAGAACTTCTCCCATTATATTTGTTATGTCTTCACTCTGATATAATTTTGTTCAGCCTTTACTTTCTTCTTCCAGCCCTTAAGTGTCAACAAGGAACTGAAGGTTCTGAGGTTTCAGACTGTGCCAGTGGTTTGAATGCCTGTGTGGTCATCAAGGACGAGAGCACAATGTTTGGTAAGGGAGGTGTTGGCCTTGCCTGGTGGCATCCTCCATGCTGTGCCACAATCTATCCAATGGAGTCTGGTGCCCATTAGGACTGGTATGGAAGAAGGCCAATGAAGGGCAGAGCCAAATCATTCTACTTTCGTCCCCATGCTTCTGCTCCCAGCTGAGTTCTGCAAGGGACAACTCTGAGACTAAGAAGGAGTTGGAAGCTGATAGCAGACCCTCCAAGTTTCCCTATTTTCGAGGGACAGTCCTGGATTTACAGAAGCTGACCCGGTTTCTGATTTGATCCTGGAATGTCCTGCATTTCCTTAGGATGCCCCTATTTTCATTGGATAAATGTTGGAGGGTATGGAGTTATCCGACCCCCAAACCAAGGAGATAAGTAACCATGCAACCTTTAGAAGACATCTGAAGACAGCCCTGCATAGGGAGGTTTTTAAATATTTTATTATGTTTTTATATATGTTGGCTGGGGCAACCCAGTCAGATGGGTAGGGTATAAATATAATAATAATAATAATAATAATAATAATAATAATAATAATAGAACAGGAAGTACCCCATTCACTTAATGGACCAGCCAGGACTTTCTCCTCTACCACTGCCCACCAAAAGTAGGCAAAGGAATAAATGTAAATTTTAGCTTTGTAGGCTAGGTTCTGTCCACAAACACCCATCTCTCTCTCTCTCTTCGACTCGGTCAAGGAAAACAGAAATCATTATCAGATTTCAATGACATATACCAGCCAGGCAAACACACTCAAGGAGGATGTAAAATGAAGTTGGTAAGGGGTGTGGATTGGGCAGGTTCTGTAGGGTCAGATACAGAAAGACCTGAGGTTCTTCACCATTGATCTGGAACTTCCAGAGCTTAATTCAACAAGATGGAGCCGCTTGTACTCCAGCAAGCCATATTCCCTTGGGAGAACTTGGAAAGGATGGAAGGGCAAGGCAGAGTGGAGTTTGGCAGAGAATGAAGGATTTTGGGGAATGAGCTCTCCTGACATGTTGTTTGTCTTTTTCCTTTTCTGGTATACAGGAGTCAAGTTTAGTACAACATTCTATACATGTGGGAAAAATGATTCTTGTGCCAATGCTTTTACCATCACCATAGGAGATGGGAAACATTTGCGCTCCAGCTCCGCTTGCTGTACTGAAGATGGGTGCAACAAAAACTTAGATTGGGGAAGTAAGTCATCACCTGTCCCTCTCTGATATCAGAATTGCGAACCTGGACCTCTCCAGAAGTCCTTTTTATAGTGTGTTCAGGGTGATTTGTGCTCATGGTGCTATTGGGCCAGTCACACACAATTCCACTCTCAATACTGTTTGCGTGTGCAGAGGTATTGGGGTGGTCATACTGCTTCATTTCCAATCAGTGCACATCCCATTTCTTCCTGCTGAAAACCCATCACCTTTCATGCCACAAATGTCCTGGTTTATTTTCGTCCCACTTCTGTTGCTCCACAGCCCCTCCAGTCAGTAATAATGCAGTAGGAAACACCACAGGACACATGAAACCAGGAGAAATCCATCACTAATGCAATGTTATAGTTTGAAGAACATGTTGCACAAATGAACTGCAATAAAAGACCCATCTGGAGGGGCCCTTGGTTTCAGAATGATGAAAACATTCACAATTTGCTTTTGAAACTTGGCAGGAACAGGGTGGAGTGGAGGAAATTTTAGTCCCTCCACACCTTTCATCCTAACACAAGAAGGAAAGGTGTCAAACCTGTGACTCTAGACCTCATTCTTTTATTCTGACAAAGAATATGCTAACAAAGACCTGGGAGTGGGGAGGACTCAGTGGGTGGTTTTGTGAATGCATCAGGAAGGCTGTGGCTGCTGTGTCTGTGTGAAGCAGGCCTGTCAATGATCCAGCGGGGCTCTTTGGAGATTCTTATGTAAAAAATTTCCATATATGACAATTTGCTTCTTCCTTCTTTGCTTCCTAGTTCTTCCAACTACTTGGACTGAGAATGGGTACACTTGTCCAACTGGATGTTATGCTCAGACGGAGGAGAAATGCAAGGGTGGACAGGTCTCATGCACAGATGGTCAAATGAGTTGCATCAGTGCAACAGGAAGCTCTGGTAACCCTGAAGGGAATTAGGAAGGGAGGAGGAGGGTCAGGCTTGGCCTGGTTGTGAGTCAGAAGGCAGGATGATGGGGGCTGGGTGAGGGCAGACTGAAATGGAAGGGGTCATGCCCCATTTGCTGTACTAGAGCAGCTGCCACTGACATCTGCTGACGATCCCCATATTTACCTGCAGGTGCCAAGAAGTTCGTCCTGCATGGTTGTGGAACAAGCAATATGTGCGGTGTAGAGAACTATGAAGTGACAATTGCAGGAATCCCCTACAAAATGGATAAAATATCATGTGTCGATGCCGAAAAGCCAGCACCAGCTGCAAAAGCTTAACCAGCCAGAAGTTCTGCATCAGCCACAACTCAGAGACCAGCCACAACAACAACAAAATCGAGTGACAACCATAACTTGGGGAAGAGCTTCTTCCTCCTCCTGCTACATAGTGTCTCCAGCCTTTTCTTTATGAAGTTTCTCTCCTGAGCTCTCTTTCAATGCCAGCCACTTCGAAGGATTCATGCCATGAGCATTTCGGCACTGAAATGGACAAATCTGTCAAATTTCAGTGCTATCAAGTTTCTCAATTTTTTAACCCTAAATTCAGTTTTCGACATTTCTATGGCAATTAGCTTCTTTAAAAAACTATTGAAAATCTGCTCACATTTTAGCATGGATTTACCCTAATAAACACAACGTTTACATGCAGTTTGAACAATAGACACAGAATGTTATTATCACTAATATATGCATTTTCCTCACATAAATGCATTTTTGTATACACTGTTTGGCTTATGAACTACATTGCAAAATTATGAGAAACGTGAAAATTTAAGGCTGAGTTTTAGTTTGCATATTGGTCTGGAAAGTGCAAATGAGTTAGTTTCTCATTAATATGCATACAAAATTGAATTTCTTCCTCATCCTGACTTGAGTACCACAATACCTCTCCCACCTCCTCCAAAGTGTGTTTTTGAATTTCCAGGCTGTTTTGTGAATGAAAGATTGCAGGCCCAATAAAGAATATTGAGTCCAAAAATGGTTTTGTTTGTTTCTTCCGGATGGTTATCAGCAATAATTTACTTCAGTGAAGGTCCCAACCAGAGGCTCCTTGCATGGCTGGGTGGGGTGCGTCAAGAGGTCCTCATGTATCTTCATAATATACTTTTAATTGTAATGATTTAAAAAGTGATGCAACCATTCTGGGGCAAAAAAACAAATAAAAAGTAAAACAACTCATTAGCTATGTCTGAAATTATTGTATACAGTGGTACCTCAGGTTAAGAACTTAATTTGTTCTGGAGGTCCGTTGTTAACCTGAAAATGTTCTTAACCTGAAGCACCACTTTAGCTAATGGGGCCTCCCGCTGCCGTCGTACGCTTTCTGTTCTCATCCTGAAGCAAAGTTCTTAACCCGAGGTACTATTTCTGGGTTAGCGGAGTCTGTAACCTGAAGTGTATGTAACCTGAAGTGTCCGTAACCCGAGGTACCACTGTATATAAAAAGAGAGGAATCTCATTTAAAAAGAGTTAGAAAACCTAAACTCAAAATCAGAAGTAGAAAATCTTTAATAAAAAATATTTTTTAAAAGAAGAAGAAGAAGAAATAGAAGAAGAAGAGGAGGAGGAGTAGGAGGAGGAGGAGGAAGTGGGGTGGTTAGAGGGATCAGTGAAGATTTGTATGTTACCTTTTCCAGTTTGCATTGCTCTAAAGTTTTTGCAGTACTAGAAGTCATAGAATCATAGAGTTGGAAGAGACCACAAGGGCCATCGAGTCCAACCCCCTGCCAAGCAGGAAACACCATCAGAGCACTCCTGACATATGGTTGTCAAGCCTCTGCTTAAAGACCTCCAAAGAAGGAGACTCCAACACACTCCTTGGCAGCAAATTCCACTGTCGAACAGCTCTTACTGTCAGGAAGTTCTTCCTAATGTATAGGTGGAATCTTCTTTCCTGCAGTTTGGATCCATTGCTCCGTGTCCGCTTCTCTGGAGCAGCAGAAAACAACCTTTCTCCCTCCTCTATGTGACATCCTTTTATATATTTGAACATGGCTATCATATCACCCCTTAACCTCCTCTTCTCCAGGCTAAACATGCCCAGCTCCCTTAGCCGTTCCTCATAAGGCATCGTTTCCAGGCCTTTGACCATTTTGGTTGCCCTCCTCTGGACACGTTCCAGTTTGTCAGTGTCCTTCTTGAACTGTGGTGCCCAGAACTGGACACAGTACTCCAGGTGAGGTCTGACCAGAGCAGAATACAGTGGCACTATTACTTCCCTTGATCTAGATGCTATACTCCTATTGATGCAGCCCAGAATTGCATTGGCTTTTTTAGCTGCCGCGTCACACTGTTGGCTCATGTCAAGTTTGTGGTCAACCAAGACTCCTAGATCCTTTTCACATGTACTGCTCTCAAGCCAGGTGTCACCCATCTTGTATTTGTGCCTCTCATTTTTTTTGCCCAAGTGCAATACTTTACATTTCTCCCTATTAAAATTCATCTTGTTTGTTTTGGCCCAGTTCTCTAATCTGTCAAGGTTGTTTTGAAGTGTGATCCTGTCCTCTGGGGTGTTAGCCACCTCTCCCAGTTTGGTGTCATCTGCAAATTTGATCAGGATGCCCTTGAGTCCATCATCCAAGTCGTTGATAAAGATGTTGAATAAGACCAGGCCCAAGACAGAACCCTGTGCACCCCACTAGTCACTCTTCTCCAGGATGAAGAGGAACCATTGATGAGTACCCTTTGGGTTCGGTCAGTCAGCCAGTTACAAATCCACTGAGTGGTAGCATAGTCAAGACTGCATTTTACCAGCTTCTTTACAAGAATATCATGGGGCACCTTGTCAAATGCCTTGCTGAAATCAAGGTAGGCTACATCCACTGCGTTCCCTTCATCTACCAGGGTTGTAATTCTGTCAGAAATCCATGCTGACTATTGGTGATCACAGCATTTCTTTCTAGGTGCTCACAGACTGTTTGCTTAATGATCTGCTCCAGAATCTTCCCTGGTATTGATGTCAGACTGACTGGGCGGTAATTATTTGGGTCCTTTCTTTTCCTCTTTTTGAAAATAGGGACAACATTTGCCCTCCTCCAGTCTGCCGGGACTTCGCCTGTTCTCCAGGAATTCTCAAAGATGACTGCCAGTGGTTCTGAGATCACATCTGCCAGTTCTTTTAATACTCTTGGATGCAGTTCATCTGGCCCTGGAGACTTGAATACATCTAAACTAGCCAAGTATTCTTGTACTATCTCCTTAGTTATTCTGGGCTGTGTTTCCTCTGCTGAATCATTTGCTCCAAATTCTTCAGGTCGGGCATTGTTTTCTTTATCGGAGAAGACTGAGGCAAAGAAGGCATTGAGGAGTTCAGCCCTTTCTGTGTCCCCTGTTTGCATTTCACCATCTTCTCCTCTGAGTGACCCCACTGTTTCTTTGTTCTTCCTTTTGCTATGAACATACCCATAAAAGCCGTTTTTGTTGCTTTTAACCTCTCTAGCAAGCCTGAGTTCATTCTGTGCTTTAGCTTTTCTAAAGTGGGTTAGGCTAGCATAGAAACACACAAACCTCTTTCTTCCTGCTGACACCATTCACCAATCTCATTATCATTCCCTCTACATTAACCCCCCAAGCTTCCTCTCCTTACCCCACAGTTATTAACCTCCAACCCCCATTTCTTCATGCAAAACTAGGATTCTGATGGCACACTGGAAATCTTCTAATGTGATCCTGCAACTATGACCACCTTACATTTTTGGTTTTTTAAAAAAATGTAAAAAATGCACTGAGAGACTGGGGGACATGACTTGTTAATAATAATAATAATAATAATAATAATAATAATAATAGCAGCAGTAGCAACGACTTCTTCTTCTCCTTCTCCTTCTCCTTCTCCTTCTCCTTCTCCTTCTCCTTCTCCTTCTCCTTCTCCTTCTCCTTCTCCTTCTCCTTCTCCTTCTCCTTCATTTCTACCCTGCCCACTTGGCTGGGTTTCCCTAGCCACTCTGGATGGCTATCAACAAAATATTAAAAACATAGTAAAACAACAAAAATTAAAAACTTCCCTAAACAGGAGTCCTTTCAGATGTCTTCCAAAAGTCAGATAGTTCTTTATTTCCTTGACATCTGGTGGAAGGGCATTCCACAAGGCAGGCACCACTACTGAGAAGGCCCTCTGCCTGGTTCCCTGCAACCTCACTTCTTGCAGTGAGGGAATCGCCAGAAGGCCCTCAGCGCTGGACCTCAGTGTCCTGGCTGGATGATGGGGGTGGAGACGCTCCTTCAGGTATACTGGGCCAAAGGTGGTTTAGTGCTTTAAAGGTCAGCACCAACACTTTGAATTGTGCTCAGAAACATACTGGAAGCCAATGTAGGTCTTTCAGGCCCAGTGTTATGTGGTCTCATTGGCCACTCCCAGTCACCAGGCTAGCTGCCACATTCTGGATTAGTTGTAGTTTCCAGGTCACCTTCAAAGGTAGCCCCACATAGAGCACATTGCAGTAGTCCAAGCAGGAGAGAACTAGAGCATGCACCACTCTGGCAATACAGTCTGGGACATGTAGGATCTCAGCCTGCATACCAGATGGAGCTGGTAGACAGCTGCCCTGGACACAGAATTAACCTGCGCCTCCATGGACAGCTGTGAGTCTGAAATGACTCCCAGGCTGCACACATAGTTCTTCAGGGACACAGTTACCCCATTCAGAAGCAGGGAGACCCCCCCACCACCCTGCCCCCTATCCCCCAGAAACAGTACTTCTGCCTTGTCAGGATTCAACCTCAATCTGTTATATGCCATCCATCCTCCAACCACCTCCATACATTCACACATGACATTCATCGCCTTCACTTGTTTCGATTTGAAAAAGAGGTAGAGCTGGGTATCATCCGCATACTGATGAACAGTCAGCACAACCCCCCCGATGATCTCTCCCAGCAGCTTCATATAGGTATTAAAAAGCATGGAGTAGAGGACAGAACAGAACCCTGAGGCACCCCACAATTGAGAGCCCAGGGGTCTGAACACTCATCCCTCAACACCACTTTCTGGACATGGCCCAGGAGGAAGGAATGGAACCATTGTATAACAATGCCCCAGCTCCCAGCACCTTTAAATGGTTCAGAAGGATGTCATGGTTGATGGTATCAAAGGCCGCTGAGAGATCCAGCTGAACTAGGAAACAGCTTTCACCTTTGTCCTTAGCCCGCTAGAGATCATAGACCAGCACAACCAGCACAGTTTCAGTCCCATAATGGGGCCTGAATCCCAACTGGAAGGGATCCAAATGGTCCGCATCCTCCAGGCATGCCTGGAGTTGTTCCGCAACCAACCGCTCACTCACCTTACCCAAGAATGGAAGATTTGAGACTGGGCAATAGTTGGCCATATTGGCCGGGACCAAAGATGTTTTTTAAAGAAATGGTTTAATAACCACCTCTTTCAGTGCTTCTGGGAAGGCTCCCTCATAGAGGGAAGCATTCACCACCCCACAGAGCTCATTGCCCAGCCCTTCCTGGCTGACTTTTATGAGCCAGGATGGGTAAGGATCAAGGAGACAGATGGTTGGTTTCACTCGTCCAAGCAACCTGTCCACATCCTTGGAGGTAACAGATTGGAATTGATCCCATGCAACTTGACCAGACAGGACTCTGGTACTCTTCTCCCCCGGCCCTGCTCCCATGGTGGAGTCTATCTCTTTCCGAATCTGAGAGACTTTATCTGCAAAAAAGAAAAGAATGTTCCCTCCTGGACAAGAATCGACCAAATCTGGATATCTAGAGGACTGGCACCCAAGACCAAAAAAGTAGAGATCTGCCCTAAAACTTGCTCCGACCATAACCCCTTGAAAATGGACTTGAGACTTACACCAGCTGGATCCTTCAGATGGAGAATGAATGATGCATTGTTTAGAGACCAGGAGATAGTGAAGAAGGCCCAAAAGACGATGAAAGACTACTTTGAACTAAATTTGAACACTTCGGTGGAAAAAAAAACAATCTGGGACGCAAGCAAAGCTGTTATGAGAGGGTTTCTGATACAGCAGAATTCTATTAAGAAAAAACTCTGGAACGGTAAAAAGGACAAGATCTTGGAAAGGATAAAAGACGGAGAGAAAAAGTTGAGACTAAATCCAAAATCAAAAGAAGTTTTGAGAGAAATAAAATTCCATCAAGCACAATATGCAAAACTGATAAATCAAGAAGTTGAATGGAAAATCAAACAGATGAAACAAAGATCATTTGAATCGGCAAATAAATGTGGGAAGCTGCTATCATGGCAGCTGAAAAAGAGACAAAAACTGAACTTTGTTACCAATCTAGAGGTTGAAGGAGAATGTATTCAGAAACCAGAGGAAATTAGAAAGTGTTTCCAGAGATATTTTAAAAAATTGTTTTCCCAAGGACCCCAAGTGGAGACTGAAATAAATAAATTTTTAAAAAGCTATGGCCTACAAAAACTAACACAAGACAAACAAACTGACCTGAATTATAAAATAACCCAACAGGAAATCGAAAATGCCATTCAGAACATGCAACTAGGCAAATCCCCGGGCCCAGATGGACTTACCTCCAAATACTATAAGATATTGAAGGAATACCTGACTCAGCCATTGATGGAGGTATGTAATCAAATTATGGAAGGGAAGGGGGCACCAGAATCGTGGAAAGAGGCATTCATCACTTTGATACCAAAATTGGAATCTGAAAAGACTCAACTTAAGAACTACCGTCCCATCTCACTCCTAAACGTGGATTACAAGATTTTTGCTGACATTTTGGCAAATAGATTGAAAAAAGTCTTAAATGGAGTTATTCATAAAGACCAAGCAGGCTTTCTCCCTGGCAGGCATTTGTCAGATAATACTAGGAACATTGTTGACGTTCTGGAACTTCTACAGACAAATTTGAATACAAAAGCAGTTTTGATATTTATAGACGCGGAGAAGGCCTTTGACAATATATCTTGGAAATTTATGAAGAAGAATTTGGAAGGGATGGGAGTGGGAAGGGCGTTCCAAAATGGCATAGATGCAATATATTCAGAACAAAAGGCTAAATTGATAGTAAACAATGTGGTGACAGAAGAGTTTAAAATTGAAAAAGGAACACGACAGGGGTGCCCCCTATCACCCTTGCTATTTATTTCTGTCCTTGAGGTTTTGCTAAATTTGATCAGGAAGGATCAGCAGGTGGAAGGAATACAGGTCGGAGGAAAACAATATAAACTGAAGGCCTTTGCAGATGACTTGGTTTTGACATTACAGGAGCCGGTGTCCAGCACAAAAAGAGTATTGGAATTAATTTCTGAGTTTGGTCGGGTGGCGGGATTCAAGTTAAACAAACAAAAAACTAAGGTTTTGGCAAAAAACTTGACACCTTTAGAAATAGATGGGTTTCAGAAGGAAACAGAACTAAACGTTGTTAATAAAGTGAAATACCTGGGGGTCAACTTGACTGGGAAAAATTTGAATCTGTTTAAAGATAATTATGAAAAATGTTGGTCTGAAATTAAAAAGGATCTAGAAATCTGGTCAAGATTGAAACTTTCCTTGTTGGGAAGAATTGTAGCAGTAAAGATGAATGTATTGCCAAAAATGCTGTTTCTGTTCCAGACCCTACAGATCGTGGACAGAGTGGAATGTTTTGGAAAGTGGCAGAGGGACATTATGAAGTTTGTCTGGCAGGGCAAAAAGCCCCGAATAAAATTTAAAATATTAACAGATGCAAAGGAAAGAGGGGGTTTTGCCCTGCCGGACTTAAGGTTGTATTATGAAGCTGCATCCCTCTGCTGGCTGAAAGATTGGTTTTTGCTAGAAAACACTGATGTCCTAGATCTGGAAGGGTTCAACAATGCTTTTGGGTGGCATGCATATTTGTGGTACGACAAGGTAAAGTCTCATAAGTTGTTTAAAAACCATATTGTAAGGAAATCTCTGTTTTCTGTCTGGACTAAATACAAGGACTTATTTGAAAACAAGACTCCGAGGTGGTTATCACCGATGGAGGCTAAAGCCACAAAAATACTTAATATGGGGGGTGGCTGGGCAAAATACTGTGAAATAATAGAAAGAGTGGGTGACACTTGGAGGTTGCAGAGCTTTGAAAAATTGAAAGGGAAGGTGCGAGACTGGTTTCACTATGCCCAAATTTTAGAGATCTTTAAAAAAGATAAAAAAATTGGTTTCCAGGTGGAAAAATCAAAATTAGAACTAGAATTACTTGAACCTAAGACGAAAGTGCTTTCAAGAATGTACAACTTGCTGCTTAAATGGAATACTCAAGATGAGATAGTCAAATCAGCCATGATAAAATGGGCACAAGATATTGGATACAACATTATGTTTGAGGACTGGGAAAGGTTATGGACCACCGGTATGAAATTTACGGCATGTAGTGCCTTAAAGGAAAATATTATGAAAATGATGTACAGGTGGTACATGACCCCAGTCAAACTTGCAAAGATATACCATTTGTCTGATAATAAATGTTGGAAATGTAAGGAGGCTGAAGGAACTTTTTACCACCTCTGGTGGACATGCCCGAGGGTGAAGGCCTTCTGGGAAATGATTTATAACGAGTTGAAAAAGGTATTTAAGTATACCTTTCAGAAGAAACCAGAGGCCTTCCTCTTGGGCATTGTGGGCCAGAGGATACCTAAG
The DNA here is from genome assembly GCF_027172205.1 of Podarcis raffonei. Classification (NCBI taxonomy): domain Eukaryota; kingdom Metazoa; phylum Chordata; class Lepidosauria; order Squamata; family Lacertidae; genus Podarcis; species Podarcis raffonei. Next base: position 15,184,977 of record NC_070609.1, read on the forward strand.
AAAGACAGAACCTTCTTTCTATATGCAACGACTGCAGCAAGAATTCTCATAGCTAAATACTGGAAGGCACAGGAGCTACCCACACTGGAAGAATGGCACACACAACTGATGGACTATATGCAACTAGCCGAAATGACTGGCAGAATCCGAGACCTGGGAGAAGAGGCTGCGGAAGAGGATTGGAAAAAATTTAAGGACTATTTACAAAAACATTATAAGATATATGAATGTTAAAAATTTGCTAAGGTTTGAGGTAAATATGCTTCAGTATTGAAATTCGGAGTTGATAGAAACAAAGTTAATGATCGAGAAAAGTTTTAATTTCAGAGTGAATAATTAGATGAAAATACAAAAACACAGGAAACAAGGTATTAATTTGCTGTTTATATTTATTATAAAGAATGCAGGGATGGAGGAGATGGGGAAGTCCAGTGGATGATGAAAAAAAAAAAAAAGACTTCGAAAAATGAATTTTTTCTTGTTTAATTTCTTTTTCTTTCTGTAAAACCGCTTTTGTTGTGTTATTGATGATGGATTTAGATTCTGGAAAAAAGCAATAAAAAAATTTATAAAAAAAAAAAAATATCTGCAAAAAAGTTGCAAAATCATTGCAGGAGATTTTGGGATCCTTACTAGGCCCCGATAGCAAAAGTGGTTCTGTTAGATTACGAACCACCTGAAAGAGTTTCCTGCTGCTGTCTTCTGCAGATGCAATAGAGGCAGTGAAGAAGGTCCTCTTCACTGTCGCTGTCACCACTTGATAGGCTTGACATTGAGCTCTAACCCATTTCTGGTTCAATTCAGAATGAGTTTTCCGCCACCAGCACTCTAGTCGTCTCAACGAATGTTTCATTGCCCTCAGCTCTGCAGAAAACCACGGGGCTGTCCAGGCTCCATACAATTGGAGAGGGTGCTTCGGAGCCAGACAGTTCATAGCCCTGGTTAACTCTGCATTCCAGTGGGTCACCAGGGAATCAGCTGAAAGGCCATCAACATGGGAATAATAATAATAATAATAATAATAATAATAATAATAATAATAATAATAATATTTATACCCCGCTCATCCCCCATCACCACTTTCTGGACACAGCCCAGGAGGAAGGAGTGGAACACTGTATAACAGTGCCCCCAGCTCCTCTAGATAGTCCAGAAGGATGTTATGATTGATGGTATCAAATGCCACCAAGAGATCCAACCCCTGCCACTCCCTGGAAACCATTTGGATCCATTTGGGTGGGGCCAAGCTTGCTATAGCTATGAGAGGAGCAATGAGAGATACTCTTGGGGTGTCATATTCTGCACTTCCTCCACTGAAGGTTTTAGGTGCAAATATGTGTGAATAAACCATATTTCTAAGACATTGCAGACTCTGCTGTGTCCTGATTTTCTAATGGAAAAACACAAATCTTGGGTGAGTGCCAGGAACCCCCTAGAAACTTGTTACCACACGGCAGAAACTGAAGTACAAGTTGATTGGGATATCTTCCCTGTCCCTATCCTCAAGCTTCTTAGCTGCTGCACCAGAGGGACTGCAACCCCATCCAGAACAACAACCATCTGACTCTCATGCATAGAGCTAGTCAGGGGACTGCAAGTGGGGTGTGGACTTCAGTAGGTGCCCAGTGAGGCCAACGTCAGAGGCTGACTTTGCCAAAGGCTAAAACCCTGTTTGCATTTGCAACAAAGCCAGGGGACTGTGATATGGTCAACAATGGCAGTTTTATTGCCAGGCAGTAAATCCAGCACTTCTGTTTTGGGAGTCGATCTCTGAACCTAGAGGAATGGCCTGAATTCATGCCAGTTGAACAGTAACAGCAAGATCCAAGGACATAGTGCAGCTCAGCTTTCTGCAGCAGAAGTAAGGAGGTCTGCATCAGGGTTGGAAAACGATTGCCTGTGAGTTGGGCGATCAACAAATCCTTTGTCAAAGGAGAGACTCTCTCAGACACAGACCACTGTCTTCATCCCTTTCTCAATGGTGCCAGTCCAAGCCACTCCTGAACCACTATGACGCCAAACACCCATTGTCTCCCCCAAAGAATTCAGGGGGCTATAGTTTAAGAGGGCAGAGAATTGTTTGGAGACTCCCTTTTCTCGACACAGAGCTACAGTTCTCCACCCCTCTCCTCAGGCAACACAGAAATTGGAGCTCTGGGTTGGGATTTGGGGTCTCCTAACAACTCTCAGCACCTTTAACCACTCCCAGAAATGTTTGGGGGAAGCGTACTGTGCGGACATGGGTTTAGGGCTCATCCACATATCTGCTTGTTCCCTGCCTAGAAAACATGGGTCCAAGTGGTCTGAGCGGTTGTTCCCTTACCTCACTCCTTTTGCATGGAAAACCTGCTCTTTAGTGCTCAATCAGAACAAACATCCATCTGGGGGAAAAAGCCCAATTGCCATTTGCTCCAGTTGTGTGCTAAAGAGCTGCTTCCCATCGGGAAAGCTGAGGGACCAGGGGAAGTGTGAATAAGCCCTTTGTTTCATCTAGGGCTTGGTAACACATGTCACACTAAGGGGAAAACAGAGACAGCAGCCCATGAAAGACCCAACGAACTTCCTGGTTTGGCTGCCAAACAGGAAGTGGGTAGATATGTCACGTAACTGAGCAGGTGACCCACAAAATGGCTGGTGGAGATTTGTTTGTTTGCTTATGGCATTTATACCTTGGCCTTTAGCCAAAACAGTGGACTACAGTGGTACCTCGGGTTAAGAACTTAATTTGTTCTGGGGGTCTGTTCTTAACTTGAAACTGTTCTTAATCTGAGGCACCACTTTAGCTAATGGGGCTTCCTGCTGCCGCTGTGCCACCAGAGCACGATTTCTGTTCTCATCCTGAAGCAAAGTTCTTAACCCGAGGTACTATTTCTGGGTTAGCGGAGTCTGTAACCTGAAGCGTCTGTAACCTGAGGTACCACCGTATAAATATCTTGACTAAGATGGTTCCTGCATTCAGGCTACACACCCTAAAAAGACATATCACATGTGGAAAAAGCAATGGCAAGGAGGAGTGAAAAGGAAGCCCAAGAACACGTTCTTCAAGTCACAGCCTGTCAGGCGTCAGGGAACCTGATCCCCCCACAGTAGGCTGCAAGGAATAGATGAGACAGGGAAAGTTCTTACCAAAACATTTTATTCAATTGTCACAGAGGGAGGCTTAGAAATGCAGCTTCTTGGAGTAATGGCATTGCTCCAAGAAAATCTCCCCCCCTTCTCTCAACTTCCTCAATTGTCAGCAGCAGCACCCACCTTATGTTGGCCGCGTAGGGTCATTTGTCTCCAAGCCCTTTGCTCCCCTACTTTCAAGGCCTGCAAGGTTCTGGGAGAAGGGGGGTCTGGAATGCTTTCTAGTGACAACTATCTGAAGAAGTGTGCATGCACACAAAAGCTTATACCAAGAACAAACTTAGTTGGTCTCTAAGGTGCTACTGGACAATTTTTATTATTTTTTATATATATATTTTACTACGTCAAACCAACACGGCTACCTACCTGAATCTAGTGACAATAAGTCAGCCAACTGCTCCGGCTCTGCCTCCTCCTTTTCTCCCACAATTTCCCACTTTGCCTTTCATCTGCCTCACTATTCCTCTGTCCAGTCCCTGGCCCAGCCGATTTCACTCATGGTTCTGCCTGTCTTTTGCTTCAATAAAAAGCAATCCCACCCCAAAACGACTCCACACATAGACACAAACACACACACACACCAGGGATACCAAATCCTAGGGCCCCCACTCTTCTGGGTCCTCCATATTTTTGGGAGGTGACCCCCCCATATTCCAAACAATCAGGGGACAGAGGAGAATGAGCATGGAGCCAAGTGTGGGGTGGCAAAATGTGTCACTCTCCAGGTGTTGTTGAACTGGAGTTCCTGTCAGTTCCAGCCAGCATGGCTAATGGTTAGGGATGATGGAAGCTGCATCCATATCAAAATCCAGAGGGCCACAGGCTCGCCATCCTTGAGTTTTGAGGCTCCTCTCTGAACTTTCCCTGTTTTCTGGAGCTGGCTACACTAATTCCAGAACATAGCAGGCAATAAATGATAATATGGCAGGGTGAGGAAGACGTGGGTCCAGATCTCCACTCATCTATGAAACTCCTTGAGTGATGCACTTTGGGCTAGAATAAAAGACCACTCCTGCCTTCCTGCCTGCTTGAGGATCCATAGAGGAGTGAGGGAATAAATGGAATAAGTAATAATATGTAAGGTACATGCCAAACATTCCTAAAGCTAGAAATGCATCAGTTGGCATCAGTTTTGCCAAATTTGTTGTCAGAATCCACTGTTCGTTCCAGGAAGTCCTGGCACAATAAGAGAAGCATCTCCACCCATTTTCTTTATGGGTATTTACACTACACAACACTCCTTTTACTGTGGTTCATTGGAGCAACTCCCTAAAAGATGTCACAGCAGACCCATCTATAAAACGTCCTTTGCACATACATCTGGGCACAAGAAGCACTCAAGCTCAGCAATGATCTTAGCCCTACCTTACGACACCATGGTGCCTCTCCTTGTGCTCTGCCTTCTTTCGCCACTCTTAGTTGCCTCTGCGGATACATGTAAGTTATTTATCATTGATCACATCCATTTTCCTACTATGCTGTTAGGGACAGAATGGAAGACCAGTACTATGGAATGGCATATCAACTGGGCCATCGTTTGAGGGTTAAAAAGTTTGCACAGATTGTTCCTGCCACAGGCTGATCTTTAGCAAAAGGAAGAGCTGAGGAGCATGCAAGAGCTAGTCTCTCCCCCCCCCCCAATTTGGACTTCCACGCTAGCTTTTGAGTGGATGCCTTTGGTGATGGGGAATCATAGAATCATAGACTGGGAGTAATCTGCTGTACATTCTAAAGGTGTTGGCTGAAATATACAGTATTCAGCTAAGTACTACTCGAAGTATGTATATTGCAATGGATGAGCCTAAGTCATGTCCACTAACTTCCAAAGGTCTATTCATAGTAGGTAAAAAGGGTAATGGTAAAGGACCTCTGGAAGGTTAAGTCCAGTAGGACTAGCATTGGGAGGCATATTTTGCATGGGATTTGTTTGTTTGTTTGTTTGTTTGTTTGTTTGTTGCATCGCCCTATACCCTCAGGTGTCAGGGCAGTTCACAGGATAAAATCAGAATATAAAGCTACAGAACACACACACACACACACACACACACACACACACACACACAAATAACCCAGGTAGCTATGTTGCCTGCCATGTAACTAGCAAAATGCTATTGCCTTGGTCGTTTTCTACTGCTGATTGATCTTCTCTTGGCTTTCTTGACAAAATCTCAATGTGCCGTGGGCGGTGGTGGGACTGGGGCCATTGATGGCATGGGGTGGGGTGGGAAGGGGAATGTGCCCCTCTTAATGACACAGAAAACTGGTGTTTGTTAGTACACCATCTCTATACAGCACGCAAATGCCAGCTGTGCACCCCATTTCACAGGAGCAGCATGCACAGGATCTGCCACGTAAGGTTTTTTCTTTTTCTTTTTCCAATATCCTTCATCGGATCTGTTTTCCTACTATGTGGTCAGGGACAAAACTGGAATCACATACCTACTGTGCCATCATTTAATGCCAATCTTGGAGGGTTAAAAACTTTGCAGAGAACTTTCTTACCACAGGAGGATCTCTTGGCAAAATGAAGAGCCAAGCCGTATGCCAGCTTGAGAACAAGGAGGGTGCAGAGGGTGCAGAAAGAGCTGTGAGTGCAGGGAGAAACTTTCCCCATCCTCTGGACCCCCTGGGAGACTTAGCGCATCTGCTGTACCTTGAACTGGGTGTGGAGAGGGCAGCTGAATGGGACACAGCTGTGGGAAGCCTAAGGAAGTATCATTGACCTTGGGATTGCCCATGAAAAACAAGTCTATAGTGAGAGACAAGATTGATGGCTGCTGTTCTGATTGCGAGACTTTTGTGGGTGAGCTGAGGGTGTGTTTGGACCCTGGGTGAGAACCAAGAGGCTGAGAATGAAAGGAATTGTTGAATTATTTGAAGAGCAACTGTAATCAACAAATTAAGCTAGTAGGACTACAAGAAGTTTTGTAAGAAGAAATATACAAAGTGTTACAAAGCAGAAAAAGATAGAGATATTGGTTATGAGTTTGAAATGTAATAGGGAAAATAAGAAATGCATACTAAGAAATTAGATTGGAAAATTTCCAGACAGGACTGATGGAAGTCAAAAAAATTGAATAAGATGTAAAAGTATGTTTAATTACTGTTGAAAATGATATGTTAAAAAACTAATAAAATTTATATGTATAAAAAAGAGATCGAAAGGAATTGCTATTGATTTATATCTATAATAGTAATGTTATATTAATGTAACGTTTTTATATGTAACTCTGTATTTTTGTAATGTTTTCTTTAAGTTGTCTGTTGTTGCTTCGGCTTTATATACACCTCATAGCAAGGGGGCCCCCAACTTGAATAAAATATTGGGGAGGGGCAGGTAAGCCCCACCCTGCATGATCAATCACATGACATGGTGCACGCACAGCATTTGAGTGGCAATGCCCATCTTCTTGGGGGGGCCCTCCCCTAGACATATTTTATGGGGGGAGGGCAAAGTGACCTTGGCCCCTAAGAATTGGCTCTTTTGCCTTTAGAGATAATTTTAATATATTAAGCAGCATAGAAGTTAAGTAATCTATCAATCAATAATCAATTAAGCGCTAGACTCTGTATTTGATGGGACACGGGTGGTGCTGTGCGAAGGTCGGCAGTTCAAATCCCAGCGATGGGTTGAGCTCCCGTTGCTCGGTCCCTGCTCCTGCCAACCTAGCAGTTTGAAAGCACGAAGTGAAAGTAGATAAATAGATACCACTCCAGCGGGAAGGTAAACGACATTTCTGTGCGCTGATCTGGTTTGCCAGAAGCAGCTTAGTCATGCTGGCCACATGACCCGGAAGCTGTACGCCGGCTCCCTCGGCCAATAAAGCGAGATGAGCGCCGCAACCCCAGAGTCGTCCGCGACTGGACCTAATGGTCAGGGGTCCCTTTACCTTTACCTCTGTGTTTGTTAGAAAAACACAGGAAGAGCCTGCAGGATCAGGCCAGTAGCCCATATTGTCCACAATCCTATTCTCGGCCAGATGCCTATGGGAATCCCATAACTAATACCTGCAACAGCATTCTCTTCATTTGTGTTCAGGAAAGTTTTTAACGTGTGATATTTTACTGTATTTTTGGTTTCTATGGAAGCCGCCCAGAGTGGCTGGGGAGGCCCAGCCAGATGGGCGGGGTATAAATAATAAATTACTATTATTATTATTATTGTGATTCCCAGAAACTGGCTTCCAGAGGCATTGCTGCCTCTGTGGTAGACAGAAAGCATAGCCGTCACACTGAGTCACCACTGAGAATCTTCTCCTACCTGAATTTCTCTAATCCTCTTTTAAAGTTGGAGGCCATCGCTGTCTCCTATGGGAGGAAGAAGGAATGGAAATAGAGTGTTCAAAGTTGACATAATTCCCTGCTTTCTTCCCCCTATCCACCCAAGATGACCTTTTGATTAGCTAGAAGACACATGTGCATTAAAATTTGTAAATTATGACAACCTTCATGTAAAGCACATGACATCCCCCAAATAATAATGGGAACTGTAGTTGGTTCAGGGTGCTGGGAATTGTTGTTCTGTGATGGGCAAATTACAGTTCCCGGGATTAGGGTGTGTGTGTGTGTCGTGCGTTTTAAATAAACTTTAAATGTATGGTGTGTACACAGCCAAGTTCTTATCCAGCAGAACGCATTTCACACTGTGATGTGCACTCTAGGAAAAACTTTGCCCAGAGTCAGCATTACGCACTGAATGGGACACGGACTTTTCCCATTTTGTCCAATGCATGCGGGTTCTTCAGTCCCATAGTTGAATTATGCCCTTCTCTCTTCTTCCAGCTGTCTTGAAGTGTGTACAAGGAGCAGAAGTTTCTAACGCTTCGGACTGTGCCAGCGGTTTGGATGCCTGCGTGCTCATCAGGGACCAGAGCACAATGCTTGGTAAGGGAGGTGTTGGCCTTGCCTGGTGGCATCCTCCATGCTGTGCCACAATCTATCCAATGGAGGCTGGTGCCCATTAGGACTGGTATGGAAGAAGGCCAATGACCGGCAGAGCCAAATCATTCTACTTTCGTCCCCATCCTTCTGCTCCCCGCTGAGTTCTGCAAGGGACAACTCTGAGATTAAGGAGTTGGAATCTGGTAGCAGACCCTCCAAGTTTCCCTATTTTCCAGGGACAGTCCTAGATTTACAGAAGCTGACCCGGTTTCTGATCCTGGAATGTCCTGCATTTCCTTGTGCCGTCCCTATTTTCACTGGATAAATGTTGGAGGGTATGAAGGTATCCGATCCCCAAACCAAGGAGATAAATAACTATACAGCCTTTAGAAGACACCTGAAGGCAGCTCTGTATACGGAAGTTTTTTTAAAAAATGTTTATTTATGTTTCTATATATGTTGGAAGCTGCCCAGAGTGGCTGGGGCAACCCAGTCAGATGGGCAGGGTATAAATAGTATAATAATAATAATAATAATAATAATAATAATAATAATAATAATAATAGAACAGGAAGTACCCCATTCGCTTAATGGACCAGCCCGGACTTTCTCCTCTACCACTAACTACCTCCTGAGATTTCTGGCAGTGTTCCAGAGCAGAATTCCCTTTTAAGCTGAGGGCCACATTCTGTTTTGAGGGCCACACACCAGAACTGGGCAGGGTCATAAGCAAAAGTGGGCAAAGTAAGAAATGTAAATTTTAGCTTTATAGTTAGGTTCTGCCCACAAACACCTATCTCTCTCTCTTCCACTCGGTCAAGGAAAACCGAAATCATTATCAGATTTCAATGACATATACCAGCCAGGCAAACACACTCAAGGAGGATGTAAAACGAAGTTGGTAAGGGGTGTGGATTGGGTCAGTTCTGAAGGGTCAGATACAGAAAGAGGTTGCCTTTGGTCCACAGACCTGAGGTTCTTCACCATTGATCTGGAACTTCCAGAGTTTCTTCAGCAAGATGAAGGCTCTACTCCACTGAGCCATATTCCTTTGGGAGAACTTGGAAAGGATGGAAGGGCAAGGCAGAGCAGAGACCATAGAGTTCGGCAGAGAATGAAGGATTCTGGGGAATGAGCTCTCCTGACCTGTTGTTTGTCTTTCTCTTCTTCCGGTAAACAGGCACCGAGTTTGACACAACAACCTATTCATGTGGAAAAAGTGATTCTTGTGCCAATGCTTATAACATCACCATAGGAAAAGAGAAACATTTGCGCTCCAGCTCTGCTTGCTGTACTGAAGATGGGTGCAACGCAAAGTTAAATTGGACCTGTATGTCATAACCTACCCCTCTATGATATCAGAATTGCAGAAATGAGCCACTCCAGGAGTTCTTTTTATGGTGCATTCAGAATGATTTGTGCCCATGATGCTACTGGGGCAGTCACACACTATTCCATTCTCAGTACCCTTTTGCATGTGCATGGTCATACTGCTTAATTTCTATCAGTGCACATCCCATTACTTCTAGCTGAAATCCCATCGTTTTTCATACCACAAATGTCCTGGTTTATTTTCATCCCACAGTAGAATGCTGTAGAACTGGAGAAGCATCACAGAAGAAATGAAACCAGGAGAAATCCATCACTAATGCAGTGTTATAGTTTGAAGAACATGTTGCACAAATGAACCTGCGATAAAACACCAGTCTGGAGGGGCCCTTGGTTTCAGAATGATGAAAACATTCTCAATTAGCTTTTGAAACTTGGCAGGAACAGGGTGGAGTGGAGGAAGTTTTGGTACCTCCACACCTTTCATCCTAACACAAGACAGGAAAGGTGTCAAACCTGTGTCTCTAAACCTCATTCTTTCATTCTGACAAAGAATATGCTAACAAAGAGCTGGGAGTGGGGAGGACTCAGTGGGTGGTTGTGTGAATGCATCAGGAAGGCTGCGGCTGCTGTGTCTGTGTGAAGCAGGCCTGTCAATGATCCAGCGGGGCTCTTCGGAGATTCTTATGTAAAAACTTTCCATATATGACCATTTGCCTCTTTCTTCTTTGCTTCCTAGCTCTTCAAGCTCCTTGGACTGAGAATGGGCTCACTTGCCCAAAAGGATGTTATGCTCAGACGGAGAAGGAGTGCATGGATGGACCGGTCTTATGCACAGATGGTCAAAGGAATTGCATCACTGTAGAAGGAAGCTCTGGTAACCTTGAAGATACTAAGCAAAGGAGGAGGAGGGATTCTGTGGGGTGGGGAGAGCAGGTGGGAGGGGAATGCTGCCTCTGGAGGATCTAGAGATGGACCAACCATCAGGCAAGATGAGATGACTATCTCAGGCAGCAGAGCAAGAGACTTGCAGCCCTGACTCTTGGAGAACCATCTTCCAGGATGTTCTCTGGTGCAAGCATCATTGAAATGAACAAGTGCTGTGCCAAAGCATGGTGGGATTGCACCCATGATAAGGTGCTAATGGCATGTGTGCATCATCCTTTGGAACACTAAAGTGTCGAGTGTGGGATTGAGTCTGGGCCCATTCACATAAGTCCTTCTCATTTGAGTAGAACTTGGGACCATCCAATCAAGCTAAATGTTGGAACATTTCAGATGGGCAAAAGAAAATACTTCGTCACCCAGTGCATAGTTGAATGATGGGAATTGGTCCTATAAGACGTAGTGATGATGGCCACCACACTGGATGGCCTTCAAAAAGTATTAGACAGATTCAGCATAATGATAAGCCACATGGGCTTTCTTTTGCAACCAGTGTTGAAGAAATATGACTCTGATACTATTGACTGGTATGCAGAGTTTGCACACAGCTTGGAGGTTTTCAGCTTCTGAATACTTGTTAGGAGAGGAGGCTTACTTTGATGCAGTCACACAGAGAGGCACTTGGCATCGGAGAATAAGTAGCGGGTTTATTATTGGAAAAGCATGCTTGGATAGGAAAGAGGTTTCTTTTTCTCCCTAGCGCAGTTGGACTCCATGGCAGCCATGTTGTGAACATAAAATACAGTGGTACCTCGGGTTACAGATGCTTCAGGTTACAGACTCCACAAATCCAGAAATAGTACCTCAGGTTAAGAACTTTGCTTCAGGATGAGAACAGAACTTACATAGTGGCAACGGGAGGCCCCATTAGCTAAAGTGGTACCTCAGGTTAATAACAGTTTCAGGTTAAGAACAGACCTCCAGAACGAATTAAGTTCTTAACCCAAGGTACCACTATAAGATGTTGATGGTTGTGACAACCAAATATGTCACCTTGAGCTCCTAGCAGTAAAGGTGGGATACCTTTTTCAGATGGAGGATTAATTCTTTTTAAAAAACAACAACAATAAATGTAAAAATAAATTGTGGATGTGTTGACTGACCCAGGCTCTTTTGAGAGGAAGGGTGCTATAAATATTTAACAATTAAATAAATTTGCTTCCCAGAGGTCAGGTGCCCGTGATGAGTGGAGCAGAATCAGAAGTGGGTGGAGCAAAAACATTGAGTCCCCCCCCCCATTTCACATGCACAACATGCAACCATTTTTCTCCTCCGTCCAGTCAAGCAAGTGTTCAAGCCCCAAAGGAGGGTGATAAGTAGGCTGCTTATGGATGTGGTCTGGGGGGACAGGCTGCACCCCAGAAGGAGTTATAGCTCAGGGAGAATCACAGGCTCAGATAGAAACCCCTGAAATAAAAAAATAATGAGAATTTGCCAAGTGTCCCCAAGTTGAACCACTTTCGCCCATATCTGTTTTTCTCATCTGCCTCTTCCTCTCCTCCCCAATCCAGCCCAGGCCTGGGTTAAGAATGGATGGATCCCAATTGTTGCAAAATTCTTTCCACTGTGGCTGATGAACAGACACTCATGGTCTCAGAGGTCTGAGCCCCAGGTTCATTTTTTGGCAGGTCCCTTTCCCTGTTTTTCCTTTCAGTTTGCTATAAAGGTGGCTGGGTGCTCTGCAAAACACACTGGGCACCAGGCAACTACTATATAGAAATACAAATTCTGAAAATATAAGGTTCTACAATCAATTAGCATAGGACCGACCATAGGCAGAGCCCATGGCAGGCAGAGTAACTAGTCCTAGTTTTGTACCCATCTTCCTCCCTGTTCCGATCTACAAGAGGCAATGCCCCTAAGGAAAAGGAAGCTGATGGTGAAGCTCATCCGTTGGACTGGTTGTGAGTCAGAAGGCAGGCTGGTGGGCGCTGGGTGAGGGCAGATTGACACTGAAGGGGCCATGCCCCATTTGTTTTCCTAGAGCAGCTACCACTGACACCTGCTGATGATCCCCATATTTACCTGCAGGTGCCAAGACGTTCGTCGTGCATGGTTGTGGAACAAGCAATATGTGCGGTGTAGAAAACTATGCATTGACAATTGGAGGAATCCCCTACAATATCAAAACAATAACATGTGTCCCTGCTGCAAAAGAAGCAGACACTGCATAATCCTTAATGAGCCAGAAATTCTGCATCAGCCACAACTTGGAAACCAGCCACAACTCCTAAAGCAACAATGATACCTAGTGCCAGCCATATCCTGTTGAAGAGTTTCTTCCTCCTCCTGCTACCCATGATCTCCAGCATTCCCTTTATGAAGTTTCTCTCCTGAGCTCCCTTTCCATGCCAGCCACCTTGAAGGTTTCATGCCATGAGCATTTCGGCACTGGAATGGACAGATCTGTCAAATTTCAGTGCTTTTAAGTTTCTCATTTAAAAAATAAAATGAAAATCTGCCGACATTTAGCATGAATTTACCCTATTAAACACAACTTTTGCAGGCAGTTGGAACAATATACATAGTATGTTATTATCCATAATATATACACTTTACTCTCATAAATACATTTTCGTATACGCTGTTTGGTTGAAGAACTACACTGCAAAATTCTGAGAAATGTGAAATTTGAAGGCTAGGTGGGTTTTAGTTTGCATATTGGTCTGGAAAGTGCAAATGAGTTAGTTTCTCATTAATATGCATACAAAATTGAATTTCTTCCTCATCCTGATTTGAGTACCGCAATACCTCCCGCACCTCCTCCAAAGTGTGTTTTTGAAGCTCCAGGCTGTTTTCTGAATGAAATATTGCAGGGCCAATAAAGAATATTCAGTCCAAAAATGGTTTTGTTTGTTTCTTCTGGATGGCTGTCAACTTGGGTTTAACAAAGAGAAGGTGCCAGTCAGAGGTTCTTCTGTGGCTGAGTGGGGTGGCACAGGTGAGCCTACAAAAGAGATCCTTGTGTTTCTTCCTAAGGTACCTTTCTTCGTATTGATTCAAAAAGTGATGTGGCCTTTCTGGGGCAGAGGAACACTCCTTAGCTGTGTCCAAGATTATTGCATGTATAAAAGAGATGAACCTCAGTTAAAACAAATGAAGAAACTAAAACCCAAAATCAGAAGCAAACCCCACTACCATTTCAGTCATGCCTATGCTCCTAGACGCATCTCCATTTTGTCAAGCAAGAGGCATGAGCAGAACTCAAGGACATAAACCAGAGAGTGGAGCCCAACTGGTGAACTGTAGCAGATTCAGAAGTGTCGGGTCCCTTCATAGTGGGGATTGCCATGCCTCTTCTGAGCTTCTAGAACCTTCCAAGCTGCTAAGCTTCTGTTTAGCACAGGAGCGAAGAACGTTCTTATTTTGTAGGGTTGCCTTATTTTGAAGAATGAAAAAGAGGACACTATGTGTAATGATTTTAGGGGTTGCTCGTGCGTAAGTTACCGCCACTCTAGGCTAGGTTGCCTGGTTAAACCTTTTCTGTCTGGACAGCCATTCACTTCGTGGCTGTTCAGTCGCTAGCAGAATCCATCAGTGGGCGTTTCTTGAACTTCGTCCAGCAAAGAAGTTCTTTGACGCCAAGTCTACGCCTACTTTCCCTGCGCGGAAGTCTTCTGCGCAGGATGGGTGTGGGTAGCGGAGGACCTGTGCTCTCCCCGCTGGTCTCCGGCGAGGAGTCCTGGAGCCCCCTCGCCGATTCCCCCATCTGCCCCCCTTTATCCCTGGTGTTACGCTGATTTCCTTCCCCAGCTGATGATCTGCCTCTCTCCCTGCTGGGCCCTTCTCCACCATTGCTTGGGAGCCTTGCCTCCGCCTCTGGCTCCGATGTCAGTTCCCTGACATCCACCTCCCCCCCAGGACCCCCTCCACCCCCGGCCCGACCTTTTGATCCAACTTCGTCCCTTTCCTCGGCCGATGCGGGGAATCCCCGGAAGGAGCTGTCGCCATCCTCTGAGGATTCAAAACCCGCTTCCCACCCGCTCTGATCTCTTCCCGCGGGGTGGGCCTCCCAGTCTGATTCTTCTTCCTCTGACGCCTCTCCTCCCTCCTCTTCGGAGGCAGAAAAACCCACAAAATCCTCTTCATCGTCTGTGGTTCCAAATTGCTCCTCCCAGAATCTTGCTAGTGGTTTCGGTTTATCTGGGAACAGGCTGTGGAACTCCTCCACAAGATACCCGTCATTGATTGCCTCCGCAGGAACCCACGTGTTTTCCGACCCGGGTTCTCCCTCCCAAGTTACCAAGTACTCCACCTGGCGCCCTCGCCACCTTGAATCGAGTATTTCCGTGGCTTGGTTGTGGTGTTCCCTCTCCTCTACCTGCGGGTGTGTGATGACTTCTCCCTCTCGCCCCGGGAATTCCCGCCCCTCCCTGTACGGTGAGAGTAGGGACCTATGGAACACCGGGTGTATCTTCATGCTGTCAGGCAACTTGAGCTTGAATGCCACGGGGTTCACCTGCTGTGTTACCTCAAAAGGTCCCAGCCGCCTTGGCTGCAACTTCTTGCACCCTCCCTTAAAGGGTAACCCTTGGGTTGACAACCACACCCAGTCTCCCACCCGTATGGTCTCCCCTTCCTGACGGTGCTTGTCTGCCTGCCTCTTGTAAATTTCCTTGGCCCGTTCTAAGTTCATCTTAAGTTGCTGGTGCAAGGCCTCCATTTCTTCCACAAACTGCTCTGCCGCAGGTACGCTCCACCCTTCCTCCCCACTCCCTGGGAAGGCCCTGGGGTGACACCCATAATTGGCCATGAACGGGCTCATTCCCGTGGACACATGTTCAGCGTTATTGTACGCAAATTCAGCCAGCGCTAGTTTCTCTACCCAATCGTTCTGTCTCTCGCTGATGTAGCAGCGTAGGTATTGCTGGAGTATACTGTTCGCTCTTTCTGCTTGCCCGTTGGTTTCCGGGTGTCTCGCCGTCGAGAAGCCCACCTCGACCTGCAGCAAGCTTATGAGCTTCCTCCAGAACCGGGAAGTAAATTGTTTCCCGCAATTTGAGATGACCCTCGAGGGATCCCCATGCAGCCTGAAGATGTGATCCACAAACAACCTGGCTGTTTCCTCTGCCGTCACCGCATGCGAGCAAGCTATGAAATGGCACATTTTTGTCAGTAGATCGACTACTACCATGACTGCTGTCTTCCCCCTTGACTTGGGCAAATCTGTCATAAAATCGATGGATACCACCTCCCAGGGTCTTCCCGGCGTGGGTAAGGGTTCCAGTAACCCTGCGGGGGCAGCCCTCTCCCCCTTTGCCCTCTGGCAGCGGTCGCACCCCCGTACATATTCCCATACATCTTTCCTTACCCTTGGCCACCAGAACTGCCTGGTGACAAGCAACATGGTTTTGTGTTGACCAAAGTGCCCCGCTGTTGGGTTGTCGTGGAGTTGTTTGAGTACCCTTCCCCTCAAGGTCTCTCCCGGTACGTACAGCGCCCCCTTGTAGTACAGTAGCCCTTCCTTTTCCTCAAACCCTCCATGGTTTCCCCTTCCGTCCCGGAGTTCCCTGATTTTAGTTTGAGCGAATTCGTCGTTTCTAGTAAGTCCGGCCAGTTCTCGTTTCCCAACCAACACTCCCCCACACACCCATCGGTTCTCGGGGAACACATGTCTGACTTCCGGCGGTCCCTCTCCTTCCATGTACTCCGGCTTCCGGGAGAGAGCATCTGCTCTTACGTTTTCCTCTCCCGGCACGTACCGGATCTCGAAGGAAAACTTGGAGAACTCCTGTGCCCATCGAATATGTCTCTGGTTGAGTACTCGCACAGTCCTCCAGTATTCCAAGTTCTTGTGATCCGTACACACCTGGATCTTGTGCTGCGCCCCTATTAGCAGATGTCTCCATCGTCGAAATGCTGCATAAATTGCTAGCAGTTCGCGGTCATACACCGTGTAGTTTTGCTCCGACTTGCTCAGCTTCCTCGAGAAAAAGGCGCACAGCCTCCAGCTCTGCTGGGCCCCTGGCTGCAACAGTACCACTCCGATGGCTCGGTCTGACACGTCGGTCTCCAGCCTCATTGGCTTCTGCAGATCCACGTGCAGGAGTTGCTCTTCTGAAGCGAACACCTTCTTCAGTCTTTCAAAGGATTGCTGGGCACTTTCTGTCCAGACGAACTTCTTTTTGCTACTGAGACAATCTGTGATGGGCGCTGTCAAGTGGGCGAAGTTCTTGATGAACTTCCTGTAGAAGTTGCTGAACCCTAGGAACCTCTGCACGTCCTTCCGGGTTTTGGGGGCCTTCCATTCCAGCACCGCCTGCACCTTGCTTGGGTCCATAGCTAGGCCCTTGTCTGACAACTTGTACCCCAGAAACTCGACTTCTCTGGCGTGAAATTGACATTTTTCCAGCTTGACCCACAACTGGTGCTTCTGCAGTCTCTTTAGCACTTCCCTGACGTCTCTGACATATTGCTTCTCATTGTCCGAATAGATTAAGACGTCATCCAAGAAGGCTACGCAGTTCTTGTACAGCAGGGACCCCAACACGTGGTGCATGAAAGCTTGAAAGCCCGCGGAGCCCGACTGTAATCCAAATGGCATAACTAAGTACTCAAAGGCCCCCAGGGGGGTGAACATTGTGGTTTTCCATTCGTCCCCCTCCCTCATCCTAATCAAATTGTATGCTCCCCTGAGGTCCAGCTTGGTAAAAATTTTCCCCTGCCTCACCCGTGTTAAAATGTCGTCAATCCTGGGCATTGGGAAGGTCACGGGTTCTGACACCAGGTTGACGCCCCGGTAGTCCACAACGAGCCTGGGCTGATTAGTATCCTTTTTGTCCACAAAGAACACCGGACTGCCCCCCACCGCCTTTGATTCTCTTATGAAACCTCTTTTCAGGTTCTTGTCAATAACTTCCCGCAACTCCTGCATCTCCCTTTCCGACATGGCATACAGTTTACCCACCGGCAGCTGAGCCCCTGGGAGTAAGTTGATTTGGCAGTCAAAGGGCCTATGGGGGGTAGTCTATCTGCCTCCTTCTCACTGAAGACCTCCTGCAGGTCAGCATATTGTGGTGGCACCTCCCCTTTTGGCTCCACAGCCATCCCAGCCACCCTGGCCACGGTCATCCTTGGGTTCCCCCCCTAGACAGTGTTCCAAGCAGTAAGCTGACCCAAAGGTGACCGTCCGCTGATGCCATGCCACTACTGGATCATGTAGTGCCAGCCAGCTCATCCCTAATATTATTGGGGGTCCTGCCAGTGTGGCTACATGAAAGGCAATGGTCTCTGTGTGCCTGGAAACCCTCATTCTCATTGGCGGGGTCTGGTGCGTCACTTCCCCTCCCAGAAGTTCCCTGCCATCGATGGTGGTCACTTGCAAGGGAAAATCCAGGGGCAACAAGTGGAGTTGGTGCTCTAGAGCGAAGTCCTTGCTGAAGAAATTGCAGGAGCTGCCTGAATCCAGCAGCCCCTTCACCTTGACTGGGTGCTCATTCGGGAGTTCTAGCACCACTTCTATGGCTATAGCTGCCCTGGGGGGGTCTGGCTGGGGCACTTCTATTGGTTGCTGGCCTGGCTGCTGTGCCCGCTGATTGGCAGCCAAGTGTTGGCGTTTCCCTGCGCCTGCCCCTTTCCCCCCTCCTCCTCACAGCCAGCAGCTCCCACCATCCCTTGCCAGGCCTTTCTTTGAGGGCAGACCCTGGCAAAATGTCCTGGCCGTTGGCAGAGGAAACACTTCTTGGTGGTTTTCCAATCCTTTCCCTCCCTCTTGCGACCTTCACTGGAGTTTGAAACCTCTCGTGCGCGCGCGCCATCTATTTCCATTGGCTCAGCCGGCTGGGAACGCTGCCTCGGTATTTCAGGAATGCGGTAGTCATGGCAACGTTCCCCTCTCCCTTCGCGCTTCTCCTGAGCCCGCGCTTCCTGTCTTACGCCAATCGCAAGCACAGCCTTGGTCAGCTGATCCATCGACTGCGGGCGGGGCGCGCGGGAAAGCTCGTCCTTCACCGTTGGGGACAACCCCTCCTCAAACAACATCTGAATGGGTTCAGAGTCCAGATCCCACTCGAGCTGGTGGATTAACATCGCAAAGCGCGACCAGTAGCCTCTAACTGGTTGGCTCCCCTGCTTGCACCCCATCAATTCCTGTCGAGTCACATTTTGCTCCGCTTCACTGGAATACATTGCATTCATCGCCTGAAAAAATTTCCTAAGGTCCTTCAAGGCGGCATTTTGCGTTGCCATTAGGGGCCTGATCCATTCCCGGGCCCCATCCTGTAGATGCCCGACAATATAGGCCCCCCTCTCCCCATCATCAGCAAAGTCATCATGCTGCAGTTCCAAAGCGTACTCTATTTCCGTTCGGAACGCGTTGTAGTCCTGGGGCTTCCCCCCAAACTTGTGTACCAGTCCCGGTACCTTCCTTGCGATGGGGGTGGGTCTGACCTTGGCATCCTGAGTCCGCCGTTCGTCCAGCCACGCCGTCAGGAGAGCCACATGCTGTTCCAAATCTCGGTTCCTCTCCACCAGATTTTGCACTCCAGCTGCTCGCTCCGTGGCACCGGCTTCTCCGGTTTGACTCATTATGCTGCCCTGCCTGTCGCTGCGCACAAGCAACGTCAGTGACTGACAGATTGCTGTAATGATTTTAGGGGTTGCTCGTGTGTAAGTTACCGCCACTCTAGGCTAGGTTGCCTGGTTAAACCTTTTCTGTCTGGACAGCCATTCACTTCGTGGCTGTTCAGTCGCTAGCAGAATCTGCCAGTGGGCGTTTCTTGAACTTCTTCCAGCAAAGAAATTCTTTGACGCCAAGTCTACGCCTACTTTCCCTGCGCGGAAGTCTTCTGCGCAGGGTGGGTGTGGGTAGCGGAGGACCCGTGCTCTCCCCGCTGGTCTCCGGCGAGGAGTCCTGGAGCCCCCTCGCCGATTCCCCCATCTGCCCCCCTTTATCCCTGGTGTTACGCTGATTTCCTTCCCCAGCTGATGATCTGCCTCTCTCCCTGCTGGGCCCTTCTCCAGCATCGCTTGGGAGCCTTGCCTCCGCCTCTGGCTCCGATGTCAGTTCCCTGACACTATGACAGTTATGATGGCCGTTCAGAGCAAATAACTGCAATTCGTCTCAGATTTTACCACTGAAAAGGAGGACGTGTCCTGGAAAAAGAGGAGACATGGTAACCCTAGCTTGAAGGAGCTGGTGGTCTGAGGAACAACAAAAGGAGGCATTGACAGTGGGAAGGACTGCTTCCCAGTGACAGAGCATCTCAGAGTGCCACAATTCCAAGAACGGTTTAACAACAAACCCATTGCAATAGTCAGAGAAGGACCAATTTTGAAGGCTGCCCTTTTTTTTTTATTTGCGTGTTGTTTTGGAATATACTGTTATGAACTTCCCAGAATCTCTACATCCACTGAAGGGTCCAACTTTGAGCAAACTCATGGATTCCTTCATTAAATATTGTTTTCTTAAAAGTGTGTGCATTGTCTCTATTTTCAGGGCATAGAGTCTTTTCTACGGATCAATTACATTCAATGTGAGACTTTGATGTTGTTTACAGTATAAGGTTGGAGGAGAAGAGAGGGGGGACAGAGGGGAATCATGCCCTAACCTTTCACACTCCTAAGGGAAAATAACAAATGAACAGTTGAATAACCTACCCAAATAATGCTGAGACTAAAACCTCACACATATACTAAGTAAAATAACTTTCGGTTTGTATCCCCCCCCCCCAGAATCTACTGTTACCAAGGGGGAGGTGGGCAGACTCCCCATAATCTTTACATCCAGTGGAGGGTCAGAGTTTGAGCAAACTCATGGATTCCTGGACTTAGCAATGGCTGGGAATAGAACCAGAAAACTTCCTCATGAGGCCAGCCTGGTGATGGTGGGTCATTGAAGGCAACAATGGTGCTGATGGACAGCCATTAGCTCTCATCAACTATGTAGAAGGCCCTGGGGAGCAGGGGGGCATGATGTCACTGTGGGAAAGGAGGGTGTCCCTTGAGTCTACACAGACGTTTATTGGTAAGGCATTCTTGAACAAGAAGGAGGAAGTACGCAGAACTCCATGCACGTTGGCTGGGAGAGGTTGCACAACGAAATGGAGGGCCATGACTGGCTGCTCCTTTGGAGCCAAGCTTGCTATAGCTATGAGAGGAGCAATGAGAGGTACCCCCTCCACTGAAGGCTTTAGGTGTAAATATGTGTGAATAAAGACTCTAAGTTCTAAGTTCTATGCAGACTACACTGTGTCTTGATTTTCCAGCGGAAATACAGACCCTAGATGAGCACTTGGAACCATCGAGAACATGGGCAGGCAAACTAAGGCCCGGGGGCCAGATCCAGCCCAATCGCCTTCTAAATCCGGCCCGCGGATGGTCTGGGAATCAGCGTGTTTTTACATGAGTAGAATGTGTGCTTTTATTTAAAATTCATCTCTGGGTTATTTGTGGGGCATAGGAATTCGTTCCTTTCCCCCCAAAAAATATAGTCCAGCCCCCCACAAGGTCTGAGGGACAGTGGACTGCCCCCTGCTGAAAAAGTTTACTGACCCCTGATCTAGAATATTGTTACCACTTGACAGAGATTGGGATACAAGTTGAATGGGATGTTTCCCTGTCCCTGTCCTCAAGTGCTTTGGCTGCTCCTTCAGAGGGAGTGCAACCCCACCCAGAATGACAATAACCTGACCACCATGCATAGAGCTAGTCATGGGTCCGCAACAGGGGTGTGGGCTTCAGTAGGTGCCTGGTAATGCCAACCTCAGATGCTGATCATGCCAAGGGCTCCAACACTGTTTGCATTTGCAACAAAGCCAGGGAGATGCCATATGGGCAATCATGGCAGTTTTACTGCTAGGCAGTAAACCCAGCACTTCTGTTTTATGAGTTGAACTCTGGACCTAGGGGAAAGATCTGAATTCATGGCAGCTCAGCAGCGAGATACAGGGACACACTACAGCTCAGGTCTCTGCAACTGGAGAAAGAGTCTGCATCAGAGTCAGAGAAGGACCTTTGAGAAAGATCAACCATGAGTTGAGTGACCCATAAATTTGAGACTCTTTCAGGCAAAAGCCATTGGCCTCAGCCCTCTCTCAACTGTGCCAGTCCAAGACATCCCCAAAGCAAAGCCAAAATAGATGGGGGTCCACATTTTGGGGTAGGGTTGTGGAGCTTCAGGCACTGAGGAAGAATGTGGCCCTTAAAGTCTCCCTCTCTGGCCCTTGAACTCTTCCCAAGCCACACCCATCTCTTCACACTCCAAGAGTTTTTGCTGGGGGTGGGGAGGAGATTTTCATTCAGTGCTGCTAATAACTGTTTCTCATCTGACTGGAGAGCAGAGAAGGCTTTGCCAGCATGTGTAGAAGCCAGCCTATTGTGCAAAGGTAAAAATGCTATTGGTTGCATTACTGTCCACTTCTGCTTTGGCCCCACCCACCACTGTCTTGTGACCCTTGGCAGGTTGCAAAGAAGGGTATTCAGCCCTTGGTTAAAAAAGCATCCCCACCCTGCGCTTGGGCCGGCTTTAAAAATCTTGCTGCATGATTCATACACTAGTTCCTACCTTTTATGCATTCATGAAGGTGTTTGCCCTACTTCACAGAGGACAGCCCTCTTCACATTGAGCTCTGGGAACTGCCAACATAGGCCTGGCAGAACAGAAACATTTTCTGCTAATGTTTAACAAGATAATGAAGAATAGATCAAGACCAGCACTGGGGATTCAGCGTTGAGGGCGGCCACATTCCCTTCTGGTTGACATTCTAAAGGCCACTTGCCACTGGTGGGCAAAGCCAGAAGCAAAAACAAATGGAGCAATGAATGCATAGAGTATCAGAAACAAGCAAGATGAATTGGAGCTCTTAATAACACTTTAGTTGAGATTCATGCCTTGCAGACAGTTGGACTAGTTTAGCCTCTGTGATTCTTACAGGGAGCTAGTTTCTATATGCACTCACTCACCCCTCCCTATCCTGCATCCAGGAAGCAAGAGTCATTCTTAGAGGTCAAGGACACTTTTCTTTTTTCCCCTTTTTTTATAAGATATTTATTAGAGTTTTCCATTTTATACAAAAAAAGGAAACATAAAAGAAAGAAAAAATATTAAAAACACAGCAATTTCAAAACCTTTTTTCAATAACATACTTCCTTGACTTCCTCATACCTCCCCTTCTTGTTTTCTAGTTCAAATTATTTATCCAGCAAATCCTGATCTCTTAGCATTACAGTTAACTAACACCTTGTTTTCTATTCAACTTCTTAAATTATTGTGACTTAAACATTACTTGTACAAAACCATTTTTACCATAACAGCTAGAGACCACTTAATTTCAATCCAACCCCCTTCAACATTCATTAATATTACAATGTTTCTGTAAATAGTCCTTAAATTTCTTCCAATCTTCTTCTGCCGACTCTTCTCCCTGGTCGCGGATTCTGCCAGTCATTTCTGCCAATCCCATACAGTCAATCAACTTCATCTGCCATTCTTCCAGAGTGGGTAAATCTTGTGTCTTCCAGTGCTTTGCTATAAGTATTCTTGCTGCTGTTGTAGCATACATAAAGAAAGTTCTATCCTTCTTTGGCACCAATTGGCCGACTATGCCCAAGAGAAAGGCCTCTGGTTTCTTCAGGAAGGTATATTTAAATACCTTTTTCATTTCATTATAAATCATCTCCCAGAAAGCCTTAATCTTTGGGCACGTCCACCAAAGGTGAAAGAATGTACCTTCAGTCTCCTTACATTTCCAACATTTATTATCGGGCAAATGATAGATTTTCGCAAGCTTGACTGGTGTCATGTACCACCTCTATATCATTTTCATAATATTCTCTCTTAAGGCCGTAAATTTCATACCGGTGGTCCACAACTGTTCCCAGTCAGCAAACATAATGTTATGACCAATATCTTGTGCCCATTTAATCATTGCAGATTTAACCGTTTCATCCTGCGTATTCCACTGCAACAGCAAGTTATACATTTTTGACAAAATCTTGGTTTTGGGTTCTAACACTTCTGTTTCTAATTTAGATTTTTCCACCTGGAAGCCAGAGGTCAAGGACACTTTTCCAGGCAAGCAAAAAACACCCCGGGAGGATGTGAAACAGCGAGAGGGCAGGGTGTGGCCAGAGGGACAAAGGGTGTGAGCCAGAAGGGGTTTTCACCTGGGGAGAGACCCAAGGGTCAGATAGAAAGGCCTGTGTCTGGATGCATAGATATAATAAAACATGAAAAGTGTTTTCCTTACTGTAGTTAAGAATTAATTGAAGGCTTGTTGGCTGCTGTATCAGTTAGCAGACCTGGTTATATCTTAACTCGCATGCAGTAAATTTGCCTCTTGCTATGTCACGCTCCTACCAGCCACACGTGAAACTTTCCATTGCTCTCTCTGCCCAGGGTTCTTTGAGATTATGGCTACTGTACACCGTTTCAGGAAGCGAACATGTCAGCATTTCCAAGAAGTCAGGGAAGTGGTGCCTTGACCTCTGTTTCCTTCTCTGGCTCAGTGCATGATCATATGATGGATCAATTTCCTTCCTTCCCTCTCAACTCCTGAGGGCCAGCTCTGCCTTCCTCATCACCCTCCAATGAGTTAGAAGGAAACCCTAGCTCAGTTGGTAGAGCGTGAGACTCTTAGTCTCAGGCTTGTGGGTTCTAATCCCCCGTTGGGCAAAAGGATTCCTGCATTGCAAGGGCTTGGACGAGATGGTCCTCGTGGTCCCTTCCAATTCTGTGGTACCATCTGCAGAGGATTGCCTACTTCACTCTGGGGACTCTTAATTTTTGCTATCTTTGACCTATAGAGACTTAGAAGGTTCTGTAGCCCATGATGCCAGGTACCAGCTTTCACCATGTAAACCTATGAAGATCCTGCAGTCATCACCACCTTTCCCACAAGAGGTGGCCATCTGTCATTGATGCTTTAGCTGAGATTCCTGCATTGCAGGGGGTTGGACTAGATGACCATTGAGTCCCTTCCAACTCTTAAGATTCTATGCTTCTATGATCATCCAAGCTGTGATGGCCTGGGACTTGTGCTTGGACTCGGAGCCAGAGGAGTCTCAGTCTGCACCAGATCCTTTGCCCCAGGCAGCATCTGAACCTAGTCTGGAGCCTGGTTCTGAAGAGCCCCAGTCCTCACAGGTTCCCCTGCAACAAGCACCAGCTGGGCCCAGTCAGGGGCCTGAGCCTGCCCTGGCTCCAGATGCGGGGATTACCTCGTTTCCTTCAGCTGGGCAATCACTTACAGCTGCTCCACTACCAGTTGGGTCAGGAGAGGCTGAGGCGGCCTCTGGGTCTAGTAACCCACTGACATCTCGCGAGCTGCAGAGACTGAGGTCTGAGAGAAGGAGAGATCTGAGTACTTGCAGGAGGAGTGCTCGCCTTCGGGCGAGACAGGGAGGTGAGTCACCAGGGGATCAGGACCGGCCGTTACCCCAACAGAGATAAAAGGCTGGTGGACCCCGCCCCAGGTTGTGGGAGCAACGTTGCTGTTTGCCAGAACCTGCCTGTGATCCTGTGCCTGACCTTGCCTGGATTCCTGCCTCGTGTCCTGCCTTGGCCCTGTTGGACTGACTCCTTGCGGAACCCTTGGATTCGGGACCGTACCTGGACTGTGGTTACTTGGGTTACCCCTGGGCCCAGCGCACAAGCCCCTTCTCTCTAGGCCACCTCTGAAGGAGGTGTGCAGGATGGCAGCATGAGAACAGGCTTTTTCCAGTGGTGGCTTCCTGACTGTAGAATACTTTTCCAGTGAAACACACCAGGAACCATCATTGCCAGGTCTTGGATGTTTATGACCTACAGGGACTGGACTGAAGAGGAAGAGGAATGGTGGAGATCATGTACACACCCCTTCTCTTGTAACTTCCAGAGAAGAGAGACAGTATTGAATTACAGCAGAACTCTGAGGGAGATAACAGATCAGAGACAGGCACGCAGCTGAGTTACGAGGTGTTAGGAGAAGAAGGGGGGAGGTGTGCAGCCAGCTGACGCGTCTTTAGACAGCATAGATGAGCCACCATCCTCTAGAACTTGACATTTGTTAAGAGTGCAAGAGCAATGGACGAAGAGACATTTGACCACGGGGGGCCACTGTAGGGTCAGATGCTGTTGGGAGAGAAGTCAGAGGAGGTTGGGGGAGGAGCCAGAGTGAGCAATTCCATCATTGAGGGATGTCTGGATTCTTTGTCTCTTGCCGTAAGGACTGAATAAAATCATAAGAAAAACCTTTCACGTTTCCTCCCTGCTTCTTGAAGTCACCAGGGGAGGGAGAGAATTCCTCAAGCCTGACAATGAACTAAAACTGCTACTTTTGTGGCAGTGGTGGCTAATCTGTGGCTCTCTTGATGTGGGACTACAACTCCCATCATCTCTGACCAGTGGCCACGTTGGCTGGAGCTGAAGGGAATTGGGGTCTAACCAGATCTGGAGAGCAACACTGGCTACCGCTGAGTTTTCCTAGCCTATCCATAGCAGAGAAGATATACAAATTAGCAAATGTTTGGGACAAGTCAATGTTTCAAATGCAGATACTTTGATTTTGCATAGCAAGCAAGAACCAACAGTATGGTGGGATTAGGAAGACCTGGGTTCAGATCACCACTCAACCATGAAACTGCCAGGGTGATGTACTTTGGGCTACACACTACCTCTCAGCCTAACCTACCTTTCAGGGTGGTTGTTAGAATAAAAGAGCGGTCCTGCCTGCCTGCTTGAGAATCCATAGAGGAGCAGGGGAATAAATGGAATGAGTCATAATATGTAAGATTTGTGCGAAACAGGTAGGAATGCATCACGTTTGCCATCAGATTTGTTGTCTGAATCTACCGATTGTTCCAGGAAGTCCTTGAACCCCAGGTAGACACTGCCCAACACTATAAGAGGGACACCTGCACCCAGTTGCTTTACAGGTATTTACACAGCACAGCAATCCTTTTACTGCAGTTATTGGAGCAAGTCATTCAATGTTGACATAGGAGCCCCATCCATAAAATGCCCTGTGCACATAAATCTGGGTGCAAGAAGCACTCAAGCTCAGCATTGTCCCTAGCCCTACCTTACGACACCATGGTGCCTCTCCTTGTGCTCTGCCTTCTTTCGCCACTCTTAGTTGCCTCTGTGGATCCACGTAAGTTATTTATCATTGATCACATCCATTTTCCTACTATGCTGTTAGGGACACAATGAAAGACCAGTACTATGGAATGACATATCAACTGGGCCATCGTTTGATGCTAATCTAGGGGGGTTAAAAACTTTGCTCAAAATGTTCTTGCCACAGAGTGATCTTTTATCAGTCCCCACATTTGGACTCCCATGCTAGCTTTTGAGTGGATGCATTTGGTGATGGGGAAGCACAGAATCAAAGACCGGTAGTAATCTGTTAAGCCTGCTGTAAGTTCTAAAGGTAGGTTGGCTGAAATATACAGTATTTAGCTAAGTTCTAGTGTGTGTGTGTGTGTGTGTGTGTGTGTGTGTGTGTGTGTGTGTAGTGGAATGGATGAGCCTAAGTCATGTCCACTAACTTCAAAAGGTCTACTCTTAGTAGGTAAAAGGGGTAATGGAAAAGGACCCCTGGACAGTTAAGTCCAGTAGGACTAGCATTGGGAGGCATATTTTGCATGGATCTATCTATTCTATCTGTCTGTCTATCTATCCAGTGCTTTTTTTCTGGGGGGATGCAGGGATACATATACCCCTAAACATTTTGTGAATCTTTGTAGTTTTGTCCATTTACTGTATTTATTTCCCCCGATTTGAACTATAAAATGGTGATTTTCTTGAGTCAAAATGAGAGTACCTAAACCTTTTTTAAAAAGAAAAAAGCACTCTATCTATCTATCATCTATCTATCATCTATCTATCATCTACCTACCTATCTATTGCCACCGGTGTCAGCATTTCTTCTGCACCAGTGGTGGAGGAGGCAGGGCAGGTGGGGCACCTGTGAAGCTGCTGCCTTGGGGACTTCTGCCGCCTGAGGCAATTGCCTCAGTTTGCCTAATGGCAGAGCCAGTTCCATTCTGGTGTGCTGCTGGGTTGGAGCTGCACAGCTACAGCACCCAATTAAGACAATTAACAACTAGTTTAGGTCTGAGAAAAGAAGTGCTTCTTCTTGCACAAGAACTCATAAGCACCTCTTAAAATTTACTGCCACAAGGTTTGATAGTGGTACCGCCTTAGATGGAATGAAAACAGAATTAGATCAATCCCTGAAGGAGAGACTCCTCAGCGGCTCTGAGTCATGTGAGCTAAAATTTAAATGCTAGATGTAACCTTCTGATTTCGGAGGCACCATACCTCTGAAAGCCAAGTGCGCAAGACAAACATCTAGGAGAAGGGTGATGTCTTCCTGCCCTGTGTGTAACCTTCCTGGACCAGGGCATCCACAGAGCAGTGAGGGGCATGGCTGTCCCTCCCATGCTTGAAAAAGAAGAGGAAAAAGAGTATATGTCTAGCGTAGGGTTGCCATATTTCAAAAAGTGAAAATCTGGATACAAAAGTTGTTGAGCCATTTCTGGCTTTTAAGGAAATTCCGGACGTGTGGCAACCCTAGTCTAGCATTTCAAGAACCAAGAATATTAGGCAAGAAGAACAGTCATTCTCATTCTCTCTCTCTCTCTCTCTCTCTCTCTCTCTCTCTCTCTCTCTCTCTCTGGGAGGGTGTGAGAAACTGTTGTGCTACCCTGCTTTCAGTGTTTTCTTTCCTCTACATACCCATGAATAATTCTTGTGGGCAGCCATGTTTCGGAAGGCTTGTAGTAGATCACTGAAAAGATGGCATTTTGGCTGGATAAGCACCTTACTTTATAAAAGTTTCTATTAAAATTTGTACATTATAATGCCACACATGTAAATCACATTGTTTCCACCAAAGAATCACGGGAACTGCAATTCGTCTAGGGTTCTGGGTACTGTTGTTCTGTGAGGGGTGAAGTACAGTTCCCAGGTTTTTGGGTGGAGGTCAAGTGCTTTAAGTACACTTTAAATGCATGGTGTGTACGCAGCCAAGGTCAGAACCAGGAGGACACATTTCACATTGTGCTGTGTACTCTTGGGAATATGCTGCCCACAGCCAGCATTATGCACTGAATGGGACATAGGCTTTTCCCCATTTTGTTCAATGCCTGAGGGTGCTTCAGTCCCATAGTTGTATGATGTACTTCTCTCGTCTTCCAGCAGCCTTGAAGTGTATACAAGGCTATAATGCTACCCAAGCTCCGACAGATTGTAAAAATGCTTCAGACGTCTGTGTGACCATCAAGAACGAGAATGCACTGACTGGTAAGGAAGTGTTGGGAGAAGGAGAGGGGCAGGGAAGCCTGACAACTATTTGGCATCATGTGGTTCCTCTTGGAGGCTTTGAGAATGATCAGGAATCAGCATGACAATTAACAGGGTCGATGGCTTGCCCAGTGGTGTGCCTTGGGTTGCTGGCACCCGGGGCAGGCAAGCAGCCAATGCCTCATTGGAGCCAAATGGGGCCGTGCGACACCACTTGCCTGCCCACACAACTCAGCTCTTGGTGGGCGGCTCCCCCGATGCTTGTGAAGAAGAGTGCCATGCCGTACTGTGCTAGCCTCCCTCCACCCACACCCAGTCCCTGAGGACCGGGCTGCTTTGCTGTCTTCACTTAGGCAAGGTGGGGATCCCTGAGGAAGCCGGAGCCTCTGCAGAATTTTGCACCTGGGGCCACTGCCTCTCTGGTCCCCCCCACGCTATGCCACTGGTCTTGCCTCTAGTAGGGATGCTATTTAGGGAGGCAGTTATGCCTAAGGTGGTTTTTGGTTCCACCTGCTGGATGGTAATGATGGCTCAGGCCTGTGTATTATACATGCATGCCACTGGCACAAATCCCTTTACTTAAAAATACACTACAATGCACCTAGTAACAAGTAATGACTGGTTGCGTTGACAGAAATATAAGAAGCTGTTTTACGCTGAGGCAGACCACTGGACTATCCAGTTCAGTAGTGTTCGCATTGACTGACAGAGGCTCTCTAAAGTTCCAAACAGGAAGCCTTTTCCCCAGCTCTACCTTGAGAAGGTGGGATTGAACCTGGGACCTTGGTCACTGAAAGCAGATGCTCCTATGTTTCTATGATTATGCTGAGTTCTGGTCTGATCTAGAGGCTCTTATACTCTGGGAAGCCATATTCCCTTGGGAGAACTTGGAACCAAGGTGGAAGGGCAAGGCAGAGCAGAGACAATATAGAAGAATTTTGGGGAATGGGGTCTCTTGACGTGTTGTTTGTCTTTTCCCTCTTCCGGTAAACAGGGGTCACGTTTAGTACAACATTCTATACATGTGCGAGAAATGATTCTTGTGCCAATGCTTTCACCGTCACCATAGGAGATAATGCATATCTGCGATACACCTCAGCTTGTTGTACCACAGATGGCTGCAATGCAAACTTAAAATGGGGAGGTAAGTCGTCATCTGCCCCCTCTCTGACAACAGAATTGCAAATCAGGGTCCCTCCAAATGTCATTTTCCTGGTGCACCCAGGTTGATTTCTGCTCATGATACTATTGGGGTGGTCTCAATCATTTCAATAATGTTTGCGTGTGCAAAGGTTGTGGGCTAGTCACATGGCTTCATTTCCAATCAGTGCGCATCCCATTATTTCCTGTGGAACCCCCTTAACTTTTCATTCTACAAATGTATTGGTTTATGTTTTCCCCACTTTTGTTGCTCTATAGCCAGCCCCTCCAGCCAGTGATAATGATGCAGCAGAACCGGGGAAGCATCACTGAACAAATGAAAGCAGGATAAATCCGCCAGGAATGCAGTGTTATTGTTTCACAAATGAAGTTATTGTTTCAGGAACACGTTGCAAAAAGAAATTAGAAATTGTTATAACGAAAGAAAAAAACTCTACGTAAAATCATGTAGAAAGGTTTTCTGCTCTATGGTGCCATCTGGTGTCACAGTGTTATAATGAATATAAAACTCTCTAATATAGCTGAATCCATACACAATTTGCATTTGAAATTGGTAGGAATAGCATGAAGTGTATGAAGTTTTAGTCCCTCTACCTGTTCTCATCCTAATGTAAGGGAGGGATGAAAGTTATCTCTGGACCTCATTCTTTCTGACAAAGAAAATGTGAGAAGAAAACAACATCAAAATAAAGTTTTTGTGGGGGAAAGGTCTCTGTGGGTCACTGATGGAGGAAGAGGGGGAGCCAGGGGAGCGCACCGCTCCTGGCACCAAGATCCCAGTGGTGTGCAATCACGGCTGCCCCCCTGCACTCGGCGCTACGCCCCTACGGGTAGTGCACCATGCCCCCAGGATGTGTGCCACACCCCCGGGATGCACACCAGTCACGCCCCCACCTGCTCTCCGCCCCCGGTTCCGTAGCATGAAGCTCCGCCACTGCTGTGGGTGCCTGCATGTTGCCAACCACCACTACCCCCTCAATTTGGGAATGGCGTCCATAACAAGCAGGTGTTGATAGCCATGTGTGGGGAACCACTGGCACTCCAGATGTTGCTTAACTGCACCTTCCCTCAGCCCCAACAAGCATGGCCAATGGGAAAGGATGTTGCAAGTTGGTAGTTTACCAACATCTGGAGGGCCAAAGTTTGCCCACGCCTGGCGTAAGAAGAAGGAACTCTGAGTGTGGGACAGGATTGTGTGGGGAGAAGATGACCTCCTAATAATGGTGTTTCTGCGGCCTGCCTGGAAGGGACTAGGGTGGGTTCAGAAAGATGTGGGTCTACGGTGAGCTAGTCCAGGGCTCCAGCTGTTGCATTCACACAACTCCAACCTCCTGCATCCTTTTCCTGCTCCATCATGTGCAAGAGAAGACTGCTGTTTTCCATCTCACTTCTAGCACACACCAGTAGCAGCCATTGTGATGTGATGGATCAGGAAGGGCAGTTGCATGGATGCTTGGCAAAGCTCCATACAGGTAAACAACAGAAATGCCAGCATTAGGAGACTTGCTTCACCCCAACACACTGGCTGTGTGTGAATCAGGCCTTTCAAGGAACCATCAGGCCTCTTCTTAAAATCCTATTTAGAAATTCCCCACACCACTTGCTTCTCTCTTCTTTGCTTCCTAGTTCCTCCAGCTTCTTCGACAAAGAATGGGCTGTTTTGCTCAACTGGATGTTTCACTGAGACACAGGAACCCTGCAAAGGCGGAAAAGTCTCATGCACAGATGCGGAAAATACTTGCATCAGCGCAACAGGGACCTACAGCCCTAAGGAAGGTACTTAGCAGGGGAGGAAGAGGGATTGCATGGGGTAGAGGGAGCAGGTGGGAGGAGAATGCTGCCTCTGGAGCTTCCAGAGATGGACCAACCATGAGCCAAGATGAGATGGACACCTCAGGTGGCAGAGCGAGAGACCTGCAGCCCTGAACCCCAAGTAACAATCTTCCAGGGTGTTCTCTGATGCAAACATCATTGAAATGAACAAGTGCTGTTCGACAGTGGAATTTGCTGCCAAGGAGTGTGGTGGAGTCTCCTTCTTTGGAGGTCTTTAAGCAGAGGCTTGACAACCATATGTCAGGAGTGCTCTGATGGTGTTTCCTGCTTGGCAGGGGGTTGGACTCGATGGCCCTTGTGATCTATTCCAACTCTATGATTCTATGATTCTATGAGCATGCAGGGATTGTATCCATGATAAGGTGCTAATGACTTGTGTGCATTGTCCTTTGGTGCACTAAAATGTCTTGGGTGAGAGGTTGAATCTGGGCTCCTTCACATAAGTCATTTTCAAATGAGTAGAACCTTGAGATGAGATTATCAAGCTAAATGTTGGAACGTTCAGATTGGCCAAATAAGGAAGTCTTGTATGAGTCAGAATTAGGTACAGTGGTGCCTCGCAAGACGAAATTAATTCGTTCCGCAAGTTTTTTCTTCTTGCGAGTTTTTCGTCTTGCGAAGCACGGTTTCCCATAGGAATGCATTGAAAATCAATCAATGCATTCCTATGGAAACCGCCTTCAGACCAGGTCCGGGGACAGTCTGTCCCCCGACCTCTTCTGAAGGCTGGGGGGGGGGGACAAGGACTTCTCCGCTGTCCCGGGGCGATCTGATTTTCAGATCGCCCTGGGACAGCGAAGAAGTCTCCGCTGTCCTGGGGGCTTTTAAAATGCTGGCGGGCGGCAGCGAAGCGTTCGCTGCCGCCCGCCAGCATTTTAAGATCGCCCGGGACAACGGAGAAGTCTCCGCTGTCCCGGGAAGGCAGGCGGGGGGAGCAAAGACTTTTGCCCCCCGCCGGCCTTCAGAAGAGGTCCAGGACCTCTTCTGAAGGCCGGCGGTGGGCCAAAGACTTTGCTCCCCCCCGCCTGCCTTCAAAAGCCGTAGGGATAGCGGAGAAACGCGCTGCCTCTTCTGAAGGCCGGCAGAGATTTCCCTATGGGCTTTCTTCTTGCGAAGCAAGCCCATAGGGAAATTCGTTTTGCGAAGCACCTCCAAAACGGAAAACTCCTTCGTCTTGCGAGTTTTTCGTTTTGCGAGGCGTTCGTCTTGCGAGGCACCACTGTACATGTAAAGGAATAGAAGGCACATTTCTATTGTAGAGCAGCTAAAGGATTTTGGGAGATGATACGCAATGAGATGAAAAAAAAATTAAGAGGACTCTCCCAAAAAGACCAGAAGCTTTTCTTCTAGCAATATTTGGACCAGATGTACCGAAGAATCAAAGGAATTTGTTTCTGTATGTGACCACTGCAGTGAGAGTACTAGATGCTCCAAAATGGGGGAGGATGCTGTACATATGAAAGAGGAGTGGCAGTTGAAATTGATGGAATATGCTGAATTAGCAATTTTAACTAGTAAGATTAGAGAACAAGATGAGACAGCCTTCAAGGAAGATTGGGAAATGTTTGTAGATTATTTTTTTAAAAATATTGTAAACATGTTAAAATGCTAGCAGGTTTGGAGTAAGCTTAGCATTAAAAGTTATTCAGATAATAAGGTGGAGGAAAGAAGGTATAGAATAATTACAATATGCAGCAGCAAAAGATAATTTGAAGAAACCAAGGAAGGGTGGAAGGGAAGTTGATTACCAAGGGAATACATATTGGAAAATGTTTGACTAGTTGTATTTTATTTTTTGAAATTTATAAATAAAATTTATAAACAAACAAACAAATAAGCATTCTTCGCCTAGTGCATAGTTAAATGATGGGATTCGGTCTTATAAGACGTAGTGATGATGGCCACCATCTTGGATGGCTTTCAAAAAGTATTGGACAGATTCACGGAGGATAAGACTGTCAATGACTATTAACCATGTCTACTTGCAGGTGCCAAGTTCATCCTGAAGGGTTGTGGAACAAGAAACGTATGTGAATTCAAGGGCAAAAATGTGCTCATTAATGGAACCAGCTACTCAGTGAACGAGGCAACCTGTGAGAATGCGAAATCCTCCAGCACCAACCATATCCTGGGGAAGAGTTCCTTCCTCCTCCTGCTACCCAGCATCTCCAGCATTCTCTTTATGAAGTTTCTCTCCTGAGCTCTCTTTACATGCCAGGCAACTTGTAGGATCCATGCCATGTGCTTTTGGGCACCCGAGTAGACGAATCTGTCAAGTTCAGTGCTCTTAAGTTTCTCATTTAAAAAAATCTTAAATTCTTTTCTCCACAGCAATCTGCATTTTTTTTTTAAAAAAGCTATTGAAAATCCATCCACATTTTAGCATGAATTTCTCCTAATAAACACAATTTGTAATTGCAGTTTAACCAGTATAGAGTTTTGCTAGCATTTCTCCCTAATATAATGCATTTGTATACAGTGGTACCTCGGGTTAAGAACTTAATTCGTTCCGGAGGTCCGTTCTTAACCTGAAACTGTTCTTTCTTTCTTTTTTTTTTTTAAAAAGATATTTATTGTGGTTTAGCAAATACAAAAAAGAGAAAAACAAACAATAAAATGAAAAAAGAAAGAGAAAACAAACAAACAAACAACAACAACAACAACACATCAAAACATTACAAAAAACCAGTATTTTCATGCCCTTATCTTTCATTTGCTTATTTCCTTGACTTCCTCACACCTCCCTTTTTGTATTCTTGTTCAATTAACTGTTTCAGCAAATCCTTTCCCTCTTTCTAAAATTTAATTCCAAAATTGATCATAACGCTATTTAACCTTGAATTTTACATCTTTACCCATAATCCATCTCTCTTAGCTAATTCTTAGTAACATTTCTACTAAAGCCATGTAACTTCTTTCCAGCATCTTTCTAGCATTCATTAATTTTACAATGTTTCTGTAAGTATACTTTAAATCTTCTTCCACCAACTCTTCTCCCTGGTCTCGGATTCTGCCAGTCATTTCCGCCAACTCCATGTAGTCCATCAGCTTCATCTGCCATTCTTCCCGGGTAGGTACATCTTGTGTCTTCCAGTGCTTTGCAATGAGTATTCTTGCTGCTGTTGTGGTGTGCATAAAAAAAGTTCTATCCTTCTTTGGCACCAATTGGCCGACGATGCCCAGGAGAAAGGCCTCTGGTTTCTTCAAGAAGGTATATTTAAATACCTTTTTCATTTCATTATAGATCATTTTCCAGAATGCCTTAATCTTTGGGCACGTCCACCAAAGGTGAAATAAAGCACCTTCAGTCTCCTTACATTTCCAACATTTATTATCAGGCAAATGGTAGATTTTTGCAAGCTTGACTGGTGTTATGTACCACCTATAGATCATTTTCATTAAATTCTCTTTTAAGGCATTACATGCCGTAAACTTCATACCAGTGGTCCATAACTGTTCCCAGTCAGCCATCATAATATTATAACCAACATCCTGTGCCCATTTAATCATAGCAGATTTCACCGTTTCATCTTGTAACCTGAAACTGTTCTTAACCTGAGGTACCACTTTACCTAATGGGGCCTCCCGCTGCCACGGCACGATTTCTGTTCTCATCCTGAAGCAAAGTTCTTAACCCGAGGTACTATTTCTGGGTTAGCGGAGTCTGTAACCTGAAGCGTCTGTAACCCGAGGTACCACTGTATATGATATTATCACCAAAATATGCACTTTTGGCACTTTCTCCACATAAATGCATTTTTGTATACACCGTTTGGTTTATGAACTACATTGCAAAATTCTGAGAAATGTGAAATTTGAAGGCTGAGTTTTAGCTTGCGTATTGACCTGGGAAGTGCAAATGAGTTAGTTTCTCATTAATATGTAGACAAAATTGAATTCCTTCCTCATCCCAATTTGGGGACCACGATGCCTCCCTATCCTCCTCCAGGTTTTTTTCCCCAGGGTTCCCGTCTGTTTTCTGAATGGAAGATTGCAGGCCCAATATAGAATAATCAATGACTTCTGGCTTGTCGCCACCAAGATGGTTGAAATTCCATTGCAGCCACTTGCACTGGTAATTAGAGGCTGAGATGGGAGTAATCAGCCTCCCCCCCCCCCAGGTTTGGGGGGGGCAGTCTCATCCAAATTTCGCCCAACACCTGGCCACAAATTCGGAAGGAATGAAGGGCCGGGGGGCGCTGGATGCATAGCACAGTGCGTTTCTTGGCAACTCTCCAAAGCTGTCTCCGTGAGCGACAAACCTCCATTTCTTAAGATGAAAAATTGGATTTAAATAATGGACATGCTCTGAGTGAGGAGGGGGGAAATATTCTGCTAATTGCCAGCCACTGAGGGGCTAAAAAGGATTTGATTGGAAGAAGGACTATTATTTGCGTGGAGGTATGATAGAATGGAAAGGGGAGGGTGAGCCTTATTGTTTTCATTATGCTTTGTTTTACTATGTTACTCTGCAAAATCCCTTCTGGTTTGGCTACTTGATTAACTATGAAGCAAGTGAGATTGAAAAGTTTGGTATTTATTGATATAATGTGGGTTTAACAATCATCAACTGTGTGGAGACAACAATTATTTTAAACAAAAAGCTAAGGATTTTGACTTTTGGCTTGTTGGAAAAAGATTTCCTGGTTTGATTCATGATATTGGCATAGAAGCAAGATCTCATTAACAGCTGGAGAGACGCCGAAGAACTTGGGATGACTGCCTGGGATTTATGACGCGGTCTTAATAGGCTGCCATTATGGATGGAAGTGCAGACCAGTTTGTTGTTAAAGTGTATAGTCATGGGAGAGGTGTGTCTTCAATATTCTGTGCTTGTATTTTTAACTAAAACCCTTCCCTGGAAAGGCTAACGTTTGAATGACAACTGGTTTGGGAAAAGTATAGGGCAGATGCCTTGATTGGATTTTATCTAGACAGAATAGACTGGACATCTGCATTTGCATGTAATGGGAGGATTCTTGGACTGATTTGGCAGAAATACCAGCCTGTGAAGAGGTGCTGTGAACCTATATAGGGGAATCCTGGATATAAAACCACACAGAAACATGTTGTTTGATTTATCTTGCTTGTTGGAAGAACTCAGAGGCTGTGGAAAATAATGATGGATTAACATCAGAATGATTTATGGGAACCATTGGAAATGAATATGAGAAGCAGTAGAAGTATGAGACGATCAGATCCCCTCTGACCTCAAAGCATGGCGAAGTCTCCCCCAAAAAATTATAATTTGGCATAATATTTGGAATGTTTAATTATTGAATAATTTGTATAATTTGGAATATATGATGTGATTTGATTGGAATGTTAAAACAGAAAATTTAATAAATATTATTAAAAGAAAATAAAATTAAAGAATATTCAGTCCAAAAACGGTTCTATTTGTTTCTTCCAGATGGCAGTCAATAAGAGTTTTAAGAAGGCTTTAGCACTAAGGGGAGGTCCCAGTCAGAGGGTTCTGGCATGGCTGGGTGGGGTGGCGCTGGTGAGCCTACAGAGAAGATTGTTGTGTTTCTTCCTAATGTGCCTTTCTTTGTATTGATTCAAAAAGTGATTTGGCCAGTCTGGGGCAAAGCAACACTCCTTATGTGTGTCCAAGATTATTCTCTATATAAAAGAGATGAACCTCAATTAAAACAAATGAAGAAACTAAAACCCAAAATCAGAAGCAAGAATCACTACCATTTCAACCATGCCTAGGCTCCTATCCTCATCTCCATTTTGTCAAGCAAGAGGCATGAGCAGAGCTCAAGGACATAAACCAGAGTGTGCAGCCCAGCTGGTGAACAGTAGCACATTCAGAAGTGTCAGGTCCCTTCATAGTAGGCACCAGCGAGGGCAGTGAATGTCCTGTGTGAGTGCATGGAAGTGGCTGGAGGATGGATGGTGGTCAAGGGATTGAGGTTGAACCAGGACAAGACAGTAGTAGTAGTAGTAGTAGTAGTAGTAGTAGTTTTGTATGCGTGTGTGTGTTTATGGGAGGAGTTAAGGGCTCCAGGTCTGGAATCCAAAGAGACAGAGCAGCTGGGGGAGAGAAAATAAGCAGGACTCCAACTTTCTCACTTTTAAAACCTGCCAAGATTTTGAGGCCTGCAAGGTGATAACTGGGTGATCCATAAACTCAGAAACCTACAAAGCACCAATCAGCTTTTGCAAAATGCTGCGCCTTTGCCTTCCATGTTTGAAATATACCATGTGGGCAAAAATGGATCACCTGACCTCATGGGGACACCAGCTGATTTATCGTTGGGCAGCACACCCACCCACCTAGCATCAAAGTTGGCCCATTCTCCTGATCAAGTTTTCCAACCCTGCAATAAATTCAAGTGGAGAGAGGGAGAGAAATACCAGCTCAGTAACTATGGACAGGGATGGAGACCCTATGCTGCCCCCGCTTGATTTTGCTGAACTACACCTCCCACAATTCCTTACTGTTTCAAGCTGGCTGGGGCTGATAGCGACTGGATTTCAGCAAGACTTGGATGGCCAGCTCTGCTGTGGACTGATAAGCAGAAGCTGGAAGAGCAAACTGCTGATCTCATAATCATGTCAGACAATAGGTGTTTTCCCTGGCCAGATTTCCCTGGACGTTTAGCAGGTTTCTGCCTGGACAGTTTCCGACAGCAGCCTGCCAGCTGTGTCAGGGAAATTCTGGACATATGGCAACCCTAACAGCCGACATGTTCTCACCTTCAAAACCTGGGGGGCGGGTGGGGCTGATTGTGTACAGTGGGAACAGGATTGCAACTCTACCTCTTCCCCAGACTTTTGGGTGTTAAGCTGGGTGCATACAAATAGAGGTTTCTCTAGTTCTCATGAGTGATCAGAAGCAGACCTTTCTAATATGCAGTCATTTGTACATAGAGCCTCTTCTGATCATTGGCTGAACATATTGATGCAGCAGGCAGGGTTGATGATTTGCCTTGAGAACATATTTAAACCTCTTTTGTTGTCTACCGGCATTATGCTAGCCATTCTTCCCATTTTTAAAATTATAATTTCCAGGTTTATATATTTCAATAATTTTACAGTCATTTTAACATTTCAAAACTTGGCTTCCTCCCCCCCCCCCTTTTGTGATTCCTTAAATTTATTTTTAATATTTTCTGCATATCCAAATTAACTTAATTTGTTCAAATATACAAAAAAATAAAAATAAAAAAAATTGTCCAGTAGCACCTTAGAGACCAACTAAGTTTGTTCTTGGTATAAGCTTTCGTGTGCATGCACACATCTTCACACAAAAACTAACTGGACAATTTTTTATATATTTTTTATATATTTCGACCAACAACAGCTACCTACCTTAATTTGTTCATTTATTCATCTACTTTAACTATACACTTTTATGAAACTGCAGGTTATTACATTAATCCTGCCAGTGTCCTGATCTGTTTACAATTTGTTTGTAAATATTCAATAAACCGTTTCCATTCTTTTATAAAAAGTTTGTTATCTTGTTTTCTTATTTTTTCCAGTAAGTTTCGCCATTTCTGCATATTCCATAAGTTTTTGTATCCATTCTTCTTTTGCTGGGAATTCTTATTCTTTCCATTTGGGGCAAGCAACATTCTTGCTGCCAACCTAGCAGTTCGAAAGCACCCTCGGGTGCAAGTAGATAAATAGGGACCGCTTACCAGCGGGAAGGTAAACGGCGTTCCGTGTGTGCTGTGCTGGCTCGCCAGATGCAGCTCGTCACGCTGGCCATGTGACCCGGAAATGTCTGCGGACAGCGCTGGCTCCCGGCCTATAGAGTGAGATGAGCGCACAACCCTAGAGTCTGGCAAGACTGGCCCCTACGGGCAGGGGTACCTTTACCTTTTATCAGAGTTTTTAGGGGGCTAACCAGGTTGGGATAGCTGGGATAGCAGGCTTGTTGGTTTTTGAATGTCTGATGTACATTTTTTCAATTTCGTTGTTCTGTATGAGACAATGACAATAAAGAATATTGTATTGTATTGTATTGTAGTAGCATACATGAATCAATTTCTGTAGAGTTTGAGTAGTTCTGTCCCTATAATTCCTTTTTTTTACGGTGACCATTCTTAAGTTGGGAATAGAGTAGTTGCTTTGGAAGACGATAATCAGGCATCCAAACAACACAACCAGTCCAGTTGGTGTTGAAGAATCTTTGCTTCATTTTTTTTAATAAATTTTTTATTGATTTTCCAACATATATTATAAGACATTACAAATAACAATACAAAAACAAACAAACATATAAACATGTATAATTTCATAACCTTTTTTCCTTATACCCAATTTCGACGACTTCCCCATGCCTCCCTTTTCTGCATCCCTATTTTAAACTTTTCCAGCAACCCCTGATCTAAATTACTTATAATTCCCTTTCTTTCACCCTTTTCTCTTATCCAATCATTTATCGCTGCAAATCTGCTTTACCTTACCCATGACATTTTAACACTCAATAATTTTACAACAGTTCTTAAGATAAAGTTTGAATTTCTTCCAATCTTCTTCCACCGTCTCTTTCCCTTGGTCACGGATTCTGCCCGTCATCTCAGCCAGTCCCATA
Organism: Podarcis raffonei; assembly: GCF_027172205.1. Lineage (NCBI taxonomy): Eukaryota > Metazoa > Chordata > Lepidosauria > Squamata > Lacertidae > Podarcis > Podarcis raffonei. Next base: position 15,225,035 of record NC_070609.1, read on the forward strand.
TAGTCAATCACCTTCGTCTGCCACTCTTCCAGCGTGGGTAGTTCTTGTGTCTTCCAATACTTTGCTAGAAGAACTCTTGCTGCTGTTGTAGCATACATAAAAAACGTCCTATCTTTCTTTGACACCAATTGGCCTACCATGCCCAGGAGAAAAGCCTCTGGTTTCTTATGAAAGGTACACTTAAGCACCTTCTTAATTTCATTATAGATCATTTCCCAGAAGACCTTAATCCTTGGGCACGTCCACCAAAGGTGGTAGAAAGTACCTTCAGTTTCATTACATTTCCAGCATTTATTATTGGGCAAATGATAGATTTTTGCAAGCTTGACTGGGGTCATGTACCACCTATAAATCATTTTCATAATATTCTCTCTTAAGGCATTACATGCCGTAAACTTTATACCGGTGGTCCATAACTGTTCCCAGTCAGCAAACATAATGTCATGACCAATATCTTGTGCCCATTTAATCATAGCTGATTTAACCGTTTCATCCTGTGTATTCCATTTCAACAGCAAGTTGTACATTCTTGACAAGTTCTTTGTATTGGGTTCTAACAATTCTGTTTCTAATTTTGATCTTTCCACCTGAAAGCCAATTTTCCTGTCCTGTTTGAATACTTCATTTATCTGGTAATAGTGAAGCCAGTCTCTTACTTTGGACTTCAATTTCTCATAACTCTGTAGTTTCACCTTTCCCCCCTCTTGTTCTATAATTTCCCAATATTTTGGCCATTTGGATTCCATATTAAGTTTTTTCACTTCCTTTGCTTCCATTGGTGACAACCACCTGGGGGTTTTATTTTCCAACAAATCTTTATACCGAATCCAGACATTATATAGTGCTTTCCTAACAATATGATTCTTAAAACCTTTATGAGTCTTTACCTTGTCATACCATATATACGCATGCCAACCAAACCTGTTATTAAACCCTTCCAAGTCCAAAATGTCTGTGTTCTCAAGAAGTAGCCAGTCTTTCAGCCAGCAAAAAGCCACTGATTCATAATACAGTTTTAAGTCCGGCAGGGCAAACCCCCCTCTTTCTTTTGCATCAGTTAATATCTTAAATTTTATTCTGGGCTTTTTGCCCTGCCAGACAAATCTAGATATATCTTTCTGCCACCTCTTGAAACAGTCCACTTTGTCCACAATCTGCAATGTTTGAAACAAAAACAACATTCTTGGCAAAACATTCATCTTAATAACAGCAATTCGGCCTAACAAGGAAAGTCTCAAATTTGACCATATTTCTAAATCTTTCTTAATTTCTGTCCAACATTTCTCATAATTATCTTTAAATAAATTCACATTCTTAGGTGTTAAATTAATCCCCAGGTATTTTGCTTCAACACTTGTGATCTTTGCTTCTTCCTGTACAGTGGCATTAATTCACCCGTCTTCCCAAGTTATCTGTTAAATCTTTTTGGGACATCGTTGATGGACTCTATCAAGGTGTTGGAGGCCGCATTTATAAGTGGTCCATGTTTCACAAGTGTACAGCTAGCAGGAGTGATCCCACTTCCCTTCTCTCAGTGTGTGTGAATGTGTGAATATGCTCATAGCTATGACACATTGAAGCTGAACATTAGCAGGTTGGATGCCTGAGCTCCCTTCTAATTCCTGGATCCAGCACAGATTCAATTCCTGGAGCAACCTGCTGAGCTTGAAGTCATGGCCTTATAAGTATGGGCTGCTAAAGTAACAAAGGAAGTGGCTCTGTGCCAGATGACAAATGGTTGGGTCTCCCTCCCTCGATTTGCTGGTAGTTAGAAAGACAAAGAGCAGAGAGAGTTATGTGAGAGCTAGAAGCTGGAAGCAAAGTAGCAGGCTGGGAAGCCAGAGAGACAGAGCCATGCCTGGATTCTCTTTGATGCCAAGGCTGTGGCAATGGGAGAAGCAAGACCCACTTGGCATGTTAGTGCTATGAATCCCTCCATCGTAGGCTCAGGTTGTATATATGTGCAAAAAAGAACCCAAATATCATAAAGACACCACCGTCTCTGCTGCCCATTATTCCACAGGAAACATGAACCCTGGGTAAGCGCCTGGAACCACAGGAATCTTGAACTGCTAGGAGATTGGGGTGGCATCATAGGTGTCCACTCCCTGGGGACCTGGTTGCCCAACCCCCCAAAAAATTCCCCATGAAGGGGCCGGGCACCCACAAATTTTGGTGTTGTATGGCACCCACAGCCCTAGGCACCCACGCTTGTGGGGCTAAGCCAACACTCCTGGGTGGCATGCAACACTGGGAACCAGAGTAGGGGAGAATTCTCTTGTGCTTAGTTTCTGCTTGCAGGTTTCCCCCAGGTGTTGGTGTGACCCCTGTGAGAACAGGATGCTGGACTAGGTGGGCTGTCGGTCTAGTCCCACATTGTTGTTATGTTCTTAATGCACAACACAAAAGGTACAAAGCATTTTTGCCTAAAGCAAATTCAAAGCAAGGTTGGGTGGTTGCTCCTTTGGCGAAATGTTTGAGGACTGTGACAGAAGCCCAAAGGGGAATGACTGGAGGATAGGTAACTATCTTTATCTAAAATCTGAAAATGGATCTGAGATGAGGTGTTTCTTCCCTGTTTCTGTGCTTGCTCTCAGTGCCACGGCTAGGGGCCAGGCCAAATGGCTTGCAGTGTCCTGGATGCTTCTCGCAGGATGCAAGGTGCCGGCCCACAGAGACATTAAACTGCCACGGCTGGGAGCGCAAATGTGTCTACTATAATGCCTCTGTACAACAGGGTAAGGCCGCATTCAGACAGCTCTTTATTCCATTTTCCTGATGTTTGATTACCTGATAACTTTCACGTTTTATGCAATATTTCACACAATTTCATTTCAGTAAATCTAGCAGAACCGAGTGGAATTTTAGCACCCCTTTCCTTTTTTTAAAAAAAATATATTTATTGAGATTTTCCACCTTAATACATTAAAAAAACAAAAAACAAAAAACAAAAAAGTTAAAAACACGTAAAGTTTACAATCCGTATTTTCAATAACATATTTCCCTGACTTCCCCACATCTCCCCTTCTTATATTCCAATTCAAATTGTTAGTTCAACAAGTTCTTATCCCCAATTTTTGACCTTTTTATATTTAATTCATTTTAGAAAAACCAATTTTAACTTATAAACATCAATATTTGTACATCAGTGCTCATTCTTAAAACCTTTTTCTAAAGTCGACCCAAATTCCCTTCCACGAATTCCCCAATTTTCATACTAATAACAAAATAAAAAAACAGATTATAGTTGTGCACCCTTTGGATTCCCAAACCCCACCCCCCCTTTCCCGGTTTCGATCCCCAACAAATGTCCATCAGTCTTAGTCTACTATCAGCCTGGAGACCTCACGTCCGAGGCTCTTAATTCTCTCTCAATTCCTCTCTGCCGGTTTTTTTGGTAGTCCTTAGTATTAAACACCAGATCTCGGAGAAGCTCTGTCCCAATAGGGTCCATGTTTCTTCCAGCCCAACCTCCATACTTAAAAGTGGAGCCTGAATCTTGTTTCTTACTCCTTTTAAGTCCAAATGTCCCGAAAGCTCCAACTTCCACCTTAATCAAATTTGTAATCCATAGGTCTTCAGATCTCCACATAAGGAGATCTCTCCATTCTTCAATCTCCAATTCAGACCAGATTTTCATCATCCAGTACTTATTTTCCTTTGTAACCATCATGTCAGGCCTCTGGCTCTCCTTTGTCATCTGCAACATTACATCTCCTCCTTCCTTTTCCTCAGAAACAACATATATCTCTTTCTCCACACTCTCAAATCTCTCAAGTTTCTCTTCTTGTCCAGCTGCATGAACTTCCTGAGTCAAATCCTTATCAAATTCAATGAATTTGTTTACTGTTAAGTCCAGAGTTGCAACATTGGTAGCCAAAACATCAATTTGGCCTTGTAACTTTCCCAAGAGAAGAAAAACTCTGTCCAATTTAGCTTGAATTTTTCCTCCTTCAGCCATTCTTGTAATGTCCCAAAATCCCCTCTAGAGGGATTTTGGTTACTTTATCTTCCTTCCAGTTCAAATCCAAAAATCAAGTTAGTTTGTATCAGTTCTTCCTTGTTTTCAACAAAATATAGCCAAATTGTAACAAATATATCCAGCAGAGACAGCAGAAACAAAGTTCTCTTTTTCCTTCTTGACAGCTAATTTGACAGCTGTCAAACTCTTCTATATCTCCTCAACAGGCTCTCTCGTGGATCACTCCCGGGTCCGGGGGGTGGCACTTCAGCTCCCAAAAATAGCTCTTATCCTCCAGTAAAATTACTTATACTGCCAAATCGTGAAATTAATGTCTTTTACCCAATAAAGAAGAAGAAGTTCTCTCGACCTTAGTTAACTAGTCCTTGCTTTAAATTATTTACAAGACGGGGAGACGGACTTCCTGTTTGCACCTTCCCCAATCGTGCCTAATTCAAAAATTTTTTTTTCTTTGCAAATCCAATTTCCGTACTACTCACGGGTTGTTGCTTTTAAAGTCCAATTGTTCACAAAAAGAAGTCAGCGCTCTCCGACCATGGCATGCGGCTTCACTGCGCAGGAGAAGCAGTCGACTCTCAGCACCGCGCCGCTCACCCCGTCCCCCGTTCCGAAGCCTTTAAAAAGGCTCCTTCGCGGGTCGGGGGGCGCAAATGGTGCCCGCCGAGTCACCAGGTTCACAGGCTTCAGCGCCTGTGATTTCTGAGGGTCCCCGCGTCGCCGCAGCGTCGAGACCCAAATCCTGCGGAGCCGATTCCCTCCGGAGCTCGGAGGGAATCCGCCATTAGTCGATGGCGCTAACCCGGAAGTCTCTTTAGCACCCATTTCCATGTCAATTGCTGGCTAATCTGTGGCTCTCCTGATATGGGACTATAACTCCCATCATCTCTGACCAGTGGCCACTCTGGCTGGAACTGAAGGGAATTGGAGTCCAACCAGATCTGGAGAGCAACACATTGGCGACCGCTGAGTTTTCCTAGCCTGCCCATAGTAAAGAAGATAGATATACAAATTAGCAAATGTTTGGAACAAGTCAATGTTTCAAATGTGGATACTTTGATTTTTGCATAGCAAGCAAGAACTATCAATATGGTGGGACTAGGAAGGCTTGGGTTCAGATCGCCACTCAACCATGAAACTCCTGTCGGGATCAAGCCAAAAGTCAGAGCCTCCAGCTTAGCTCTTAGTCCAGAGGAATTTGGCCACCCTCCAGGTGCCCGGCTTGATTCCTTATGACCTCCCCTGCCAGCGACTCCCGGCAAGATCAAAGGAGGTCTCTTCGGCGATCCTTTTCTAACGTGAAAAGAACACACCACTCCTCCCCCAGGGAGGGGGAATGAGACAGACAGAAATATATCTACATGTCTTTATTTCTGTCTTTCAGCAGTACAGAGAAACATGTCTGTACACTTTGCTTCCCAGTGCAGAGAGAGAAAAAACTCCTCCCATGTACTTCCGGTACAGGGTCATGTGCTGCTCTGAGGTAACATCCGGCTCTCAGAGCACTTTACAAGCAGTCCCAGTTTCCCACGGGACAATCCAATAACATTAGTTTCCTGTTTACCATTCCAGCCACCTGGTGCTTGCTTCTGCATTGCTCCTTTTTCGTAACATCCTCCCCCAAAAGAATCAATGCGTGTTGCAGCAAGCAAAGCATTATCCAGAGAAGAAAACAAACAGTTGTTATACACATAACACTCCCCTGTTGTTTCAGTTCCACCCTTGGAACTCCCCGCCACTGGTTTCCCCAGTGTACCTCTCTGGTTGTCTGGTTTCCAAGGAATGAGTGCATCTGCATTACCTTGGCTAGCAACCCTCTGTTGTGTCTTTGTCTCTGACTTAGACACAGCTCCAACCTGTCCTCGGTTGTTTACAACAGCAACACATGCAACAGCTAAGTTAGCAAACTCTTTTGAGTACCTCTTGGGTGGTTGACCCTTTGTAACTCTCTCAGACCTACGTATGAGGTGCTGATCCTCTCTGCTCACTGGTCCAGTCTCAGGACTCTTTGGAGAACTAGTTCCAATGGTAAACAGTGGTTCATCCTTCAGTTGTGAAGGCCTATCTATTGTGTGAGACTTCCTCTCAATGACTGTGACAACTGAGCTCTCCGAGCTATCTGTGTCATCACTTTCAGTACAGCTGAAATCAGTGAAATCATCATCATCTGAATCGTCCTCAGTGGGAAATGTGTGTACTATCACTCTCTCCTGTTCAGGAGCACTCTCTAGAAATTTTGTGAGAATCACCTGACCAGATTCAGACAAAATTACTCTGTAGAGACCCTTTTCATACCCCACAAAAATGCCTCTGGCATTCTTTACTCCACCTGGAGCTTCAGTTCTTACATGAGACCCAAAAACCTTGAAATGGGCAACAGAAGGTTTCCTGTGGAACAGTTTCTCAAAAGGAGAACTTCCCAACTCTTTTGAAACCTTTCTCACTTTCGTATAGCAGAACGACATTAGAGACTCGGCCCAGTACTCATGTGGCAGATGTGAACTAAGCAATTGCGCTTCCATCCCCTTTTGCAATTCTTTGTTCACCCGTACACAGACACCCCTGTTCCACGCTTCCGCTGAAACAGAAATCTTGTGTCTGATCCCCTTCTTCTGCAGGAACCTCTGGAAATCCTGTAAAAGAAAAATCTGCTTCTCATCTGTGAATAGATAATCAATGTTAGCATCATGCATACTCTTAACTTTGTCACAAAACTCCTGAAACCTCTCCAAGGCTTCCTTTGGCTTTCTCAACACATAAACCCAGACATAGTTAGAGAAATGATCCACACACACAAGATAATATCTTGCATTGCCTCTAGATGGTTCTAGAGGACCAATCACATCAGCATACACCCGCTGAAATGCCCTGTTGACTCCGGTCTTCTTCTTGCTCACACCTGCAAGAGAAACTAGGTTAGACACAGATGAATTACATTCCATGTAATCACTTTGGTCAAAAGTCAACAAATAAAGTCCATCCTTCTGTTTGGCAGAAAGATATAACTCTCCATCTTTGTAGATCTCGCAGCTCTCAGCATCGTAGGACAGTTTCAGTCCTCTTTTTGCAATCTGCGAAACACTCAGCAGATTGAACTTCAATTCAGGAACCAAGTAAACATTGTTTATTGCCAAGTCCAGACTCTTAAGATAGACAGTCCCCACGCCGGCCGCTTCCAGCTCCTGACCATTGGCCTGTGTCACAGTGAAGCTTTGCTTCTTAAACGTTGAAAAGAGTCCTTTGTGTGGGGACATATGGACGGTCGCTGCGGTGTCGATAATAAACGCGTTCCCAACATCTGGCGTGGTTCCCTTCGCCATCAAAGCCTTTGCAGGTTCCACCATAGGCTTGGTATGACCTTTGCCTGACGCCTCAGGCTTTGCTGAGCGGCCCTTCGCTCCTTTTGGCTGACGTGGCTTCTTGCAGCTCCGCTGAAGATGCCCAGCCTGTCCACAACTGTAACACTGGACAACATTCAAAGCTACAGCATCCTTTCCAGTAGCCTCATCGGTGGGGGAATTAGAACTCCGTTCCTCCCTCCCCCTGTCCTTTACTTCCAGTGCAGCAAGTCTGTCCTGTTCATTCAGAACTACGGCACACACCCTCTCCGCGGTCAAATCCTGAGCCGGGAGGGAACCAAGCTGACTGGCAACGGTTTTGTAAGTCCGATTTAAGCTGTTGATCATCATGAAGCAAAACACTTCCTCCTGCAGACGGAAATTGCGTTCCACCATCTGCTGGCGCAGATATTTCATCTCCGTCAGGTGCGCTTGAACATCTCCATCAGGCGCAAGCCTCAGATTGGTCAGCTTCTCAAAATACAGCAACGCTGAAGAACCAGCATCCCTCTGATGTGTTCTTCTCAGCATATCCCAAATTTCCCGTGCATATTCCAAACCCTGAATATGCACCAATTGGTCATCTGACACACACAGAATTATAGCCGTCCTGGCTTTCAGATTCTGTGACTCCCAACCTCGGGTTGGTGCTGCTGGGATGGGGTTCTCAATCACGTCAAAGACCCTCTGATTCTGCAGCAGGGCCTTCATCTTTATAGACCAAGATGAATAATTGTCATTAGTGAGGGGAGGGGGATAGGGCAAACCTCCCGCCTTCTTGGAATCCATGCTGAATCCAAGGGTCAGTTTTCTCACTCAATCTCAAGCCAGCTTTCACTTTTCAAGCCAGTAAACCTCCAAAAGTCTTTGTTTACTGCTTCACTGGCAGGCTTGCCTTTGGGCTGTTTTTTTCAAAACCCTTGCACAGCTGCGCAGATACACTTTCGATTTCCCAGGCTCTTTTTAGCCCACTCAGTAACTGGCAGACGTTGCCTAGCAACCTGCTCAGGACGGAACTCCTTATCTCTGACCACAGGAATTCCTGGTATGCAAGTTTGCTCTTTCAGAGCTGTTGTTTTTCAAACGCAGCTCTTGTGAACCAGAAATTAAACCTTTCTGCGTTCACTCTTCTCTCCCCCAAAAAGCAGCATACCTTCTCCGTTGCCTTGAAACACACTCCTCTCGGTGTCCAGCTGTCTGTTTCAGCTTCTGGCTGCAGGCAGACGCTTTTCTTTATCTCCTTAGGTGCAGAGGATGGCAACGATTCATCGACCTCTCACCTCTCATGCAGATTCTCATAGACCAGATATCCATCGGTCTGCTACCAGTTGTCGGGATCAAGCCAAAAGTCAGAGCCTCCAGCTTAGCTCTTAGTCCAGAGGAATTTGGCCACCCTCCAGGTGCCCGGCTTGATTCCTTATGACCTCCCCTGCCAGCGACTCCCGGCAAGATCAAAGGAGGTCTCTTCGGCGATCCTTTTCTAACGTGAAAAGAACACACCACTCCTCCCCCAGGGAGGGGGAATGAGACAGACAGAAATATATCTACATGTCTTTATTTCTGTCTTTCAGCAGTACAGAGAAACATGTCTGTACACTTTGCTTCCCAGTGCAGAGAGAGAAAAAACTCCTCCCATGTACTTCCGGTACAGGGTCATGTGCTGCTCTGAGGTAACATCCGGCTCTCAGAGCACTTTACAAGCAGTCCCAGTTTCCCACGGGACAATCCAATAACATTAGTTTCCTGTTTACCATTCCAGCCACCTGGTGCTTGCTTCTGCATTGCTCCTTTTTCGTAACAACTCCCAGGGTGATGTACATCGGGCTACACACTATCTCTCAGCCTAACCTACCTTGCAGGCTTGTTAGAATAAAAAAGCAGTCTTGCCATGCCTGCCTCCATAGAGGTATCTGCTCAAATCCAAACGCAACACATGGCTAATATGTTAGGAGTCATTTTGCAAAGAAACAGAAAAAGATGCTTGTAACTTTAAGAACTGTTTCTTTAGTTCAGGGTGTGGTTTTCTGATCTGATAGGGTACAGCTGGTTATGAGTATAAAGGGAGATAGATTGTGATTTGTTTTTGCCTGCAAAGAGGACACTCACACACTTTGTGTTTATGCTTGTAAGCTTGTGAAAAAAACTCTGAGTATTTTTACACCTCATGTCTCTGTCATCTGCTGCCAGGAGATACAGCTCCAACATAATAATGTATTATTATTAGATCTATCATACTACAAAATATACAAATCATAAGCATCCACATATAATTTATGCATAGTTATACAAAGGTTCTTAAACAAGAAATAATAAACGTAATAAATTGCTGTCAGGGAACACCGGGACGAAGGCAGGATTCCTTTCAATAGCAATATTGTAGTGGTAGGTGCTCCAACATAGGGAAAATATATGCAAATCGCTTTGGAATGCAGCAATAAACAGCAAACAATACAGGAGCAGAACTGTGTTTCAAGGATAAGTCAACTGTTTAAAGTCAGTGTTTCCACAGAGGAGCGGGAGAATAAATGGAATGAGTCATAATATGTAAGATGTATTACAAACCGGTAGAAATGCATCACGTTTGCCATCAGATTTGTTGTCTGTATCCAACGATTGTTCCAGAAAGTCCTTGAACCCCAGGTAGATATTGCACAATACAATAAGAGGGGCATCTCCACCCATTTGCCTTACAGAATCTACCGATTGTTCCAGGGAGTCCTTGAACCCCAGGTAGACACTGCCCAACACTATAAGAGGGACACCTGCACCCAGTTGCTTTACAGGTATTTACGCAGCACAGCAATCCTTTTACTGCAGTTATTGGAGCAAGTCATTCAATGTTGACATAGGAGCCCCATCCATAAAATGCCCTGTGCACATAAATCTGGGCGCAAGAAGCACTCAAGCTCAGCATTGTTCCTGGCCCTACCTTACGACAGCATGGTGCCTCTCCTTGTGCTCTGCCTTCTTTCGCCACTCTTAGTTGCCTCTGTGGATCCACGTAAGTTATTTATCATTGATCACATCCATTTTCCTACTATGCTGTTAGGGACAGAATGAAAGACCAGTACTTTGGAATGACATATCTGTTGGAAAAACACTCGGGAAGGCCACCACCTTCCCAAGACACCGGGGCATCTCTCCGGTGGTCACTCTCTGGCTGTAAATGTTCCTCAGTCCAGAGAGACTGGTGATAAGTGACCCCTCCCTCCTGAGAGGAGCACGCTTGTGCTCTGGCATCTCATAGCAGAATAAAGAGTCAATTAGTAGCTCTAAAACTACTTTATTTACAGTCTATATACAAAGAATCCATCAGCATGTCTGTGCTCTCTCAGCACCAGTACAGAACAGCATCTCACACAGAAGTGAAACTAACTTCCAACAGAACTCCAACAGTACTGAGACTTCCTAGAATCATAGAATCATAGAGTTGGAATAGACCACAAGGGCCATCGAGTCCAACCCCCTGTCTCACACTCTCAGACATTCACATGATATAAACAGCCTAGCGCTACTTGCTGAGCAGCACGGGTAGATAAAATCCAAACAATATCAACTGTGCCATCATCTGATGCTAATCCAGGGGGGTTAAAAACTTTGCACAGAATGTTCTTGCCATCTTTTAGCAAAAGGAAGAGCTGAGGTGCACACAAGAGCTAGTGTTTTTTCTCCATTTAGATTTCCATGCTAGCTTTTGAGTGGATGCCTTTGGTGATGGGGAATCATAGACTCATAGACTGGTAGTAATCTGCTGTAAGTTCTAAAGGTGTTGGCTAAAATATACAGTATTCAGCTAAGTGCTACTCAAGAGTATATATTGCAAATGGATGAGCCTAAGTCATATCCGCTAACTTCCAAAGGTCTACTCTTAGTAGGTAAAAAGGGTAATGGAAAATGCCACTGTCTCCGCTTCTCCCCTGCTCAGCTGCCTTGGCTGCGGGTGGAGAAGCATTGCTAGCACTGACGCCTAATTCAGGTATGATATTGCTGAAATGGCTAAAGTTATTGCATGCTTGCAAGATCATTCGTGGTGGAGGAGGCAGGGCAGGTGAGTCACCTGTGAAGCTGCCGCCTTTGGAACTTCTGCTGCCTGAAGCAGCCATCTCAGTTTGCTTAATGGCAGAGCCAGTTCCATGCAGGTGCGCTGGTGGGGTTGGAGTTGAAAAGCCACCAGTTCAGCACCCAGTTAACACAATTAGCAATTTGTTTAGGCCTGATGAAAGAAGTGCTTCCTCTTGCACAACAACCCATAAAGCACATTCTGAAATTCACTGCTACAAGGCTTGGTGGTAATACTGCCTTAGAAGGAATGAAAGTAGAATTAGATTGATCCCTGGAGGAGAGGCTCCTCAGTGGCTTTGAGCCATGTGAGCTAAAATTTAGATGCTAAATGTAACCTCCTAGTTTCAGAGGCACCATACCCCTGAAGGCCAAGTGGGCAAGGCAAACATCTAGGAGAAGGGTGATGTCTTCCTGCCCTGTGTATGACCTTCCTGGACCAGGGCGTCCACTGGACAGTGAGCCCCGTATTCCCAGCTTTGCTTGAAAAGGAAAAGGAAAAGGGTATGTGTCTAGCATAGGGTTGCCATATTTCAAAAAGTGAAAATCTGGACAAAAAAGTTGTTGAGCTTTTATTGGAAATTCATAAAATCAAGACTTCTGACATTGGTGTCATATGTCCAGATTTTCCTGGACATTTTAGCGATTTCCACCCAGACACTGCTTCCGACTGCAGTATTCTGGCTATGTCTGTGAAATTCTGGACATATGGCAAAGTTAGGGTAGTATTTCAACAACCAAGAATATTAGGAAAGAAGTACAGTCTCTCTCTCTCTCTCTCTCTCTCTCTCTCTCTCTCTCTCTCTCTCTCTTTGAGAAATGTTGTGCTCCCCAGCTTTCCGTGTGTGTCCCCCTTACCTACCCATGAATTATTATTTTGGGCACCCATGTTTCTGAAGGCATGTAGTAGATAACTGGAAGGTGAAAACTGGGCAAGATGCCATTTTGGCTTGAAAAGCACCTTACTTTTTAGAAACACTTCTATTAAAATTTGTTAATTATAACAACAGCACACATGTAAAGCACCTTGCTTCCGTCAAAGAATAACAGGAGCCATAGTTTGTCAAGGGTGCTGAGTACAGTTGTACTATGAGGGGTGAGCTACAGTTCTCAGGATTTTGGGTGGAAGCTAAGTGCTTTAAGTACACTTTAAATGCATGGTGTGTACGCAGCCAAGGTCAGAACCAGGAGGACACATTTCACATTGTGCTGTGTACTCTTGGGAATATGCTGCCCACAGCCTGCATTACGCACTGAATGGGACATCCTGTTTCTATGGCTTTTCCCCATTTTGTTCAATGCCTGAGGGTGCTTCAAGTCCCATAGTTGTATGATGTCCTTCTCTCGTCTTCCAGCAGCCTTGAAATGTATACAAGGCTATGATGCTACCCAAGCTCCGAAAGAATGTTCCAGTGCTTTCGACACCTGTGTGACCATCAAGGATGAGTACACACTGACAGGTAAGGAAGCGTTGGAAGAAGGAGAGGGTCATGGAAACCTGACAAGTATCTGGCATCATGTGGTTCCTCTTGGAGGCTTTGAGAATGATCAAGAATCAGCATGACAATTGACAGGGTCGATGGCTTGCCCAGTGGTGTGCCGTGGGTTGCTGGCACCCGGGGCAGGCAAGCAGCCAATGCCTCCATAGCACACCCCCCCTCATCGGGACCAAGTGGGGCTGTGTTACACCACCTACCTGCCCACACAACTTCGTGGGTGTACCCCCCTGATGCTTGTGAAGAAGAGTGCCATGCTGTACTGTGGTGGCCTCCCTCCACCCACACTCAGTCCATGAGGGACTGGGCTGCTTTGCTGTCTTCGCCTAGGCAAGGTGGGGATCCCCACAGAAGCCGGAGCCTGTCTGCAGAATTTTGCACCCGGGGCCACTGCCTCCCTGGTCCCCCCACGCTATGCCACTGGTCTTGCCTCTGCTACGGGTGCTATTTAGGGAGCCTGTAGCACCCCCTCCAGTGTTTCTGACCTCTGGGCAGTTATGTCTAAGGTGGTTTTTGGTTCAACCTGCTGGATGGTAATGATGGCACATGGCTGTGCATGCCAATGGCACAAATCCCTTTACTTAAAAATACACTACAACACACCTAGCAAAGTTGCAAACAGGAAGCCTTTTCCCCAGCTCTACCTTGAGAAGGTGGGATTGAACCTGGGACCTTGGTCACCAAAAGAAGATGCTCCTATGTTTCTATGATTATACTGTGTTCTGGTCTGATCTAGAGGCTCTTATACTCTGGGAGGCCATATTCCCTTGGGAGTACTTGGAACCAAGGTGGAAGGGCGAGGCAGAGCAGAGACAATAGAGTTAGGCAGAGAATGAAGAATTCTGGGGGATGGGGTCTCTTGACCTGCTGTTTGTCTTTTTTTATCTTCCGGTAAACAGACCCAAAGTTTAATGCAACATTCTATACATGTGGGAGAATTTTGTCTTGTGCCCATGCTTTTACCATCACCATAGGAGATGGGAAACATTTGCGCCACACCTCAGCTTGCTGTACCACAGATGGCTGCAATGCAAACTTAAAATGGGGAGGTAAGTCATCATCTGCCCCCTTTCTGACAACAGAATTGCATATCAGGGTCCCTCCAAATGTAATTTTCCTGGTGCACCCAGGTTGATTTCTACTCATGATGCTATTGGGGTGGTCTCAATCATTTCAATCTTGTTTGCGTGTGCAAAGGTTTTGGGCTAGTCACATGGATTCATTTCCAATCAGTGAGCATCCCATTACTACCCGTGGAACCCCCTTAACTTTTCATTCTAAAAATGTATTGGTTTATGTTTTCCCCACTTTTGTTGCTCTATAGCCAGCCCCTCCAGCCAGTGATAATGATGTATGAGAACTTGGGAAGCATCACTGAACAAATGAAAGCAGGATAAATCCGCCAGGAATGCAGTGTTATTGTTTCAGGAACACATTGCAAAAAAGAAATTAGAAATTGTTATAACAAAAGAAAAAAACTCTATGTAAAATTGTGTAGAAAAGTTCTCTGCTCTATGGTGCCATCTGGTGTTACAACATTATAACAAATGTAAAATGTTCTTTCTTTACTAATGTAGCTGATTCCATACACAATTTGCATTTGAAATTGGTAGGAATAGCATGGAGTGTATGAAGTTTTAGTCCCTCTACCTGTTCTCTTCCTAACGTAAGGCAGGGACGGAAGTTGTCTCTGGACCTCATTCTTTCTTACAAAGAAAATGTTAAAAGAAAACAACATCAAAATAAAGTGCTTCTGGGGGAACAGGCTCAGTGGGTGCCTGCATGTCGCCAAACACCACCGCCCCCTCAGTTTGGGAATGCCGTCCATAACAAGCAGGTGTTATTAGACAGGTGTGGGGAACCAGTGGCACTCCAGGTGTTGCTTAACTGTACCATCCTTCAGCCCCAACAAGCATGGCCAGCAGGGAAGGATGTTGCGAGTTGGTAGTTTACCAACATCTGGAGGGCCAAAGTTTTCACACACCTGGCATGAGAAAAAGAAATTCTGAGTGTGGGACAGGATGGGGGTTGCACGCGAAGCCGACCTCCTAACACTGGCATTGCTGGGCCCTGCTTGGAAGAGATGAAGGTGGGTTTAGAAAGATGTGGGTCTACTGGTGAGCCAGTCCAGAGCTTCCACTGTTGCATTCACACAACTACAACCTCCTGCATCCTTTTCCTGCTCCATCATGTGCAAGTACTCCATGTACTGCTGTTTCCCATCTCACTTCTAGCACACACCAGTAGCAGCCACTATGATGTGATGGATCAGGCAGGGCAGTTGCATGGGTGCTTGGTGGACCTCCATACAGGTAAACAGCAGAAATGCCAGCTTTAGGAGGGTTGCTTCACCCCAACACACTGGCTGCTACCAGTGCGTGTGTGAATCAGGCCTGTCAAGGAACCATCAGGCCTCTTCTTAGATTCCTATTTAGAAATCCGCAAACCCCTTGCTTCTTTCTTCTTTGCTCCCTAGTTCCTCCAACTTCTTCAAGAAAGAATGGGCTCATTTGCCCAATTGGATGTTTTGCTGACACAGAGGAAACCTGCAATGGCGGAAAAGTCTCATGCACAGATGCAGAAAATACTTGCATCAACGTAACAGGGACCTACGGCCCTAAGGAAGGTACTTAGCAGGGGAGGAAGAGGGATTGCATGGGGTAGAGGGAACAGGTGGGAGGAGAATGCTGCCTCTGGAGCTTCCAGAGATGGACCAACCATGAGCCAAGATGGACACCTCAGGTGGCAGAGCGAGAGACCTGCTGCCCTGAACCTCAAGTAACAGTCTTCCAGGGTGTTCTCTGATGCAAGCATCATTGAAATGAACGAGTGCTGTGCCGGAGCATGCAGGGAATGTATCCATGATAAGGTGCTAATGGATTGTGTGAATTGTCCTTTGGTGCACTAAAATGTTTTGGGTGAGGGATTGAATCTGGGCTCCTTCACATAAGTCATTTTCAAATGAGTAGAACCTTGAGATGAGATTATCAAGCTAAATGTTGGACGTTCAGATTGGCCAAATAAGGAAGTCTTGTATGAGTCAGAATTAGGTACATGTAAAGGAATAGAAGGCACATTTCATCATATGTGATGGACTTGTAGAGCAGCTAAAGGATTTTGGGAGATGATACGCAATGAGATTGAAAAAAAATATATTAAGAGGACTCTCCCAAAAAGACCAGAAGCTTTTCTTCTAGCAATAATTGGACCAGGTGTACCAAAGAATCAAAGAATCAAAGACAAGACAGCTTTCAAGGAGGATCTGAAAATGTTTATAGATTATTTTAAAAATATTGTAAACGTGTTAAAATGCTAGCAGGTTTGGAGTAAGCTCACAGCAAAAGTTTTTTTGAGAATAAGGTGGAGGAAAAAAGGTATAGAATAATTATCATATGCAGCAGCAAAAGATAATTTGAGAAAACCAAGGAAGGGTGGAAGGGAAGTTGATTACCAAGGGAATGCATATTGGAAATTTTTTGACTAGTTGTATTTTATTTTTTGAAATTTATAAATAAAATTTATAAACAAACAAACAAATAAGCATTCTTCGCCTAGTGCATAGTTAAATGATGGGATTCGGTCTTATAAGACGTAGTGATGATGGCCATCATGTTGGATGACTTTCAAAAAGTATTGAACAGATTCACAGAGGATAAAACTGTCAATGACTATTAACCATGTCTACTTGCAGATTCCAAGTCTTTTGTCGTGAAGGGTTGTGGAACAAGCAACGTGGGTGAACTCTATAGCCTAATCGGGTTCATTAACGGAACCTGCTACAAAATGCGAAACGCAGTATGGAAGCCTGCTAAATCCTCCAGCACCAACCATATTCTGGGCAAGAGATCCTTTCTCCTCCTGCTACCCAGTATCTCCAGCATTCTCTTCCTGAAGTTTCTCTCCTGAGTTTTGTTCCCATGCCAGGCAATTTGTAGGATCCATGTTGTGAGCTTTTGGGCACCGGAATGGACAAATCTGTCAAGATCAGTGCTCTTAAGTTTCTCATTTTTTAAAAAATCTTAAATTCAATTCTCCACAATACTAGAGCAATCTGCATTTTTTTAAATAAAAAAGGTGAAAATCCATCCACATTTTAGCATGAATTTCTCCTAATAAA
The DNA here is from genome assembly GCF_027172205.1 of Podarcis raffonei. NCBI lineage: Eukaryota > Metazoa > Chordata > Lepidosauria > Squamata > Lacertidae > Podarcis > Podarcis raffonei. The sequence continues at coordinate 15,242,024 of NC_070609.1, forward strand.
CACAATTTGTAATTGCAGTTTGACTAGTGTAGAGTTTTGCTAGCATTTCCCCCCAAAAATGCATTTGTACATATGTTATTATCACCGAAATATGCACTTTTGGCACTTCCCCTACATAAATGCATTTTTGTATAGACTGTTTGGTTTATGAACTACATTGCAAAATTCTGAGAAACGGGATATTTGAAAGCTGAGTTTTAGTTTACATATTGATCTGGGAAGTGCAAACGAGTTAGTTTCTCATTAATATGCAGACAAAATTGAATTTCTTCCTCAACCCAACTTGGGGACAAAACCACAATGCCTCCCCATCCTCCTCCAGGTTTCTTTTCAGGGTTCCCAACTGTTTTCTGAATGAAAGATTGCAGGCCCGATAAAGAATATTCAGTCCAAAAACGGTTATATTTACTTCTCCCAGATGACTGTCAATAAGAGTTTAAGGAAGGCTTTAGCACTAAGGGGAGGTCCCAGTCAGAGGCTTCGTGCATGGCTGGGTGGGGTGGCGCAGGTGAGGCTACAGAGGAGATAGTTGTGTTTCTTCCTAATGTAACTTTGTATTGATTCAAAAAGTGATTTGGTCAGTCTGGGGCAAAGCAACACTGCTTAGGTTTGTCCAAGATTATTGTATATAAAAAAAGAGATGAACCTCAATTAAAACAAATGAAGAAACTAAAGCCCAAAATCAGAAGCAAGTCCCGAGACTTCCGGGTCAGCGCCATCGGCTAATGGCGGATTCCCTCCGAGCTCCGCAGGAGTTGGGTCTTGCCGCGGCGGCGACGCAGGGACCCTCAGAAATCATAGGCGGTGAAGCCTGTGAACTTGGTGACTCGGCGGGCACCATTTGCGCCCCCCGACCCGCGAAGGAGCCTTTTTAAAGGCTTTGGAACAGGGGACGGGGTGAGCGGTGCGGTGCTGAGAGTTGACTGCTTCTCCTGCGGAGTGAAGCCGCATGCCATGGTCGGAGAGCGCTGACTTCTTCTTGTGAACAATTGGACATTAAAAGCAACAACCCGTGAGTAGTACGGAAATTGGATTTACAAAGAATTTTTTTTTTGAATTAGGCACGATCGGGGAAGGCGCATACAGGAAGTCCGTCTCCCCGTCTTGTAAATAATCTAAAGTAAGGATCAGCTAACTAAGGTCGAGAGAATTTTTTCTTGTTTATTGGGCAAAAGGCATTAATTTCACAATTTGGCAGTATAAGTAATTTTACTGGAGGATAAGAGCTAATTTTGGGAGCTGAAGTGCCACCCCCCCGGACCCGGGAGGGATCCGTGAGAGAGCCTGTTGAAGAGGTATTGAAGAGTTTGACAGCTGTCAAATTAGCTGTCAAGACTAAAAAAGAGAACTTTGTTTCTGTTGTCTCTGCTGGTTATATTTGTTACAATTTGGTTATAATTTGTTGAAAACAAGGAAGAATTGATACAAACTAACTTGACTTTTGGATTTGAACTGGAAGGAATTTTAAGTAACCAAAATCCCTCTAGAGAGGGTTTTGGGACATTACAAGAATGGCTGAAGGAGGGAAAATACATGCTAATTGGACAGAGTTTTTGTTCTCTTGGGAAAGTTACAAGGCCAAATTGATGTTTTGGCTACAAATGTTGCAACTCTGGATTTAACAGTAAATAAACTCATTGAATTTGATAAGGACTTGACTCAGGAAGTCCATGCAGCTGGACAAGAAGAGAAACTTGAGAACTTTTTTTTTTATTTAAGAATATTTATTAAATTTTCCAATTTTTTAAACAAACAAACAAAAACAGAACAAACAAAAACATTAAAGAAGACATAAAGTTCATAAATCATACTTTTAAATAACAAATTTCTCAGACCTCCTCATACTTCTCCTCCTTGTATCCCAATTAAAGTTATTTGTTCAGCAAATCCTTCATTTAAAGCATTACAGCTTATAACATTACCTTATTTTTCAAACCCTTTCCCCCCATCTATGTTCCTTTATATCATTACAGCTAGAAACCACTCAGTTTCAATCCAACACCATTTAACTTTCCTGAGAGTGTGGAGAAAGAGATATATGTTGTTCCTGAGGAAAAGGAAGGAGGAGCTGTAATGCTGCAGATGACAAAGGAGAGCCAGAGGCCTGACATGATGGCTACAAAGGAAAATAAGAACTTGATGTTGAAAATCTGGTTTGAATTGGAGATTGAAGAATGGAGAGATCTCCTTATGTGGAGATCTGAAAAAACAAGGATTACAAATTTGATTAAGGTGGAAGTTGGAGCTTTGGGGACATTTGGACTTGAAAGGAGTAAGAAACAAGATTCGGGCTCCACTTTTAAGTATGGAGGTCTGGCTGGAAGAAACATGGATCCCAATCGGCTAGAGCTTCTCCGAGATCTGGTGTTTAATATTAAGGACTATCAAAAAAACCGGCAGAGAGGAATTGAGAGAGAATTAAGAGCCTCGGACGTGAGATCTCCAGGCTGATAGTAGATTAAGACTGATGGACATTTGTTGGGGATTGAAACCGGGAAAGGGGGAGGTGGAGTTTGGGGATCCAAAGGGTGCATAATTACAATCTATTTTTGCTTTTACTCTGTTTTGCTATTCGTATGAAAATTGGGGAAGTCGTGGAAGGGAATTTGGGTCGACTTTAGAAAGAGGTTTTAAGAATGAGTATTGATATATAAATATTGATGTTTATAAGGTAAAATTGGCTTTTTTAAAATGAACTAAATAGAAAAAGGTCAAAAATTGGGGATAAGAACTTGTTGAACTAACAATTTGAACTGGAATATAAGAAGGGGAGGTGTGGGGAGGTCAGGGAAATATGTTATAGAAAAATAAGGATTGTAAACTTTATGTGTTTTTAACTTTTTTGTTTTTTGTTTTTTGATTTTTTAATGTATTAAAGTGGAAAATTTCAATAAATATCTTATAAAAAAAACAAAATCAGATGCAAGTCCCACTACCATTCCAGCCATGCCTATGCTCCTAGCCGTATCTCCATTTTGTCAAGCGAGAAGCCTGAGCACAGCTCAAGGACATAAACCAGAGTGTGCAGCCCAGCTGGTGAACAGTAGCAGATTGAGAAGTACTGGGTCCCTTCATAGTAGGCACCAGTGAGAGCAGTGAATGTCCTAGCTGAGTGCATGGAGGTGGTTGGAGGATGGATGGTGGTCAAGGGATTGAGGTTGAACCCGGACAAGACAGCAGTAGTAGTAGTAGAAGAAGTTTTGTGTGTGTGTGTGTGTGTGTGTGTTTATGGGAGGAGTTAAGGACTCCAAGTCTGGAGTCAAAAGAGACAGAGCAGCTGGGGGAGAGAAAATAAGCAGGACTCCAACTTTCTCACTTTTAAAACCTGCCAAGATTTTGAGGCCTGCAAGGTGATAACTGAGCAATCCATAAACTCAGAAACCTGCAAAGCACCAATCAGCTTTTGCAAAATGCTGTGCCTTTGCCTTCCATGCTTGAATTCATACCATGTGGGCAAAAATGGATCACCTGACCTCATGGGGACATCAGCTGATTTTTTGTTGGGCAGCACACACACCCTGCCATCAAAGCTGGCCCATTCTCCTGATCAAGTTTCCCAACCCTGCAATAAATTCAAGTGGAGAGAGAGAAACATCAGCTCAGTAACTATGGACAGGGATGGAGACCCTATGCTGCCCCCGCTTGATTTTGCTGAATTACACCTCCCACAATTCCTTACTGTTTCAAGCTGGCTGGGGCTGATAGTGATTGGATTTCAGCAAGACTTGGATGGCCAGCTCTGCTGTGGAATGATAAGCAGAAGCTGGAAGAGCAAACTGCTGATCTCATAATCATGTCAGACAATAGGTGTTCTAAGCCTCCACAGTTGCTGGGTTTATGCACCTGAAAACTCTAAGAAGCTGCAGCAATGATTCTTGCTCTTCTGCCTAATGTCACTGAAGCTTCTACGAGTCGAAGAGGCTGAGTGGGCACCTATGGGGTAATGCGATCCTGCAAGTAACTCGGTCCCAAGCTGTTGAGGGCTTTATATACATATGAAGGCTGTGGTCATACAGCTGTTTATTCCATTTCCCCAACGTTTCCCTAACTGTTGATTTCCCCATTATATCTGGCAAGTCACATGACATAAAAGCCATTTGCAGAAAACTAATGAAATATAGTACATATTTGGAACTCATTTCCATGTGATTTGATTCCGGAAAAATTATCAGTTTGCAGCTCACTTAACCTGGAAATTCATGGGAGTAAAGTCATGAAATTTGGGGTGGTTAGATCAGCATACAGTCCTTTCCTGCTATTTCCATGTGGAACTCATGGGGGAGCAGAAGCATACATGTGTGGAAAGGGGGGGGGGGAGGAACAAGAACGTCCAATGATGTTTGTTGCTGTGTCATGCCCATTGCTGTGAAATAAATTTAGCATGATGTCCAGGACATAGGAGCCAACTCCTAGGACCCCCCGCAATAAAACATTTGAGAGTCTGCCCCCCCCCAGTTGAAGGGCATTCCCATTCAAATGATGTGTGTGCACTGAGTCATGTGATTGATTATGTGAGGCGGGGCCCACACAATATTTTATTCAAGTTGGCACCCCTGGTCCAGAATATTGGTCAACAAGCCAAAGTTCCGTAATACAACAGGTATTGCAGTATGAAAGGAACGTTAGGAAACAGAACAGAAGCACTAGTATTATATTCAGGAAAACAAACACAGCTTAAGAATAACATCTTCAATTTGGCCCTATAACACATTGAGAATCAGAGAGGACTTTTAGGTAGATGTGTAATATGATGATAGGGTCTCGCTCCTATCAGCAGTTGTGCTGTCACGTTCTATGCTCGCTACAGTTTTCCAACCAAGCACAAGGTAAGTTTGACATGTCCATGGCCAGCAAGCACATATTTGTTGCTGGTCACTCTCCCCCATTTATCCTTGGAGGCCAGCTGGACCACAAGCCAAATCCCTCCACAGCTAGACTAGAATAGAGATCGCTGATGTAGCTGCCACCTGAGCTCGAGTTTCCCTTTTTCTTTTGCATGTGTTCCCAAGGCCATGCAGACGTCTCTGATCGTCTGCCTCTTCCTTCTCCTGCCTGTTACAGGTAGGTCAGTAGGACTTAACTCCTTAGGCCAGGGGTAGCCAGTGTAATGCATTCCAGGCACTGTTGGATTTCAGCTCCCATGAGCCCCAGCCCATTGATGAAGGATGATGGGAGTTGAAGTTCAACAGTATCTGGAGGCCATAGTGTTGGCTACTCTTGCTGCCTTACATCATGTTAGATTATTTGCCTATCTAATCTGATATTGTTTACTCCTGCCTTTGCCAGTTTGGCATCCTGCAAATCATTTGGACAATAGCTCCCAACAGATGGGAGTTGTAGTACAAACTGTGGAGTAACCAGCCTCATATAAGCAGCATGCTTATGTCTAATTAATGCATGAAGGGCTTAATGTCATAGAGTAAACTGGTGTGCAAGGCTCAGTTAGGCCACACCCTCTCACCTTGGGAAGAAGGCAATCAAAGGCCTTTGTTTACTTCAATCTACCAGAGAAGTTCAATGAGTGAAGAGGTTTTGAGCTGGTTGCTACAACTCAGGCCACATGGCTCTTACAAGCCATTGTTGTGTTCGTATACCAATAATTTAGGAACTTTCACCACTGTAACCAAGTCAGGTTTTTCTGCCTGTGCAATCTTTTCTGAATGCTGTATGGAAAAGCACATGAATATGACCTTTGGAGGGTTTGTAAGTAAACCATTTTAACTTACCAAATGTAAGGTCTTTTTCTATGCTAGGGGAAGAGGTGAATTTTGGAAGGACCTTTGAAGGACACATTTTAAGGATCTAAAAACCTTTATTTCCATGCTTTACTTTGCTACAAATTTTGTGATTTTATAGCTCTACTGGGGTTCGCTCACCAAACAGCACTTGGCTGGATCTTGGCATCCAGGGAATTCTCCTCCTCCATTTTGTGGTTTGTTATGCTATTTTGTGGTTTACCCAGGGTGCCAAAACCAGATCCTCCAACTGTCCCTGTTTTTTAGGGACAGACTCAGATTTACAGAAGCCAGCCAAAGTTTCTGATTTGATCCCAGAATGTCTCGCTTTCCTTAGGACATCCCTATTTTCATTGGAGAAATATTGGGGGGGGGGGTATACAAAATGTCTTGGGCCAGCCCTGAATAAAGCTCACTTGTACCACCTGACTGGAACTCAGCCCTTTATTTAATTCTGCCATTTCCTTTCCCTTCCAGGAGTTTGCTTGAACTGTGAACGCTGCAGCAGCAGCAACAGTGACTCGTGCATTGGGACGCCCTATACCTGCCCGCTATCTGAAGATGCCTGCCTTATCTTCACCTCAGAGAACATTGTTGGTGGGTGATTCTTTGGCCCTTTGCCAAGGTTTGGGCATGGCCACAGGCAAAAATGGGTAGTGCTTCTCTCTGTGTGTGTGCATTTAAAAAGCAAATCAGGATATGCATGTCAAAAATAAATGAGTAGGTAAACAAAAATTAATGTACTCAGATTGACATTGCTGTTGATTTCCTTTTTGCCTTTCCTCCATGAAAAACCCCAGGAAATGACCGATGGTTCTCCACGTTCAAAGGCTGCACCAAGAAAAAGTTCTGCCCTCCGACGCCCATGGGCTTCACTTTCCCAAACCAGCGCAAACGGAGAGCTGCCAAGTGTTGCCACAAAGATCTCTGCAATGCTGGATCAGTGACACGTAAGCACCTTGGCAGGACTTTTCCAAGCTCTTCCTCTTCGATGGGGTGATTCGTGTCACCAAACTGCACCCCAGCATTGCTCCAAGGGGCACTGGTTGCTCCTGGGAAACATTGCCATGGAGAATTGCAGTAATGGCAATGCAATGGCAGTAGTGACCGCTGAGAACATCTAGTATGAACTAGGTCACATTTAAAGCACATGTCTCCCCACCTCAAAGAATCTAGGGAACTGTAGTTTGCGAAGAGTGCCAGGGATGGTAACTCCTTGATTGGTTAAGGATGGTTCCCAGGATTCTTTGGGGGAAGCCATGTGCTTGTGTATACAGTAGTACCTCAGGTTACATACGCTTCAGGTTACGTACGCTTCAGGTTACACACTCCACTAAACCAGAAATAGTGCTTCAGGTTAAGAACTTTGCTTCAGGATGAGAACAGAAATTGGGCTCTGACAATGCGGCAGCAGCAGAAGACCCCATTAGCTAAAGTGGTGCTTCAGGTTAAGAACAGTTTCAGGTTAAGAATGGACCTCTGGAACAAATTAAATACTTAACCCGAGGTACCACTGTAGTTTGAATATGTCCCTAGAGTACAGCCATTAGGTTTGCCATATTTCAAAAAGTGAATATCTGGACAGAAAAGTTGGTGAGCTTTCTCCCCTCTGTTTTCCCCCCAAAGTTGTTAAGCTCTGAATAAGGGGAAATCGCTGGGTTAGCATACAGCCAGATTTGCCTGGACGTTTAGCCAATTTCTGCCTGGACAGTTTCTGACAGCCACTTGCCAGCTATGTCTGGGAAATTCTGGACGCATGGCAACACTAACAGCCATCATGTTCTCACCTTCAAAACCCGGGGTGTGGGGCTGTTTGTGTACGGCAGGAACAGGATTGCAACTCTACCTCCTCCCCAGGTGTTTTGGGTGTTAAGCTGGATGCATACAAATTTGTTTGTAAATATTCAACAAACCACTTCCATTCTTTTATAAAAAGTTTGTTATCTTGATTTCTTTTTTCCCAGATAAGTTTAATAATTTCTGCATATTCCATAAGTTTTTGTATCCATTCTTCTTTTGCTGGGAACTCTTATTCTTTCCATTTTGGGGCAAGCAACATTCTTGCTGCTGTAGTAGCATACATGAATAAGTTTCTGTACAGTTTGGGTAGTTCTCTCCCTATAATTCATTTTTTTTTTTACGGTGACCATTCTTAAGTTGGGAATAGAGTAGTTGCTTTGGAAGATGGCATTTATAAGTGGTCCATGTTTCGCAAGCGTACAGCTAGCAGGAGTGATCCCACTTGCCTTCTCTCGGTGTGTGTGAATGTGTGAATATGCTCACAGCTATGACACATTGAAGCTGAACATTGGCAGGTTGAGGACAGATGCAAGGAAGCACTTCTTCATGTAAGCACAGAGTTAAACCATGGAACTCAATCCTACGGTAGGCAGTGATGGCCTCCAGTTAGAACAGCTTTAAAAGAGGATTTAGACAAGTTCATGGAGGATAAGGCTACCTGTGGCTACTAGCCACAATGGCTACACTCTTCCTCCATACTCTAGTGTTGAGTGGAGTGGGGGAGGGCAGTTGTATGCCTGAGCCCCCTTCTAATTCCTGGATCCAGCACAGATTCAATTCCTGGAACAACCTGCCTAGCTTCCGACTTGAGGTCATGGCCTTCTAAGTATGGGCTGCTTAGGGAAGGTGGTTCTGTGCTGGACAATAAATAGTTGGGTCCCCCTCCCTTGACTTGTTGGTAGTTAGAAAGACAAATGGCAGAGGGCAGAGTTGTGTGAGAGCTAGAAGCTGGAAGCAAAGTTGCAGGCTGGGAAGCCAGAGAGACAGAGCCATGCCTGGTTTCTGCTTCAATCCAAGGCTGTGGCAATGGGAGAAGCAAGACCCTCTTGGCATGTTAGTGCTATGAATCCCTCCATCATAGGCTCAGGTTGCAAAAAAACCAACAACCCATATACCATAAAGGCGTCACTGTCTCTGCTGCCCATTATTCCAAAGGAAACATGAACCCTGGGTGAGAGCACTGGAATCTTGCACCACTGGGAGATTGGTGTGGCATCATAGGTGCCAGGGCCCTGGGGCCCTGGGTGCCCGAGGGCTCACAGAATTCCCTATGAAGGGGAAACAAAGTTGGGTGGTTGCTCCTTTGGTGAAATGTTTGAGGATTGTGACAGAAGCCCAAAGGGGAATGACTGGAGGATGGGTAACTATCTTTATCTAAAATCTGAAAATGGATCTGAGATGAGGTGTTTCTTCCCTGTTTCTGTGCTTGCTCTCAGTGCCACGGCTAGGGGCCAGGCCAAATGGCTTACAGTGTCCTGGATGCTTCTCTCAGAATCCAAGGTGCCGCCCCACGGAGACATTAAACTGCCACGGCTGGGAGCGCAAATGTGTCTACTATGATGTTTCCGTACAACAGGGTAAGGCCGCATTCAGACAGCTCTTTATTCCATTTTCCTGACGTTTGATTACCTGATAACTTTCACGTTTTATGCAATCTTTCACATGATTTCACTTTGGGAAATCTAGCAGAACCAAGTGGAATTTTAGTGCCCATTTCCATGTCAATTGCTCAGCTTAAATCAAACCAACATTCTTCTCAATTCCTGCAGGTGATGAGATATACACTTATGCCAAACGTGGCTGTGGGACCAAACACGCCTGTGTGAGCGGGCCACGTACTCTCGGGATACCTGGATTGTACGTAGAAATTTGGAAGAACGCCATGTGCACTCCAGCTGTCAAATACATGCACTAGCAAGTTGCTAGGCCCTCAGAACATAAATATGTGTTGAAACATCTCTTCAGCTTCCTGGAAGATAAGGAGAGATTAAAAAGAAACAAATCCAGTCATCATTATTAACAGGCAATTTCCATTTCCACTAATCCTATGCAATTTTATACTTTGAATATTTTTCCTTGCCAGTGAATAAAATCATGTCAAGAGTGAAGATGTTTCTGGTTCTTTGAGTCTCCTGGGATGGCTCTAAATCACTGAATGCTCCCTTTTCATGGTTAACAGTAGCCTGTGTTTCGGAACTCACTGCAACAGGCACTTCTGTGCAAGCCAGAAATGCCCATCATTTCCACATTGCCATTCTGTAAGTCAGGCATGGGGAATCTTTGGCCCAGATCTGAAGTGCCATGAGCAGCAGTTTCGCTCGCAACGCCATGTTCTTCAAACCACACCCATCTGCTCCACACCTGATGTTATATGTGATGTCAGGTGTGTGGCAGGTGCAGATGTGGTTGGATTGGCTGTGTGACCAAGTACCCCAAGGGAAGCTATATAGTGCAGCCAGTCCCTGTAGAAAGTAAGGTTGAAGTCATTACCCATCCGGAGGGGATGCTCACAGGGGACCACAAGACCCCAAAGGGTTCCCTACTCCTGTCCTAAGTTTATTCATGCTTATCGATACTCTTCCTGGCTTTCAAAAATTATTGTGCTTTGCAAAATGGTATGTATCCCCTTTCAATCATCCAGTCTTATGCGAGCAAGAGACAGCAGGGAGATAAGTCACAGTCTTGGTATATAGTCAGTGTTGGGCTAGTAACTGGTACAGCCAGCCAGAAAAAAGGACATTCGTTTAGTTATGTCATTTGCCATGAACATGTTAATAAGTTCCCTGGGCAGCTCAGAGAATCAGCAAAGCATGAAAGCACATGATTCAGCCATAAAGCAATGAAGACACAGATTTAAATGTAATTAAAATGATGGGTCTTTAAAGTTCTGGGGGAATTAATAAAGCTAGCTCAGTGGTAGATCACCTACTTGGCATGTAGATAGCATCAGAGTGCCCAACGCTTTCACCCAATGGGTGCAGTGAATGACAGGAACAAACATCATTTGGAAACCAGCCCATTGGCCCCAGCCCCAGAAGCCTGAGAAGTGACCATTCATTTGCCTTTGCATGTCGTTATGGCCACCAAGCCCAGAACAGGTGCTGGTTTCACCTGGTGATTTATCTCCTATGGAGTCTGATGGAGCAGGAACTGTTCCACACAGCCCATTCTCCTTGCATACCCCACCTTCCAACCCTGTCCAACCCTGGAGCTATAAATCCCCATCAGCCAGGCTAAGCTCATGCAACTGCCATCTCAGCTCCACAATTCCTCTCCCTCCTTTGCGGGGTCCCGAGACCATGCAGACACCTCTGATCTCCTACTTCTTCTCCATCCTGTTTGCCGCAGGTAAGGGCACATAGAATTGTGATGGCTGTGGGTTGCGTCCAATTAAGTTCTACTTAAAGTAGACCCGTTGAAATGAAGGGAGCTGAGCTAGACATGCCCACTCATTTCAGAATCAGAATCAAGTGAGAGTAAGAAAAAAACTATCTAAATTAGAAAGAGAGAGAGAACAAAACAAAACAAAACAAAACACAGAGTCCTCTCTGAAAGGTAGCTCTACACCATGGGTAGGCAAACTAAGGCTCAGGGGCTGGATCCGGCCCAATCACCTTCTAAATCCGCCCAAGGATGGTCCAGGAACCAGTGCATTTTTACATGAGTAGAATGTGTGCTTTTATTTAAAATATGTCTCTGGGTTATTTGTGGCACATAGGAATTCGTCCCCCCCCCCATAGTCTGGCCCACCACATGGTCTGAGGGACAGTGGACTGGCCCACGGCTGAAAAAGGTAGCTGACTCCTGCTCTACACTCTTGGCTCACACAGAAAGTGGTGAACATTCCCAGCTCTCACCTGGGAGCTTTCCTTTCTTCTCCCAGCCTCTCAGGAGATCTTCCCTTCCCTGCCTCTCACTCAGGGTCCTTCCAGTGGGTTGTTGGTGTTGTTGTAATTTATATCCCTCCCTTCCTCCAGAAGGAGCCCAGGACAGCAAACGCATCCAAAACAAAACATGCGTTTTTATTTTCATTTTAAGATGCATTCGGTTGATGCCTGATGGGACGATAACATGCATGCCAGGTTGCCAATGGATTATTGTCACTTGCTATTGCGAAAATTAACACCAGATTTGCCCAATTCCACCTATCTCCTCCAATATTTGTTTACCAAAATGGATGCAGTGCTTGACTGTAGTAATATTAAATTTTAAAATGATCAATGAAGCAGTTAAGAACAATTTAAACATTTTAAAATAATTGAAATCAACTGTAAAAGTGATGGAAACGTGCGACTGTCAGCCACATTTCCCTTTTGCTTGTCCACTGCATTAATGAGTCCCCCACCCCACTTTTTTGCTGCTTTTTCGTAAAGAGTGGGTGATGCTGGAAGCAACAGGAGAAGAAATAAAAAAGAAGAAGAAGCAAAAGAATTTGAGGAAGGGTGGTCTGCAGCAGAGAAGCATTTGAAGCCTGGGCTCGTTTGTCTTCCCCTAGCAATTGATATGCCTGAATTGCTTCCCCACCACACCCATGACTCATTCCAGTGCCTCTTCGTTGGGCAAAAAGTTCCTGCATTGCAGGAGTTTGGACTAGATGATCCCTGGACCCTGGGGTCCCTTCCAACTCTACAATTCTATGGTTCTGTTTACCCATAGCCTTTTATATACTAACCTCTTATGCTCTTCCACATCCGTCTAATGCTCCTAACCCTTCTTTTAGATTCTTATTTAATAATTTTAGCTGCTTCAATAATTTTAGCTTTCCAAAATGTTTTACAGATTTTAAATGCTGGTCCCCCACCCTACTTATGCTGATCTATGACCGTAATGAAGATTTGATTGATTGATATGATTCTGTGATTCCTTCCAGGTCTTTGCTTGCATTGTGAGCACTGCAGCAGCAACACCGACTCCTGCACTGGGATGCCAGTTCTGTGTGAACAATCCCATACTGCCTGCCTCACCCTTACCATAGAGACCACAACTGGTGGGTGAATGCATTCATTCATTTCTTTTGCATTGATATTGGGTTTTTTCTTCTGTTATACTGCCCAAGGTGGGGTACATGTGTGCTTTCAATGCAGTCCCCCAACTTGGAGCCACCCAGCTCCAGACTTGCTTAGCTTCAGCAGGGAAGTGGCTTTGTATGCTTTCAGATCATTTCCCGGGATTTGCTTCCTAGGGAGCCGTGTTTTCCCCAAGCAGGGAAATGCTGTGTTGTGTGTGTGTGTGTGTGTGTGTGTGTGTGTGTGTGTGAACTTTCGGTAGGGTGAGGGCTAAGCAGTGATGTAAGGGTGGGGGGTAGAAATTTGATTCATTTTGCATTTACAGGCAAATCCCTCCTTTCTGAACCAATACATGAACTGGAGCGTAGCCATCCTTCAAACTCTGAATTTTGCAGTGCAGTTCTCTAGCCAAGTAATTGTACAGAAATGCATATGGTGTGGCAAAGTGTGCTTTAAATGCATGCGTTTGTGAAAGGGTCATACAAAATGCATTATATTAGGGGGAGCAGTTTTGCAAAAATGTGCATACATTGGTCACAATTGCACACAAAGATAGGTGCATTCGGAGAAATTCACACAAAAAGGTTGAATATTTGTGGGAATGTTTGCTCTCTCTCTCTCTCTCTCTCAAATGTGTAAATGTGGAGAACTGATCTTAGGCTGAACAAATGAGACACTAAGAGAATACAAAATTCACAGATTCCCCTACCCCCAATGTCTCAATCATTTCCATTCTTTTGTTACCTGCTTTGGAGTTTGTAATTTTTAAAAGTGGAATATATAGTGCAACGATAAATTACAAAACCGATGCATGTTGCTGGCTTTCCTCTGTGAAAACTGCAGGGCATGACGTGTCCTTGGCCACCTACAAAGGCTGCACCAAGCTCATGTACTGCCCTTCATCCCCCATGAGCTTCACTTTTCCTAACCAGCGCGAACGGAGAGCTGCCAAGTGCTGCCGCAAGGATCTCTGCAACAGTGGAGCAGTGACAAGTAAGCATCTCTTCCCAGCTTTTTGACTCTCCTAATCCTCTGCACTGATGTGTAGACACAGCTCAAGAGCATCTGCCTGGCCTGCAGAAGGTCTCAGGTTCAACCCCCAGCATCTCTAGATAGGGCTGGGCAAGACCCCTCTCTGAAACTAGGGAGAGCTGCTCGGTGTAGCCAGTACTGAGGTGGATGGACCAATGGTTTGACTCAGCATCAGACAGCTTCCTGTGTTCCTAAGATGGCTCTGAGTGATGGACAATGATGATACCTGGGGATATGTTGGCATGGAGAACGTCTGAAGGTGCGTCTCCACCCCCATCGTTCAGCCCGGACACTGAGGTCCAGCTCCGAGGGCCTTCTGGTGGTTCCCTCCCTGTGAGAACCACCAGAGGGCTTTCTTGGTAGTGGCACCCACCCTGTGGAATGCCCTCCCATCAGATGTCAAGGAAATAAACAACTATCTGACTTTTAGGAGACATCTGAAAGTAGCCCTGTTTAGAGTAGTTTTGAATGTTTGATGTTTTATTGTGTTTTTAATATTCTGTTGGGAGCCACCCAGAGTGGCTGGGGAAACCCACCCAGGTGGGCAGGGTATAAATAAGTTGTTGTTGTTGTTGTTGTTGTTGTTGTTGTTGTTGTTGTTGTTGTTAAGAGCAGTGAACCAATCTTTCCACAGGTACAGCAGCAGGATAGGGGTGGAGAACCTCAGGGTCAAATATGAACTTCAACTCCTCTCTGTCTGGCCCCTAGAACTCACCCCAGGCCACATCCACTCTCCCCAAGCCACACTCCTCATTGGCCCTGCTTCACCCTGCCCCAAGTGTTTTTGCCTGGATGGAATGTGTCATAGAATCATAGAATGTGTCATAGAATCATAGAGTTGGAAGGGATAATGAGGGTCATCTTGTCCAACCCCCTGCAATGTATGAATCTCAGCAAAAGCATCCATGACAGATGGCCATCCAACCTCTGCTTTAAAACCTCCAGGGAAGGCACTGTCCTGTACCTCTAATCACGTTTTCTGTTTGCCTGGAAGAAGGTACAGAGTGATATGGGAGTCTGTGTAGAACCTGGCTTGTTCTTCTTATTCTGAGTCAGATAAGTGGTCCATTTAGTATCATCTGCACCAGGGATGGGCGACTGGTGGCCCTCTGGATATTGCTGGACTCCAAGCTTGGCCAATAGCAGGCTTCAGGCAAGGTTCTTCCCCAGCCCTATATGGAGGTGCAGGTGTTCTGCCATTGAGCTATGACCCCTTACCCAAAGTTATTGGGGATTTGGAATTTGGCCAGTTCTGGTGCACCAACCTAGTGTGTGATTCCTTGAAACCTGAAACTAGTTTGTTGGGAGATAGGAAAACCTGTTCTCCACACATTCTCTCTGCTTGCTCCCAGTGCGCCGGCTGCAGACCAGACCAAATGGACTGAAATGTCCTGGGTGCTTCTCAAAGGACCCAAGCTGCATACCCACCGAGATAATAAGCTGCAATGGCTGGGAAGACAACTGTGTCTACTATGATTTTGCTGTGGAGCAGGGTAAGGCCTAAGAGTTTGTAGTGCAACATCATCTTATGTAGAAGAAAGCTAGGGCTCATTCAAGGGGTGTGGATGGTGTGAAGCAAACTTTGGGGGACAAGGTGAGCATCGGTATGATGTCATGGTTAGAGCGCTGGATGTAGACTCTGGAGACATGTGTTCAGGTCCTTGCTTGACCAGAAAGCCTTGAGCAGGTCACAATTCTTTCAATCTAGCTTACATCATAGGGTTGTTGTGAGAATAAAGTGGAGGTCTTTGGAGGATACAAATAAGATCTGACTCTAAATTTCAATGTTTGGAAGTTGTGACAGTAACCTTCTGAAGGTGCTTAAGAAAACAGAAATTTAAATCTTCCTTTTTTTACCCGCCCCCCATTTTTCAAATTAACAATAATCATCAAATACTATCACATACATCATTATTTAGACTTCCCGCCTCCCCTTCCTTGGTTCCCTATACAAACATTTACAAAATTGCACCTCCTCCTTAACTCCTTTTGTTGATTACTCGTATTTCCTCCAAAGTCACCTTTTAACTGCTAGATTTTAAATGAGCCCTGCTAATGTATTTAATTTTTTTACATTTTTTTAAAAAAATAACCCACATATCTCCCCCATTCTTTGTTGAAAATTCTTTCTTCTTGATTCCTTAATCTTCCCATAAGTTTGGCCATTTCTGCATAGTCCATTAACTTTACTTGCCATTCTTCCTTTGTTGGGACAGTATCCTCTTTCCACCTCTGGGCAAGTAACATCCTGGCAGCCGCGGTTGCACAAATACCTTAATTCTTGATGCATTTCTGTGGCAGGGGTTGAGAGCTGGATGTGGCCAGAGGGCCAGATCCCAAAGTGGCAAACCTTTTGTGGGTCACTTTGGCAGACAGGTGAGGCATCAGGTGATTAGATGGCTGCTCTCTCCACCATCAGTTTTTGGAAATCAAGAGTGGAGAGAGTGCTGTTGCACTCAGGCCCTGCTTGCTGGCGTTCCACAATCATCTGGTTGGTGATGTTTATGAGCCTTGTGTCATTGGCTAGGGAGGAGCATGACCGGCAAGAGATGTCAGAAGGGGAAGAAGAGGAGGACCTTGGATTGGGAGGATGGAGGGAGATCAAGCAGTGTTTCAGAAGAGGGCCCCACTCTACAGCCACCCAGCTCAGGTGTTAAGGCCAGAGGTGGAGCTAGTCTAAGCAGTGACCCCAAGGACGGTCCCACCCCAAAGCCACCCGACTTTTCCACTCATCCACTAGGCATCATGGAGGGGGAAGAGGAACCTAGTGAAGATGCTCCAGCCCCACTCCAGGGCTGAGGTTTCCTTAGTAACGGAGGTGCTATCTGGCCAATCAGAGAGCCAGCACAGTCAGAGATGAAGGCAGATGGTGGGATGCAAGTCTCATCATTCAGGACACACTGCCACCAGCATAGATGTGAACAGACTCAGCAGTTCCCTGCCCACCAGTAGGAGTGCCTGTTGGCAGGCCCAAGCTTCTCACTTGGGATAAGACTGATGGACTCGCTCCATCCCTTAAAGAATGGAATGGAAGGGGCATGTCCAGTGTCGGGTCAACAGCTATGCTTTGCCTAGGCAGGTGTCCTAGTCTCTGCCATTGTACCTTTGAATTGAGAACCTTGGAACCTGTGCTGTACGGGCTTCTTTTATACAAGTTTTGGGATCTCTCAAACCAAGAATCCAAGTCTTTCATCAAAGGGTGGGAGCCAGGACAATCACTGTGTGAACAGGATGCTGGACTAGACAGGCCATGGGTCTGATCCAGCTGGGCTCTTATATTCTCCTGGTCTTAAGAAATAGAGCAACAGAAAGTTGTGTCATTTTTTAAAAGCACCAACTTTTGCTGCAAATGTATGATGGCTAAGACTCATAGGAGAGTTTTATAAGAGTATAAATAAACGAGCAAATTAAGTTACCGTAATTAGGATATGCAGAAGATATTAAAAATAAATTTAAGGTACCTCAGAAGGAGGGGGAAGGAAGTCAAGTTTTGAAATGTTAAAATGATTGTAAAATTAGTGAAATGTATAAACCTGAAAAGCATAAATAATTTTTTTAAGACTCATAGGAGAGGATGGGTGGATTCCTTACTGAGCTATTATATTATATTATATTATATTATATTATATTATATTATATTATATTATATTATATTATATTAATTATATTATATTATATTATATTATATTATATTATATTATATTATATTATATTATATTATATTATATTATTATAATATTCCCAGAGGTCTCAGAGTGGTTCACAGTATAATTCCACCCGCCTCCTTTCCTGCAGATGGTCAGATCTACACTTACGCAAAACGTGGTTGTGCAACCAGACGTGCTTGTTTGAATGAGCCACGTTACTTTGGGATCCCTGGAATGTACATGGAAATTCTGAAAAATCCCCAGTGCACTGCAGCTCCCAAAATACTCACCAAAATTGGCAAGTAGCAAGTCCCTCAGGAAAACACACCTCATGAAGAGACTCTGGCTAAACTAAAGATCTGCCGAGGCATTTCTCAAGCAGCCAAATACCATTCTTACCAGGAAATTTTCATTGATTTGTAAGGTGGAATAATTTGCTATTCTATTATTTTGTTTGTCGGAAATCAAACGGAATAAAATCATGTTAAGGGTGAAGGAGATTTGCTTCTTTAAGTTTTCCTGCATGCTACTGGATCCTTGAATGTCTCATTTTCATTAAATGTCCCATTTTCATCCTGTTTAGTGAGCTGTTCAATCACAGTTTCCCAGTTGAGTCATCATGAGGAAACTGTGGTTTAACAAACCAGGATGTCTTTTCTTAAGATGGTTAAGCAAGAGGAGGATGGGAGAAAGGAGGACTCAGAATCATGGCTACATTTTGCTCCAATAAACCAGTTTCTGGGTTGGGGATTATTACATCTGAAACAGGTTATTTGTCTGCTCAGTTGATGGTGTGTTTGGATGTCATTACAGGTACCATCCAAAGCAGCATTATCTGTTAGAGATGCTCTAAGCAGAATCCCTGATCTGGACCATGTGCATAGTGAACTTTAATCTTTAACATTGCCTGTATTTTATGGCTCTTTTGAAAGAAAGTGATTGCAAATGGCTACCACCATTCAGTGGCATCGAGTTTCATGGGTTAGTAGGTTCCATTGCACACACATACTTACCCACGTAGGTGGTGCTGTGGTCTAAACCACTGAGCTTCTTGTGCTTGCTGACCAGAAGGTTGGGGGTTCGAATCCCTGCAACGGGGCAAGCTCTCGTTGCTCTGTCCTAGCTCCTGCCAACCTAGCAATTTGAAAGTGTACCAGTGCAAGTAAATAAATAGGTACCACTGCGGTGGGAAGGTAAACTTTGCCTTTACCTTTATGCTTACCCATAGCAGCAAAAAGGCCTTTGTTTCCTTAGGTTTTAACTGGTGGCAGGATTTTCTTCTCCCAGGCATTTTTCTGAAATGCCTTGAGAAAGTATACATAGACACAGCTTCAGTCTAGGTACACTGGAACATAAGTCAAGTTAGAAGAAGTTGTGAAATTAGAATAATGCACCAACTTTTTTCCCTTTCAAATTCTCAAGGTCATTTATTGCTCTTGGCCCTCACAATATCCAGCGGCCATAAGTTTCATAGGTTGATCAGAGTGGGTGGAATGTTCTCTGTCACTATTGGTTCTTTATGGCATTCACACCCAGTCCTTAAACCAAAAAGACTCTCAGGGCAGCTTGCCAAAAATTGGTATTAAAATGCTCCCTGCCCTCAAGATGACAATCTAAAAAGACACAACACGTGAGGAAAAAGGGAATGGGAGGGAGGAGGGAGGGAAAAGCAAGCTCAAGCACAAGTTCTTCAAGTTCCAGTTCCCATAAGGCAGTTATATAGGATCTGGCTGTCTTGCCCTTGATAAACATCAGCTGCTTCTGGGGAGCACTCTCTCTTCCACATCCTGGACCAGATCCAAGAGCAGAGTAGGTGACAGTGATTGCTTTCACACAGCAGTTTGCTTCATGTCCCTGATGCTTCCCTGCTAATATCCACATTATATTTGAGCTTTCACATGGTGTGAAACCACTTCCAGGAAACTAATGGAATATAGCAAATTTTTTTAGCACTCATTACCATGACTCAGAAATTCGCAGGAGTCAAGCGATGAAATTCAGGGTGGCAAATAGCTGTTTTCCTGGGGAAACAGAAGCGTGTGTGTGTGTGGAAAGGTATAGGCGTATCAGTATTTGTTGTTTTGTCCCGCTAAACCCACCAGTGTGAAGGAAATTTGGTGTGATGTGCTGGTAGATTGGTGAAAAAGCTGCCATTCCAGAGCATGACAGGTACCACAGTGTGAAAGGAACTGTAAGAAACCGGATAGAAGAGCTAGCCTTGTAACCAGGAAAAAATTAATTAAATATTCCTGACATCTGATGCATCCAATGTCCAGGTTGGTAGGACTATGGCAGTTGAAGCTGCATCTACGGAAATTTACTCCCAATCTCACAGCCACTGAAGTTGCAAGAATAAATATGTTCCACCTGCTATCTCCAACAATCCCAGGTGTGTGTGTGTTGGAAATAACCTTCTGACTTGCATCTCTTACCTTTGGCTTCAGTTTTAGAACCTTGAGGCAAACATTAACTTCCCAGGAGGTGTCGTCATGGCTGCTAAGCTTGCAACAAGGGAAATGCTTCACCTGGTAGTAATTGATGTCCCTGGAGCCGGATGAACACAGGAACTAGAAGTTCCTCAAATGCTCCCTAATGAGCTGAATTGATCTGGACTGAGAACTCTTTCCAACATGTGGCAGGGATTGAGGGGTGTGAGCGGGAGGAGAAACTGGATCCGGTCCACATTTAAAGGCGAACCTACTGACTTTGCACTTTCTGAAACCGCAACGTGAACTGAATCACAGCTTTCCTTCACAATCTGCACCTCTTTGAATTTTGCAATGCGGTTCTCCAGCCAATTTGCATGTTCAAAGATGCATCTAGTGTGTGCATGCAAATGCATTATATTAGTGAGAATAACATACATAAATGCATGGCATTAGGGGGAAACTGCTTTGCAAAGTCTGTGTAGAAGGATAGGTGCCCACTAACATACTGGTGAATTTTTATGAGGACCTTTAAAATCTCTCCCCCACAAACTGATGTCGAAATGCAGAGAACTGAATTGAAGATTGGAAATATGAGAAACTGAAATCGAGAGACACACCCATCTAATAATGTATCCCTCCTACACACACACACACACACACACACACACACTCCACTCATCTGCTTTAACAGAGTCAGACCATTGGTACATCCAGCTCATTTAGAGATGGATGGGTTAATCTTTTTCTACTCTGTGTCAGTTTCAGGTGTGCACATTCATAAGTCTGTTTGGTTCCATTTCTATAATAATAATAACAATTTATTATATATACCCTGCCCATCTGGCTGGGCTTCCCCAGCCACTCTGGGCGGCTTCCAAAAAAATATTAAAAACATTAAAAGCTTCCCTAAACAGGGCTGCCTTCAGATGTCTTCTAAAAGTCTGGTAGTTGTTCTCTTTGACATCTGGTAGGAGGGCGTTCCACAGGGAGGGCACCACTACCGAGAAGGCCCTCTGCCTGGTTCCCTGTAACTTGGCTTCTCGCAGTGAGGGAACCGCCAGTGCTGGACCTCAGTGTCCGGGTAGAACGATGGGGGTGGAGACGCTCCTTCAGATATACTGGACTGAGGCCATTTAGGGCTTTGAAGGTCAGCACCAACACTTTGAATTGTGCTCAGAAACGTACTGGGAGCCAATGTAGGTCTTTCAAGACCGGTGTTATATGGTCTCGGCGGCCGCTCTCAGTCACCAGTCTAGCTGCCGCGTTCTGGATTACTTGTAGTTTCTGGGTCACCTTCAAAGGTAGCCCCATGTAGAGTGCATTGCAGTAGTCCAAGTAGTTTCTACATCTCTCTCTCTCTCTCTCTCTCTCTCTCTCTCTCTCTCTCTCTCTCTCTCACACACACACACACACACACACACACACACGTTGTATCAATGTCTTCATTTCTAAACACTTGACCCTAAAATATGGCACTTTTCTTTTTCTTTTGAGCCAAGCACAATATCACAAAATCAGTAGAAGTGCAATAGCTGAACAACAGTTACATTCCCATCTGCGCATTAAATCAGCAGGTGTGGATCAGGTCTGTTCATTTTGGAACCCACAGAAATCAAATTCCTTGAGCAATCTTAGCTGAAGTATTGTCTACAAGGGGTGGTCATGGCTCTCTTTGGTTTTAGATGTGGGCCTTTCCCAACCCTCCTCGTAGAAGCCCAGGAATAAACCTGGGGTTTTCTGGACGCAGGGCATATGTGACAGCCTCCCTCCACCACCTTAAAACCTGCCTCTTTAAGTTTCTCAAAAGGAGATGTCGTCATGGCTGCTAATCCAAGACAGACGCACAAGTGATTGATGTTTCAGGAACTTGTTCCATCCAGGAACTATTATTGTGATCACACACAAACACATACATGCACTGTGCTCTTTCTGTGGCATTTTCAACCCACAGAGCTGTAAATCATTCTGGATTGAGAGGTGTCTTCAACACACACACACACACACACACACACGCACACACACTTCAGACTTGGTCCTTTGAGTTTCTCAGCACAATGAAGATTTCCTTGGAGATTTCTGTCTGGCTGCTGACAACCTTGCTAGCTACAGGTGAGTTGGCCGTTTTGAAAGCCACGGGCGACCTTCTTATCATACATTTTATTTATTTATTTAATCCTAATTTAGTCCTAGGCCTAATTAATTCTTTCAAGTGGTTACCGTATTTTTCGTCCCATAGGACGCTCCGTCCCATAGGATGCACCTAGTTTTTTTGGGGGGAAATAAAGGAAAAATTGTTTCCCTTTATTTCCCCCCCCCCAACCAGGTCGGGGAAACCAAACCAGGTCGAGGAACAGTGGGATGGTGGTGCTGCGCCTCCCCGCTGTCCCCCGAGCTTGTGGGGCTGGCCGATGTCTGCCCGGCGCGAGGGGCGCTCTGCTTCAGGGCGCTCCTCGCGCAGGGTGGCAGGCTACTATCCGCAGCGTGGGGACCCCTGCGGGAACTCCCGCAGGGCTGCCTAGGTTGTGGATGTGTTCCCGAAGCGCCGGGCACTCTGCTTTCAGCGCGCCTGGTGCTCCGGGAAGCAGGCTGCTATCCGCAGCCTAGACAGCCCTGCGAGAACTCCCACAGGGCTGCCTAGGCTGTGGATGTCTTCCTGAAGCCTGGAGAACGAGAGGGGTCGGTGCGCACCAACCCCTCTCACTCTCCAAGCTTCAGCAAAAGCCTGCATTCGCCCCATAGGACACACCCAGATTTCCCCTTCATTTTTGGAGGGGAAAAAGTGCGTCCTATAGGGCGAAAAATACGGTACATATATTTAATATTACAATATTTATTCAAATAGTCTTTAAATTTCTTCCAGTCTTCTTGGTGTTCCTCTTCTTTCTGGTCGCGGATTCTCCCGATGGCCGCCCCAACATTTTAAGAGACATCGGGACACCCACCACCTTGTCCAGATAGGGGCTGAAACAAGATGGTCATATTTTCTACATTGCAGTGGGGAGTCCTCTATTTGAAATGCTTCCAGAGGGCAGTCCTCTCATTGAAGGTGACCTATATCTGAAGGGCTTGTGTGATCTATGCCTGTTGGTGACCCCTGATCTGGGAAAACTATTAAGGGGCCCCTATCTATGTGAGACACTGATCTCCTTTCTTTCTCTCTCCCTCTCCCCCAGGAATCTGCCTTCAATGTGAACGTTGTGAAAGTGCCACCCGGTCCTGCTCTGGGCCTCTGCAGACCTGCAAAGAGCCTCAGAGTGCCTGCCTCACCCTCACAGTAGAGACCCGAGTGGGTAAGTGGCTCATGTTTTGTGGGCTCAGGTGGAATGTTACCATATTTTTTGCCCCAGGGGACTCCGCCTTTAGCTGTTCCTCTTTTCTTTTTCTTAGTTTAGCTTACCTCACAGGGCACATTGCGAGGTAATCATGAAATTACCCAGTCATTGCCAGCTCTAGGGTTTGCAGGGTCCCCAAAGGCACAAATCAACAAGAGCTCCTGCAGTTTGGACCCCTGGAATAGCTGGTTCTCGCCTTCTTCTCATGCAACCAGGCAAAACGAGGAAAGTGGCCACTTACAAAGGATGCACCAAGCTTGAGTATTGCCCTCCGGGGCCCTTCACCGTCACCACCACGCCAGAGGAACGCATTCGGGGCAACTCAGAGTGCTGCTGCCAGGATCGCTGCAACAAAGGAGCTTTGAGGTGTATGAATTTCATTTCATTGTCTTGCTAGCTCATTTACTTCCCCGCCAACCAGGTTTATCAACCAGATTCCTGTGTGGCAGAATCCTGGAGCCTTGGCTCCAACAACATGTCTTCATTGGGGAATGGGTGTCATCTGGGCATTCAGCACCTGCTATGCATGCAGAAGGTCACAGGTTCAGTCCCCGGCCTCTCCATGTCTGAAATCCCAGGGAGCAGCTGCCAAATGGTGTCAATGGCTCGACTCAGTGTAGGACAGCTTCTGATGTACAATTATATATCAGTTTCTGCTCTCATTCACCACTTCCACCTTTCCTCCAAGGATCTCAACAACCCTACAACAACCCTGTGAGGTAGGTCACACTGAGAGACTGTGTCCGGCCCAAGATTACCTAGTGAGCTGCATAGCTGAGTGGGGATTCAAACCCAGGCCTCCCAGGTCCTAGTCCAGCACACTAACCACTACCCCATCATCAGAGCAGAAGAAGCTGCCTTATACTGAGTCAAACCAATTGGTCCACCTAGCTCGGTATCACCCACATTGCCTGGCAGCAGCATTTCAAGCAAAGGACATTCCCGTGGAAATGCCATTGGGAACTGAACCTAGGATCTTCTTCCTGCAAGGCTGCTGCTCTACTACTAAGCTACAACCCACATGGCTCTGGTGATACATGAAGGAATACTACATAGCGGTGCTGGTTGCATGGATGCTCCCCTCCCTGTTGTTACCACTTCCTTGCGAAGTGGCAATCCAACGGAAAGGACGTGTGGCATCCACATGCAAAGACCAAAAACTGGCAGTGACCCACGTTTGAATCTTGCTCTCCACCCCTGCCAAAGGCTTCTGCAACCTTAGGTTGTATACAGCCAACCTCTGCTCAGGAGATCCTTTGAAATGAAAGGACTTAAGCTGATCGTGCCCATTCATCTCGATGGGTCTGCTCTGAGTAGGATGAGCAATAGGCATAGGAACCCCAGTGTGGCAGCACTACAACCTCTGTCATTCCATTGGTTGTGCTGACTGCCGCTGATAGGCGTTTTAGTAGGGGCAACCTCTAGAGAGCCACGGGCTAACCACCTATGTACTAGACCTTGAGCAATGCCAACAAGTCCTCCCCAAGTTCACTGCCATATTTGTAGACAGTCATCCGTTGGAGAGACTGGATTTCCTGAGATTGGACTATATACCTTGAAAATTCCCTTTCAGGTCTCTGATTCCGTGGTGTTTCAGCACCACTTTTGCAGCGTTCAGCTGCTGCTGCTGAATGCAATGTCTTCCAGATTTCCAGAGTTCTTGCTCTGATGGTGTCAACCTGAAGCCAATCCACACTGAAGGCAGGAAGACTCACTTCCCATTTCCCCCTGCCCTCACTCTCACTTGGCTTTCTTTGATGCTCACCTGGAATGCTTCAGAGACTCTGATTCATTCTAGGGTGAGCAGCCTCTTGCTCGCCCATCCCCAAATCTGCACTGCTAGCTATTCTTGCTAGGCCTGATGAAGCAATGTAGTACGAGCAGCTCCCTTTATCAAAAAAGGGAGTGGACAAGCATTCCAGAAGTGTTAGTAGAATAAGATTTTGAATGTAGCTGCCAGCCTCTTTGATTTCTTCCCAGTGCCTTTGCTAAGTGAACCCAACCAAAGATGGTGCCCTCCACGCAACTTGAGAGGTTCTACCTGCACGATCGGTGACAAGGTTTTCTGCCACGGTCAGGAAGTCTACTGCATCTACCTCTCTGGCTACGCTGCAGCTGGTAGAGTTGCCAACTTTAGATTTTTAAAAATACGATCCTCAGGGGTGATGCATCCCATTTCACCAATTCAGGTGAAACACGAAGGTGCTTTCCTCTCCCTGTCCCAATGCCCCACTCCACTGGAGCCCCCCTACATGGGCTGCACAGCAGCAGCTGAGAAGAAGCGATAACAGCAACAACAATTTATTTATTAACAATTTATTAGCTGAGAAGCAGTGATAACAACAACAACAATTTATTTATTTATACCCCGCCCATCTGGCTGGGTTTCCCCAGCTACTCTGGGCGGCTCCCAATAGAATATTAAAAACACAATAAAACATCAAACATTAAAAACTTCCTTGAAGATGTCTCCTAAAAGTTAGATAGTAGTTTATTTCCTTGACATCTGGTAGGAGGGTGTTCCACAGGGCGAGCACCACTACCGAGAAGACCCTGTGCCTGGTTCCCTGGAACCTCACTTCTTGCAGGGAGGGAACCACCAGAAGGCCCTCGGAGCTGGACTTCAGTGTCCGGGCTGAGCAATGTGGGGGTGGGGGGGGGAGACGCTCCTTCAGGTATACTGGGCTGGTTCCAGCAAGAGCTCACAGAGCTCACAAGATCTTGCTAGAAGCCACTGCTGCTTTTCTGGTCACCCCCGGGGCACCGTCTCTTGGGGTTCTAACACCAGAGGCAGTTGCCTCAGCCTGCCTCATGGGTGGGCTGGCCCTGACCATCCTGGGTGTGGTTTTGAAGGCTGAGCCAGGGCTGCATGGAATCAAGGCTGAACATAGGAAGCTTCCATATATTATTGGTCCAATACCGTCTACACTTGACTGGCAGCAGATCTCCAGGTTTTCAGACAGCACTTGTTCCCCATCTCCACTCTGGAGATGCCTGGCATAGTCACTGTATTACTTCACAAGAGCTCAATAGTAGAGCATCTGTCTTGCATGCAGACAGTTTCAGGTTCAATCCCCGATCTCCAGGTAGGACTGCGAGAGACTCCCTTCCTGAAACTCCAAAGAATGGCTGCTAGTTGGTGTAAAGAATACTGGGATTGACCAGCTATCTGGATAGCTCATTTGGTTAGGTGCTGATAACACCAAGGTTGCAGGTTTGATCCCCGTATGGGACAGCTGCATATTCCTGCATTGCAGGGGGTTGGACTAGATGATCCTCAGGGTCCCTTCCAATTCTATGATTCTGTGACTTGGTATAAGGCAGCTTTCAATGTCCTTATCCATGATCATTGGCTAAACTGGCTGATGGGAGTTGTAACCCAACAACAGCTGGGATTCCAAGGTTGAAGAACACCAATCTACCCTGACTGGAAGCAGCTTCCCAGGGATTATGGCCATATTATTTCCCTGACCTATCTGAGATGCCACTGAGAATTGAACCTGGGACTACCTGCACACAAAGCAGGTGCTCTACCTCTGAGCTACAGCACTTCCCCCAAGAAATCATCAGTCAAGGTGGTTGCCTGGAGGGAGTGGAGAGGACCAAAGGAATGGCTCACAGATCCCGGGCATGTCTTGGTTTGATTGTTTTCTCCCATCCTCTCAGGTAGCAAGAATGAGACCTTTGTCAGACGAGGCTGTGGGACACAACATATCTGCACTGATAAGCTGGGCATTTTTGGAATACCGGGGTTGTTCCTTGAAACGCTGACGAAGGCAGATTGCAACCAGGCTAATGCAATTGACAACTCGGACTTCAGAGAGCTTTCATGGAACTGAAACACACACACACAAGCCTCCCTTTTGGCTCTTTAGCCTGACTAAATTATTACATTGAATGGGTCATAGCCAGGCAACGTGTGGGGCAGGAAGCTTCTTTCAATGCAGACAGAGCGATGGCGAATATTCTGGATTTTCCACCAATACAAAATAAAAATAAAGTTGATGAATGGTTTCTTGTATCTTTTTCTGAACTGAGCAGTCCTCAGCTAGACTAGTCAGACATCCATTATACAAAGGGTAGGGAACTTCAGGCATGGATACTGAATGTGGCCCTCCAGATCTCTGTATCTGAAACTCTTTCCATGCCACACCCCATTTCCCCAGGCTCCACCTCCCACTTGGCATTCCTGGAACACTCTCCAGGCCAAATCCCCTCTTCTCTTTTTTCCTCCCAGAGACTGAGAGCAGCCATGTAGTCACGTAGCATGGTTTGCCGGGGCCTGAGGCAGATATGCTTGGGCCCATGGAAGGTGGGCATGGAGGGTGAATTGAGCTGTCTTTAAAGGTAACCTCCAAACTCCAAGCCTCCAAACCTGTTTTTGAATTTGAATGACTCTGCTCTTCTGTACAACAGGGTCAAGTGAACAGCTTTTTTGTAATAAATGGACATCGAGGGGAAATCGCTAAAGTACCAGGAAAGAACTATGGAAAAAAACAACACTCACTTCCATGGGCTCCTCTGTTTGCCTAGTTCTTGCTTTTTTGCCTTGCATGTGGTAATAAAGGTCCATAACAACATTATTATACTGTTTCTGCTCTCACAGCATCACCCTGGCATCCAGGGAACCTGCATGATTCATTGTTTGCACTTCATTTTATGGCTGGCTCTGGCTAGGACCAGAGATGGCCAGTGAGGATCACCTTAAGCTATACACACGGTCCCGTCAGAAATGTAATCTGCACCCTACCCATAAATTGTCACTGAAGGGAAACTTATTCTTTTCTGCTGTATGAAGCTCTCAGTCCCAGCCTGAGCACGGATGAGCACCATGCACACCTGCTTTGCCTTTTCCATCTTCTCTGCTCTGGTGACAGCAGGTAAACACTATGCAAAATCTGTTTTGCAGCTGTGAAAGATTTGAAACAGAAGCAGATTTGCGAGGTGGCGTGGGAAGATAAGAGCTTTGGAAGTGAGGTGGGGAGGTGGCGAAAGGAGCAAGAAAGTGTTTCTGTACAGAGGTGCAACTTGAATAAAATATTGGGAGAGGCTTGGATGAGCCCTGTCCCACATCACAAAATATGGCATGCACACACCATTTTAATGGCAATGCCCATCAACTTTTTTGGGGTGTGTGTGTGTGGACCCCTCAAATATTTTATTGGAGAAAGCTGGTTTGTAGCAATTCAGACCTTTGGTTTATCTGCGTCACAAAATTTTGAGACGTGCAACCTTGAGAGTGCTAGGTTTTGCTTTGTGCATTCGTCTGGGTAGAGCAAATGAGGTAGGTCAAATATACAAACCCAAACAAATCTCGCACATATCCCCAGCCCAGACATTGTGACCGCCTTAGTGAAAACTAGGCCTCAGATATAGGGGAAGGGGTGGAAGGCTCTGGTGCTTTTAACAATGGCAGAGAAAGAGGGGAATTTGGCAGTTTTCATGCCTGCCGCTTGAATGATGCCCTTCTCAAAATTTTCACCTGCTCTGCTACCAAAGGCCCAGGTGGCATTCCTTGCAATTGTCCTGGAAAAAACCAAGGCATCCCATTTCTCCCTGTAAGAGCACTGCGGCCATTTTGGGCACAATTTTGGGTTGAAGGAGCTTTGGGTATTGTCCATTTGTCACCAATTTTTAAAAAGGCCCTGCTTCTTTGACTTGAGGATAGGGATGGGCAGACCTGTCAATTTCAGCTTCTCATTTTTCCTGTTTTAAGCTCGGTTCTCCACATTCCTACAACAGTTTGCAAATTCTTTTCCTGAATCCCCACGGAAATTTGCCGGCATTTTGCTGAGAACCCCTCCCATTGTATGTACCAGTATGTTTATATGCACTTTCCCCTAACACACACATTTTTGCAAAGTCATTTCCCCCCTTTACGAAGCGTTTTTGTATATTTTTTTCCACTGTTGTGTGTATTCTTATGTGCACTTTATCCCAGTATATGCATTTCTGTACACATCATGTGGCTAGAAATCTGTGCAGCAGTGCAAATTTCAAAGGATGGCTTCGGTTCCCAAATTGCTTTGGAAAATGTGGGGTCTACGTCTCTACTTCAGTAGCCACCTCTGAAGCTTTCCTCAGGGATTTTGTCTCCCTGTCAGGAAAAGAAAAAGGCTTTAATTTCCTCTTTTAAAATTAGGTGCTTATTCTAACAGGTGTACAGCATCTAGAAGAAACAAGGACACATAAAGGAGATAACGAACGGCACGGGCATCACAGTAAGTACACAAAGAGGATATGAATAATTGCAAGCTTCTGAAAGGCAGGCAAAGGCAAGGATCATGGACATGGCAAGAGCAATGAGTAAACAATAATGTATATTGAGATAAGAAAAGGGGGAAGCGCAGGAAGCACCTAATAAAATGGGCAACCAAGAGAGAATAAGGATTGGAGGTGAAAGAGTCCAGATGAAACTATACTTTGCAGTTAAACGCTTAATTCTCAAGACATCGGGGCCAGATTAAAACCTTGAGAGGCCCTGAAAGATTTTGGTGCCCCCAAATATATCTAATTCAAAATATGATCAATAATAAGCAAAAAAAAATAATATTTGAAATGAAACAAAACCTTCAGTAAGGTGGAAAATAATGTTTATTTTTGCATACTTCTATTTTATTTATATTTGAAAAAATAATTCTCCTGCTTTTTCTAATTTCAAAGCCTTTGACCAGATCCTCAAAACTAATCTTACGTTGACATGTCCGCTTCTGTACTTAGCAGAGAAAAGGCATCCAGCCTACCTTGTTGCATAGTTGTTCTGTTGGGATTTTTAATATAATTCAACCGAGAAAATGAACTCTTAGCTGAGAAATTTGTGACCGTTAATGCTAAAAATCCAGCAGTGGAAAATTTCTGTGGTGCTCCCTTCCCTTGATGCCCAAAGCACGTGCTTATTTTACTTAATGGTTCGTCAAAGCCCTGCGAGACATCAAGGCTCCCATAAGAGAAACAGGCTTCCTCTTGGATAAGGTAGCAACTTGAGGCACTTCAGGTAGGACGGCAGGGTGTGTTCAGCAGCTGAAAAGCAATATGTGACTGTGAATGTGGTTCTATGAAGTTAGCTCCAACTGCATTTGCTCCTTATTTGTGTCTCCAGCAGGTCTGATGTCTTGTGAAGTCTGCATTGCAGGTGGGGAGATCTGCCATGGGAAGATGCAACCTTGCTTTCTGGGGGAAGACACTTGTGCGAGCATTTTAGGGGAGACCACCCTGGGTAGGCAAAGGAGACGAGGCTCACAGTTGCTGATCGATTTCTCTTATATAGCCTATCTGTTTTTATTGTTAGTCAATAAACACTATGTCAACCTGTATATAAACCGTTATTTACAAGAAAGAAAGAAAGAAAGAAAGAAAGAAAGAAAGAAAGACGCCTTTCAAGACTTACCTTTCCATAATTTTCATTCCAGCAATTGATGAAGCAAGCCTGTCTTTCTACCAACTCATCGAGCTGAAAAGTCGCCTTTCTCCTATCAGCTAAATCAGTTGGTCTGCCATTTCTAAATATTTCTGCAACTGCTCCCTTAAAGGTGGGGCTTATGGATTTACCCCCGTTTTTCACACCGTACTGTTTTTGCAGCAGTCGTCATCATCATTAAAGATTTCAGATAGATAGGGATGCTTTCTTCAATTGCATAAAAAAAGACCAGCACTGGGAGTTTAGTATCAATGTATAACTGGTTGTTTATGTTATTGTTCTGACTGCCTCCAAAACTCATAACCCTGTGCTCCAAACTAGCAGGGTTGGTGAGAGTGGACAGGATATATATTTATTATAGCCCTGTCCTCCTGGCCTGGACACTCTCTGACCCATTCCTAATTTTGGTTTTTAGGAGGAGAGGACAGGGAGGGGTTGCTCTCCAAGACAGTCCAAAACTGTGTAAGCTGTCAGGCATAAGGTGGGAGAGTCTCTTCTTTTGCTTTAAGGGTAGAAAGGCCAGGAAAGCCCACCTGTCCTCAGATTTTAAACAGCATTATTAGAACAGGTTTGTAAGCCACCTTTGGCTATGTGAACTTTCTGTTGCTGAAAAGCAGCGTAAAAATTTGCTAAATAAATTAACATACCTCAACATAAATTAACATAAATTAACTCCTTAATTTACATTCAGTCTTTTTGACCCTAAAACAAGTAATCCTGAATTAATTAACCGCAGCTCATACTGCCAAGAAGAATCCAGACTGTTACTGCACTCAACCATACAAATCTATCTTCTGATATTTGTCCAGCAGGTGTCACTGCACTTAGCATTACAGAGGTACCTCTGGTTGCGAATGGGATCCGTTCCGGAGGCCCGTTTGCAACGTGAAAAGCCCACAACCTGAAGTGCTGTATCTGCACAGGTGCACTGCGTGATTTAGCGCTTCTGCGCATGCGTGAGCGGCGAAACCCAGAAGTAACCCTTTCCGGTACTTCTGGGACGTAACCTGAAAAAAGTAACATGAAGCAAACGTAACATGAGGTATGCCTGTAATACCGTCTGATTTTTATTTTGATAATAAAACCATTAGGATTCAACAGATTTCTAGGCATATATGGAAATAATGTTTCTAATGCAATTTGCCCCCTCTTTTTCCCATCAGATGACAAGGAAATAAAAAACTACCTGACTTTTAGAAAGCATCTGAAGGCAGCCCATTTTAGGGAAGTTTTTAACATTTGATGTTTTATCGTCTTTTTAATATTATGTTGGGAGCCACCCAGAGCGGCTGGGGAAACCCAGACAGATGGGCGGGGTATAAGCAATAAATAATAATAATAATAATAATAATAATAATAATAATAATAATAATTATACTCCACCCATCTTCCTGGGTTTCCCCAGCTACCCTGGGCAGCTTCCAGCATATATGAAAACTTAATAAAATGTCAAACATTAAAAATCAACATGTACACTTACACATGCGCAGAGACAGTTCGGTGTAATGTGTGAACGGACCTCTGGAGACCTCATAGTTAATTCTGATTCACCTTCTGCCCAGCCCTGCACTGACCTATCAGCGTATCCTTCTCTTTTCAAACTCTTTCTTTCTTCGCCTAGGCGTTGTGGCATTTACAGGTTCCTTGAAGTCCTGCACTGGGCACAGAGCTTGCAAAGCTGGCATCCGGACCATGACCGTTGGGCCTGGGATCATGCTGCGAAGAAGCGCCGTGTGCTGTAAGAGAGAGAGCTGCCAGAAGCAACTGGCTAAATGTACGTATCTCCTGTACTTGCCTGGCTTTGAAGATGCACCTCCAGGCCTGAAGGGGGCGCTGTACTAAATGACAAGGACTCCATAGAATTCTTTTGCTTATTTTAAAGCAGGGGGCTGACAACCTTTTTGAAGCCCCCAGGCATATTTGCAAAATGGATAAACGACCGTGGGTACCATAGTCATGCTGCAACTCTTCCTTCACCACCACCACCATCATTTTATTATTATTTATTAAATTTGTATACAGTCATACCTTGGATGCCAAACACCTTGGCTCCTGAACAAATCGGCTCCCGAACGAGCGAAACCTGGAAGTGTGGAAGTGAGCGTTCTGGTTTTCGAATGATTTTTGGAAGCCAAACGTCTGACAGGCTTCTGCGGCTTCCAATTGGCTGCAGGAGCTTCCTGCAGCCAATCAGAAGCTGCGGTTTGGTTTCCAAAAGTTTTGGAAGTCGAACGGACTTCTAGAATGGATTCTGTTCAACTTCCAAGGGACGACTGTATTGCCCTTCAATTGAAGACCCCAGGGTGGTTCACAACAGAAAACTAGAAACTAAGAATACAAAATAAAACAAAAACAGACCAAATTCCCCCTCCTGCAGAGGACTAATTGTACACCAAAGAAGTGGGTGTTAAACGGGTCCAGTGTAAATTAAGCCAGCAGAAAGCACACAAAATACAAATTTGATTCAGATGCTATGGTTGGCTGAGATGACCTAAGCCTGGCAGTGGGGAAAACAAACCTGTAAAATAGGGTTTGAGTTACTGCACCCTTTTTTCTGCTTAATTTATGCCATGTTGCCAGGTCACATGACCAAGCTGATTGGGCTTAGGATCCAGCTTAACTCTCCCCTCTTTGGTCCAGCCTTCACCCAGCTCAGCTCACCCAACTGGCTCTGGTTGAGCCAGGATGGGAGAGAAATGCTGTCATATCTCTGGCTGAGGTGAAGATGAGGGAGCTAAGCTAGCGCCGCCTGGCTGTGCCAGGAAACTGCCAGCTCAGGCAGAGATCTGCTGGATCCTAGCCCTGCTCATCCCAGTGGATCTTGCTACAGATGTGTTTCTACCTGCTGAAGCCTGGGAGGAAAGGCATTGAATAGTGTGGGCTTTGGGTGGTTCATTGATCCATCCTTTCTTGGGTTCGTTCTGTTGCATTCTGACTCCTGTGATTGTATTCCCTCTCCTTCCTCCCAGTACCCCCAGTCAATACTACAAGGAACGGCTTCACCTGCCCAGCTTGCTATGCGAAGGATTCGCATTCGTGTGAAGCTGAAGGGTCCATGGATTGTACTGGAACAGAGGACCATTGCGTTCACATTACAGGCATTCTGGAATCAGCAGAAGGTAAGTCAGCAGGGAACAAAACTGAGGAAGAGAGCTGAATTCAGCTGACATGAATCAGTTAGCAGACACCACAGGATCATTGAGTCTAATCCGCCCCGCCCCCCCGGGAAGGCAGGAATCTTTTGCCCAATGTGGGGCTTGAACCCACAACCCTGAAATTAAGAATCTAGTACACAGCTCCATTTGCACTATATGTTTAAGGCTGTATCATGCCGCTTTAAACAGTCATGGCTCCCCCCAAAGAATCCTGGGAGCTGTAGTTTGTTAAGGTTGCCAAGCGTTGCTAGGAGACCCCTATTTTCCTCATAGAGCTACAGTTCTCATAGTGGTTTAATAGTCGACTTCTCTTTTGTGGGAATTTTGCAAATTGTAGTTCTGTGCTTTTGGGAAGCTGCAACTCTTTAAGGTGGTGTGATACTGCTTTAAATGCTTATTTTTTATTGCATTTATTGTTGTTGTTGTTTAGTCGTTTAGTTGTGTCCGACTCTTCGTGACCCCATGGACCAGAGCACGCCAGGAACTCCTGTCCTCCACTGCCTCCCACAGTTTTGTCAAACTCATGTTGGTAGCTTCGAGAACTTCGTCCAACCATCTCGTCCTCTGTCGTCCCCTTCTCCTTGTGCCCTCCATCTTTCCCAACATCAGGGTCTTTTCCAAGGAGTCTTCTCTTCTCATGAGGTGGCCAAAGTACTGGAGCCTCAGCTTCACGATCTGTCCTTCCAGTGAGCACTCAGAGCTGATTTCCTTCAGAATGAAAGGTTTGATCTTCTTGCAGTCCATGGGACTCTCAAGAGTCTCCTCCAGCACCGTAATTCAAAAGCATCAATTCTTCGGTGATCAGCCTTCTTTATGATCCATCTCTCACTTCCATACATCACTACTGGGAAAACCATAGCTTTAACTATACAGACCTTTGTTGGCAAGGTGATGTCTCTGCTTTTTAGGATGCTAAAAAGCATTTATACCCCCGCCTTTGTTTCAAGGAGCTCCATTCAGAGTTTCCCTCCTCCCCATTTCCTCCTCACAACAACCTTGTGAGGCAGGTTAGACTGAGAGGCAGATGACTAGCCGAAGGTCACCCAGTGAGCTTCACGGCTGAGAGGGTATTTGTACCACAATCTCCTAGCTCCTAGTCCCACACTTTAAGAACTACAGTACACCAAACTGGCCAGAGCGACCCAGCTGGGATGGTGATGGGTTTCTTTTCCACATGAGGATGAATCAAGAGAGGTGCCATCAGTGAGTTTGTGGTACAGAGACCAACATAAACTCTAAGAAGCTAATGCAATTTAAACGGGGGTAAATCCCGCTGCCGTAACTTACTCCTTTTCCCAAAAACTCTGTTCAGCAGCAGGGCTAAAGCAGTATCATACCACTATAAACAGTACTCTTTTTTGATAATAATTTTTATAAGTTTTCAATTACAATAACAGCCTCATTATAACAATGCCAAATTATAATACAATTAGTAATACCAATCATTCAGATGACAAATTGTACAATTTGGGTGCTCCACCCTACCCCACATGCTAGAATTGATGGTTGGATGATTTACTTTATTTCTGCGTTCCAAAATCTTATAAATTTCAGTTACACTCCAGTCAAAATAACAATCCCTTATACTGCAACTGCAGTTTTAATGACTTCCATTCGTATTGACACATTCAATGATTTATAAAGCTACAGGTGAAGCATTCAAAGTCTCTCCTTGTTCTTCCTGTGTGTGGCAGTTATTCTGTCCGTAATGTTTCTTCCTGTCCTTGTAATATATTACGTCTATCTTTTGGCACTATAAACATTCCTGGCTTC
Source organism: Podarcis raffonei (assembly GCF_027172205.1). NCBI lineage: Eukaryota > Metazoa > Chordata > Lepidosauria > Squamata > Lacertidae > Podarcis > Podarcis raffonei. Next base: position 15,277,350 of record NC_070609.1, read on the forward strand.
TTCCAAAGAATCTTGGAAACTGTAGTTTGTGAAGGGTGCTGAGGGTTCTTAGCAAACTCCTTATTCCCTCTACTTCCCAGATACAGTTCCCAGAGTTTCCTGAAAAGAGGGATGGATTGTTAAACTATTCTGGGAATTGTAGGGGGACACGAGTCTCCTTTCAGCACCCTTAACAAATGACAGTTCCCAGGATTCTTGGGAGGAATCTGTGGATGCTTAAAGCGACTCGATACTGCTTAAAATGGATAGCCCAGATGGGGCCTAGAAGTCCAGGGAGTTCAAGAGAACCAGAAAGAGCCCAAAGAAAATTCATTGGCTTTACAGCAGAGTAGATCAGATTTAATTCTACCGAAGGTTTCGGCTTACACCAAGGCAATGACACTGACCGGAGCTTAACAGAGCTCAGAGCAGAACGCCGTGTCCAGAGATTAAAAAAAACAAAAGCAAAAGAAGGATCCATGAGACATGACCCTGCCTCTCTCTTTTTGCTTTGCAGTTGCTGCGAATGAAAGGTTTGCAGCCAGAGGTTGTGCTGTGCCCAGCGTCTGCGAGCATAGCAAGGGGATGGCTGTTTTTGCTGGTGTTTACACTTACACACTGTCCACAGTCAGGGAATGCTACGCAGCCCCTTCTGCGAAGAATGCTGCCTGTCTTCACCACCAACACTCCTGGCTGGGGACCCTTTTCCTCTGCACACTGCTGCTTCCAGTGTCCTCCGTCTGCATTCCGCCCAGTCTCTCATCCTGGCTGATAAAGTGCTTCACTTGATCTCTCTCCTCTGCAATGACAAGTCTGCCATAGCATACATAACATAATAGGGCTGTACACAACATGCACACAAACATGCAGACCCTCCAAGTGTCCCTGTTTTCCAGGGACAGTTCTGCATTTACAGAAGCTATCCTGTTTTTCAATATCCCGCTTTTCCTTAGGACTGTTTTCATCGGATAAATGTTGGAGAGTATGGAGTAACCTGTTGACTTTGCCTATGCTCCTCTTCAGTAACAACCTGAGGGTTTCAAGGTGTCAAACATAAAGTCATATTTACTACAAATATTTAAAGTATAAGTTCATTCAAGCGTTATGTTTCAGCAGAGGCAAACACGGCTATTTCCTGCATAAAATACACATTTATGAAGTATCTCGGGTTACAAACGCTTCGGGTTACAAACTCTGCTAGCCAGGAAGTAGTTGCTCTGGGTTGCGAAATTTGCCCCAGGATGAGAACGGAAATTGCATGCCGGTGGCACGGCAGCAGCAAGAGGCCACATTAGTGAAAGCATGCCTCAGGTTAAGAATGGTTTCGGGTTAAGAACGGACCTCCGGAATGAATTAAGTTCGTAACCTGAGGTACCATTGTATTACAAAAATGACTTTAATAAGTCACATTAGAGTGCTTGTAAAATATTTAATATGCCTGCAATCCAGGGCATGAACGAAATGTCAACTATTCTTTACGAATGCTTTTTTTCAGCCAGAGCCCACCTCTCAGTGTCTATTGTTATTCTCAGAGAACAAGGGAGAAGTTCATGGTGAGCTCCAGCACCTCTTTTTCTAGAGAAATAGCACAGCCTTTAGCCAGTGGTACCCAAACTTTTTTCAAAGAGGGCCAGAATTGATGAAGTGAAGGGCCATGAGGGCCGACCAATGGGCCAACCAAAGTTGTTAACCTTTTTTAAGGGTTGAAGTTGTTGAGGGTTTTTTTAGGATTTTACCCCAGGAAATAAACTGCCACAGGGGCTGGATTAAACCGACCGGCGGGCCGGATTATGCCCCCAAAATGAACTTTGGACATGCCTAGTTTAGACTGAATAATGAAATCATGTAAGCAAGGCTGCAGTCCTAGCCCCACTTTCCTGGGGGTCAGCTCAATTCAATTCCATGGGATTTAATTCTGAGTAGATGTGATTAGGATGGCAGACGCTAATGGCTTTGTGATGGGCCATTAGTCATTTCACTTTGTATTTTAGGTGCCAGAAGAATCTGTGTTGTTTTCTCTGCAAAAGACTTAAAAGGGCTGCCACTCTGGAAATTAATTATGTTTGAAAGGGAACAGTCTAAGAAGGCAATAGATTTGTAACAGTACCTGTTGATGACTGAGATATGAAGGTCTATTGTGTACCTGCAATATTTGCAAAATAAAAAAAGGTGGAGAAGAAGGTATATTTCTGTGTCAGTGAATGGAAGAAACTCTTGTGCAAAACAGACCAATTGCAGGAGAATGAAAAAAACACAGGATGAAAATGAATGGCAGAAGGATTAAGACATGTTCACACATCAGTTAAATTTGTGGAATTCTGATATGATTGTTTATTTGTGTTGGAAAATTAATAAAAATTATTTTTTAAAAAAGACATGTTCACACATCACTACCCTAAGGCGCCATGGAATGCACACAGCTTGCTAGTTTCTCAGTTTCTGAGGTCTACTTTGGTTTGTGGAAAAATTTTATCTGACGTTGATTTCACACACACACACTCACACACACACACACACACCACTTCCCCTTCTCTGGGCCAAATAGATTTTTAACGATAACAAACAACGTACATAATCTCATTCTCCCCCCGCCCCATTGCTGGGAGGGTGTGTGGGTTGGATGAGAGTGAAGAAGCAGCTGTATTACAGTAAATGAAGATGTAAACACTGGAGGAGTTCATCCCCAGTAACGTGGGGCTCATGTTTCGTAGATGGGAGTGTTACAGCAGCGTGCCTGTTTTTCATCTGTCAGCCACTGGACTTTATGTAACTGTACAACCAGAGTTACTTTTGGGAACAGGCTGTTTAAATTTAGAAGGCGTCTCTCCTTGATTTCCCATCTGAGGCCCTGCATTCCTTCCTGGCTCACCCAGATACCACCTAAACGCAACTTCTCCCCTCCAGAACTCTGGATAAAATAATACTCCATCTCCCTTTAAAGATATCTGAGAAAGGGAGGGGTAGAGGCAGTTGTTGCTTGGGCAAATAATGCATAGCTTCCTTCCCACTTAGTGCCATGGGTCTTCTGGAACATAGGCCAGAAACACAAGATTTTATAACAAAATAAATTGGCATGTAGTGCAGCGACCTCCCCAAGCAAAACTCTTTCAGTACTGGTTGCAGCATCTACTTCCATGACTTCTCACCCTTAACTCCAGCCAGCAGCAAAGTGGGAGACTTTCAAATTCGTTCTCAAACTGCAGAGCAAAATGGGAGCAGGGGAACAGGATGAATCAGCAGCTTGACATTGGGCCAAGGATCCAAAGTTGTGTGTGGCAAGAAGATTAGCTTCTATCGGCAACCAGCATTTTTCTGTCTCCATTGCAACTTGGATGCACTTTCTGTTCGTTTCTGTTATGAGATTATAAGATCCAAGACATAAAACAAATGTTCATAAATGCACCAGGCAAACACATACACAAATATAAACCACATGTCTGAAACAGTACAGCAAAACAGTCCTAAAGCCATTTTGACTCTTTCAGTGACCTCAGATGTTCCTCTGCAGTGTGGTGTAGTGGTTAAGAGCAGTAGACTCGTAATCTGGTGAACCGGGTTCACTTCCTCACTCCTCCACATGCAGCTGCTGGGTGACCTTGGGCTAGTCACATTTCGCTGAAGTATCTCAGCCTCACTCACCTCACAGAGTGTTTGTTGTGGGGGAGGAAGGGAATGGAGATAGTTGGCCGCTTTGAGACTCCTTAGCGTAGTGATAAAGTGGGATATCAAATCCAAACTCCTCCTCCCTTTCTTCTTCTTCTTCTTCTTCTTCTTCTTCTTCTTCTTCTTCTTCTTCAGTTTGGATGGAAATGGGAAAAGCCTCCCCATTGTCCCTGTGCTCACAAATCCTGCCTTAAGGGCATATTTGGGTATGAATAGGGTGAGCCTGTGACCTGGACTCAGAAATTAAGTTTTTATCATCACAAAAGAATGGCTAGGCTGTCCAGGTAAACCCACTAACAGGTTTCCTTCCAGAAAGGATTCTGCTGTAGACCACCCCTTCTGTGATGTATGTATGATGTATTGAGGGGGGGGGGTTGAGCTACAGGGTGGCAATTTCAAAAGTCTATGTAAGGGCTTGCACACCATTGTGCTGGGTTCCTCCTCCCTCCTGCTTGGGGGGGGGGCGAGCACCCTGTTGCAACAGTTTAATAAAGATCCTGCTTACTAGTTGTTTTGCTTCTTGGTGTTCTCTGGTTGGCCTCTGCTATTTTCTCCTACTGATAGAGAACCTACATAAGGACTCTATACGGGCTCTTGGGTGCCCCATAAGGGAAAAGGAGCAGATCTGTCTTATAACAGTTTCTATATTTTTGGGTATAAAAGGTAAAGGTAAAGGTACCCCTGCCCATACGGGCCAGTCTTGACAGACTCTAGGGTTGTGCGCCCATCTCACTCAAGAGGCCAGGGGCCAGCGCTGTCCGGAGACACTTCCGGGTCACGTGGCCAGCGTGACATCGCTGCTCTGGCGAGCCAGAGCCGCACACGGAAACGCCGTTTACCTTCCTGCTAGTAAGCGGTCCCTATTTATCTACTTGCACCCGGGGGTGCTTTCGAACTGCTAGGTTGGCAGGCGCTGGGACCAAGCAACGGGAGCGCACCCCGCCACGGGGATTCGAACCGCCGACCTTTCGATCAGCAAGCCCTAGGCGCTGAGGCTTTTACCCACAGCGCCACCCGTGTCCCATATTTTTGGGTATACTAGCATACTAAAATGAGGAAGGTACAGGTTACCAGCCACTTCAACAGATGTTTCCCTCTCCAAATTAGTCCCATTTGCCAGGGCTGGATTAAAGAGGCTGCAGAACATTTGCATGGGTGATCTGTGTCATTTGAAGAGATGAAGCTCTGAGGTAGCCTGGTGACTTTGATAACTGGTATGCACAAAGTATAAAACATAATCTGTTATTCTCATGAGTTTGGTTCTACTACCCCAAGATTAGACAAATCAGACATGCTGTAAGGCAGGCTTCCTCAACCTCGGCCCTCCAGATGTTTTGAGACTACAATCAATTCCCATCATCCCTGACCACTGGTCCTGCTAGCTAGGGATCATGGGAGTTGTAGGCCAAAAACATCTGGAGGGCCGAGGTTGAGGAAGCCTGCTGTAAGGCATCAATGTTATATCTCCAGATAGGACAAGTAGGATTGCATTCGGCTTGTACTTGTTTGGCCTTAACTTTGCGGAGAAATGCTTGGAACCATTCCTTTGTTAAACTTTTTTTTCCTGGCCCTGGCTGTGGCATAGAATATGGGAGGGGCACAGGGATGGTTGCCCCAGGAGCAAAATGGGTAGGGGTGCAAAATTTCACCAACCACTGCAGCCTCAATACAGATGTGTGTGCTTCCGTTGCTGGGCTCTGTTGAAAATGACTTTTCCATGTGAACCAGGAATTGACATCTTCAGACAACAGAAGAACTCTTTTTCTCTCCTCTCTGCAGCTGCTGGGTGATGCAGAGACCATTAGGCAGTTGAATGTCCATGTGTACTCTGTCCATTTCCTTTCCTCCCACTCCCTCTCTGTGTGGCCCTGGCTGCTGGCAACCCACGCTATGCCACTGCTGTCTGCCCCCCTCCCATGGGGCTTAGAGGGAGAGCCTGGAGATGGTCTTTCTGGCAGGGAATGAGGGCCAAGTGTCCCAACACTGGGTGGTGGATCCTTATTTAGGGCCCTAGGTATTCCAACATGTTCCCTGTTTCTCCATGGAGAAATGGGGAGAAATGTGTGCTGGTTCTCCTTGTTGTTGAACAGTGTTACAAGGCCGCATCCTTCATGTTCTCCATCTCAAGCTTTTTTATGCTCCCCAGGTTACCACACCCTTTGTTCCCCCGAGGCACTGTGGCTGAGCTTGTCTCCCATCAAGCAGACTAAGCTGGTGCCCCACCCTGCTCCTTCCTCTCCCTCTCTTATCCATGGCATGGAGAGAGTGGGCGGTGAATAGCGGAGAATGTCCTGTGTGAGTGTCTGGAGGTGGTTGGGGGATGGATGGTGGCTAACAGATTGAGGCAGAATCCCGACAAGACAGAAGTACTGTTTTGGGGAGACAGGAGGTAGGTAGGTGAGGGGGACTCCCTGGTCCTGAATGGGGTAACTGTGCCCCTGAAGGACTAGGTGCACAGCCTGGGAGTCATTTCTGCACCAATTCAGAATTTAGCAGTGTCAAAATACAGGCCAAACTAGTTTTTTCTCTTTCTCCCCCTTTCCAGGAAACTGCCTGGCAGAGGAGCCCAATAAAAGAGAGTTTTGTTTCTGGATTGCAGTGGGAGAAATGTAAGATGAAGAAAGAAAAAAAAGTTGAGTTCTGCAAGTAGTTTGCAAGTTGGAGAAAGGGGTGTCAGAGCAACGTGAGCAGGCACCTTGAACCCAACATTACAGCCTGGGACTCATTTTGGACTCACAGTTGTCCATGGAGGTGCAGGTGAATTCTGTGTCCAGGGCAGCTGTCTCCCAGCTCCATCTGGTACACAGGCTGAGACCCTACCTGCCCACGCATTGTCTCACCAGAGTGGTGCATGCTGTAGTTCTCTCCCGCTTGGACTACTGCAATGCGCTCTATGTGGGGCTACCTTTGAAGGTGACCCGGAAACTGCAATTAATCCACAATGCGGGAGCTAGACTGGTGACTGGGAGTGGCCACTGAGACCATATAACACCAGTCCTGAAAGACCTACATTGGCTCCCAGTTCGTTTCCAAGTACAATTCAAAGTGTTGGTGCTGGCCTTTAAAGCCCTAAATGGCCTCGGCCCAGTATACCTGAAGGAATGTCTCCACCCCCATCATTCAGCCCAGACACTGAGGTCCAGCTCTGAGGGCCTTCTGGTTGGTTGGTTGGTTGGTTGGTTGGTTGGTTGGTTATTTATTTATTTACTTACTTACTTACTTTCTCCCTCTCTTGTAATTTGAGTATAACTTGAATTTGAGGACATGCAATAAACGGAATGGTGGAAGATTCAGCTCAAATACAATGGTACCTTGTTTCCCAAACTTAATCTGTTCCGGAAATCTGTTCCAAAACCAAAGCATTCTAAAACCAAGGCATGCTTTCCCATAGAAAGTAATGCAAAATGGATTAATCAGTTCCAGACTTTTAAAAACAACCCCTAACACAGCAATTTAACATGAATTTTCCTATCTAAGAAGACTATTGATCCATAAAATGAAAGCAATAATCAATGTACTGTACTATAAAATAAATAAGACAGTATTGTAGATGATAAAAATTAAAATTAATATTTTTTCTTACCTGCACTGATGATAGTCATTATTTGGATGAGGGACTTTTATCCATTTCTGCAGTCACACAATCAATCAATCAATCAATCAATCTGTAGCTGAACAGGGTTCCACACAGTCACAAAAACAAGTGACAAAAATGAAGTCACAAGTCACAGTCCCATAAAAGTTGGCTGTGCCTAGAATAGTAACTGTTGCTGTTGCATATTTCCTAGTGGTGAGCAGAGCTTTCTTGGCTGTTTTCAGCCCTTCATGCTTTTAACATTGTTTTCTATAGTTGATGACTATCAAACCAAACTGAGAGGGATGCATGGTTATACATGAGACCTCCCATCTGCAAAGTTGATCTACTACCCACTTGGCCTGTATCCCATTGGGGAGGTGCTTTGGTGTCTCCTCCTTGTTTTCCGGGAAGCTTGACTGATCTCTTCTACAGAACAGTTCCCCACCTCCCAACTACACATCCACAGATTACGCAGTTGCATCAAGGAGGCAGAAGTGTGGGTTGGATTGGTTTTGTGTGTGTGTGTGTTCAAGGCTTGTGAACAGCTCTCAGTTGAAATCTAGAATGAAGCAGACTCCTCTTTTCATCAGCCTCCTTGCTGCCTTCATAGCCCTGGGTGAGTATGGAAACTTTTTTGGGGGTGGGGTAGGGGGGGAGGCTTTGCAGCACCAGAAAAAAATGCTGCATGTTTCATCTCACAGATAGTCAGTCCTCTGTGCAAAACAATCATCATTACTCCCTAGGTTGGAACAAAGAGGGTGCAGAACTTTTGCAGGAGTCCAGTCATTAGCATCTGCAACAATACATTGAAATGGGAAACAATGGGTGCTAAGGGAATAATAATAATAATAATAATAATAATAATAATAATAATAATAATTTATTTATACCCTGCCCATCTGGCTGGGTTTCCCCAGCTGCCTCTGGGCAGCTTCCAACAAAAGATTAAAAATATAGTAAAGAATCAAACATTAAAAACTTCCCTAAACAGAGCTGCCTTCAGATGTCTTCTAAAAGTCAGATTGTTGTTTATTTCCTTGGCATTGGATGGGAGGGCGCTCCCCAAGTGCCTCCGTCTTCGGTGATATAATATGCATGCTCATTTCCTAGAGTAAAGGCTTGGCTGGGGGAGAAAAGAGCCAAGCCTGGAACTAAAGAGACAAGCGAAGACAAGCATCCTGTTGTGACAACCTGCCACAGCTTTGCTGATTCGGTGAGATACAATTTCCTGATAAGGCATAAAAATAAAAAAGAGAGAGAGGGAGGCATTAGGAGAGCACATACTTTCCATGTGTTGTAACATCTGAGCATTCCAAGGGTTGGGAGTCTGTGCTTTTTTATCACCCGTCTGGCAGTCAGAGAGATGGAAGAGGTGAGAGTTTAATGCCTCTCAAACATACCCTGTGGTAATGTAGTTTTTCCAAGGGCTGTTGACACTACAGTCAACCAGGAGGAAACAAAATTCCAAAGAGATTGGAGTAAATTTATGGATTATATAAATAATAACTGTAGAGATTTGAAAACTCTAGCAGGAATGAAATAAATCTTACGACGGGGACTGGATATAATAAGAAACTGCGGAAAGGAGACTGAAGTAAGAAAGCCTGTTGAAGGGAGGGAGGGAAGTCAATGCACGGCAGAGTGTTGGGAATGAATGTGTACAGAAGATTGTTGAATAATACTGTACTTTGTGTGAAGTGAAAAACCAATCAAAAGCATTAATTTTTTTTAAAAAAGACAATGTGCAGTAGCATATAGCTCTGAGAGTTACATGTCAAAGTGGGTGTGTCCAAAGTTAAGGAATGGGTGTGGCCTATTTGGTTTATTTTTAAAATGACAACGTGAGGTTCGGGTGGGGTCAGGAAAAAACCTCTTTGAATCACAATGAATCTGTGAGAGATTTTTTTTTTTTTTAAAAAAAAAATGAACAAATTTGAGGGGGCCTTGCAGGGGCACAAAACATTTGGCATCTCAGCGGGGGTACCTATTAGAATCATATTTGTTTCTCATAATTTGGGGGGGGGGTTCTTGGAGGGCCACATAATCTTTTGGCAGCACGTGAGACTTATGGAAGCAGTCTGATATAAAAATTAAGAATGGAAATTTTTTGAGACCCTCAAGCCCCCCCCCCAAATAAACAGCTTTGGAATCATGATCATGGACTCATAGAAAGAGAGGGATAGCAGCTGTCATTTTTTTAATAAGAAAATGAAATTTCTTTTTTTAAAAAATGACATTTGGGGTTGGGGGACCCCCCCCCCAAAAGCACTTGAGGGGCTGGATGCAATTCACAGCTTGTGAGGTAGCCACCCCCCAATTTAGTGGGACAGTTGCATAAGGAATAGGCATCAGACATGGTGCTGGTTTTATTTTTAAAAAACACAATTGGTTTTCCAATAAAGCCTCTAAGTAGTTTGCAGAAAAATGGAATAAATAAAATCATTGCCGGGCCTTTAAGTCCTGGACCTTGACTGAATTTTTCTGTTCCGTATTGCTGCTCTTTGGCTGGAGCCCTGGCTGACTATTCTCAAATACCTACTCTTAGCTGCAACCAGCAAGGAGTAATAATAACAACAATAATAATTTATTAATTATACACCACCCATCTGGCTGGGTTTCCCCAGCCACTCTGGGCAGCTCCCAACCAAATATTAAAAACACAATACAGCATTAAACATTAAAAACTTCACTAAACAGGGCTGCCTTCAGATGTCTTTTAAAAGTCAGATAGTTGTTTATTTCCTTGACATCTGATAGGAGGGCGTTCCACAGGGTGGGCGCAACTACTGAGAAGGCCCTCTGCCTGGTTCCCTGTAGCTTCACTTCTCGCTGTGAAGGAACCACCAGAAGGCCCTCAGACCTGGACCTCAGTTTCCTGGCTGAACGATGGAGGTGGAGACGCTCCTTCAGGTATACTGGGCCAAGGCCATTTAGGGCTTTAAAGGTCAGGACCAACACTTTGTATTGTACTTGGAAATGTAATGGGAGCCAATGTAGGTCTTTCAGGACTGGTGTGATATGGTCTCGGCGGCCACTCACAGTTACCAGTCTAGCTCCCGCATTGTGGGTTAATTGCAGTTTCTGGGTCACCTTCAAAGGTAGCCCCACGTAGAGCGCATTGTCCAAGTGGGAGATAACCAGAGCATGCACCACTCTGGTGAGACAGTCCGCGGGCAGGTGGGTCTCAGCCTGCGTACCAGATGGAGCTGGGAGACAGCTGCCCTGGACACAGAATTCACCTGCGCCTCCATGGACAGCTGTGAGTCCAAAATGACTCCCAGGCTGCGTGCGTGGTCCTTCAGGGGCACAGTTACCCCATTTAAGACCAGAGAGTCCTCCACACCCGCCTGCCCCCTGTCCCCCAAGAACAGTACTTATGTCTTGTCAGGGTTCAACCTCAATCCGTCACTGGGAGAGGAGGGAAACAAAGTGATATGATTAAACTAAACATCTGGAATTTTATTTATTTATTTATTTATTTATTGTGTTTTTATATACAAGAATGTTATACAAATAAGTATACCAAGTTTTCTCATGTACTGTATATCACAAAAAACAGCATAATAAATGTGGAAAGAAATAGCTACAACCATATGTTTCATTATTAGTGGTCAATGTATAAGTTCTTAGTTTATGAATTGGTTAAAACAATTAGGGAGAAGGAGAAGGAGAAGAAACTATTCTCACTACAGCCAACCAAAGACAACTAACCACACCCTAAGCCACCCTGAATGTCTCTCATCACCAAGGAAATGATTTCTCATTTTGACTGTGGCACAGGAGCTGGAGAGCTGGAGTGGAAGCTGCTGTAATTACGTTATATCAGGACTCTGCATGCAAGTAATATGAAAAAGAGACTGTGCAGGCAATCAGTGTCTCCAGAGCTCCCAAACCAATGGAAATTGATGGGTTTCTGTTTGCTAACTGACCCCGGCACTTCACTGTCTCCCAGCTTAATAGCCTTCCTACCCTGGGGACCCCACTGGCTGAAGAGGATAATTGGGATGAGGAGAGAGAGGGGGATGGCGGGTTGAGATTTCATTGATACTCTGGCAGAAAAGTACCGTACTTTTCCATGTATAAGACTAGGTGTTTTTTTACTGAAAAAATTGTGTTTAAAATAGGGGGTTGTCTTATACATGGGTCTTCTTTCTTTGGCGGTCACTCGTAGCCAAGTAAGTTTGTCTTCCATAAACACAGTTTTAACAATGAGTCCATAAGTGACTGTGGAGGCCAATTCTGGATCCACACGTCCTTCCACAGTGGGGACATTGGTTTCTGGGCGGGAGTTGATCACGGTGTGGATTTGCCAGGCATTCCTTCCTCCTAGCATGTTTCTCCCTTGCGTCCTGAGTTTGAGTGTCTTCAAAGCCCATGACACCTTTGGTGAAGGCTGTTCTCCAACTGGAGTGCTCGCAGGCCAGTGTTTCCCAGTTGTCGGTGTTTATACTACATTTTTTTTAGATTTGCCTTGAAACAGTCTATAAACCTCTTTTGTTGACCACCAGCATTACACTTTCCATTTTTAAGTTCGGAATAGAATAGTTGCTTTGGAAGACGATAATCAGGCATCCGCACAACATGACCAGTCCTGCCTAAGGGGGACGTGGGATTGGTCAATGCCGCGAGCCGTAAATGGTCTGCAGTGTGTTATTGATGTCTGGGGCAAGGGGTGGTGTTGATTGGGTGTTGGTGTGGCAATTGGGTGGGCAATAGGCTGCTTCTCCCGGTGAGGGGTCAGACATTAGGAGGCTGTTACAACATGGGCGAGTCAGCCATTAGGTCAAGTGATTTCAGGCAAACCCCCCCTCCTGTAAAAAAAGCTCAACAACAGCTCTGGGCAATCTTCCCCCATTTTTTAATTTTTTTGTTGTTGTTGTTTAGTCGTTTAGTCATGTCCGACTCTTCGTGACCCCATGGACCAGAGCACGCCAAAATAGAGTATGGGGAAAGTATAAAGAGTTATTAGAACCTAAATGCCTTAGTGGTTCTCACCCTTAGAGGCGATAGCAGTAAAAAGGAAAAAATATGGAATCAAACTGGGACATATATAAGGATTTATTAGAAGAAAAAGTTAACAAATTGAAACTGAAAGATTATGAGGAAATAAAGCGCCACCTAACAGGGTGGATTCAGTACCACTAACTAAATGAGGTGTTCAAAGCAGATTTAAAAAAAAAGGTTTTGCAAGTGAAATTTCAACATTAGATAAAGAATTATTAAATAAAAGAAAGGTAATTTCTAAAATGTATGGAATTTTGTTGGAATGGGAGATGTTTTATGACTTTATCATGTTTCATGACTTTATTGTGTTTTATGACTTCCTTGATATTGTATGTGGGCTGGAACTGGTCTGTGACTGAAATAATAAAATTAATTCATTCACAATTTTAAAAATAAATAAATAGAACATTAAACTTTTTTTAAAAAAAACAAACATCCTTATAAAGGGCTGTCTTCCGATGTCTTCTAAAGGTTGTATGGTTACGGTATTTATCTCCTTTGCTTAGTGATTGCATAACTCCACACCCTCCAGCATTTATTTGATAAAAATAGGGATGCCCTAAGGAAAAGAGGGACATCAAATAAGAAACCGGGGTGGCTTCTGTAAATCCAGGACCGTCTCTGATGATTGGGACACTTGGAGGGTCTGTAATGACTTTAGCCAGAGGGAACCTGCCCAGGGTTTGAGTACACCTTGTTTTGGTGCATCTTGAGTTCTTAACTCTGGGTGAAGAAAAAAGCCAGAGAAGGAGAGGAAGGAGAATTAACAACATTGACTTTTCTTATTTTCTGTGCTTTCAGGAATGGCTCTAGAATGTGAGCAATGTACTGGGCCAACAAGCCACTGCTCAGGACCTATGATGCAATGCACCCAGGAGCAAGACACATGTGTTTCTCGGGTGTTGAGTCTCAGCATTTCTGGGTTAGGTAAGTGGAGATGACCTACAGCCACCAGCAGATTTGAACAAATGCGTAACATCCTCTTGCCTGGGTGGGGAGCAGGGCAGGGCCAAGACATTTGGGCATCTGAGGAAGACCCCCAAATGTCAACCCGCCCCCCATTCCCACTAGGGAAGAAGAGGAGAGGTCCCAACAAAGGAGGGATGGCAACTAAAGCTATTTGAATACATTGAGTTCACTAAAATGACAGAAACAATTAGGAATAGAACAAGCCAAAAGTTCACTAAGGAATGGGAGTGCTATAAAAATTCCCTAGAAAAACACTGTTCTCAAATAAAACCTTTATTAATTTTTGCAAAAGACAAAACAATTATAATAACCAACAAGCTAATACAGTACCAAGGAATGGAAAACATCTAAAGAAGGCAGTTAAAGAATGGGGGGGAAATGACCCGAATTGAGGTGGTGGACTGAAGTCAATTTAAAAGATTATAATTGTTAAGGTTTGATCATTAAATACAAGTATGGGGAATGGGTGGTGCGGAAGATAATTAGTGGCTATGTATTTTTTCCCTCTCTCTTTATTTTCTTTTACTATGTTACTTGGGTATAGTTTGAATTATAGATGGAAAATGAAAAATCACAGGCAGGGAAGCCTGTGAGCATGGGACTCAGCGGGCACCTTTAGCGCCCCCCCCAAATTGCAAAGGAACCCTTTTTTTGGGTTCCGAAGCAAAGCGGGGAGAGCGGCGTGGTGCTGTGAGTGACTGCTTCTTACGCGGAGCGAAGCCGCACAGCCGTTATCGGAGAACGCTGACTTTCTCCTGGACAATTTGGCAAGAAACAACTACCCGTGAGTAGGATTAAATTGGACTATAAAGGAAAGAAAATTAGCAAATTTGGCACCAAAACGGGGAAGCATAAACAGGAAGTCTGCTTCCCGTTCTTTATATATATAACAAAGCAAAAAGACTGTGAGCTAGAACTTTGAAAGTAACTTTTAAAAGGGCCAAAATCCGAACGTCAGACAGAAGATTTCCCCTCCGGATTGCAGGAAAGGAGGGGAAAAGATTTGAACTTTACTTTCCTGTAAAGAAAGTGGGGGAAGGAAGGTAAAATCCACTGCTTAGATCCTGGGAACGGACTGCCTTGAAAATGAATGCCGTATTGTGAAGGCACCTAATAAATTGCTTTTGACAGCTAACTCTGCAAAAAAAAAGATACAGTGTTTTTGGCTGACTTCTCCTGGTTTTAGAGTAACTTTAAAATAGTTGGAACTGATACAGTCGTCTTTTTTGATAAACTGGGGGACTTAAAAAGGTTATTTTTTAAAGTTACAAGTTTGACTGCAACTGTGTCCCCCTAGAGGAAGTTGGACATTGTTACAAAAATAACTGAGTCAGGGAATTTTCCATTCCATAACAAAGCCCAGCTGTGGGAACGACCTTGGACTTATCTGGAGTGGTATGGCAGACGGGAAAGAAAAGTTAAATTCGACTCAAGAGAAAATATTGAGGTCTGGCAGAATTCGTACGGAAATTGGGTCACAAAGAAGAGCATCAGCATCTGGGGCCTCTGGGGTATCTGGACCACCAGGGGCCGTACCAGTACAAGTGAAGTCAAAGGGAATGTCGTCTGAGGAGGTTTTAGCTTTGGCATTAGGGAAAATTAATGAATCATTGGAAAATTTAACTAGGCAAGTAGCTGAAACAAATATACAGGTGGCTGAAACAAATAAACAAGTAGCTGAAGCATCGGCAAAAATTGACCAGAATACCACGAGCATAAATAACTTGGGACAGCAGGTGAACACCAATACACAGGCTATTGAGAAATTGCTTCAAGAATCTACTCAGATTCGAAAGACTGCGGAGGAAGCAAAGGAGATAGCAACTGCCACTGAAGAGAGGATACCACCGATACACAGACGACTGGACGACCATGGTTTGATGCTTTCTATGGTGGAACTGAATGAGAAACAAACTAATTTGAGGATCAGAGCCATACCTGAACTTGAGAAGGACAATTTGGCTGAATTTCTTACTAAGGAATTTATAGACTTTTGGCAACTAGATTCGGGAAAGGAAGAATTCAAGATAGTAAGCGCATTCAGGCTTGGAAAAGGAGGAAAGAAAAATAAAGTGAGAGACTGTCTTATCACTTTTCGAACTGAAGAGGAGAGAGATAAAATCTTGAATTTGCACTACCAAAAGACATTGGAAATTTATCAGTCAAGTGTGGAGATTTTCAAGGACATTCCAAAACATCTTTTGGACCTCAGGTCTAACTACGGAGAGCTGGTCGCTTTGTTGAGAAGTATCAGAATTCTTTTTAGGTGGGAGTTCCCTCAAGGCTTGTCCTTTAAATACAAAGGAAGGAAGATAAAAATAAGATCATTGGACGACAAAGATAGATTTTTGAGAGACCGTGGAGAAGATTTACAGAAAGAAGCGGAAATAGGGAAAGAGCCAAGAGCACGGGAAAGTGGAATACTAGACATAGCAAACTTATCTTTTGGATTACCTGGTTCAGAGAAAGTGACGCCACCGACAGATCAAGAACAGATACTTGGTGCTGTTGGAGGTAAAAAATTTATCTTTAAAGATGACCAAGGAAGATATGTGGCAATTGAAATTCAAATTCAAGGAGAAAAATTCCTGATAGTAGGAATTTATGCACCAAACGAGGGGAAATCTGAATTCTTTAAAAAGTTACATGAGACTTTAATGAACTATATGGACTATAATTTGATCTTGATGGGAGACATGAATGGAGTAGTATCAACAAACATAGATAAGGCACAAAGACAGGTGATCACCAAGGATGGTAGACTACCGAAAACCTTTTTCGAGATGACAGACAATTTGGACTTAGTTGATATTTGGAGAATAAAGAATCCCCTGGCTAGAGAGGGAACTTTCTTTTCTGAAGCCAAAATGACATGGACTAGAATCGATCAAATATGGGTAACTAGTGGAATGGCTCCAAAGATAAAGAAGGCGGGAATCTGTCCAAGAACTTGCTCTGACCATAATCCTGTCAAGATGGAGATGAAACTGATTTCCACTGGTTCTTTTAGATGGAGGATGAATGACACCTTATTCAGAGATGAAAACGTGATTAAGAAGGCCCAAAAAACCTTGAGAGACTATTTTGAAATAAATATGAACACTGATGTTGAAAAAAGTGTTATCTGGGACGCAAGTAAAGCTGTTATGAGAGGGTTCTTGATACAACAGAATGCAATAAAGAAAAGAAGCCCAAATGAAAAGAAAGATAAAATATTGGAAAAAATAAAAGATAGTGAGAAGAAATTGAGAGCAAAACCAAAGTCGCAAGAGATTTTGAAAGAAATAAAGCTATACCAAGTACAATATATGAAAATGATGAACCAGGAAATAGAATGGAAAATTAAACAAATGAGACAAAAGACATTTGAATCAGCTAACAAATGTGGGAAATTGCTAGCGTGGCAAATGAAAAAAAAGACAAAAAATTAAATACTATTACAAATCTAGAAGTGGAAGGAAGGAACATACAGAACCCAGCCGAGATTAAAATATGTTTCCAGAGGTATTTTAAACAACTATACACCGCAGGGCCGCAGAAAGAAATTGACATAGATCAATTTTTGAAGATAAATGGATTACAAAAAAATTCCTCAAGAAAGTAAAATAATGTTGAACTGTAAAATATCTGAACAGGAAATAGAAGATGCCATTCAGAACATGCAATTGGGCAAATCTCCAGGACCAGATGGACTGACTTCAAGATATTACAGAACTTTAAAACAATGGTTAGTACAACCTTTAAAAGAAGTCTGTAATGAAATATTGGAAGGGAAAAAGGTACCAGAATCGTGGAAAGAAACATATATTACACTTATACCGAAAACAGAAACTGAAAAAACTCAGCTTAAGAACTACCGCCCCATATCACTACTTAATGTGGATTACAAAATTTTTGCAGATATTTTGGCTAAGAGATTTAAAAAAGTGTTGATGGAAGAGATTCATAAAGACCAAGCAGGCTTTCTTCCGAGCAGACATTTGTCTGATAATTTGAGGAATATAATTAACATTCTGGAAAAGTTAGAAGTGAATATTAATACTAAAGCAGTTCTAATATTTGTGGACGCGGAGAAAGCCTTTGACAATATTTCTTGGAGTTTTATGAAGAAAAATCTACAAGGGATGGGGGTGGGAGAAGGCTTTGGAAACGGTATAAGTACAATTTACTCTGAACAAAAGGCCAAGTTAATTGTTAATAATGAGGTGACGGAGGAATTTAAGATAGAGAAAGGGACACGACAAGGTTGCCCAATTTCCCCATTGCTTTTTATATCAGTCCTGGAGGTTTTGCTGAATATGATTAGAAGAGACCAGGTGAAAGGTATACAAGTCGGAGCTAAACAGTATAAATTGAGAGCATTTGCAGACGATTTAGTATTGACATTACAGGTGCCAGAATCTAGTACCAAAAGAGTTTTGGAACTGATTCAAGATTTTGGTCAGGTTGCTGGATTCAAACTGAACAAACTAAAGACAAAGGTTTTGGGGGAAAATTTAACAGAGAATGAAAGAGAGAGGTTTCAGAACGAGACAGGTTTAACAGTGGTTAAAAAAGTGAAATACTTGGGGATTAATATGACAGCCAAAAATGTGAATTTATTTAAAGATAATTATGAAAAATGTTGGTCGGAAGTGAAAAAAGATTTAGAAATTTGGTCAAACTTGAAGCTTTCACTGCTAGGCCGTATAGCTGCGATAAAGATGAATGTATTGCCAAGAATGTTATTTTTGTTTCAATCATTACAGATTTTGGACAAGATGGACTGTTTCAAGAAGTGGCAGAAAGATATTTCTAGATTTGTCTGGCAGGGCAAGAAGCCCAGAATAAAATTTAAAATACTAACTGACGCAAAGGAAAGAGGCGGATTTGCCCTGCCAGACCTTAAACTGTATTATGAATCAGCAGCTTTCTGCTGGTTGAAAGAATGGCTACTCCTTGAGAATACAGACATTTTGGATTTGGAAGGTTTTAACAATGTATTTGGTTGGCATGCATATTTGTGGTATGATAAGGTCAAAGCACATAAAGCATTTAAAAATCATATTGTCAGGAAAGCATTATTTAATGTCTGGATAAGATATAAAGATTTATTTGAAAACAAAACCCCAAGGTGGTTATCACCAATGGAAGCAAAGGCTTTGAAAAAACTCAATATGGAGGCCAAATGGCCGAAATATTGGGAAATTTTGGAACAAGTAGGAGACAAATTGAAATTGCAGAGTTATGAAAAACTAAAGAATAAAGTGTGAGATTGGCTTCATTATTATCAAATAATGGAGGCATATAATCAGGACAAAAAAATTGGATTCCAGGTGGAAAAATCAAAATTGGAAACAGAACTGTTAGAGCCCAAAACTAAGATTTTGTCAAGGATGTATAACTTGCTGTTGAAATGGAATACTCAGGATGAAATGGTGAAATCTGCTATGATTAAGTGGGCACAAGATGTTGGACATAATATTGTGTTCGCTGACTGGGAACAGTTATGGACCACAGGTATGAAGTTTACGGCATGCAATGCCTTAAGAGAGAATATTATGAAAATGATATACAGGTGGTACATGACCCCAGTCAAGCTGGCAAAAATTTATCACTTGCCCGATAACAAATGTTGGAAATGTAAAGAAACAGAAGGTACATTCTTTCACCTTTGGTGGACGTGCCCAAGGATTAAGGTTTTCTGGGAGATGATATATAATGAATCGAAAAAGGTATTTAAATATACCTTCTCGAAGAAACCAGAGGCCTTTCTTCTGGGCATTGTCGGCCAACAGGTGCTAAAGAAGGGCAGAACTTTTTTTATGTATGCCACAACAGCAGCAAGAATACTTATCGCAAAGTATTGGAAGACACAAGACCTACCCACCCTGGAAGAATGGCAGATGAAGGTGATGGACTATATGGAATTGGCAGAGATGACCAGCAGAATCCGAGACCAGGGAGAAGAGTCGGTGGAAGAAGATTGGAAGAAATTTAAAGACTATTTACAGAAATATTGCAAAATTAATGAATGTTAGAATGATGTTGGATTGAAAGTTATGTGGTTTTTAGTTATAATACTATAAGGAGTATGAAAAAATGGACTATTAATAAGTAAAAATCTAATGTTACATTATTTTAAGATTAAAGATTAGGATAAGTAAAGAGGGGAAGGATTTGCTGAACTGATAAATTAAACTGGAATACAAAAAGGGAGGTTAGAGGAGGTCCAGAAAATTAAGTAAATGAAAGAATGTAATGGAAAGATGGAACTGTTTTTTTTATTTGTATTTTTCCTTTTCTTTTTTCATTTTGTAAAACTTTAATAAATATTTTATAAAAAAAATGAATTATAGATGGAAAATGTTTATGGATTTATGCAAAACAAAACTTAATAAAAATAATTAAAAAGAAAGAAAGAAGAGAAGAGGGAAGATCTACGTCAGGAACAAGGGGTTGAAGCAAGATTGACACCTGCTTCCCCGGGGGACCCTGTTGCGTGAGGCAGTCTCCTCCCCTTGCCTCTTGGTGGGGAGGCTGGTTCAGCTGGGTTCCTTGCTGTGGTTTAATTCCCTGGAGATTCCAAATGTAACCAGTTACCCTACCTTCTGTCTGCAGAGAAGCTTTTGTTGAGCACTATGCAAGGAAACAAAGGGCATTTCCTTGACTTGGATTGAGAAAAGTGCTAAAATGATGAGAATGATGCCTGCTACGTATCTAGCACATATCTAGTAAAAGGTAAAGGTAAAGGATCCCTGACAGTTAAGTCCATTCGCGAACGACTCTGGGGTTGTGGCACTCATCTCGCTTTACTGGCCGAGGGAGCTGACGTTTGTCCGCAGACAGTTTTTCCGGGTCATGTGGCCAGCATGACTAAGCGAACCAGAGCAGCGCACGGAAACACCATTTATCTTCCCGCCGGAGTGGTACCTATTTATCTACTTTGACATGCTTTCGAACTGCTAGGTTGGCAGGAGCTGGGACCGGGCAATGGGAGCTCACCCCGTCACGGGGATTCGAACCGCCAACCTTCCGATTGGCAAGCCCTAGGCTCAGTGGTTTAGACCACAGCCCCACCCATGTCCTGTCACATATCTAGTACCCAGCTCTAAATGGCTTGGGATCCAAGTACCATACTTAAAGGAGTGGCTTCCTGCTATCAACTGCAATGCCACTGCTGGTGGCTTTGCTGGTGGGAGTTGCTGCCCAGTTGGCACTGACCCACAACCAGGCCTTCTTAGTGGTTCTGGAGCGTTCTCCCAGGTGAGGTGGCATCTGTTTCCCACATTATTAACACCCAGGAGGAAGTTAAAACTAGGCATTTATTTAATGGCTGAAAGATGCCCCGTTGATATTATCAGCTCAGGGCATGTGACTGTTCTTGAATGGTTTCCATTTGTTTTATTTGCTGATTGTATTTCTTTGTGGTTTTCTTGCTTCCGAACCTGGATTCTTTTCAGGGTAGAGGTGGGCTAGGGATTTAATGAAACATGAAATCGAGAAACTGGCGCACGATGGGCCCGTGGCCTGCCTTGAGACCATATGCTATGATTGCTAAAGATGCTGTGGTGTGTGGCCGGTGGCTGCCCACACTGAGACTAAAGCTATCGCTTGTGTTTCACGAGATTTGCCTTCTTTTGATCCCTCCAGACCAAAATGTTTTTGAGAAGGGTTGCGGCTCATCAAAATTGTGCGGCAAAGGGCCCCAAATCATCAACAGTGGCCCATTTGGAACAACAGTAATCGAGACTCATTGCTGTGTGGGAGCTGCCTGCAAAACAACATGGCCCCCTAGTAAGTCCCCGCTTGTCTCTTTATCCTTTCCTCACTCCTTTCATCAGTCGCTTGCTGACAACCTGGTCACTGAGATTCATCCTGATTTAGACTAAAGGTTGCAGGAAAATGAGAAGACATCCACCTGCGGAATAGTGACAGCTTAGAAGTGGCCTTTCTTTTTCCTTAAAAAAGAAATGCTGTTGCTTCCCACACCCCTAGGGAAACCTCGGCATTGATTTGATGTTTTACTGTGGCCTCTGCTTCTTCCAGACTGCTTCGCCAAAAACAATGCCCTAGGTGCATCAGAACAAATGTTCAACTAAGATGGGATAGAATCAACCCCCCATGTAAGTTTTGTGCAAGCATATCAGGAGGAATGCTCAATGAACAGGTCATGTGGATGATGCTAAAACATCAGGAACAGATTCTCAATACAAGACTGAAAATTTTGGGCAAAGAAGATTCTCACTGCAAAGAAGGAGAACCTGCAGCTCTCTAGATTAGGGTTTCCCAAACTTGGGTCTCTAGCTGTTTTTGAACTACAACTCCCATCATCCCTAGCTAGCAGAACCAGTGGTCAGGGATGATGGGAATTGTAATCAAAAAACAACTAGAGACCCAAGTTTGGGAAACCCTGCTCTCGATGATGGCAAACTGCAACTCCCAACATCCCTGGCAACTGGCTAGCTGAGACTGATGGGATTTGAAGTCCAACAATAGTGGAAAGGCTATAGGTTCTCTGTCCCTGGCTCCATGGAAATCTGGCCTAGAATTGGAAGCATGTGAGGAAATGGGAGAGTGCAGATCTTCAGTGGTAGGGCCAATTCAAATACCTGACGGTTTAAGGACAGAGGGCAGGAGGAACCTCTCCCAAAGATGGGGAGGAGACCAAAATTTGGAAGGGGCTGTCATTTCAGGTGAGATGGTGCCCCCATGTATGAAGCCAAAGATGGCAAGAAACATGGTACTGGCTTGTCAAACGTGTGTCCTAGACATATGAGGCACTTAGCAGAATGGGAGGCTCTTAATTTTTGTGATCTTCTTCCTAATCCCCTTGTCAGCGCTGTTCTTCTTACATCCCAAATCTGATTTTCTCACCTTTCTTCCAGCTCCAAGGAGAAACACCACATTGAATGGAAGGCAATGCTCCACTTGCCCACCTGATGGAACCGAGTGTAAGTTTCCACCCATCAAATGTGCTGGAGAGGAGACCAAATGCTTTGAGATATCTGGAGCTACAACCATAGGTAACTATAAATCACCTATTCATATAAGGGTTTGTTGGAGGAACTTGATTTCTGCGACTCTTGTTGCAGATTGGCCTGATCCACACCCATGGTGTTTTCTGAGGAAGGTAATTGAGAGGGCTGTGGGATGGCAACTGTAAACGTTTTTTGAAGGCACCAATCTTCTAGACCAATTCCAGTCTGATTTTGGAGCTGAATTAGTCTGGGTTGCCTTGAAGGGGTGACCATGATCGAGAGAGAGGCAAGGGGAGGGCAGCCTGACTTCTACTCCTCATCCTCTTTGTGGTTTTGATACCTTAGTATCGTCCTGGACCACACTGTGGGATGGGTATCGGAGGTACTGCTTTACATTCCCATTTCCAGCATCAGAGAGTAGCATTCATGCAGTTATGCTGTGGAGTTCTGCAGTCATTTGGAGAAGTCATTAGGAGATGTGGAGCATGCTGTTATTGATGCATGCCCCCCCAACTCTGTTTCTAAACAGTATCTGAATCAGGTGCAAGTGGGCATGAAATGGGCTGGTGCCTGGCACAGTGATGGGCTGGATTGGGGCCAAAAAACTGAGCTTAAATCCTGGGATAATGTGGGTTTTGTGGGTGAGTGCTTCGCTGGTCTGGGGAATTTGTCAGTTGCCTGTATGAGATTGCATGGTTCCTTCCAACCCTATGATTCTATGGTAACTATAGCCCTTCTTGGCCCTAGTGATCCCCAGATTGGATTAGGGTGGTGCGTACTACATAGGGCTCCCTTAAGGTTGGTCTAAAAGCTTCCAGTAAGGCAGAATCAACCAGCAAGACTTACTGAAGGGGGTTCCATATCAACAGTATGAAGCACCTGTCTTAAAAGAGCTGCACAAAATAGAAATGTTGAGAAAGAAAGTCTTGCCTTCATGAATGGCTCACGTTGTATACTCCTGCCCAGTCACTTCAGCCTTTGGCAAAGAAATTTGTGATAGTGCCCAATGCTCTGGAGGCTTCACTTCTGTCCACTAAGACAGGGGCCTTCAGTGTGGTGGCCCCTGCCTTTTGGAATGCACTCCCACCAAACATCTGGCAGGCACTACAGTATTGGCATTTAGAGACCTGCTTAAAATAATAACTTCACTCAGACCTGAGGGCGTGAGCCAGCCATGTTTGATGTATTAAGCTGCTCTACTGATCTGAAATGCATTTTGCCATTTTTAGTGATTGTTTAAATCTCCAGCTCTCCCAATAATTCCCTTCTCTTCCTTCTCCTTCCCCTCTCCTCTCCCCCTCTCATGCAGCTGCTTACACAGAGAGAGGAGGGAGGGAGGGAGAGGGAGGGAGGGAGGGTGGGAGGATGGGAGGGAGGGAGAAAAAGCACATATCCTCCTTCATGCAAGGAAGAGAACAAATGAAAGCCGCTAAATGTCCCCCTGTTCCACTCTTGGAATTTGTTTCCTGCCCAGCTTGCTCAGCCACTGACTCCCCCACGAAATAGAAAAGTGAAATCAGTGGATGAAGTATCTCTCCTGATAAATGACTGTCGTTTCCTTCAATTCTCTTTGCAGCAGGACAAACCGCAAGCACCGTCCTCAAGGGCTGTGCAAATGAACTGGCCTGTCAAGCAATGGAAACAGGCACCAAAACATTTGGGAATGTGATACAAGAAGTCAAGTCAGCTAAATGCACAGATGGGGCGGCCAGTACCATCCCAGGATCCCTCGGACTCCTCTTCCCAGCCCTTAGCGGGCTGCTGCTGGTCAAGTTCCTTGCTTGATTCCCCAGTTGATGCTAAGATTGGAGAATCCGCTTTGAGCTACTCCTCTTTGCTGCTTGCTTGTGGCTATTATTGAGGCCACCTACAGATGCTGAAGAGCAAGGGCCAAAGGCCACTCTCCAGTCTTGTCTGTCTGGTCCTTGAGAGTCTTCCTTTGACACCTTCCTGCCCCTTTCACCCACCTTGAGCGCTTTTGGCTGCTTGGAATGTGTCTTTGTGCTCCGATGATGCTTCTAGCTTGCCTGGTTGGAAGACAGAGATGGATGGCTGAGTGTGTGTGCACAAAATAGTCTCCTATGTAAAGGAGAGCTTTACATTCGCTAGTCCCCAACGGTTGCCTCTGGCTCCGCCTACCAAAGGCATGTGGCCCCCAGTAGTCTGCGCAGAATGGAATGTGGCCCTTGGACTTAAAAGGCTTTCTCATCCCTGCCCATAGTCTAGAAGCTCATGTTTACATCTATTGGCCTCCAACAGGAGCAAAGGCTGATGTTGACCAAGGGAGTTCTTGGCTGGTGTCTTTACCAGCAGATGCCAATGTTGGGTGGCAGGCAAAGGAGGCTGGCTGTGTCTGTACAATGCACAACTGGGTCTGGATAGTGGCCAGCAGTCACCAGCGATGCCCTCCTGGCCAGTGGTATTTCCATCCTGATTCAGCACTGGGTCACATAGTCAGCATGCACCTTTTCACTGAGCTAGGGCTTTTCTCCAGGAATTGGTGAATCTGCCCATTTCTCCCAATGTCTCCCATTCCCCCACCGCATAATAGTTCATAATAGTTCAGTTCTCCACATTTCTGCATTATATTTTTTTAAAAAAATATGGAATAAAGGTCACAAAAATCATCACCATTTTAGTGTCCACTTCTCCTAGCATACATTTTTTGTATGTTAAGCATTCGCAACGTTTGCAAGCGATTTCCTGTAATATGCATTTTTGCACACTATATTTAATGAGTTTTAATGCACATTAACATATGTGATTATGTGCACATTGGTTGCTTGCAGAACAGTGCTACAGAAGTAGAGATTCTGAAGGATACCTGCTTTTTGGTTCATGCCCAACCCAATCCTGGAAAGAAATACACTAGCGCCAAAAAACATCATTTAGAAATGTTTAATCTGAAGAAAACTGCCCTCAGTGCCCTGGGCCGCTTTGCAACAGTAGGGTAAGCTCAACTCCACCACCAAAATTGTACAAAAGTTATGGGAAAGAGGCAAAAAAGGAGAGCAAGTAGTAAATTGGTATCCTTTGATAGACAGCTTGCAGCACCCTACGCAGCTGACACTGATAAGAGCGCTTTGCTTTATTTTCTTCCTCTAGTGATGAAGTTGTCTCCTCTCATAATTCAGTCCTGGTTCCACTTTTGTAGTAGATGTTGGACTCTTGTGCAGCATTTTATACACACACACATACATCTCACCCAACTTTTTTTGGGGGTATTTTTTTTAAAGCTTCTGTAAAACCGCCAGGAGAAAATTGTTATTGGGAGGTATATAGATGACAGCAGGTAAATAAGCAAATAATCTCCCGGTAGTATGGGAAACATCGCCTTCGTATGCATCAAACCCAGGGATGAAGCTCTGGGTTTTCAAATTGTGCTGCAACGTGTGTCCGTGTGTGTGTCCATGCAGGGGTGGCGACTTGGGCCCCAGATCATGCTTGCCCAATGGCACCCGTGACGTAATGTGACGTCAGGATGTCACGTTACATTGGCACGCTGCAGCGGCGCTTCCAAGGGCTCATGGGGCCTCGGAGGTCATGTCCGATGCCTTGAGAGACATCTGACGTGAAGTCACCTCAGAGGCCTGGCAGGGCCTTGGACATCACTACCGAGGCCTTGTGGGGCATCGAATGCTTTGCAAGGCCTTGGACATTGCCTTGGAGGTCACATCAGGCTTGTGACATAACTTCTGGTAGAAACTGGGAGCCCCACATTGTGGGTGCCGAGTCCCCACAAAAAAAATGTGAGTACCCAGGCCCCCAAGAGTTGTCGCCAGTGTGTCAGTGTGTACAAGAGAGAGAGAGAGAGCGCAAGGGAGGCAGAACTAGCTTATACGTCACAGGAAATTGCCTTGGAGAACTACTACAAGCAGAGTTCTCTCCCCTGTGATAAACTATAATTGAACTGCTGTGCTGACAATGCCAACAGTTTCTGCCTCTGATCCCACCTTCCAGCTTTTGCTGGTACTGTAGTAAAACCGCTCCTTGAGTTGTTGTCTTTTTTAATATCAAGAAGTATCTTAGTTGATGAAGGAACAAATCTAATACTGTGTGGCTTTTTACCATGTATCTTTACTGTGCTATATGAGGCATTCATCCATATTCCCACCACCACCACATATGTATTGAACCTGCGGATTCCATCAAATGCACATGCAGAGATCTTTTAAATATGTGTGTGTGTGTGTGTGTGTGTGTGTAATTGAAAGAAATAATATACTTGGAAGTTGGGGTATTAAATAAAACGACACAAATAAACCAAGCTATTGCTGTGCTGTTATCAGTTTTTATCTACATGTATTTTCCATAGGTTTGCCCTCAGGTGAACTCATCGAAAGGATTTCTAAACATATATAAAAATCCAAAGGTGAATGGGGTAAATTCTGGTTTCCTTAGTTTGTGAGAGGCAGCTGACAAAGATTTCACTCCTTTATTGTTTGCTTGTTCTCTTGATTGAGTCCCTGTCAAGTGTGGGGAGCATTCAGCTCTGCAAATGTTGCTGAATTCAAACTCGCCATCACCGCCAGCAAACATAGCCAATGTCACTGTCTGGGTTACAGGCAGTCGGAGTCCCGGCTTGGTACGTTGGGACCGGGGTAGAGGTCAGGAAGCAGGAATCAGCAGTCCAGGGTCAGCAGTCCAGGGGTCAGGAAGCCAAGGGTCCAAGAGTCAGGATACCAGGAGTCAGGAAGCCGAAGCACAGCTAGGTGGGTAGCATGTTGCTGTGGCAAAGAGCTGGTCTTATATACCCCTCCCAGCTCTTGCCACCAGGTGCTATGAGTCTTCTGTCAAGCCTCACCTGTGCGGCCGTGCCTTGCCCTTCCAGGCCAAACTCAGGAAGGCCCCAGTCCTGCAAGGCCCTACCAGTCACAGGGCCTGGCTCCTGCATGCACTCCTGAAAGCCAATCAGCAGGGATAGTTGAGGTTTAGAAACATCTGGAGGAGCAAAGGTTCCCAACAACTGCTGTTAAGGAATGAGCTGCTATTTACAGTTGTGAAAGTCACACAAGAAGAATTCAACATTAATTTATATGCCAGTCATGTAGCTTTGCGCACATTCGATCCTGACAATCCACTTGCAAAACTGTTGGTGGCTATTGAAGATTCCAACAGAATCTTGAAGATAAATTTCATGTTGGGCAAGTCCCGAAATCAGAATGTTTTGGATGGCTGCAGTTAATGAAATAGAAATGATCGCTGAACTTTTCACTTATTTTATTTGGTTTTGTAATATAGGTTTTAGCTTTATCAGAAGACAGAGAATTGATCATTCATTTACAGGCAAAGCAACTCATTCACAGACAGACTCTGCCAGCCTTTCTGGGATTATTTGGCATCTAGTAATGGGGGGGGGGGAACGGCCCACTCTCATCCTTCTAGCGAGCACCATCATTTAGTTTTCGCTATGGGAACTTGGTCCACACTTTAAGGTGCTAGCAATGGGAGTTTGCTGATCAGCTAAGGCCATTATCTTGCAACGAGATTAGCCTGACTATGCAAGTTTCCACTTGAAGATTCTAACCTTGCAGATACTGAATCACAGGCCTGGAAGGGACCCACTGATATCACCCAGGCCAAACCTATGACACATCGTTGTCCTCAACCACAAAGTAGAATCAAACCATCAGCCCAGGCTGGGGAGTCCATTGCATCATCTCCTGAAGAGAGCATCAACTGCATGAGAGCACTTTGAGGAACCCCCTCCTCCATCTTCCCACAGCTTCAAAACATATTCCAGCAGTCAAAGGCTTAACTCTGCTCCTCCTGTCTCAATGATTATTCTACCAGCTCCTCTCCTAAACACAAATATAGGGTAGGTTGGTGGGTTTGTAGAAGGTCCATGCACACAGCTGTGATACTTCAGCCCAGTTTCAGTGTTGAGGACTCATAAATGTGAAGGATGTGAGGGGTCTATTCAGGTGTTCTGACTTCCAGCCAAACTCACCCAGACCCCCGTCAAGAAGAGCAGGGAGTCTTCCACAGTGGAGGCCTCAGCTGCCGCTAAGGGGAAGAAAAGCTACCTCCTCAGTTCTCCTACTGCATACCCTCCAACATTTCTCCGATGAAAATAGGGATGTCCTGTTGAGGTGGTAGTTGAGGTCCACCAGCCCAAAGTAGGGCCTGTTTGAGTGGTTGGGTAGAGGGATACCAAAGAAGGACGTCAAAAAATGCTGGGGTGATCGGTTCTAGTGCTTTATTAAAGAAAGGTGCAGACTAAGAACATTGTGCAGAGCTGTGGGACGGACACTACAACAGTGACAGGTCTTCATGACTTGTCCATGCCCAAACAAACTTTCATATATTCATATACCTGAAGGAGCATCACCACCCCCATCGTTCAGACCGGACACTGAGGTCCACCTCCCAGGGCCTTTTGGCGGTTCCCTCACCGTAAGAAGTGAGGTTACAGGGAACCAGGCAGAGAGCCTTCTCAGTAGTGGCGCACACCCTGTGGAACGCCCTCCCATCAGATGTCAAAGGAATAAACAACTATTCAACTTTTAGAAGACACCTGAAGGCAGTCCTGTTTAGGGAAGTTTTCCATGTTTGATGTTTTACCGTGTTTTTAATATTCTGCTGGGAGCCACCCAGAATGGCTGGGGAAACCCAGCCAAATGGGTGGGGTAACAACAACAACAACAACAATTTATACACAAAGCGGCATAAGCCAATTTGACCGGGTTTCCCCATTACTTCACTTGACCAAATGAGGACATAGGTGGCAAATACAGTGGTACCTCGGGTTACATATGCTTCAGGTTACATACGCTTCAGGTTACAGACTCTGCTAACCCAGAAATAGTACCTCAGGTTAAGAACTTTGCTTCAGGATGAGAACAGAAATCGCGTGACCGCGGCGCGGCAGCAGCAGGAGGCCCCATTAACTAAAGTGGTGCTTCAGGTTAAGAACAGTTTCAGGTTAAGAACGGACCTCCGGAACGAATTAAGTACTTAACCCGAGGTACCACTTTACCCAGATCTTGCACATGGTTCCCTTTCTTTCCCTTTCCCAAGCCCCCAGATAACGATAGCCTCAAAGCAAGTCAATTAGCCCGTATCATAGCAAGTGAACATAAACATATATGAGTTCAAGGTTACAGCAACTACCAATTAATTGTGGGGTTGTTTTGACTGCCAAGATGGCGTTTGCAGAGCTTCTGGAACAGTTCACCTTTGCTTCATCACAGTAGAAAACGGAAAGCCCTCAAATTGTGGTGGGCAGGACTCCGGTGGCTTCCGATCTGCTGGCTGCAAAGCTTGATCAATCCCAGAGATAAGCCCAACAGCCAGATCCTTGAGCTAGGCAAGCCTAGAGCCAACGTAGCAAAAAGGAAGGAAGAACTTTCCCTGCTATCTGCCACAGATAATAAAAAAAGACTAGTTCGTGCAGTACATAGTTATCTATGGAACTTGCAACCACAATGAATAAGAGGGTTTGGTAAAAGAGGACCTTCTTTAGCACGCACCAAAAACCACAAGGCACTTTAAAAAAACCACTGGCTTAAAATCAAACACCTTTTTTGGGTAAATTATCATACCTCCTTTTTTTTTTTTTTTTTTGATGAGTGGCCATTTGGTGGGAGCTGCTTTGAGCAGTTTTCTGTGGGAAAGATGTATACAAACTAAATCCACAAATCAAGAAACTAAACCCCTCAAGTCAAGCACCTTGATGGCATCATTTGCCCACAGAGAAAGTTCAATCATGTCTCCACCCATTTTCCGGTATGTTTGACAGTTATCTTCTAGAAAACAGCTGGCCACCTCCACGTAAGATAAGATTGCATCAGAGAGGCAGAGACTTTGCTGCATTCAAGACTTGTGATCCAGCTCTGATTCTGAGTCCTAGATGAAAACCAGAAGGATGCCGACCCCTCTTTCCGCCAGCCTCCTGGCCACCTTCGTAGTCATGGGTGAGTCTACAAAGCCATGGGCGAATCTTTGACTCAAGGCCTTTGTAGCCTGGGAATTTTCCTGCATCCTTGAGTTCACTTCAACCTGTCCATGGATTGGAACAAAGAGGCTACAGGACTTCTGCTTGAGTCCACTCATTAATACAGCCGTACCTCGGGTTACTTACAATTCAGGTTACAGACTCCGCTAACCCTGAAATAGTACCTCGGGTTAAGAACTTTGCTTCAGGATGAGAACAGAAATCATGCTCCGGCGGCACGGCAGCAGCAGGAGGCCCCTTTAGCTAAAGTGGTGCTTCAGGTTAAGAACAGTTTCAGGTTAAGAATGGAGCTCCGGAATGAATTAAGTACTTAACCCGAGGTACCACTGTACATGCAAGAGTACAGTCGTACCTTGGTTTTCGAACAGCTTAGTTCTCAAACGTTTTGGCTCCCGAACGCCGCAAAACCCAGAATTGAGTGTCCTGGTTTACAAACTATTTTTGGAAGCCGAATGTCCAGCAGGGCTCCCCATGGTTTCCAATTGGCTGCAGGAGGTTCCTGCAGCCAATCAGAAGCCGTGCTTTGGTTTCCGAATGTTTTGGAAGTTGGACGGATTTCCGGAATGGATTTTGTTCGACTTCCAAGTTATGACTGTATATTGAAACAGGGAACCTATTGGTGGTGTTGCTGTAAAGAGATGAAGGTCGGAGGTAGGCTGCTGACTTTTAAAATTGGTAGCTGCCACCTACTAGACGTTTTCCAGATGATTGTGGGCTTATTCCTTTGTGCATGTTTGCGGGGTTGGAGAGGACCAGTGTGGCATTTTCAGTGAAGCTCCAAGGGGGGGCGGGATGGGAGTTGTCTTTCATCTGGCTGAAACAAGAAATGGTGGCCAACTCCAAGGATACGCCATTTTGGGGTGTGTGGGTATGACAGATGCTACAGCCTTTGTGGGGTCTGGGGCAGGGCCAGTCCACTCATGAGGCAAGGTGAGGCAACTCCCTCGGGCGGCAAAATCTATAGGGGCAGCAGGTTCAGCCTCCAAGGAATGTATTGCTCCTGTTGCTGGCGCTTCCGCAGTGGCCGCAACAATTGTGACATGCTCTTTGATGGCTGGATTTGCCTTCCCCTCCTTGCCTCTGCCTCTACAGCGGCCTCTTGGTGAATAGGAGGAACTGCTGGTCTCCTCCCCCCTTGTTCCCAATATGGGTCTTTATTCCCCATTTCCTCCCTGGTGAGGGGGGACACAGCGTTGTGGCTTGCCTTGGGTGTCAAAATGTATTGGGCTGGTCCTGGTCTGGGGGCCTGTTTGCTGCTCCCTGTTCAACAAGTATATCTGAAAATGAACAAATGTTACAAAAATGCATGTTTCCAGGGAAGTCACATGCCTGTTCATTTCCTTGAGTAAAAAGAGCCAAGCCAGATCCTAAGCACGTAAGCCCAAAAATAAACAAGCAAAAAAATCCCCCACAAAATTGGAACTGGTCTCAGTATAATTTATGCAACCTTGATGAAACAGTAACTGGTCCCATTTCTTAGCTTCCGTTCTACAGCTTTCAGTCTCTCAGCCATCTTGGAACCACTCCTAAGAATGTAGGCCTTGAACAGGCTCAGGTCCAACTTTTCTCAGGAACCTCTTATGCCTTATGACCGCTAGGCGGCTACCAGAGAAACATACCTTGCCCACCACTTTGCAGATTCCATGAGCCCTGCTTCCCAGATAAGATGTTTCAAAGACAACAGTGGTATTGTGAGAGCAGCTACCTGCCATGTGTTGTCAGATCTGAGCATTTGACCACTTGGTAGCCTGCATTTTCTCCTTTCTCCTTCATGTTTCATCCAGGATGACTCCAACCTTCCTGGTAGTCACTAATAATAATAATAATAATAATAATAATAATAATAATAATAATAAAAACTAACTAACTAAATAAATAATTTTATTTATACCCCGCCGTCCCCAGCCGAGATCGGGTTCAGGGCGGCTAACACCAGGTAAAAACAATTGATTAAAATACAACTTAAAAACAAGATTAAGTACAACGTTAAAATGCAGCCTCATTTCAGTAGAAACGCAAATCAATAGTGAAGAGGTGCCTCTGGAATGGCTCTCATGCAAGCCCTGAGGCAAGCTGGTTTCCCCGAGGGCTGATGACGCTACAGTCGTCCAGGAGGTGGCAGGGGCAGGTGATTTGTGTTGGATTTCAAATAGGGAGGGAAGAATCTGTCCCTTCCCATTCTCAGACATTTCTCATTTTGAGAAAACTCTTCTCTTTCCTCTAAAACCCTGACACTGCACCCAGACCCCCCAAGTGTCCCTATTTTCCAGGGACAGTCCCAGGTTTACAGAATCCATCCCAGTTTTTGATTTGATCCTGGAGTGTCCCACTTTTCCTTAAAGGTAAAGGGACCCCTGACCATTAGGTCCAGTCGTGGCCGACTCTGGGGTTGAGGCGCTCATCTCGCTTTATTGGCCGAGGGAGCCGGCGTACAGCTTCCAGGTCATATGGCCAGCATGACAAAGCCGCTTCTGGCGAACCAGAGCAGCGCACGGAAACGCCGTTTACCTTCCCGCCAGAGTGGTACCTATTTATCTACTTGCACTTTGACTTGCTTTCAAACTGCTAGGTTGGCAGGAGCAGGCACCGAGCAACAGGAGCTCACCCCGTCGCGGGGATTCGAACCGCCGACCTTCTGATCGGCAAGTCCTAGGCTCTGTGGGATGCACCACCCGCATCCCTAGGACCCCCGAGGCAAGGAGATAAGTGACTATACAACTCTTAGAAGACTTCTGAAGTCTGTCCTGTATAGGGAAGGTTTTTAATGTTTAATTTTTTATTGTGTTTTCATATCTGTTGGAAGCCGCCCAGAGTGTCTGGGGCAACTCAGTAAGATGAGTGGGGTATAAATGACATCATCATCGTCACCACCACCATCAAATAAGATACCCCTAATTTAATCAGAAAAATGTTGAAGGGTATGAGATGGTACCAGATTCCCCACCCCCTGCTTGATGCTCACAAACCTCATTCCCACAGGCCCAATGTGACTAATGGCTTTTCCCAAAGGGACTTGCCCAGAGTTTTACACCTCATTTAGTGAAATTCAGTGGCAAGCTGAGTTTGTAACCTTGGGAAAGGAAAAAGGAGGGGGAAAAAGAGAATTAACGATGTTGACATTTCTTGTTTTATGTGCTTTTAGGAGTAGCTCTGGAATGTGAGGAATGTTCCATCTTTGGAAATAATTGCACTGGACGTAAAAAGCCATGCTCCCAGAATCAAGACACATGCAGTGTTTCCGTGACAAGCGTTAACCTGACTCTCGAGGGTAAATGGAAATGACCGAAGGCTACCAGAAGAGTTCAAGAAATGCCTAATTTCCTCTTGTCTGAGTGTGGTTGGTTCATTGATGGTGTGCAGAGGAGGAGTCTGGCTCAGCTGAGGCCCCTGCTATCAAGGGTGTACCATGGGTTGCTAGCGCTCGGGGCAGGTCAAGTGTTGCACCCTCCCCTGGTGGTCAGCCCCTTCGCTGGGCAGCATCTAATCAAGGGAATCTTTGCTTGCAAACTAGCCCCAACCTGGGAGCAGAGATAAGGCAGAGAAACATGGAACCAGGAGCTCTACTGTGTTGCCTTGACCTCCTATGTTTCGGCAATGCAAGTGGTTCTTCAGTGCATTCCTGCCTTCCTCTTGCCAGTAGAAGGCTGGCCCAGGGGTGGTTCACGTGCAGGTGTCCCTTTGCTGGCCATGAGGAAAAGGAGGCATCACCTTGGCCTCGGCCTCAAAGGCTTTGCCCGGGCGCAACTTGCCTCCCTGCAGCTCTGGCCTCAATGACGGAGCCTGTTGTGGGCACATCTGGTTGTGCCCCCTCAGAAATTTGCACCTGGGCAGTGCTTTTTTTCTTTAGGGATACTCTCATTTTGACTCAAGGAAATTACCAAAATCGGGGAAAATAAATACAGTAAATGGAAAAAAAGTACAAAGATTCACAAAATCCCTAATCTCTTTAAACTATGATTTATGTTTTAGGATGTAATTAGGTGATTTCACCATTGATGTCTTCTACTAATTTATGAGTAGAGGGCGATGTTTATGTTACAAATTTATTGTAATGTATGATGTTGGTCTTTTGTTTTTGTTTTGCTTTGGTTCTTGTCTGTTTTTTGTAAGTCTTGGCGGTTTTAAATTTGGAGGTTTAAGTACATTATGTTGGTATGGGAAACTGTCGTGTGATGGGCCAATGGCCGTAATAAAGATCAATACAATATCACAAAATGCTTAGGCGTATGCGTACCCCTGCGTACTCCCAGAAAAAAGCACTACATCTGGGGCTACAGCCCTGCCCCCACACTATGCCACTGCCTGCTGGGGTTAAATTCCCTGGAGTTTCCAAATCTAAAAAGTTACCCTACATTCTGTCCTCAAATGAGTTTGCGTGGACCAGTAAGAAAGGAAACTGACTTGAAGTGGATTGAGAAAAATGGTAAAAGGATGAGGATGAGAGTGGGGCAAAGTGCCCGCTATGTATCTAGTACACATTCAGTACCCAGCTCTAAATGGCTTGAGATCTCACTATCATCTACAGCAACCCTGTTAGTGGCTTTGGGAGCTACAGCCCAGTTGACACTGACCCACAACCAGCCCCTCTTAGTGGTGGTGGATTGCCCTCCCTGCGGAGGTGGCATCTGATTCTCACATTATTAACATCCCGGAGGAAGTTAATGTCCACCTAGGCCAGGGGGAGGCAACCTAAGGCCCATGGGCCACAAACGGCCCACGGGAGCCATTTAACCAGCTCATGAGCCGCCCCCGAACCGAGCTGCCTGCTCAGCGAGTCCCCACGAGCTGGACTAAACTGGCAGAGCACGGTGCAGGGACTTACTTCCATGGTGCCGGAAATTGTGTCTGTGCAGATGCAGGCACCAGAAATTGTGGCCATGTGCACTGACACGCGCACGTGCAATCTGGCCCATGGAGTGATCTCTGCTGGAGTGAACCGGCCCAGGCAAGGTAAACCTTGCCGACCCCTGACATAGGCGTTTGTTTAATGGCTGAAATATGTTATTCTATTGAAATCATTAGCTGAGAAATCATTAAAGACGATTCTTGAATGGGTTTCAGTCATTTTATTTGTTAAGTGTACCGCTTTGCTGTTTTGTTTTGTTTTGGGTTTTTGTTTCTTTGTTTCCCAACCTGGATTCCTTTCAGGAGAAAGGTGGGCTAGGGATTTAATAAATATGGAATCATGAAAATGGTGCAAGATACGCCAGCGGTCAGCCTTGAAATCCTATGCTATGATGACAAAAGATGCTGAGGTGTCTGGTCAGCAGCTGTCCATCACTCATGCTGGGCCGTGCATGCATGTGTGACGTCAAACACTGGAAGGAGGCCCCATGGGGCCCACCACAGCCATGGGGAGGCCTGAAGAGGCCCTTTGTAGCCATGGGAAAGCCCACCAGGGCCTGCCATGAGTGCAGGGAGGCCCAATGGGGCCTGTTGTGGCCTCGGTAAGGTCTGGTGGAGCCCACCAGGGTAGAGAATATTGATGGGCCTGGCCTCCTCCTTCTAAATTTTGGAGGGGCCTCAGCCTAGATGACACCCCTGCTACCCACATTGAAGCTAAAGCTATATCTTCTGTTTAAAATAACTTTCTTTCAATCCCTCCAGGACAAACTGCTTTTACAAAGAGTTGCTTCTCATCTGAACTGTGCAACAAAGGCCCCCTCATCATCAACATGGGCTCATCGGGAACATCAGTAACTGAGTCTCGTTGCTGTGGGGGAGATGCATGCAATACAACAAGACCCCTTAGTAGGTCACTGCTTGTCTCGTCCTTTCCTCATCCTTTTCATCGCTCGCTTGTTGCAACCTACTTACTGAGCAGTCATCCTGATCTTGTCCATTTGCAGGAGAATTAGAATACATTGGCTATTTATTGCGCTTTCATTCTGATTTGCCTGATGGGCAAATTTGTCCGGTAATGCACTTCCCAGTGCATTTTTCATTTAAATCAGCTTTAGCTGTGCAACCTCAGATTGAATCCCACCCCAAAATAGCAGTAGTCTGGAATTTCCCATATACTTGTTGCCAACTTCCTGCTTTAGTTGGGAGCCGTTTCTTAAATATACTGTATTTACTCAAATATAATGCTCACCTTTTTTGGCCAAATTATGTTGCGAAAATTAAGGTGCGCATTAGATTTGATGGCACATTTACATTTGCCAGCAAAGACTTTTTTTGGCTTCAAGGTTCTGAAGATTGAGGTACATATTAGATTTGATGGTACATTAGACTTGAGTAAATACGGTAATTTGGCACTCTTGCAGAGTGATTGGGAAATGCACTGGGAAGTGTGAAATGCTCCTTCTGCAGTAGTTTCTCCACCTTTGGTTCCCACCCTGCACTCAGCTCTTACACTGGCCACACCCCAGGAATCAGCTTCGACTGGTTGGCTAAATCAGATGAGGGTAGCTGATGGGTCTCAAACCATTGCTGAATTAGGAACTTGCAAGACAGGGTCCAGTGGATTGAGTAGATGAGAGCAATTGTGGGTCCAATGGTCAAGAAGGTGGATTCTGCATGTTCGTAGAGGAAGTGGGGGCAGATGCGGCTGCTCAACCTGAGAAGGCAGCCCCTCTAGGAGAAGGAAAACTCTGAACCTAAACCTCCGCTGCCTTGTGGGATATCTTCAGGGAAGAAGAGGCTAAGGGGTAAATCCTACACAAATCCAGAGTGGAGTCCCTAAGATGGTTGGATGGTACCTTGCACACCTCCTTCCAGCAACTCCTGCAGTCATTGTTGTTGTTGTTTAGTTGTTTAGTCGTGTCCAACTCTTCGTGACCCCATGGACCAGAGCACGCCAGGCCCTCCTGTCTTCCACTGCCTCCCGCAGTTTGGTCAAACTCATGCTGGTACCTTTGAGAACACTGTCCAACCATCTCATTCTCTGTCGCCCCCTTCTCCTTTTGCCCTCAATCTTTCCCAACATCAGGGTCTTTTCCAGGGAATCTTCTCTTCTCATGAGGTGGCCAAAGTATTGGAGTCAAAGTATCCTGCAGTCAAGCTGGTGCCAAATGTATTGCTCTGCTCTGCTTTGGACCACATCAGCGAGCTCAAAAGGGGGGTGGATCCAGTCATCTGGGAAGCCCAGGACCTCTATGCACACTGCCTAGGTTGATGCCCTGGAGAGGTCACTTTGGGGGTGCTAATACAGTGATGTGACTTCATCCTGGAAGGGTACTCCATTGCCTCTCGAGACAGACAGATGCCAAGAACGATAAGTTGGGTGTGTACAATGGCAGACCTTGCGGTCCCAAATTTCAGTGGTGCCCTGTGTGCTACCAAAATTGGTGCCCTCCCAATTCTTTCCTTCCATTCTAAAGTACATCATAATTAATGTTATGCATCCACTGCAACTGAAGTGGTTACGCTTGCCTAAATTTGCCTCTGGTGTGTGGAAAAGACGATGTCTGGCAGCATCAAAGCGCAACCTCTTTCTGATTTTTAGGAGGCTAGCTCTATATACGTTTGTATTACTACAGTCCTAATTTTTCACTTAAAGGCTGTATCAGTTAGGATTTATTTGGTGAACCCTCTATATATTTCGCCAACATCTGTGAGAATAGGAGCCACCTAGAAAGGGGTTGACATTTCTGGTAAGATGGTTCCCCATGTATGAAGCCAAAGATGGCAACAAATACTCTGCTGTCCTACCAAACATGCCATATGAGTCACTTGGCAGAATGGGGGGCACTTAAAAAGTGGCCTGTTGAAGGAAGGGGCTGATATTTGCAGTCTTCTTCCCAATCCCTTTGGCCGTGCTGTTCTTCTTGCATCCCAAGCCTGATCGTCTCACCTTTCTTTCAGAGCCAAGGAGAAACACCACATTGAATGGAAAGGAATGCTCAGTTTGCCTACCTGATGGAACTGAGTGCAAACCCATCAAATGTGCTGGAGATGAGACCAAATGCTTAGAGATATCTGGAACTACAAATGAAAGTAACTATAAATCCCATATTCGTACGAGGGGGTGTTGGAGGGATGTGGTTTGTGTGAATCTTGTGGCAGAATGGCCTGACCCACACCTAGGGTGTTCTCTAGAGAAGGTAATCAAGGAGGTAGTGGGATGACAATCATAGACATTCTTTGAAGACAGTAAATCATCTAGACCTGTGGTTCCCAACGTGGGGCACAGGGGGGCAATTTGATTTTTAAGGGGGGCAATTTGAAAAGGATTTATTAACAGTGAATAGCCTTTTAGGCTTCCTTCACTTTTTGAATAATAAGAATTATATGTCACAGGGGGCGAGCATCAGGATTTTAGAGATGCTTAGGTGGGGCATGGCCAAAAAAAAAAAAAAAGGTTGGGAACCACAGCCCTAGACCAATCACAGTCTGGTTTCAGACGAGAGCCTTTGGTGTGGTGGCACCCACCCTTTGAAATGTGCTCCCAGTGTACATCAGGCAGGCACATTCTGGCGTCTGCTTAGAATAATAATAATAAATTTAATTTATATCCCGCCCTCCCCAGCCGAAGCCGGGCTCAGGGCGGCTAACAACAATCAAATAATCAAACAATCAAATAATCCAACATTCTAAAAACATTTCAATTATAAAAATTAATTAAAATCAAATTGATGGCAACCGTTAAGCAAAATTCTGTGCAGGTTGCCAGAGGAGGGAGTCAGGCTGCGCCCTAACCAAAGGCCTGGTGGAACAACTCTGTCTTGCAGGCCCTGCGGAAAGATGTCAGGTCCCGCAGGGCCCTAGTCTCTTGTGACTAGGGTTCCACCAGATTGGAGCCGCAGCCGAGAAAGCCCTGGCTCTAGTTGAGGCCAGCCTAACCTCTCTGTGGCCTGGGACCTTCAGGATGTTTTTATTTGCAGACCGTAGGTTCCTCTGTGGGGCATACCAGGAGAGGCGGTCCCGTAGAATCACAGAAATATAGAACTGTAGAGTTGGAAGGGACCCCAAAGCTCATCTAGTCTAACCCCTTGCAATGCAGAAATCTCAACTAAAGCATCCATGACAGGTGGCTTAAAAGTCATTGCTTCCTTCAGGCTCTGCCTAAAGCAGTGATCCAGCCATGTTTGATACATTAAGCTGATATAGTTTTTTGAAATGCATTTTGCAATTTTTAGTGATTCCTCCCTCTCCTTTGTGTTCTCTCCTCCACTCCCTCATTTAACTGTGTAGAAAGAAAGAAAGAAAGAAAGAAAGAAAGAAAGAAAGAAAGAAAGAGAGCACTACCCTTCTCTCCTTCATGCAAGGGCAGGCCAACTGAAGTTCCCCAAGTGCCCTAACTTCCCTTCCCCTTCCCCAGCATCCCACTTGTTGAATTTAGCTCCTGCCCAGGTTAGCCAGCCACTGAGTGCCCACTACACAAATGGAAGAGGAAGAGAAGGAACTCACTGGGCATTGCCACTCTCCTGACATTGACTGTCATCTCCTTCAATTCTCTCTGCAGAAGGACAAACCATCACCACCACCATCCTCAAGGGCTGTGCAAATGAGCTTGCCTGCAAAGCAATGGAAATGGGCGACCCATTGCCTTTGGGCATGATCCAACCAGACAGCTCAACTAAATGCACAGATGGGGCGGCCAGTGCCAACCCTGGATCGCTTGGACTCCTCCTCCCAGTCCTTAACGCGCTGCTACTGGTGAAGCTCCTTGCCTGATTCCCCAGTTGATGCTGAGATTGGAGAGTCCACTTTGAGCTATTCCTCTTTGCTGCTTGCTTGCAGCTATTATTGGGGCCACCTGCAGATGCTGTAGAACAAGGGCCAAAGGCCACTCTCCGGTCTTGTCTGTCTGGTCCTTGAGAGTCTTCCTGGGACACCTTCCTGCCCCTTTCACCCACCTTGAGCGCTTTTGGCTGCCTGGAATGTGTCTTTGTGCTCCAATGATTCTTCCAACTTGCCTGTTTGGAAGACAGAGATGGATGGCTGAGTGTGTGTGCACAAACTAGTCTCCTATGCAAAGGAGAACTTTACATTTGCTAGTTCAGTTGCCTCTGGCTCTGCCTACCAAAGGCATGTGGCCCCCAGTGGGCTGCGCCGAAGGGATTCCCATCCCTGCTATAGAGCTCCCATAGCCCATAGTCTAAAACAGAGCTTTTCAAACAGTGTGTTGCAACACACGCTAGTGTGTCGGCTGCAGTGTGTTGCCCAAACGCTCCCCACACTCCTCCTGGGGCTAGAAAGGAATTAGTTTAACCCCCAGTTTGCAAGTAAAATTGAATTACTGCTTTGATAAATGATGCATGTCTAAAATGTGTGTCACCAACATGAAAAGTTTGGAAAGCTCTGGTCTAGAAGCACATTTTTACACCTACTGCCCTCCAACAAGTGCAGTGTTGACTGAGGAAGGTCTGGGTTGGTGTCTTTACTGGCAGATGCCATTATTGGGCTGTGTCTGTACAGCTCTCCTGAGTCTCAAGCAGAGTTTATTCCATGTTTGGATGTCTGGTTCTCTTCGAGCCTTATTTCAATTTTCTCTTTGTGCTTTGCATTTGTTTGAAAATTGACGTTGCTTTACTGCTCTGCTGCTTTGTCATTTTTGGCATGGTGCATCGTTGATATATTGCAACCTGCTTGGGTGTTGGTGGTAAGAAAAGGTGGGCTAGGAATCCTTTCAGTAATAAAGGTAAATAAAAGGTAAAGATAATTGCAATAGGTGTGTGAAAAGCACCTTTTCTCCAAGTAACCACAAGCGTCCAGACACAGGACGGTATGAGTAAAAGGCTAGGTTTGAATATAATGCTAAGTTAAAACATGAACCTGCAATTCACTTACATAATGTTGCACCCCACCCTAATTTCTGAGCAGTGCAAGATATCAGGGGTCCAAGCTCTGTGTTGGCACAGCAGAGACTGTGGTGTCTTTATGATATATGGTTTATTTACACACATACACAAACTGAGTCTGGATGGAAAGAGCTCAGAACATTCACATTTCAAGAGGGTCTCTTGCTCCTCCCATAGGTATGGCAGGCTTGGATCTAACAACATGTCAGCCATGCTCTTTGTCTCCTTGTTGCAGCCCACATGGGGCTCTTTGACAACTTCCTTCATCCTTGTCACAGCTAAGAGCCTGAAAAGGATTTCTCCCCAGACTACAGGCAGTGACCATTTCACAGGGGGAGGGGGTCAATTCCTAGCCCCCATACCTGTCGGCAGAGCATGCATAAGCACTCTGCCCCAGCCCACCCCATTATGCCTCACCCAAAGGACCCACGCGTCGGTGATCACACATCAATTGGATGCACCTAAAATGGTCGTTGCCTGTACATTATTCAAAAACGGAAATCCTACACTAGAGGTTTTCAACCTTTTCGAGTCCACGGCTCCCTTGACCAACTACATCCTTTCCCCGGCACTCAGAAGCCCAGTTATGTCACCCCTTGCCTGCAGAGCTGGCAGCCTCTTGCCCCTTTTCGAACACCCTCCCTTGTGGAGTCTTCCCTCAGCCTCCCCTCTCCTTGGGAGTCCTCCGGGCAGCTGCTGCTCTCGTCTCTGGTCTCTGAGCACCCCCCCATCCCAAAGAGAGGTGCCTCCTCACACTGCCCCACAAGGACCTGGGACTTGTCTGTGCAATCTCATCTTGTGTTGATTGCAGTAGCCATTGTAGCACCATCCTGTTCATTGTTTTATTATCCATTCTGAGCAGCAAGGGCTGATGGACTGGCTGGCTGGGCTCCCTCGCCTACTTGCTTGCTTACTCCATGGTCGCCTCAGCTCCTGGCAACCAGTACCCCCTCGCCAGCCCCACAGACACCATCCACCTGGGGAGCTTGTAGCCAGGGCTGCTGCAACAAACAGCTGTGCAAGCCTTTGGGAGGCAGAGACGCAAGAAGGCATCAGAGGATGGAGGGAAGAAAGAGGGACAGAGGCCAGTGTTGCCCACGGCACCCTTGACCATCATTCAAGGCACCCCAGGGTGCCACGGTACACTGGTTGAAAACCACTGTCCTAAATCCTTTTTGTCTCTGGCCACTAACACACAGCTGGAGGAAATTCCCACCGTGCCCCTGTCCCAATGACAGACGACACACGACAGCATAGCAAGGTCAAGCGCAACAAGCCCTAAAAGTAGGGAGAGGTGGGCAGATGTTCTGAATGCACACACCAAAAAAGGAAGCTCTGGGTCACGTGCATGGGCATAAATAGGTCCCTTGAACCGTTTAGACTGTGTCCCATTGGCCAGAATGTACCCAGCTTCAAGGGACCTACCAATCGGGTGTTGTGGCTAACCAATTGTACCCACCCACAACACAGGGTGTTGGTTGTCCAGGTCTCACTGCAATACATGCCCTCTTTAAGGGAGGACCCGATTTGGCGATTTGCCTGTTTCACTTTCGGCCTTATTGCCAAAGGTGACGTCATGTCCTTTAAAAGCAAGATTCTTCCAATTAAGCTATGGCAAGTTTCTTTCTAGAAGAAGAGCAGATTGAAATGATTTTTCAGGCTGAATGAGGATTGTTTTGTGGAAGAATGGAAGCCTTTTTTCAGAAAATTTTATGGCATGGTGAATTCGCAAGCAGGATTTGAACTATGAGCAACAGAAGGAACAAGAGATTATTGTATGGTGGTTATTATACAAATGAGAGAAGATAGAGTGCCACAAGGGGGAGAAATTAAAACACCATGGAAAACGGGATGGGAAGTGGGGGAGGGAGAGTGGCAAATAAAAACTTAGGTTTTGGAGTGTACGTATATGTGATTTTTTTGGAAATTTAATAAAATGTAATAAGCAATGAAATGAGTTTTCAGGCTTCTTTTCCAAAATGCTACATCACTTGGTGCTTTTCTATCACATGCTAGATCTTAAAAAGAGAGAGAGGGAAAGAGGGGGAATAAAAAGCAAGGCAGGCATCAGTCTCGGTGGGCCTTCCAAGATGGGTGGGCCTTGATATCTGCCCAACCATGTCAGGCATCAAGGCCTCTCAATCTTGTCTGGTGTTGCCACCAGGTCTTCCCCCACATCCAAGCCCCAAATTATTGCTGGAGAATGTTTGGATCAGCACCAGTAGATGCTTTCCGTCCGGATGATGCTAAACATATTGCTTTAAAACGTTTTAAGTACAGCCGAGCACTTTGCGATCTGACATTTCTTATCAGCTCCCACTGTCGTGCACTTACGGGCTGGACAATATCCAGGATGGTGTCTGTTTCACGGTGTCTCCCCCGGCGTTACAGACATATGGGAGGTTGGCCTGGGCCAACGTTAAGAGCCTCTCAACTTTCATTTTAAAATAACCCTGGAAAGGTCGTAACCCAAAGTTCTCCGGGGGAATTCTGTAACCCAAAGGCAAGTCTGAGAAGAATGACTTGCAACAGCAAACCCATCAACCGTCCTGGAAAAACCGGGAATATCCAAATTTGGAAACTGTGTTTTTGTGCATTTTTGGGACATAATCTCTCTCCCAACCCCAATCCCCGAACACTATCTTCAGGGGTGTAACCCGCATGGGAAAACTCTCTATTTGGGTTGAGATCAATGACCAGGGTTTCATTTTTTCCAGATGCAACATACGGCTAATGTGTTAATAAAGGAACATGACTCTTTGAGAGAATGCATACCTTTTGAGATGTTGGTTTCGTCCTCAAGATTAAAGGGTGTATAGGGAAAGCTGTGCAGAATGCTGTCAGAATTAAATTCGATTCCAGGTGCTTATCAAGAACAATGGCAGAAAGACAGACGTAACAATATTTCTGTTGTCGACTGGAAATGGATTTGGAACTTAGAGCACCATTAACTGTATGAACCTTAAAGAAAACTCTTATGGGACTTC
This sequence comes from Podarcis raffonei, assembly GCF_027172205.1. Classification (NCBI taxonomy): domain Eukaryota; kingdom Metazoa; phylum Chordata; class Lepidosauria; order Squamata; family Lacertidae; genus Podarcis; species Podarcis raffonei. Next base: position 15,321,191 of record NC_070609.1, read on the forward strand.
CGGGTTAGCGTCACCGGCAATGGCGGATTTCCTCTGATCTGGAGGAATCTGCTTCGTGAAAATCAGGGTCTGGACCGCCACGGTGAGGCGGAGACCCATCAAAAACCACAGGCGGGAGAAGCCTGTGGACCTGGGATTCGGCTGGCACCTTTTGTGCCTCCCCTACTCGCGGGGAAACCTGGCTATAGGGATCTGGAGCGACGTGGGGTGAGCGGCGCGGTGCTTCAAATCGATTGCTCTTTTCACGGAGTGAAGCCGCATTGCTGTTGTCGGAGAGCGCTGACTTTTTTCCTGTGGTCAATTGGACTCTAAACAAGTACCCGTGAGTAGAATGGAAAATTGGATTATTAAACTTCGTAATTTGGCACCAGAGCGGGAAGGTCTAAACAGGAAGTCCGCCTTCCGCTTTTGTAAATAGTTTGAAGCAAAGACATCGCAAGCTAAAGTCTGGAAAGTTATCTGTAAAGGACTAAATTTCCATCGGTTAAAACTACAAAACCCCCCTTGGAAGCAGGAGAAGAGGGGGGAAATCTTAAATTGTTCAAGCCTGCAGGAGAGGGAGTAAAGAAAGATAAATTTCTATCGTCTTGAACCTGGGAACGGGCTGTCAAAGATAGACGTTTTGGGAAAGTTCATTGACTATGAATAATAACGTATGTTGACAGATAGTCAAATAAGAGAAACATATTGACTCCAATGTTTCCTTTTGCACTAAAAAGGAACAAAGATTTGAAAAACGAAAGCAATTTTGTTGCTGGATCTGCTTGTAAAAGGATGGATACAAATAGAAATTGTTTCCTCTAGAGGGAGCTTTTGAACTGTTGTTGGAGTGGACCTGGGGAACTCTACAGCTGTAGAGATTAAGGATCGTGAGAAACAGACATTGACCTTGGACAAGAATGTTGACACAGGAAGCCTTAGTGTCTGCTTTGTGCAGGACAAGTGCTTTGTTGGAGCAGCTTCATGCGAAGATGGATTTGATGACTACTGCAATTGATAATTTCGGTCAAACAGTGAACACTGATATAGAACCTGCTCAAGAATTGACCCAGGAATCTGCCCTGACAGGGCAAGCCGCGGAGAAGACAAAGGAGGAGGATGTTGTTGAACCTCAAGTAATACAAGTTGAGAGAGATGCGGCCTTGCAGGAACATAAGCTGTCATTTCTGATGACTGAATCTGGAGTGAGTCAGACTTGGAGAGACGGAGTCCTGTCGAGACTGGAGATGGCAAGTTGGTCATATCCTCCTATGCAGGGATGTCCTGACTTTTGGGATTTGGTTTTGGGCCAGGAGGAGATTGGAGTGGTCGAGGCCCTCAACTTTGGAGGGACATTGAAGTATGCTTTGGAATATTTTTTGGATTTTAGTGCTAACCATGGAGAACGGGCTGACCGGTCGAGAAGGGATAAAGACATTCTTAGGTTGTTCCCCTGAGATCTACTCCTCAGAGACAAAGGAAGGAAATTAAGTACAAGACCAGCAGAAGACAAAGTAAAGTGTAGGTACAATTATGAAGAAGATCTGCGGAAGGGACATGGAAAAGAGTTAAGAGCCTCGGACATAAGATCACCACGTTGATGGACTAGATGGAACAGACAGAAAGGACTGACAGAACCCGAGACCAGGAAGAAGAGACGGTGGATGAAGATTGGCAGAAAGTTTAAAAATTCATTTAGAGAAATATTGCAAAATTAATGACTGTTAGGAAAATCTTGGAATGAAACTATTAGGCTTTAGTAGAAATGTTATAAGGAGTTATGTATAAATAAGTTTTTAAGTTCTAAGGTTTCTTTTATGGTAAGATAAGGCTAAAATAAATTAAGACAACTAAAGGACAGAATACAGTGAAAGATGGAAAGGATTTGCTGAGATAATTAATAATTAGAATACAAAAAAGGGAGGTGTGAGGAGGTCGATGAAACAAGTTAATGAAGATAAGGATATGGGAATATTGGATTTGTTTTTAAATTTATTTTTTTGCTCTTGTTTTTGATTTTAGTGTATTGTATGTTTTGTACTTTTTATTCTCTTTTTATTGATTTGTATTGTTTAATCTCTTTTTTCTTGCTTTTTCTTTTTCTTTTTTTTATGTAACTTTAAATTCCCAATAAATATCATTTAAAAAAAGAAAAAAAGAAAACTCTTATGAAGGGGGAACTCAGATGGTATTTCACCCCATTAAGAATGACCCAAATTTTTAGGACTCAAATATATAGGAAGGGTTAGTCTCACATCCATCTTGGAACCATTCCTGGGAACACATGCTCAAGTTCCAACCTTTTTTCGAGAAACGCTCTAGCCCTTTGGACACTAGGTGGCAACCACATAAATATACTTGATCGCTGGAGAGCTCTTAGATGCCTTCTCCCTCTTTCTGGGAAGTGTTGGTCTGCAATAAACCAGCCCAGCTCTTTCAGATGCAAAGATCTTTTGCTGCAAGCAACGGATTTTCAAACCTGGCTCTGATTCTAGTCTTGAAACAGATGTCTGGTGCCATGAGCAGTGTTTTCCTCACCTGCCTCCTTTATATTTTCATACCTGCAGGTAAGTGTTTTGTGATTCATGGTTGGTGGGGGGGGGGCTCAGAGAGGTGCAGGACCAAACTTTGGCTTCTATGCGCTGAGCACTGGGTCTCCTGTCCATTCCTCCACTTTTAAAACTTTTTTTTTTAAGGTTTGCATATGGTTCAGCTGGGCATGCTGAAATTCCCAGTGTGACGACAGCTGTTTGCTGTCATAATTTGCCCAGAGGCACTTGGTACCTTGATGCTAATTTGATTTGGGACCTTTGTGTCCCCCGGAGTCCTTGAAGCACTTAAGAAATGGCCCTGATTCATGGGTCCCCAGCGTTCTGTTCAGGGCTCATTCTAGAAAGCATGGGTCGGAGAGGTTTTTGTTTTGTCCCATGCTTTCTAGACCCTGGTCCACATGGTTTTTTGTTTGTCCCTCCGCTTCCCCTGGGAAAACCCGCTGTTTACTGTTGAATCGGAACAAACGTCTACCTGTGGAAAAACCGATTATTCTGAATCAGTGGTAAACGGTGGGTTTTCCTGGGGGAAAGCTGTGTGGACCAGCGCTCAGTGCGGGAAAGTGGGAGGGAGGGCACAACGAGTGAAATAAGGACACACTCCATTCTCATGCCCTGTGAACAGAGCAAACAATATGAATCTTAAAACATAGGCGCTACTGCAGAGCCATGGTTTCAGTGTTGTTTCAAGTGCTCAAGCTATATATATCATTTATTGTTTTCTTATTTGACGAGAATTGGAATATAGGCTATTTCTGCTAGGGGTTACTTTTGTGCTTAAGCATTTATTTATTTATTTGCTTTGTTATTAGGTTATTATGTTTTACTCAAAGTTGCCTTGGGAGACTTCCAGCCGTTAAAGGCAGCCTATAAATATTTCAAATGCATTAGTGGAATAAACAACACTCGCCTCCAGCCTCCCCCCAAATATCTTGCTTATTGTATTGATTGATTCTGATTCCTAGCATTACTTTGCCTCTGAGTGCTCTGCTTAAAACAACCGACACATTCCGCTAGTGGGCCTGAAGGTTTGTATATTGTTTTGCAAAGCACTTACATAGGATCAGTTCGCCTTTAAGTTTTCCCCATATTCATAACCTAATTGTCACACCCCTTTGTATGCCGAGCCAGTTACTGTGCTCTGTAAGTGAGGTTTCCTGGAGATGCCACCTTATCAGGACATCCGTTCCACACAGTGTACGAATTGGGCCTTTAGTGTGGCGGTATCTGCCCCTTGGAATGCCTTCCCCTTGATTATTAAACAGGTGCCACTTCTGTTGTCTTTTTGGCACCTGCTGAAAACCTTACCCTTCCAGTGTGGTGTAGTGGTTAAGAGTGGTAGACTCGTAGTCTGGTGAACCAAGTTCACGTCTCCGCTCCTCCACATGCAGCTGCTGGATGACCTTGGGCTAGTCACACTTCTTTGAAGTCTCTCAGCCCCACTCACCTCACAGAGTGTTTGTTGTGGGGGAGGAAGGGAAAGGAGATTGTTGGCCGCTTTGAGACTCCTTAGGGTAGTGATACAGTGGGATATCAAAACCAAACTCTTCTTCTTCCACCAAGTCTTTTCAGCTGAGAACTTTCCCAACTGCATTGGAATTGTTTCTAAGTTTTTTTTTAAAAAAACTAATTCATCACTTGTTGTTTGACACCCTGAGCTCCTTTGGTAAGAAGGGCAGGATATTTTAAAGAAGCTGACCTTTTAGTGCAGAAGCACCCATACTTTGAACCTCGCTTCTAATTCACATCAGGTGGGCTCCTTCACCGTACTCTTTCTGACTACTGCTAAAATGATTTCTGTTTCAACAAGCCTACCCGGAACCACAGGACGCGGGTGGCGCTGTGGGTTAAACCACAGAGCCTAGGACCTGCCAATCAGAAGGCTGGTGGTTCGAATCCCGTTGCTTGGTCCCTGCTCCTGCCAACCTAGCAGTTCAAAAGCACATCAAAGTGCAAGTAGATAAATAGGTACCACTCCGGCGGGAAGGTAAACGGTGTTTCCATGCACTGCTCTGGTTCGCCAGAAGCAGCTTAGTAATGCTGGCCACATGACCCAGAAGCTGTACGACTGGACCTAATGGTTAGGGGTCCCTTTACCTTTACCTTTACCCGGAACCACAGAAAGTTGATTTGTGTTTCAATGTTTTGTTTTGTTCTTTTTTTAAAAAACTTGCCGTGGATTTTAAATATTTTTGGAAGGTTTTATAAAGCTGTTTTAAACTCTTTTTATTGTTTTATTCTTTTTGTAAACTGCCTTGAGGTGAGGGTTTTTTTAAAAAAAACAATCAAGTGGTTTATAAATTTGATGAACTAAAATAACTAATATAAATATAAATAAAATGTTCTGTGGCTTTTTTTTTGTCCTGGCAATTAAAGAAGCCGGCTGATACCTCTTTTCCTTTTCCTTTAAGGGTTTTCCCTGGAGTGTTGGAGTTGTGAAACAACTGGAAGGAATTGCCAAGGGCAGAGGCAAACTTGCCCCATTGATTACGAAGAATGCGGTGTCCTTCAGTTGGAGAGGTCATTCGGTAAGGGCAAAGGGCCTGAATTTGTGGGGAAAGTTTGGAATTGTTTTGACTTTTCTCTTTCATGCACCTGGGCTGATTGGATCGTGCAGGATAGGTACTCCTCATCTGCACCTTAAATTAACAACAGTATCATACTGCTTTAAACAGACTTCCTCTAAACAATCCTGGGAACTGTAGTTCACTAAAGGAACTGAGAGCTGTTATGCTTGAACAGCAGGACTTCCCCTGCTGTCCACCCCTAAATGTGTTCTGCAGGGTCTCCCAGAGTATGAATTGGGAAGGGGCAGGCAGAGGCAGATTTAGGAGAGCCTGACTTGTTTGCCTGCACTGGGTGCTAAGCCAAAAGGGTGCCATAGGGGGTGGTTCCACAGTGACGTAGATTAGAAGATGAGAGGTAGTGGGGTTCCAAATTTTGGGACCACTGAAATTTGAATGTCCAAAATTTGCCTGGGCATGTATCTGCCAGGGAAAGGTAACTCCCCCAATCACCCATCAAAATTGGTTTAAACTGGTATCTTTGTTGATTGTATTGATGGTGACTTCTCTGTATTATTGCTATTTTATTCTATTTGTGTTGTTATTGTTAACCGCCTTGAACACCATTTGGTGGAAAGGCAGGGTACAAATTTAGCGAATGAATACAAAATAATAACCATGCAGGGGGCAGAGGTGGGGGAATCCAGTGGTGCTACCTGGGGTTGATGGGAGTTGTAGTCCAAACCATCTGGCAGGTGCCAGATTGATGGACAAAAGTGGGCTCGATGGACCTAACCGTAGCAGCAACCACGTTCATTATAACATTAGGACAACAAGATGTTGGCCAGGAATTTTCTTGCAGCGGATACTTCTCTGCTGTATCAAACATCACCTCTCTTTTCCTATCCCTACAGGACAAAATAAGCAGACAACTGTGAAGAACTGCACCCAATCTAACAACTGTGACAAAGAACTTGCAGTTTTCAATATGGGCAAGAGGCGGACAATACTGGGCAAGATTTCGTGCTGCACAGCAGATGACTGCAAGAGCATTAACCCCTGTAGGTACTTTGACGCCTCCTTATCTCTCCCTGCTTACCATATTTAAGTCGGGGGGGGGGACAACTATCCAATGTCTTCTTTCTTCCACACACACCTTTTCCATTTTAATCTCACTGGGCTTGTATCAGTGAATGGCTTGATCCAGGGTTTGCCGAAGTGGTCCTCAAGGGCACCAATATGCCCTCCGGTACCTACTAGGGCACCTCTCAAAACTCTACCATGCAGGAAGAAGAGAAGAGTTTGGATTTGATATCCCGCTTTATCACTACCCTTAGGGACGCGGGTGGCGCTGTGGGTTAAACCACACAGCCTAGGGCTTGCCAATCAGAAGGTCAGCGGTTCAAATCCCCGCGATGGGGTGAGCTCCCATTGTTTGGTCCCAGCTCCTGCCCACCTAGCAGTTTGAAAGCACGTCAAAGTATAAGTAGATAAATAGGTACCGCTCCGGTGGGAAGGTAAACGGCGTTTCCGTGCACTGCTCTGGTTTGCCAGAAGCGGCTTAGTCATGCTGGCCACATGACCTGGAAGCTGTATGCCAGCTCCCTCGGCCAGTAAAGTGAGATGAGCACCGCAACCCCAGAGTCGTCCGCAACTGGACCTAACGGTCAGGGGTCCCTTTACCTTTAACTTTAAGGAGTCTCAAAGTGCCCAACAATCTCCTTTCCCTTCCTCCCCCACAACAAACACTCTGTGAGGTGAGTGGGGCTGAGAGACTTCACAGAAGTGTGACTAGCCCAAGGTCACCCAGCAGCTGCATGTGGAGGAGCGGAGACGCGAACCTGGTTCACCAGATTACGAGTCCACCACTCTTAACCACTACACCACACTGGCTCTCAGGAGAGGTTGTTTGCTGTTCCTCCTCATTTCCCGCTTCTGCTGGCTTAACTTCTTGTTCCTTGAAGATACATCCTAAGACATGCCTGCATTTCAATGGTTACCAGTAGGCTGGGCCTCCACTCTGTTCTGAACAGAGGAGAGGTGGAAAGAACTTCTCTGTGTGTGACAGTGGCATGCAAATGTCATAAATAATAATAATTTGGTTGCAATGTCTTATCTTATCTCGGGTCTACCTGTCTCCTCTTTCTTGCAGTGCGTCCTAGAAAAATCACAGTTAACGGATTTAGATGCCCGTCTTGCTATTCTGTGCACGGCGTGTGTGTGGAAGAGTCTATGGAATGTTCTGGAGATGAGTACTATTGCGCTCAGTTGTTTCAGACCCCAAGTACAGGTAAGTCATTCTGACGTGCTCAAGGTTATCCGATAAGAAACATCTCCCCTTCCCTGTGTATTTTCAACTTTACACATGAAGAGGGATTTGTTTGTTAAACCACTATGGGAATTGTAGGTCGGGGAAGTGGTGGGAATTGCCTCCTAACTATTCCCAGAATGATTTAGCAAGCAACACTCTCCTCCCAGGGAACCCTGCAGATTGTAGCTCCGTGAGGGGAAAAGCTCTCAGCACCCTTAACAAACTACAGTTCCCAGAATGTCCCTTTTCACATCCTTGGGTAGTTTTGACAGCAGCTTTCATATGAAATAACCCACTGAGGGTTGCCACCTGTCCTGTATCATACAGGATTGTCCTGTATTTCAATGTAAAATGCTACGTCCTGTGATGATTCTCTCTCTCTCTCTCTCTCTGTGCCAAGTTAGGGAACCTCTTCAAATGCATGTCTTTGAAAGGGTGTGTGAACAGTCATGTATGTAAGATCTGGGTAGCCAATCACAGACAGATTTATAAATTCATGTGTATGTGTGTTTACATGTGTGTGTACCAAATTCCAGAGGGGCCACCCTGTTAGGCTGCAAGAGGTTGCAAGAGATTGCTTTGAAGTCACTTCAGCACTGGATGGGGGGGGGGGAATCGTCCCCCAACCACCCCGCCCCAACCTGTCCCATAGTTTGCCAAAGCAAAGGTGGCAACCCTTTATTCTAGGCCTCTTCTGTCCTAGCTTCTCCACTTCCTGCATCTGCTTCTTGGCCAAATAGAATTAAGAATAGCATCAGAGAATTGAAGCATTGAAAGGGGCCCTGAGGGCCATCTAGTCCAACCCCCTGCAGTGCAGGAATCATTTTGCTCAATGTGGGGCTCCAACCCACGACCCTGAGATCAAGAATCTCATGTGAGCCATTGAGAGGGAGAAGAGTTTCAGGGCCCTTCCATTCTCCTGATGTTGACTGCCATCTCCTGAAATTCTCTCTGCAGGAGGGAACACTGTGACCGTCATAAAGGGGTGTGCAAACAAGGCTTACTGTGATCAGATGGAGAAGTTTGCCTCTGCAGCCAAGATGAGGTTACTTGAGACAAGCCATTGTGTACTAGCCTCCAGAGCAGTTAGCATCATTCCAGAATTGTTTGGACTTTTCCTCTCCAGCCATGCTGGGCTCCTGTTTGTGACAGGCCTTCCGTGATCCCTGCATGATAAACCTGAGCTATTTCTCCTTTCCGCTCAGGCCTTATCCAGAACATCGCCTTTTTTTGACGAACGTAGAGCTAAGAGAGTCACATCTTCCAGGAAATATTTTCAAAAAAAAGAGCGCTTCCTATATATATAAAATATAATTTATTATTTATACCCCGCCCATCTGGCTGGGTTTCCCCAGCTACTCTGGGCAGCTTCCAACAAAATATTGAAATACAATTATTTTATTTTATTTTTATTATTTATATTTTGGAAGGAGAACGGACACACGTGTAGCATTTACAGTGGTGCCTCGCAAGACGAAATTAATTCGTTCTGCGAGTTTTTTCGTCTTGCAAATTTTTCGTCTTGCGAAGCATGGTCAAGTCGCAACTGCACCTCTTCAAGCGGTTTTAAGAAAAAGGAAACAAACTTGCAAGACATTTTCGTCTTGCGAAGCAAGCCCATAGGGAAATTCGTCTTGCGAAGCAACTCAAAAAATGAAAAACTCTTTCGTCTTGCGAGTTTTTCGTCTTCCGAGGCATTCGTCTTGCGAGGTACCACTGTATAATGCTGCAGTTGATGAGGAAACATGTTTTGAAAAACTCCTTTGCTGCTGTAGTTCAGCGATGGGGAACCTGAAGCCCTCCAGATATTGTTGGACAACGATACAAATATTTATAAAAAAATCTATTTATGGACTGCTATTTCATTTTTTAAAATCCACAAAGTGCGTAAAACCATACAGTAAAAACATATGAAAAAGTTAAAAACAGACACCAATTAACCACTGTAGAAAGCTGTATTCTTAATTGCCTGCGTAGGCCTGGGGGAATAGAAAGATTTCAGCAGGCGTTTAAAAGTTGGAAGAAAAGGCACCTGCTGAACTCTGTTGCAGTGTTCCACAAGCCTGGGCTGATGATGTCATCAAGCACACATTACAAACTTGGGGAATGAGCAACAACACTCATGCAAATGCAGAGGCGCCAGGTTGTCGGCCCCTCCCCAAGACTGAGGGGCCCCGGCATGTGGTGCACGTGTGTGACATCATGCATGCACCATGCTTGCATTGTTGTGCTGTTGGGAGGAGGCTGAGCGCTCCGGAGGAGCCGGCTGCTGAAGCTGCAATGTTTGTTGCCGGATGTGTGTGGTGTCGCATGCGCATGACATGCGGCGAGCCTCCTCAACATGGAAGGGGCTCGGCCCACTTTCAACAAATATGGAGGGGGCCAAAGACACCTCGGGCCCCTAGAGTTGGTGTGCCTGTGCAGATGATCTCATTGCTTGAGCTGGGGGTATAAGGGTTCAAGCGATTCCTGAGGCACCCTGGACCTAGGTTGATGGCAGGATGGGGTGGAAGGAAGGAAGGAAGGAAGGAAGGAAGGAAGGAAGGAAGGAAGGAAGGACTACCCAACTAACTAGTCACTGGGATGCTCTCTTAGGGACCATAGGATTGCACCTTTCACATATCTAATTGTCTGTCTGTCTGTCCCTAATCTCCACCCTGTTCAAAAATAAAACTTTCTAGGCCTGTGTAATGAGATAATGAGTCACAATATGATGTGTGTATTTCTTTACATGCTTGCCTGTCACAATGCTGATTGTTGAAGTGCAAAGTGGAATCAGGAGCAGAGTTGCTTTTGCACGATAAACAACTGTATATTGACAATTTCTTTCAATCAAATGACTACATTGTAAATGTTAAGAGCATGCATCGGCTCTGCTTGTGGACTGAAATATTGTTATTTGTATTTCTAGCCTACTTTCTAGTCAAATGAATCCCAAAGCGTCTTACAAACAATAAACAGTGTTCAATACTCCCATTGTTCTAGGCGCATTTTGCGACAGGGAATTTCATTAGCACGAGAGGTTTCTGACCTCTGGGCGCAGTACTGTGTCTAAGATTTCAGATAAAAACTGCAGAGTGAAAGGAAAGGTGGACCTTTTTTCTGCCCACTTTCATCTACTCTCTGAAGCCTGGAGAAGAGACCCTCTTAAGAATATTAGGGGGGTGGACAGGGGGAGGGACTAGACCATGTGAAAAATGAACATAATATTTTAGCTGCAGTTCATTCATTTTCAGCTTTGTATTCTTGTTGTAACAAAAGTGCACCTAGACATTCCGTTGTTGCACCCATAACCTACATTTAAGGTGCCATTTAGCTCCTGGCTTTCATATCTCTGTTTCTAACACTGACAATAAATAACAGTAACAGAACAGAACAGAACATTGCAAGTACAGCATAAATCATGTAAGATTCTTAACAAATCACTTGAAAAACAATCACAATCTGTAAAACACCATTAGCAAACCAGCAACTGAAAAATAAGAGGTAAATGGAGTTGATTTGGTTGCCTTTCAAAGCGTGTGTCTTTTTTTGGAGCGAGAAATGAAAGTTGTCCATGTTAGGATGTTGAACCAATTCATAATTCTGCACCACTGTGCTGCTGCTGGTGGCACTGTGAAATAGACTTAATTGTGTTTACTGTCTAGGGTGCAATGCCATCATGATGAATCATGAAAGCGGATGAGAACTGGGAAAGCATTGCGTGCTATGCAGTACTTAAAAGCATTAAACAATTATGAGGAGCCTTATCTAAATAGGAAATAAGATTCCCCCACTTCCCTAGAGACCTTTCATCAATGGTTCCCTGCAGCTGCTCTGAAATAAACATTCAGACCCGAGACTTCATCTGTAGGGAGCTGTGGGGGTGGAGGGAAATAAAGGTGGAAAATCTGCAGAGCATTATTGGTCTGTAATGGGATATAAGGTCAAGAATGGGTAGGTCACTAAGCTATTTCCCCTTTGTTCCAGCCTGTTGGCAGGCAGTGCCGAGGATCCTTGCTTTGCCCCGGGCACTGGCAACCCATGCTACACCACTTCCTCAAGGGTCATCTAGTAAAACCCCCTGCAGTATAGAAATCACAGCTTAAGAATCCCTGATAGATGCTTTAAAACTTTCAATGGAGGAGAGTCCACCACTTTCTAAAGTAGTCAGTTCCACTGTCATTTCTAATGGTTAGTGGGAATCTCCTTTCTTGAAACTTGAATCCATCGGTCTGGGCCCTACCCTCTGGAGCAGCTTAAGCAAAACGTTTCGATTTCCACCTTCTCTGATCTGATCTGCTCTGATGTGAATGAAGCAGAGCTGTGGCTGCAGTGGCAGTTATAGAACACCGAAGATGGAACGTCCAGGACAAAATGGAGCATTTGCAGTAGCTGAGAGATGATCTTCCAGGCTGAACGAACCTCAACAGATAACAGGACCTTAACTGCTGTGGTTTCCCAGCATTTTGGAGATTCGGTTGAGATGGACAGTCCTTAACACAACACGTTAAAGCAAAAGGTATTTTGTTAATTGATATATGGTATGCATATATGGGGGATGCGCGTGGCACTGTGGGTTAAACCACAGAGCCTAGGACTTGCTGATCAGAAGTTCAGCGGTTTGAATCCCCGAGACGGGGTGAGCTCCCGCTGCTCGGTCCCAGCTCCTGCCAACCTAGCAGTTCGAAAGCACGTCAAAGTGCAAGTAGATAAATAGGTACCGCTCTGGCGGGAAGGTAACCGCCATTTCCGTGTGCTGCTCTGGTTCGCCAGAAGCAGCTTAGTCATGCTGGCCACATGACCCAGAAGCTGTACGCCAGCTCCCTCGGCCAATAAAGCGAGATTAGCGCCGCAACCCCAGAGTCGGCCACAACTGGACCTAATGGTCAGGGGTCCCTTTACCTTTTATACATATATGTATACACAGGAGCACATCTATACTTGTGCACACCCCCACTGGACACCACACCATGTGATTGGACGTCACATGCATTGCTCCACCTACTTTTGTCTGTAGCCACTCCCATTACCGCTCATCAGGGAAGGTGACCCTTAG